>NC_138768.1:172437588-173051338 GCF_965119305.1 Pelophylax lessonae
AGCGTTTCTGATTTTCTCCAGCAGATTGCAATATTATTTATTTTCTTTAACCCATTTGAAATTTGCCCATGCAAACACCCCTGAAGAAGCTGTAAGGCAAAACGCGCTGGGAAGGAGTCCAGTCCTCTGCATCACTGGCTACCTAGCTGCCTGTATGGATGTGTATAGGGGTGGTACCCTCAAGTTTGCTATGTGGGGATTTCATGTTATGAATTATATCCTCTTTCAGGGTTACTTTATGTTATACATTGGTTTTATATTCTATGTCATATCTCTGTATACTGGAGGCTTTTAAACTTTATTACTAATAAAATGTGAATTCTTTACAACTTATGTGTTATCTTAATAGCATCTAAGGGGGAGTTCACCGCCTACACCGCCTTTTTTTTTTCTCAAATTTTTGATAGTACAACCAGTTCGACCATACATGGATTGAATTTTGGCTAATTCCTGCTGAACTGGCCCCATTTTTATCCATGTATGGCCAGCTTTCGAGGCTATACAGGACTTATATTATTCACTTTGTTGACTGAATACAGTGCTGGGGATGAAAGGGTGCACCAATGGTGTGAGACAGCTGAACTAGCTGCGGTCCTGGAAATCTCTACCTCCAATATGTGTTCTAAAGGGGGCTTCCTCTATTAAATTGGCACATTTAAGGTCAGCACCGTGGATCTCTGGTGTCCTTATTGTCAGAATCTGTTATTACCCAATTATACTGACCCACAGAAAGTAGGATCTCACTTTGTATGTGTAATTTTTTTATTGTTTATAAAAAATAAAGATTTAATATACTGTATTATATTAAACATTGTAAGAAATACAGAATTATGGTTACCATATTTTATTTCATGGGTCCTCTCCTATTAGAAAATATAATTTGGGGAAGTATTTCGTGAATAGTCCAGTCTATAAAGAGTTTTTAGTATGTGTATAGGAAAAACTGACCCAGCAGTGAAGGGGTTAATATTTATAGAATTGTCGCAGGCTACAAATCTTTAAGAATTCGACCTCAAAGCTATCACAGTTCATGGTTACTTTCATAAACTCTTGAATGGTTGCTCTGAAAGCCTCAAATGATTTAAAAGGCTAGTGAAAGGAAGTTTTACGTTTCCTGCAGCCACAGGTGGAAGTCGGCAACACATGGATGTTGAGCCTTTGACCTCTAACACTACAGCTGCTATAAGCACAAAAAGAAAAGCTTCCTTAATGCTAGTGTATGACGGTCAGTGAGGATCATCAATCAACTTTACAAGAAAGTGTCCACGAATCTGCTGCTTTCTCTGCCGCTTGCCCGATGAGTTCATATGAGTAATATGTAGTATTCTAATGCCGATTCTGATGTCATTGTAATTTTTTTTAACTTAAGGAGCATTTTTTTAAGGCATAAACATGGGGTCCAGCTAAATGAAATCTCTTAGATTGTAAGCTCTAACGGGCAGGGCCCTCTGATTCCTACTGTATTAAAGTGTATTGTATTTGTACTGTCTACCCTCAAGTGGTAAAGCGCTGCGTAAACGGTCGGCGCTATATAAATCCTAGATAATAATAAAAAAATAATAATAAATGAAGGTGTTTTAAAGGAAACCTGGACTGAGCAGCCTGCACAAGGTGAGACATCATTTATTACAGATAGGTGATGTGAATTAGGCCTCATGCACAATGGACGTTTATACAGTTACTGTTTTTGGCATCAGACATTTTTTTCTACAGCCAGTAAACCCCCCAGCATGTTATCCTATGTGTCCATGCCCACATAGGCTGTTATCAGCAGTTGTTGGCAGGGGCAGTTTCTGGCTGTAAAAAAAAAAATGAAAACTAGTGGGTTTTAAGTGTTTTTTTTTTTCAGCTATAAAAATGCTCTAACATCAATAAATGCCGATAAACGCTGCTAATTGGCGTTTTTTTGACGTTTTTTATTCCATTGGTTTTTTTAAGCCTGGGTTCTGTTTGGAGGTGTTGTTCATGGAACATAGCCTGGGTTCACACTGGTGCGTGCCTAACACCGCATGTGATTTGCACCAAAAATGCACCTCATTCCTATGCACATCACATGTGATGTCTGTGCGATGTAGTTTGAGCCATATATTTTGTATGGCTCAAATTGCATCACATTTGCCCCAAAATGTTGCAGGACCCTTTTTTCTCCACACCTAATCCCATTGTAGGGGTTCTGGCAAGGGCACTGCATTTTGCAATCTGTTTCAGGGTATCGTTCACATGAAGCCCCCGTTGACATTGTGCCAATTTGGGATGCGATTGACATTTCGAATCGCATGCCAAATTGGAGCCTATTGCAGGCAACGGCTCACACTGAGGGCGGGTTTGAAATCATTCAGCTGAAAGTGCACAATTTCAAACTCGCATGTCAGAGCAACTTCGGGGGTGATTTGTCAGACATCTGTACGGCTTCATGCACAGATGTCTATTGAAATTTTGGAAATCGGTGCGGCGCCACAATGTCAGGGTATCACCAATTCGGACAGTGACGTTGCCGGAAATAGGCTCTGATTTGTCATGTGATTTGACATGTCAATGCGATGTGAACGGGGGCTTAATGTTCCATGAACGACACCCCGAAACAGATTGCAAAATGCAGTGAGCTTGACAAAATGCGATTTTGATGTGGGGGGGAAAAAGGGTCCACATTTGCACCAAAATGTTGTAAGACCCTTTTTAATCCCGCACCTAAATCTTATTGCAAGGGTGTGAAGCAAGCATTGCACTGTGGGAAAGTCGGAGTTACTAAAACAGATGAGAGGTAATTTTTAGCTAAAAATGCCAAAAAATGCTGATAAACTTTGAAAAATGCCAATGCAAAAAAGCTAAAAAACACTGAAAAACTCACTACAAAGCTACAGGTGATTTTATAATGTCCATTGTGCATGACTTATGAGGCCTTAAGCTGTAGAGATTTTTATTTTTTTTCAGCTTTTCAACTATTAAAGCTGAATACATAAGCAGGAGTATTTGAAAAACAAATCCTTCGTTAGCCAGGATGGTAAGGTGGTTACAAGGCAAAAATGCAAACCTCAACCAATTAAATAGTCCGAAAACCTCACATTGCACCTACAAGCTAAAGTTTGGATAATGACAGAAGTAATAATGATGATAAAAAATTAAAAATGAATCACATTACCCACTTGAGGACTGCCCCACGCAGATATACTGCGGCAGGTCAGCCCTCCTGCAGGAACCTATGTACCTGTACGTCGGCTCGGCCTTTAGGTCTGGGGCGCATGCACGCCACCAGTGACCTGCTCCCACTGTGATTGGACACAACGGGAGCCAATCAACCGGTCCGGCGGACATGATTCCTGCCATATACCAGCCGATCATTCGGAGGAAAGGCAGAATTATGTAAACAAGGCAGACTGCTAAGCAGGAACACGGATCTCTGTTTTCCTCGAGTCACAGCATTCCCCCCACAGTTAGAAAGCACTCCCTTGGAGCACACTTAACCCTTTGATAACCCCTGATGTTAACCTCTTCCCTGCCATCACCATTTATACAGTGACAGTGCATTTTTTTAACACTGATTACGGTCACTGGTCCCCAAAAAGTGTCACTTAATGCATGATTTGTCCGCCGCAATGTGACAGCTAAAAATCGCTGATGCGCCATTACTAGTAAAAAATAAATGTAAAAAATAAAAATTCCACAAATCTATCCCATAGTTTGTAGACGCTATAACTTTTGCACAAACCCTATTGTATCAATATACACTTAATGGGATTTTTTTAAACAAAAACATGTAGCAGAATACATATTGGCCTAAATTGATAAATACATTTGATTTTTTACATTTTCTTGTTATTGAATGTGTTTTATAGCATAAAGTAAAAAATATTGTTTTTTTTTTTTTCAAAACTGACTGTCTTTTTTTTTTGTTTATAGGCACAAACAATAAAAACCCCAGACGTGATCAAATACCACCAAAAGAAAGCTCTATTGGTGGGAAAAAAGGATTGTTTTATTTTGGAACAGCATCGCACATCCGCACAATTGTAACTTAAAGTAACGTAGTGCCGTATCGCAAAAAAATGGCCTGGTTAAGGGGGTTAAACCTTCTGGGGCGGAAGTGGTTAATGTGTTGTATGTACCTATGACATATGTGTTGTTTTAGATATGTCATCACGGTTTATAATGTCTTCTCCCAGCTGAAGCAAAAAAAAACAAAAAAAGAACTTGATGACATTGATCAAAATCAAGCAAGAGTGACAAATAATAAATGTCACAAATCTAGAACAAATTGTTGTGTATCTGTCACAGTAAGCCTGACAGAAACTATACCAGGTAATTCATCTCAGTTCCCTCTGCTCATCAAAGGTCTAACCTCAAATTCACAACTTGCACTATAAAACCCAACATTTTTTAGATATTCCTCAGATGTGGTGATTGCATTCGTTTTCTTTTTTTTTTACTTTTTTCCCCAGGTGGTCCTGTCAATAAACCTGTTATTTTTTAAATTCCTTTACCAGATCAGCCTGTCCAGTAAAAATGTCAGTTAGAGGGTTGGGACAAATCATTGATCACTGACAGGGGTGCTTATAATGAGAAACGTTTATTTATTTATGTAAATCTATCTAAAAAGGAAAAAAATGATTGCTGTAACTGCTTAACTGGAGTTCAGTTTTCATTTGTTATACAAGTGCATCTAAATCTGCTTGTGTGCCTATTACTACCCCCTCCCCATAGTGACAATGCTGCTTTCCAAAAGGTATCTCTGTCTCTCCACCATCCAGAGAGGAGAAAGCCAAAGACATGAAAAGTGTTGCTGGTTGGATTACCAGGGGAAAATAAAGGGGAAAAAAGCCTAAAAAAGAAAATGTAGCCGCCACATCTAAACATTGGTAAGCTGCAATTTATATATATATATATATATATATCTTGGCGCAGGGCTCTGAAGAAATGGCACAGCTGGCCGTTCCTTCAGTGCGCATGCGCTGATGACGTTATTGGCTGCATACAATGTAAATATCTCCTAAACAGTGCAAGTTTAGGAGATATTTACAGAACCTATAACTAAGTCTTATTATAGGCTCACCTATAGGTACAAATTATAAAAATAAGTTTACAACCACTTTAACTGATTGTCTTGAACTGCATTCAATGCTATGCAGTAAGGTAAAAAACTTTCTGTATGCAGCCCCCCCCCCCCCTAAATACTTTTAGTCTGATCCAATGATGTGCTAAAGAGCCAAGGCCAAGGTAACTAGGGAGCTGCGGCCAAGTCACGCTATGTGTGTCTTATGGACACAGAGCAGGGCTCAGGAACAAGCATGCACAAGTGCCCCCATAGCAAGCAGCTTGCTGTGGGGGCATTCAGCAGGGGGGGGGGGAGCCAGGAGCATTAGTGGGGGCCAGAGAAGAAGAGGATCGGTGCTTGCACAGAGCAGGTAAGTATGAATGAAATGTCTGTTCGTTTAATTAAAAAGAAAAAAACCTTTACGATCGCTTTGTGCTAGGAAATGTATGAAATCAGATCAGTGCTCCCATATACTTGTGATGAAACAGCAGCTTGTTAGATATAGGCCATTGTACTTTTCTTTTTTTATATGATTGTAAATGGCTCTTTGCCCAATGCTTATCGAGAAATCTAATGCAATGTAAAGGCTATTGATTTCTTGAATGTGCTACAGCAGAACAAAGTATGAATATGATATTAATAATATGACTAAAGGAAATAATGACAAACTAATTATGACTAATTAGAAGCTAAATCATTCAAATGAGGTGCTTGGTAAAATAAGCACGGGCTCAGATAATACTTGGAACATCATGACTGTAAGATGATATTTGTACTTTTGTCAGCATGATCTCAAGGTCACAGTTATTCTATTTATAGTGTCAGTCCATCCAAAATTAATATCCCAGTTTTTAGTAGACGCCTAAAGTTTTTTTTTTACACTTTTGCTGTCAAATTGGAATAACACCTACCTTATCTTTGCTTCATGTTTCCTGGCTTTTAAAAAAAAAAAAAATAACAAATTGTTACTTACCTGCTACTTAGTTTCTGAAAAATCGTATTTAGCTTTCCCCTTCTATGTAATGTCAATGAGAGGCTGTGGAGGTAAAGTGGATTTCCACCCAAAAGTGGAACTTCCGCTTTAAGCACTCCTCACCCCCTTACATGTCACATTTGGCATGTCATTTGTTTTTGGGGGAGAATGGGTACCTAGTTTTGACAGGTACCCGCTCCCACTTCTGCTCGGGCTGCCTGGGTGACTCGAGCAGAAGTTCTCCTCTCCCCTTCCCTCCATGCAATTTTCTGGGACACGTCACAGGTCACAAAAGATTGCCCAGGCATTGAGGAGGCGCAGTGCAACTCACGCTTGCGCAGTGCACACCCGGCTGTGAAGCCACAAGCTGTCAAAGCTGGATGCCCACACTTGAGATGCCGGTGCCGGGGAGGGGGCGAAGGAGAGAACCGAGGGTTCGGGCGACCGCAACGCTGGATCGTGCGACTGCTGAGTTTGTGCTTATTAAAAGTCAGCAGTTACACTTTTTGTTTTAAACTTTAAGTTTACCATAATTTATCCCATCTTTACTGTGCTGGCAGATCTCTATATCACTTGTGAATTAGATGTGGACACTGTCTGTTCTAACAAGGGGTTAAACGTATCAAAACTTTGGTGTTTTGTCCTCAATTAGTTCCTTACCTATACATCTATTCTAAGCAGCAAAAGCTGTATAGAGTCCTATGTATATACAATATATATATATATATATATATACTCCAAAGAAACAGCTAGAAAGGTAAGAAATATTATTTAACCACTTCCATACCGGGCCAATTCTTGTACTCCACTCCTACATGTTAAAAATTATCATTATTTTGCTAGAAAATTTCTCAAAATCCTCAAACATTTTATATATATTTTTTTTTGCAGAGACTGTAGGGAATAAAATGGCGGTCCTTACAACTTTTTCATGTCACACGGTATTTGCGCAGCAATTTTTCAAACGCGTTTTTTTGGGGGAAATAAAACAGTTTTATAAATGAAAAAAAACCTAAGCACTAAAGTTAGCCTAGTTTTTTTGTATAATGTGAAAGATAATGTTACACCAAGTAAATAGATACCTAACATGTCATGCTTTAAAATTGTGCACACTAGTGGAATGGTGCCAAACTTTGGTACCTAAAGAATCTCCATAGGCAACACTTTTTATAAATCACCAGTTTAGAGTTTCATAGGAGGTTTTGGGCTAGAATTATTGCTCTCACTCTAATGTTCGCAGCGATTCCTCATGTGTGGATTAAACGCCGTTTACATATGTGGGCGCGACGTAAATATGCGTTCACTTCTGTGGGGACAGGGGCACTTTTAATTTTTTTTTTATTGTTTATATTATTTTTTTATTTTTACACTTTCCCCTAATTTTTTTTGTGATCGCTTTTATTCCTATGACAAGATTGTAAACATCCCTTGTAATAGGAATAGTGCAAGACAGGTCCTCTTTATGGAGAGATCTGGGGTCAATAAGACCTCAGATCTCTCCTACAGGCTGAAAAGCCTGATATAAAAAAAGATCATGACAGTATTTACAACTGCCAGTCCCAGCATGATGTCATAATGTCGCTCCCGGGTCTCCGAGAGTCATAGAGACTGCCGGGGACCATCTGGTCCTCGGTATTCTCTATGGTGTACTTCTGCAGCTTGTGGATTCCTTCTACAGCTCACCGATCACACAGATGAGCCGGTAGAAGCACCAGAAGGCAACGGGAGGGGGGGGGCGGTAATATAAATGTACATTCATATTATATCCCCTTTTAGGCATTTCTTCTCCAGAGAGAATAAGTTCAATGCTGGTAGTCTTTCCTCATAGCTGAGATCCTCCAGTCCATTTATTAGCTTTGTTGCCCTTCTCTGGATTCTCTCCAGTTCCAGCACATCCTTCCTGAGGACCGGTGCCCAGAACTGGACGTCACACTCGAGATGCGGCCAGACCAGAGTCTTGTAGAGTGGGAGAGTTATCGTTTTATCAACACTCTGCAGATCTCAGTGAGGAGACATCTGAGAGCTGATTGGAGGGAAGGGACACAGCTGTTCACACAGCGCCCAGGAACAGAACTGAGGCTGTCAATCACAGGCTGCGTGCTGGAGCTCCCTCCCCTGTCAGCTTTTTTACCTCTCGGTAAATAGGCAACAGAGACAAAAGAGACTTAATGCTCTGAACTGAGACAAGTACACAGTATAGAGAGATATGCTTTATTCATATTTCATGTCAGAGGTTTACAACCATTTTAACTGCTTATAAGCATTTCAATTAAAACACTTATTTATTTTATTGTGCATTTTGGCAGTGATATAACAGTATTTGTTTTTAAATTAGCGGAAAATAATTTTTAGAGTTTTTATTTGATACTCTATTTTATATTGATATAGACAATGCCTTTCTTTCTCTAAATCAAAGCTGTGCATGGGGATATCCATGATGGCCATAACTTGTCTTTATCAACAATGAGAACTAGAGTGGGAGTGCAGAGCATTTTAGACTGAAGAACAAAGCTAAATTAGTTACAAATCATAACATATACAGTAAATGGGCTTCCTTGGCCTGTAGAAGACTATCCTTACATTTTTTAGATGAGCCAAGAGGGGCAATCTCCTCAATGGGACACAGATGGCAAAAAACCGACAGGGGTTATATTGTACCCTGTTTGTTACTCTATGCAAAATGAAAAAAAAAAGTTGTGCCTTTAGTTCCATCTTAATTTAAGTAAGTTCAATTTATTGTGCTTTTCTGTGTGTCCAGTATGGTTAAGTGCCCAGCTACATGAATTTGGTGAGCTCCGCTGGCAGTGCAATGCACAGCTACTCCTATACACATACCTATGCCCATGGGTATGCTATCATAGACTGGTCTATAATAGATGTTTTCCAGCTGCTATGTTTGAATGTGGGTGGCATGGTTTGATTACATTAAAAAAACCAAGGAACATTTCAAATTCGCTTAAGCAGACTTCACACCACAGGAAGACGTCCCAATGATGAGTTTCTTGAGGTATTTTTATTGCCATTTGATTATATGACTAGAACAACTAAGCAATATGCAAGTGGTATCTAAAAGTGTGCATCAATTCCTAAGAGATTATAAATAATTATTAGCTCACTTGAAAAGACCTCATCTATATGTAAATGATTAGGCAGACACTTGTTTATGACTGTATTATGTGAAAAAAGTGAAATTTTAGTCACAAAGGAAGGACTCTCATGAAGCTAACAGAGTCACCCTTGTATTAAACACATCAGTTAAATAAAAAAAAGCCCTCTTAAATGAAGGCTCTCTCAATGGGTCTCATGTTTATAAAAGATTGAATGTATGCAGATTTCCTTACAACTTTCAAATGTACATTTCTATGCATTAATTTCATTTGTTTGCAGTGTTTCGTATATGTTATAATAAATTTGTTATAGCATATGCCGAACTTCCATTGTCACAAACAGACAGGAATAAAAACGTTGGTTAACTTATTTTTTTTTACTACCGTTGACTAGAAAATTACATATCACAGATTTTTTGAAAGGCTTGAATTAATGTGGTTTTACAATCATTGCTTTGCTTGCATTATGAATTAGTATAGTCAGATTCAAATATTTAAGTCTATTTGCATATATTTTAAATGAATGTTGGTTTGTAATAAGGCACCTGATTATAATCATGACAGTGAATAGAATTTGTAATGGACAGGAAAATGAAAAGAGCTTTAAAAGAGTAATAATGTATGCCCACAATGGAAGAGATCTTTAGCTGATGCTACGAGTTTTCATTACCTTGAAGTGTTTGTTTTTTTTCCTAGCCTTTTCCAGCCTAGTTCAGAAAGCTCCTGACATTGGGGGTGTGTAAGTTTGCTTCCTGAGGTCTGTCCTGTTCAATTTTTTGTCCCTCTATGAATGTTAGACCCTAAGGTCTCATTTAGACTTAAGGTTGGAGGGCAGCAAAAATGCGCAGTTGAGCACTGTTTTTGCCACCCGCCAACCCCCCCCCCCCCCTTAATTTTGCACTTAGCTGCAGATGGGGGTGTTTAAATTCTGTGGCCAAAATGATTTACTTTGCATCTGCAGCAAAGCTGACCTGACTTGTAGCGAGTGGTGGGTGCCAAGCCCGCCGACCACTACACATTTAAGTCAATAGGGGAGTGGTGCAAACGCTCTGTAACCGCACGCAATACGCATAGTTGCGGTGAGTTTGTCTGCAAAAGTGGCATTAAAACATGCAGGGAAGAGGCATCGCATAACTTCCTTACCATCTGTCAGTAGCTTCTGGAGCGCGACCCAAGCACAGATTGGGCTTCAGAGGCAAGGGAGATTGAGATGCACCTAAATCTACCTTACATGGTTCAGACTTGTGGTTGGAGGGCAGCATAAATGTGCAGTTGAGCACCGTTTTTTCAACCCGCCAACCACCCCCTCCCCTTAATTTGCAACCCCCTCCCCTTAATTTTGCACTTAGCTGCAGATGGGGGTGTTTAAATTCTGTGGCCAAAATGATTTACTTTGCATCTGCAGCAAAGCTGACCTGACTTGTAGCGAGTGGTGGGTGCCAAGCCCGCCGACCGCTACACATTCAAGTCAATGGGGGAGTGGTGGAAAGGCTCTGTAACCGCACACAATACACACAGTTGAGGTGAGTTTGTCTGCAAAAGTGGGATTAAAACATGTGGGGAAGAGGCATTGCATCACTTCCTTACCTTCTGTCAGTAGCTTCTGGAGCGCGACCCAAGCACAGATTGGGCTTCAGAGGCAAGGGAGATTGAGATGCACCTAAATCTACCTTACATGGCATTAAACAATATCCTTATTTTCCAAAAAATAGTCTATAAACATACACTAATTAATGATTCTGTAATCACAGTTTATTTCTTCCTCCTTGTATCATCCTTTGTGGGCTCCTGGACCTCTTCTCCCCATCCTTCAGTTTGTTTGGAAAGAGCAGTGCACCTTAGTTGTGATCATGTACACTGCTCTACATTTAACTACAAATCTCATAATCCATAGTCCATTTTGGGAGTCAGCAAGAGAGGGTGGCTATGTCCATACACACAATGGGACTATGAAGAACAAACATAGCCACTCTCTAATAGAAAGTCAAACCACTGCAGAAAAAAAAAGAACTTTGGAGGAGGCTGAGAGCATAAGGTACTTTTTGAGTTATAGAGAATACATAAGTCAATGCATTTTTTTTAAACCCGACATCAGCGTCAATTTTCGTGGTAGGTCTTAAAACTGACATTGTGACATTTTGAACTTTAGATCAGATAAGCAAAACTTGCCTGTCAAAGGTCAAATGTGATATAAGATGCTGACGTGTTCCTCTTTTTGCTGCATATTTAATGCAGTGGGGTCAGAAAGACACAAATAGATGAGATGTTGTGGACATCAAAGGCTTTAAACTCAGCAGCATTAACCCCTTCGAGCCTAAACCTTTTTCTGACATTTGTTGCTTACAAGGTAAAATCTGTATTTTTTGCTAGAAAATGTCTTAGAACCCCCAAATATTATATATATATTTTTTAGCAGAGACCCTAGAAAATAAAATGGCGATTGTTGCAATATTTTTTGTAACACGTTATTTGCGCAGCGGTCTTTCAAATGAAATTTTTTTATGGGAAAAAATACACTTTCATGAATTAAAAAAAAAAAAAAAAACAGTAAAGTTAACCCAATTTTTTTGTATAATGTGAAAGATGATGTTACACCGAGTAAATAGATACCTAACATGTCATGCTTTAAAATTGTGCACATTTGTGGAATGGCAACAAACTTCGGTACTTAAAAAATCTCCATAGGCGACGCTTTAAAACTTTTTACCAGTTTAGAGTTACAGAGGAGGTCTTGTGCTAGAATTGTGCTAGAATTATTGGTTTTGCTCTGACGATCATGGTGATACCTCACATGTGTGGTTTCAACATGGTTTTTATATGCAAGCGCGACTTGCGTATGAGTTCACTTTAATTTTTTTTTCTTAATTATTTTATTTTTTCATTTTAAACTATTCTTTTAAAAAATGCTGTGATCACTTTTATTGCTGTCACTTACATTCCTTGTGACAGTAATAGGCAGTGACAGGTGCTCTTTATGGAGGGATATTGAGTCTAAAAGACCCCAAACCTCTTCCTCTGCACTTAAAAACATTCAAAATGCCAAGTTTGGCTGTTTTGAATGCTTTCATTTTTTTTAAAAAAAAATCTGGTGCCTTTAAGGCTTCAGTACCCGGAAGTGATGTCATGACATCGCTTCCGGGTTTTTACATTGGAGACCCGTTTAGAGCTTAATTCGACTTTGTTCGGGACTCCAACCAGCAGGTGGACGTGCCAGCTGGTGACTCAGCTTCCCTGTTGGGACGGGAGACCCCGGGCGAAGGTGGCAAGGGGGGGGGGTGTAAGTATCATCCCACTCCTTGTAATGACAGCCGAGTGGCTGCTTAGCCACATCAGTTGTCATTACAAGAAAGCCAACCGTCAGCACTAAACAACAGTAACAGGTTGATGCCTCTAGCTGCAGGTATCACCCCGTACAACCCCTTAAAGCAGAGGCCACATATTTGCGTTCCGTTGGCACTAAGAGGTTCAAGTTCATGATTTGAGCTGTCTGTGGCTGTGTGGTTGTCAGGATACAGCACAGAATAAGCATGGGAGTAGAGGGCCACCTTCGGTGCCTATTAAAGTGGAATTCCAGCTTAACACTAACTTCTCCTAAAAACTGCCCTCCACTCCCTTCTAACACCCATTCGGACTAAAATGTGTTAGAAAGATGTGCTGTAAATACATACCTATTTTTAGGTCACAATATCCCGCTCCCCTGTATTAGCCACTGCAGCTGCAGGGGAGAGGAGAGAGCCATTGAATCCTATGGTTGATGTCACCATTTCAGGCTTTACTAGTCATGGTCAGAGTTCTCTCTTTTCTCCCCAGCAGCACCACTGGCAAACATAGGGGAGATCAAATGACCAGGCCAAAGTGGACTGAAAATAGGTAAGTAGATATATTTTTCTTATACAGGTTAGTTAGCATAGGTGTTAGGAGGAGGGATGGAACTGTTTTAAGAGTAGTTAGGTTTAAGCTTGAATTCTCCTTTAATGTGCTTTATATGCTGGTAACCTTCTTGCACAAATTATTTCACTGGGAGTTTAATAAATACACAACATTGCTGTATTTCTGATACAACAAAATGTTTTTGTAAATACAGTATATTTTGTGGCCACATAATTTCCAAAAAACTCTATAGTTAAAATTAATATTGAACTGTGCTAAGTGAAAGACGAATAGGAAAACAGATTACTAGCTGCCCATCGACCAGTAGAGGAGAGCAAGTGAACAATATAACAATGTTCTGTACCACTGTAATTCAAACATTCACTAGAAAACTATACATGTCGGAATCCAAAATTTTTCCAAAACTTTTCACAATGGTAAATGTTAACCCATCATTCCGTTTCAGTTGTCTGATAATAGAAGAGACATTTTAGAAAGGTAGAACATAGGCACATTGCAGATAACAGAACACGAAGGATGCCTGAATCATTGCACAGACCTGTATTATGAGAGTCACGTGTTTCTTTTCCATGCCTCAGTTAAATATGATATTCAAATGCCAACTTCAATTACTAGCCCCAGACAAGGAAATAGAACCTAATTCTGCTACGCAATACCTACATCGCTAAAATGAATAAGGAATAATCACCAACAGTACAATCAACTTCTGTCAATAAACAGTAAGGGACTGTGATTTGAAGCTACTAATAGTAAAACTAATATCAGGATCAGGGCTAATAAAAAATGAAGACTTGTAAATAAGCTAGAAGGTAAAATAATCACGAACTTGCACATGGCTCGGTACATTACCCTCATTACATGCAAATTTAAATCTGTTTGTTCTTCCTAGTTTGATTTGCACATATGCTACAACCTAAGCCTTGTGCCGAGGCTTCACTAACACTAAGATTAATAGTCAAGGTCAAGCACTGATGATGAAATCCAGCTAGAATGTAAAACAGAGGAAATAATAGGCAACAAGCAGTTGTCTGCACAACGCCACTGAGCTGTTTAGAGACAATGATGCAGTGGTCCTACCTGAGCAGACAGAAAGTTTTTTTCTTTTTTTTTTTCTTGTTAAGTCCTCTATTCAATTATAGTTTATCAGGGTAATTAAACACTGAAAAAGGATGCCGGGCTAATTGTTAGATTATGATAATTACACGCCATAGCTTCACTAAAGCTGATCAAAATAAGATGTGGTTGCATGCATTTAGTTAAAGCTGTTTTGTAATCTCAGGCTGCAGCAAGGAAAGCAAGGGGCCATTTATAACTAGTTCATTACAAATCAGCCAGAGAAGCTTATTATTTGTAACCTTCCTTCTTCACCCAGTCTAGTGGAACAAAACTTCACAAAGGTTGTGCCCAAACGACTGCCTTGGATTGGCCGGCTTCCATCATAATTACACAGTCAAATAAAATTAGGTTAGCTCAATGGAAAGAGATCAGACTTGGAATTACTGTGTCAAACAAGAGTTTGCAGTAACTCAGCTCCAAGGTGAATCTCAACAAGACAGGACTATGTGGATGGAAATAGACTCGACATCTCCTGCCTTCCAACCTAACAGGTTGCTTTATATTGCTGCTTTCAAGTTCTTGTGACTGCTTGTTTCACATTTCAGAGTTATATACAGATCTATTCAGTTCAACCTATGTGTGTGTATGATTTTTATTCTCTAATAAATTCTATAGCACTGTAAATTCTGCTTCCTGAGGAAGACATCTAAAGGTTTTTTGGCATTGTTGACACTTGCAGCTAAGGGAAGAGAGTTACACATTTTTACTGCTCTAACAGTAAATAACCCTCTCTGCAATCTAAGGTTGAAGTGTTTGTTACCCTACAAAAAAAAAAAGACCCTGTTTACTTAAAGCATGAATAACAGCACAGTGCTTGTGCTGTGTAATGTGGCCCCTCCCAACACCTAAAAAACCTGGCTGATCTTGCCTGGCTATACACTCCCCCCTGTAATTTGACCATGGTTTATCATGGCTGCTAAGCCCTGACAACGTGGTCAATTTACGTACCTCTGTCACTGCAGCCCTGTTTTGTCCTTCTCTTTCCTCCTCTCCCCCTCGCTCCCTGCCTGTCTGCTCACAACAGTGCATGCCCACCCCGCCCCCTCCCGCTGCTATTTTAATCACAATAAAAACATCCCATCCCCTCTGTAACATACCATTAGTGTTATATAAAAAATATGCCGATCGGTACCTATTTTAGAGCATCTCCCAGAGCTCACGTGACTCTTCGGCTCTCTTTCCTCTCTGCTCCCTTCCTTCCTTCCTGGCTGTTGTCAGTGGGCGTGCTCGGCCCCGCCCGCTATAGCTGCCAGTTGGGCAGAGGAGAGAGCCGAGGAGTCACGTGAGTGTCAGGACATGCTCTGATTTAGGTACATATTGGCATATTTTGTTATATAACACAGACACAGGGGCACACAATGTTATATTAAAGAGGGGATGGGATGTTTTTATTGTTTTGAATTAACAACCGCTTTAATCTTCTATTTTTTAATCTCCAATCGTAGTCACATGTCCTTTTCAGGAACCTTAGTGTAAACAGTTTATTACAGTTACTGGAGTCATCTTTAATATATTTGTACATTGTAATCATATTTGCTCCTTACATGTCTCTTCTCCAGAGTGAATAGCTGTGATCTACTGTATGTATTTAATCCTTTTAGCTGAGGTCCTCCATTCACTTTAATACTTTGTTGCCATTTGCTGAACTCTTTCTAATTCAACAATGTCTTTTCTTAGGACTAGTCACCATCAAAACTGAACTTGGTATTCCTGTAAACAAATACTGAGACCAGAACTCTAAAGTTGTTCAGATGCCACATTCAAGCGAATATACCATCAGAGTTAGTATTTTGAATTCTGACTTAGGCAAGTTTAAAAATCTAGCAGCAACTATTTTGGGGAATAGAATTTCAAGATTATCACATTTGTGAATCAATAACTTGCCAAACTCACTATGTATTAGTATAATGTTTTGTCATACACGAACACAAGTTACTAAAAAAGATGTCCAAAACCAAAGCTAATTCATGCTTTCACATATCAGCAACAAATACATTGGCATTGACATTCTATACACAGTTCCAAAAATGAGTCAAATGCCAATGAACTGAAGTAGGCCATTTTTTTAGAATGTTTAGCTAGCAACTCTAGGAACATCATCAATGTTGTGTACCATTTGTTTACTGTGTTAAAGCTAGAGATGAGACAATATGTTTTAAAAGGACCCAAATGTGACTGGGTTATATGTGGTTTGCATGCATTCAGACAGGCTGGGATTGGCAGTCTTGCAAATGCCTGAAGGTCTGGTATGTCTCAGAATATGTGTGGGTCTATATAACCACATTGAATAAAGATTATGTAAAAGAGCTAAGTTCACTTTATTATATTAATGCATGGGCCTTTGCTGCCCACTTAACACATATGTGCAGCAAAAAAAGGACAGGCTTTAACACCCGCACACTGCACATATAGGTTGCTGGGTGGCAGACGCTTCTGTGCTGAGAGTGCTCACTACATGTCCCCAGAACAGAAACTGAGCTGTCAAAGACAGCTCTTGGATTGGACTAACTATCGGTAGCCAGCAGGACTAACTCCCAATCATGTGACCACTGTGACAGTCAATCACAGTGGTCATGTGATCACTGATCATCCCTGACACTGGGCTTCAGAACTTTTTAAAAAGATGTCAGAGCAGGTGTAATGGGTTTACCAAAGCAATGCCATTTAAAGTATCACTAAAGATAAAACATTTTTTTTTCATTTTGGATAAAGCATCTGTTTTTATTGCTGTTTTTTCCTAGTATGGGGACATTAGTTCTGGTTACCCAGATGACAACCAGGGATTCCCTCACTTAGGAGGAATTCCGGCTCACTTCCAGGTTCAGCTATGTGACATGGAGTGATGGGAAATATCTCCAATGGGACACAGGTGACAAAAGAAAAAACAAGGGCAGGGGTTAAAAAAATAGTTTTTAGTTGTTTAAAAACACAATGGAGCGATTTACTGAAACTGGAGAGTGCAAAATATGGTAGATTTCTGCATAGACACCAATCAGCTTCCAGATATTCTTGTCAAAGCTTAACTGAACAAGCTAAAGCTAGAGGCTGATTGGCTACCATGCACAGCTGCACCACATTTTGCATTCTCCAGTTTTAGTAAATCAATCCTACAGTGTCAGTGGGTGTAGTAAAGTTTGCTTACAAGACGATGATAATCTATCTCACAGGGACCTATATAATTCACTTTTTAGAGATGAGACAGCTGAATCTGGTTGCTGTCTGTTAAAATGATGTGTTGGCCCCTAATTTCACTTGGAAAATTAGCATAATGGAAAAGCAGCATCAGCATATGCAGAAGATTGTCAAAGAATGTTTAATTTATTTCTGAACTTTACACAGCAGAACAGCAAGATGGTGATTTTTTTTTAGATTGGTTCACCATAAGCATCATTTAGAGTTTTGGGTGGAACCCTTCTTCTGCCCCTCAATTTTTTCATCAATCCTTCTAGTCCATTAGTTAGTAATATTAAACCCCTAATGGTGGTAAGTGAAAATTTTTCTAAGGTTTGACCCTTCACTCTCCATGAGAAGGTTTTTGTCTAGCGCCCCATAGTCCAGACACCTGCAGGCACTTCACTTGTGCCCAGTGTTTTTCTGTGGACTGAGGGCATTCATAGGTGAGATAGACTATGTCACTCAAGTTAATGGCCCATTTAGAATCCTGTCAGCTGTGATTGAACTTGAATCCTCCAACACTAAAATTACTCTACTGCAGAAAAGTTTGGTGAACTTTGCACAATCCCTTGTTTATTCTGCTTTCCTCAGCCTCTGTCCTTTTTTTTGTATTTGTTTTATAGGAATGTTTGCCAATGTTTTTAGTTATATCACATTAACCAGGATTTTTTGAAGTGAAACAGCTAAGGATGGTAACCATCCAGACATGTAGGTTAAACAGCTTGTAAATATTTGTCAGGAATAAAAAAAGATGGTTTTAAAAGTCTTTGATATAACTGCTCGTGACTGCCTGGTCTGCAAAGCATCAAACTGAGGGCAGCCATTGAGATAGTTCAGGCATCTTACATAGATGTCTCTTGGGATGTTGCTGCTGGACCAGGTCCAAGCACATCCATTTAGAAGGAGACAGCGGGATAGGACTTTGACAGGGTTATATCCCAACTTGTCCAGATTGACTACATACACAAAAATATAACCAATTATTATTTGATTTAAACTGATTGCTGCATCTGTCATACATTTTTTGTAATTGATGCAATAGATTTAAGAATCACCTGCGGCACTTACATAAGAGCTAACAAGGAGCAGATGAGGGCAGCAAAATATGTATTTCATTTGTAGAAAGTTTTTTGTATGCACTAACATTTTACTTTTTTTTTTTTTTTTCAAGTAAGAGAAGCATCCACAAAAATCTAAGAATTCCAAAGTGCTTTGTGATCATTATAAAAATGATTAGTTCATTTTAACTCACATAAGATCTGTCATCCTTAAAATAAAGACTCACTTTAGAACTGTAACAGGAAATAATATTGCTTTTATAATTCCTTTGTGTTACATTTGCTTTATTATAGTCACTGCTGTCTTCTGCATGTCTTTTCCTGGCATCCCTATGTATGCAATACCATATAAGACACGTCTGGTTCTCTGAGGCCATAGACAGAGCAGAGTTCTTTATAGCATTCTGCATTTTAAAAAAAGAACGTTATTTCAAAGTAAACATGGGTGACCCTTTTTTCTGATCTTTAAGGATCTTTGTTCTGTAACTGTCTCAGAAGTGCGGCAGTTGTCTGGTCTGAAAAGCTTCTCTGGGCAGAGTTGGGCCAGACACGAGGATGATAAAGTGAGACTGTGAACTGAGGGGCACCTTCATACTGTGTGACATGGCAGTGCATTGATCCTCGGGTGGTTAGACTGGTGTTCATCTTCCCCTATGCCTATGGCTTTAATCCCTCCAATTGCTGCCTCTACCTGTGTATTGATCGCACACTGCAGTGGGAATTTTGCTTGCTAGGAAAGGAGAACACTTCTGCCTGTTTGCAGCATAAACTAGAATCACACATCAAAATAGTTGTTTGATGGAAATAGTTTAAAGCAGAAGGGTTTAAAATGGTGCTGTTGGTAGGAAAATACTGCTATTTCTGCTGAAATACATTTTATATAAATACAGTGATGATATAGGTGATATTTAAAGGCTAAGTAAAACATAAATTTTAAGTATCAAGGGTTAAATGAGACTGGGAATTTTTTGATTTGCCAAAAGTTTGGCACAAAAGATGGACATTTCGGTGAAATACTTTGGAGTCAATAGGGAGGGCTAATTTGAGGTCGTCTTTAAGGGTTCAATCAATTCTAAATGGCTCCTGAGGAATAAAGAAGCTCCTGCCAACTATGAAGCTATTGTTTTTGGTAAAAAGTTGCCTCCAATTTCCCCAAGTTGACTGCTAAAAAAAAAAAAAACATGTCTTTCTTTCAGAACAATCCAATTGATAGACATGTATATCATCCCAGGCTGTTTTCTATTATTATTATTTTTTTTTTCAACTAAGCAGTTCATGTTGCTAAATTTTAGACTAATTTCAATAAAATTCCCCCAAAGGCGAAAGCCATACTCTTGCAATGTAATCAATTTTGGCAAAATGATTCTGATTATCCTTCAAGTAGGGTTTCTATACAAATTGAAGTTGATATGTAATATCATATAACATCATCACACTAGGTTGACTTAACTGTTCTCAGGATAAAAAAAATGAGCACAGCCCGCATTCAGCTAATGCAAAGCCCCAGAATACAGCTTCTAATGTAGAATGAAGAAAGAACAACTAATGACCAGGATAAGGAGTTTTTCAACAATTAGAATTAGAACTGAGGGGCTAGTAAGAAGACAGACATGTAGCACCAGTTCACTTATCATGATATAACTGGCTGCTAGTGATGTGCTAGTACTGCAAACTGTGTAGCTGTAGTTTACAATCCAGCCACTAGAAAATTTTACAAGTGCTACAAATGTATGGCAGCATTCATGCCTATGTAGAAGAGTAGGGATTATCTAGTAGTATAGCCACATATTAAAAAGACAGGTGGCGCCTTTGTTTTTCCTCTCTCCTTTCTCTCCTGCCACCAATGTTCCAAATCTGGACTTGAATCTTCTTTGTACTAGCTGATACATTAGCCCATGGGTGGCACCCTTCAACCACAATCACACTGTTTGCAATTTTAACAAGACCTCTAGTGTGGCTAAAGGCCTGTGACTCTCTTCACACAAATCAGATTACTTCAGTTCAGTCATATAAATTATTAATTATAATAAGTTAGCTGGAATGTTTAAATAATTCACTAAATCCAACATTTGATGAGCTATAAGGTATTTATATTTTAACTGAAAAGCTGTTTTTTTATAGTTATCTATAAAAACTCTCAGACATGATGTTCTAAATATCTTCAAGTCATTAATCTTAAAATAATGGTCTTGTGGAATTCTTAATTTACAACAGGAAATTTTCCTATTATCAGCAAAACCACATTCAATACTAGAGGGACACTGGACCCAGCTTGATTGTACAAATCTATAGCATGTGCTCCATTATGACCCTATTAGTAAAAGTAAAAAGCATTTGTATTCTTATATCCTTCAATATTCTCTATATTGTCTCAGCCATTAATGCTCCCAAAGTGATCAATTAAAAACCCAACATTACACTATGCAACAAACTTCTCTAAAAAGTCCTTTATAGCTTTGTTTTCAATAAAAAAAATATTGCCATGCAGAGTAAAACTAACTAGAGATAAATAAAAAGTTATGGAAAAGTCGTGCAACATACTTCCATTTATTCAAGTGAAATATCAACTGTAAAAGGGTAATTGTCAATTTAAGAATAAGCAGATTTTGCTTTTACTTCAGACTCCTTGAATCATCGCACAAACCCAAAATTAACCTGCTGATACGTGCCAATAAATAGACTATATAGAAGCACAGTGACAAGGTAGCCTGCAGAATGATATGACCTCTTGCCTACTGCTGTTATTAACTGCCAATTGTGAGGCTTCATACCCAGAGCAAGTAGTAGTCTTTGGATCTTTGGTGGTTTTGGTTATCACTATTGCCTGTACTGGAATCCTAGATTTAATTTCCACTAGGGCTACTGTGTTGTTAAAATTCTACATTTATTCAATGTTGTTATGTTTTTCTCTAGGTTGTCCTATATCCCCTATAAGCTATACTAGTATATTAACCTTTTTGAGCCGAGCGCACGCAAATATGTGGCCTCTCGGTGGCTGAGTGGCCTCATATTTGCATGCAAAAGCACCGATACAGCTGTGCCAAAAACATGCACCCTGCGCTCTCTTGGCACAGTTATCTGGTGGCTTACTGGAAGCTCCCATTCACTGCTTATGAACACAAGCTTTCTGTCCATGTGACTGCCATGACAGCCAATGACGGCAGCCCACATAACCATAAGCCCCGCCCCGCCTCCCGCCATTCTAAAGTCCTTTAAGGCCCGGCAGGTGCTGGCTCTAAGGGGTTATTGGCAGTCATTTAATTTAAGTGCAGTATATGTGTGAACATTTCCAGGGAATTATATAAATAGGTATATTCTGTCAAAAGTTTTATTCAAATGAACAAAAAAAAAATACATCAAAATTACAAATTACATCAAGTACATTTGTAGCCTAAACAACTACAAATGTACAACTTCTTTCTAAATGTAGAAATGTTTATTCAGCACATTGCTTGTGCTTTGATTACAGAGCATGTTAAGACCTGATAACAATACTTGATCCTATGAAGTTCATTTAGTAATTTTGTGAGATATCCAAGAAAAAACTATTTTCTGAACAAAAACAGCACCAATAAATGATATGGATCCTTTTGTGTACCAGCCTCCTGCAGACTCCTGATAAACAAAGTAATGTTGACTTCGTATTGCTGGATACCAGAAGCATGCTGCTATACTATTTATTATTTGCTTATACTGTTAAAAAAAAAAAAAAGAAGATGGTATACAGTGAATACTGTTGCACAAAAAAAAAGGTTTATATGTGGGAGGTATGTCCTTTTTAATAAATTCCTACAGATCACCTGTTCTAGGTTATGCAATGCTTCTCTGAGGACACTTGTTGAGTCCTTGAATGGGTTTAAATGTAGGTTGGCTTGATTCTATTCTAACCTTGGCATCCTACCGATAAAGGTCTTCCATGACTGAGTTGACCATGACATCAGAACTGCCCAGTTTTAAGCTTCAGTATGCTCAGAGCTGTTTTTACATCTATCCATTTAAGTTTAGACCAGTGCAAACCTTTTAAAATCCCCTACATAGTAGAAACAGTTAGTGGTGCCTGATGTGAATCAGAAACGATTTCATTGTTGCTTTACTTGCATTTCTCAGAAAGAATATATGCTCATCTGCTTTTGATGGAGGAAAACTATTTCCCAAACTAACTTACTACAGGACCTTTGGATTCTCCCACCTACAGATAGAGTGATGTAAAAAATACCAGTACAAAGACATTTTTCACAGCTACCAACTGGATTGAAGTAAAGAGAGAGAGTGGATATTAAGCAGCACAAAATGCAGGAGGTACTCTACTAATGGCCTATAAGGTACTCTTTTTATTCTTGGTGCAGTGGTTTAGTCAACTGCACTGTTTACTGTACTGCATCAGCTGTTAACTGATTGGTTTCATTTATTGCCAGGAATTGCCCTTTAAAGGGTATGCATTACAATAACTAATAGAAAAGGAAATATGACAGAAGTAATTAGCCACCATTGCTTGTTGATCCATGCTAGGTCTGAATAGTAACATATGCAGCCCATGTGTTTATCCTGGCAGTCTTCACCTAAGTAAAATTTTCATCTAGGATTCTCTTTTCTTACTGTGCCCCGAGGCATACACTAAAATCCATTAATGGATATTGAAAACAATACCCTATCTGTCAAAAGCCTTGTTGGCATAACACACAGTTCACAGGATTAAGACAGATGCCTGGTACATCTACTAGAAAGAGCATGATATTCTGATATTGCTAAGGATTTTCTGCACCGAATGAACTTGTGCTCTATGTTTAACATTCAAAGACATCATTCAGCAGAAAATGAATCCCAGGAGTGTGATTTTTTTTTTCCTTAAAGCAAAACATACAAAATTGAAAAGGTAACATTAATCCTACAGCCTAGGCCATTGCAATGTACTTTCACGCATACTTTTCTTGAGAAATGTCAGCTGTAAAATTCTGAGCTTGGAATGCATACACAAATCTAAGATGTGATTGTTAATATTTTGTTGGCTGAATCTCAGTTTGTAGCTGATCCCTTTAACTTTACATGTTATGCTGATAGATTTCTGTCCACTGAGCAAAGATATATATTTTATATATATTTATTATATACCGCCTCCAACTAATGAACCCAACAATAATAAACAAAGCTCATTAACCCAGATACTCCCCCAAATCCATACTCACACCATAGGTTGGGTCGCAATACTACCTGCTTCTAGATTGTAGAGTGTTAGGCTGTCTGCACATAAGCCATTTTTTTATTTTATTTTTTAACCAGTGGATTTAACAAAAGAAAATGACTTGATTCTTCTATCCACTCACTTGATGTGGATGAGGAAATCCCTCCCACCTAGCTGTTATGTTCTGACAGCGGGGAGACTTTCCCATCTTCAGAACATGCTGATCAGCACTGCTGGCTATAGCCGATGGCGCTGATTGAGAGAATGCTTTTGAACAGGGTGGTTGTACACAAGTTGACCAATAGATATACTTGTGTACAACCCGCCTGCCTGTAAATGGATCGGAAATTCAGCCGGTCCCTGCTGAACCAGCCGGAATTCGATTTGTATTAGGCTGCTTTTATGGTCCTTCCTCAGGTACCTATGTCACAGTCTAATGTTGTAGACATTTCCCAATGGGTCCATCAGTGGAACGTTTTAGCAATAAGTCACTGATCTTCACTCCCCGAAGAGGCACAGTGGAGGGTAAAATAATGGCAGATTTGGGTAAATTTAAAAGGGGCTAGGGAGAGTTTTTTTTTTTTTAAATGGGAATGGGTGAGAGTAGGGCCAGTGAGGAGGGGGGGGGGGTGTAGGTTTTTCCTATTTTGCACAAAAATGTGCTTAACATGTTAATGTCATTTCAGATTTTGATCCTGCCATGAAGGTCTTTCTGAGTAATATATGTAGCGACATTGGAGTCATGGGACAGGGAGTGGATGAAGGAGGCTGGAGGAGATCGGCAGCATTGAGATACATAAAATGATAGAACAAATAAATACTTTAGAGGAAAAAAATGTTTATAATACATCCAGCCCATGGGAAAAAATATATCAAATAAAAGAAATAAATAATACAGCATATACCATTGCTACAAAAGCCATATTGAAATTTAATGTTATGAAAAATGATCTTTCCCTTTCAGTCTGCAACACTGCTTTCTGTAAAATTCAATGTAATATGGCAACCTGGAGGAATTCTGTACACACTTGGTGTACAGAATTTCACCCACAAATGTCCTACTTGTGTGACTGGCTCACTGATTTTTGCAGAAGTCTAAGATACAAATCCAATTTTATGTATCCTCTGCAACAAAAATGTCAGGTTTCGTGAGATGCTCCCAACGGGTTAATTGTGCTATAGGGATGCAGACACTGCAACTTTCCTCATTAGAACAATGCAAATGCTCCAGCCGATTAATAATGAAAAAGTCACTTTCATTCACATTTACTCTGCACACAAGAAAGTGTTATTCCTTCATAGCAGAAACAAGTAGGAATCTGCAACAAAGTTTGTTAAAATCCTTGCAATAAACAAAGATCACCCAGAGGGGAATGTTTTTTTTTTCTCAACAAAAGTGGAGTTATTCTTTAATGACAGCAGAATGAGTCCTTGCTTATTTATTGGGACTGCAGGAGCCTGGAAAATCTCATTATTCTTCTATGGAATGGCCCATATCATTTCACAGTAGCTTTCTTTCCCTGGATATCTCCTTTAATTACTATACCATCTTGTCAGAAGCTGACAGAACTATCAGGTCTTAACACTATTCTCTGACCAGAGCACAAGTAAAACATTCTCTCCAGGGTGCTTAAAGTGTTTTATACAGGACAGAGTTTTTGCACAGATCTGAAAATGTATCTAGTCACAGCTACAACAATGAAACAATTTTCAGTCCATCTGTATGAAAGCTCCAGTTCATGCTCGCTCACCTCCAAGTGAGTGCAATGCTGCCAGAAGTCTCCCGAGAGAAGGCAGACTTCAATTTTTCTTCTCTCAAATCTCTCATTTTCAGAAAGAATTGGAATCTTTAATAAATATCGTAATAAAAAAAAGAAACACATTTATGATTCCAGCAGTGTGAGATCTTCACAGTGGGAATGCGGTGAGGCTATATTGCAGGTGCCCCCTTTTGGATCATGGTGAGTTGAAAGCAGAACCGGATAGTGAATGAAGGAAAAAAAGCAGATTGCATTAATGCCAGGTATTCCTTCTAGATAGGAGGTTTCGACAAAAAAAAAAAAATAAATAAATAAAAAAATAAGAATAACATCCAAGTATTACATTCACTAGTATCTGACTCAAAACTAGAAAAAAAATTGACTTCATTTAAAAGTGAATTTTAAAATTAGGTATGACGTGAATGGACAGCTTGGTTAATTGCCTGCAAATTAGCTTATCTTGCAAAATGACTTATTTGAAAACATAACACTTGAACATTCTGTAACTCTTGGCAGACATGCCTAGGATTAATAGTCTAGAAAGACAGCCAAAGACTGATGTTAGGTAGCAGCAAATCACGGGCCAAGTGAGTGCAATTCTTGGGTTTATTAAAGGGCCAATAATCTCATGATACAAATTACCTTTATAAACAAACTAGTAATAATATTTAAAAATGTATGAGAGCTCCTAATTGTTCCAAACTGCCAGTAGTCATACTGAACTTCCATCCCTAGAATAGCGCAGTGCAGAATATTCATATATAAGAAACTTTTGATGAGAATTACTCATTCAGGAGAAACTATTCTATCTTTATAATTTTATATATTTATACAATAAAATGGCTTTGATATTGATATGATATACTATGTGTATACATATATATATATATATATATATATATATATATATATATATATATATATATATATATATACATATATATATATATATATATATATATATGTATATATGTGTATATATATATATATATACACACATATATATATATATATATATACACACATATATATATATATATATACACACACATATATATATATATATGTATATCAGATTGTCAAGTAGATAAGATAAAAAAAAAGGTTTTAACCACTTTCCGACCAGCTGCAGGTCAGCAGGTTCCCGCAAATTGCCGTACCTGTACAACGGTCCGCGGAAGTGAACCTGGGGGCGTGCGCTTACGCCCACTCACCAGAGGAGAAGCTGATCCACAGGGCCGACGGCCGTGATTGCCGCCAGGCACCCACGGTCGCTCCCCGTGAAAAGAGAGCGGCGTTCTGCTGTTGTAAACACAGCAGACCGTTGTTCTCACAGGAATCGATACAGAGCGTCTGTGTTCCTCCTATTTAGGACCAGAGGTCTCTGTACTGATTTCACAAGCCCACCCCCCCCCACAGTTAGAAAACACCCCCTAGGCTCACACATAACCCTTTAATCGCCCCTGGCTTAACCCCTTCCCTGCCAGTGTCATTAGTACAGTAACAGTGCATATTTTTTGCACTGCTTACTGTAGTAATGTCATTGGTCCTCCCAAGAGTGTCAAAAATGTCAGTTAGGGGTTCAATCTGTCTGCCACAATGTCGCAGCCCCACCAAAAATCACTGATCGGTGCCATTACTAGTAAAAAAAATAAAAAATAAATAAAATCACACCAATGTTTCCGCTAGTTTGTAGACGCGATAACATTTGCGCAAACCAATTAAATTACACCTATTGGGATTTTTTTTTTACAAAAAATATGTAGCAGAATACAAAATGGTCTAAAATTATGAAACAATTTGATTTTTTTTTTCTTTTGGGAATGGTATAAAAATTGAAAAATATTGTTTTTTTTCAGAATTGTCGCTCTTTTTTTGTTTATAGCGCAAAAAAATAAAAATTGCAGAGGTGATCAAATACCACCAAAAGGAAGCTCTATTGTGGGATAAAAAGGACATCAATTTTATTTGGGTACAGCGTCGCATGAACGCACAATTGTCCGTTAAAGTAACATAGTGCCGAATCGCAAAAAATGGCCTGGTCATTAAGGGGGAAAATCTTCTGGTCCAGAAGTGGTTGAATCAGATTGGAATCGCACAGTAGACTTCTTGTCTACAGACCTAACTTTGCATAATTACAAGCACAAAAGCTTATTATACAAATGACCTTACCTTCAAGGTACAGGGTCAGAGCCATTTAAATTGACGGTGATTAAAACCCTAATAGGATCACATTTAATTTGCTAAAGCACGGTGCATCATAAATAATTGCATTTTCTATGTTCCCACCTTTTTTCGCATCTCATTACTGCGAATCCCCCCAGTCTCTTTCAGCCACTTCCTGTCTATATATATATTCACTCCACTATCAGCTACACATTATTGCTCAGGACCAGCTTTCTGACAGTGACAACAGTGGACCATGTCTGTGCAATGTTTGTTGGCACAGCCACTTTGGTCTCTATCCTGTGACAGGATGACAGTGCAGGGATAGAACATGTAGCCAGCTAACTGACAAGCTTGTTGCAAAGTGCAAACATTTTTATTCTTGTATGATCACATAGAAAAGAAATATGGTAAAATATTATAATTGTTAAAAAAATGGGGTTGGGAGCAATATGGGGTCCTCTTGTCTATTGGTGGATGATTCCTTTATGTGTCTGCTGTGTTTGGTGTTTATCACATGCCTGAGGAAAGGTCTCTACATAGTCCTAAAATATTTTTTTCTATATAATCATACAAGTATAAGAGCTTTGCACTTTAAGTGTTCTGGTGACATAAATCATCCATGTTATACATCATGACCAGTTGGAATTTATTTCAACACCCTTTTAGTCACATGGCCAGTTCCAATATGGGGTGCAAGTGGAGAATTCCACAAGGGTGACAATGCAGAAGGACAACCGGGAGACAGTTGTCATTCAAAACAAGAAGTACCTGATTGCAAACCTTAATGGCAGGATGACCAGGTATTAAGATACAGATACAAAAAGACTGAAAATAACCTTTTGAAACGTCATTATCGTGTTATCGGATGTAATACATTTTTTTGTAACTAAAGGGGAAATAATTACATTCAAAAAGTATAACAGTTTGCATTTTTTTTTTAAATTGTAAATATATTTTAAAAAATGTACAATTTGTATTGGGGTAGAGATAGAGATCATTTCAACCACCCAACAGACTTTTTATTCATAGGAATGTGCAGGGGGGTCCCTGCTGTGCCAGCTAGCATTTCAGATTAACGTTTGGGTGCACTTGGCTGATCAGAAAAATAGCCATTTTTCATTCATGATACCATTAGAAAATGTTTACTTAGCTACACTCATAATCACTAATATTTGTGGCCCTAACCCTGATACATAAATGTTATATGCATCTGAAACCAGCATTCATCATTTGTGTAACCTTGCATACATAGTGTATATATGAAATAAGAATGTTGAGATATTGAAACAAGAGTTAACCTGTGGCTGTGTAAAAATTACCAATTGCCACACTTATGTGACATCTCTGATGCCAGATCTTGCTGATATGTCCCCATTAATCACTTTTGGGTACACCCAGGATTTAGATGCCAACAATCATATGTTTTGCTGCATTGCTCATGGTGCCAGTCGCCATGTCAGAAAGACAAATTAGGATTGCTGTGCAGGCAGATGAATACTTGTTCTTAAGGTGTATTATTAGTCAAACCTATTTTTTGTTGACTCCTTATGGAGATTAAGCAAATTAGCTACAATATGTATAGATTTACTCCTAACTGATGGGAGTGCCTGTTGGTCTTTCTGCATCTGTAAGTACAGGGTTTTGCTATGCCACCACATACGTATAGATGCATGGTGTTGGTTTCCATGCATCTCAAGTATAATGAGTTTGATCTCTGTGTGCTGGAAGGGAAGGGAAATATTATGACATTTCACATATTGCATGCCATCTTGAGAAAAGTGGGCTGTGTCCCATTGAAATGTTGAGATTTGTTAAACTATGCTGGATAATTCCTACTGTTTTAAAGCCCTGCTGAGTGTACCTGATGCCTGCTTCACATTTTATATTTTGCCTGCCTAATACATTTCTGGGTTATTCCATTTACTAAAAAGAACTGCTTTGCAAAGTCACTAAAGGACTGATTTGTGAAAATAATCTATATACAGTAGTACACCCCTCACATTTTTGTAAATACTTTATTATATCATTTCATGTGACAACACTGAAGAAATGACACACATTGTTACTATGTAAAGTAATGAGTGTACAGCTTGTATAACAGTGTAAATTTGATGTCCCTTCAAAATAAGTGAAAAAGTCCAAAAAAAAAAGAAAAAGTCCAAATTGGGCGCAATTAGGCATTTTCCCTCCCCGGTGTCATGGGACTTGTTAGTGTAACAAGGTTTCTGGTGGGAATGGGGAGCAGGTTTGTTAAATTTGGTGCTATCGCTCTCACTCTCCCATACTGGTCACTGGAAATTCAACATGGCACCTCATGCCAAAGAACTCTCTGAGGATCTGAAAAAAAGAATTGTTGCTCTACATAAAGATTGCCTAGGCCAGTGATAGCAAACCTTGGCACCCCAGATGTTTTGGAACTACATTTCCCATGATGCTCAACTACACTTCAGAGTGCATGAGCATCATGGGAAATGTAGTTCCACCACATCTAGGGTGCCAAGGTTCGCCATTACTGGCCTAGGCTATAAGAAGATTGTCGAGACCCTGAAAATGAGCTGCAGCACAATTGCCAAGACCATATAGCGGTTTAACAGGACAGGTTCCACTCAGAACAGGCCTCGCCATGGTCGACCAAAGAAGTTGAGTGCATTTGCTCAGCGTCATATCCAGAGGTTGTCTTTAGATGTATGAGTTCTGCCAGCAATTCTGCAGAGGTTGAAGGGGTGAGGGGTCAGCCTGTCAGTGCTCAGACCATACGCTGCACACTGCATCAAATTGGTCTGCATGGCTGTCGTCCCAGAAGGAAGCCAAGAAAGCCCGCAAACAGTTTGATGAAGACAAGCAGACTAAGGACATGGATTACTGGAACTATGCTCTTTGGTCCGATGAGACCAAGATAAACCTATTTGGTTCAGATCGTGTCAAGGGTGTGTGGCGGCAACTAGGTGAGGAAAACAAAGACAAGTGTGTCTTGCCTTCAGTCAAGCATGGTGGTGGGAGTGTCATGGCCTGGGGCTCCATGAGTGCTGCCGGAACTGGGGAGCTACAGTTCATTGAGGGAACCACGAATGCCGACATGTACTGTGACATACTGAAGCAGAGCATGATCCCCTCAGTACGGAGACTGGGCCACAGGGCAGTATTCCAACATTATAACGACCCCAAACACACCTCCAAGACAACCACTGCCTTGCTAAAGATGCTGAGGGTAAAGGTGATGAACTGGCCAAGCATGTCTCCAGACCTAAACCCTATTGAGCATTTGTGGAGCATCCTCAAACAGAAGGTGGATGATCGCAAGGTCTCTAACTTCCACCAGCTCCGTGATGTCATCATGGAGGAGTGGAAGAGAACTCCAGTGGCAACCTGTGAAGCTCTGGTGAACTCCATGCCCAAGAGGGTAAGGCAGTGCTGGAAAATAATGGTGGCCACACAAAATATTGACACTTTGAGCCCAATTTGGATATTTTCACTTAGGGGTGTACTCACTTTTGTTGCCAGCAGTTTAGACATTGCTGTGTGTTGAGTTATTTTGAGTGGACAGCAAATTTACACTGTTATACAAGCTGTACAGTCACTACTTTACAATGTAGCAAAGTGTAATAGATATAATAAAATAGTTACAAAAAGGTGAGGGGTTTACTCATTTTTGTAAGATACTATATATATATATATATATATATATATATATATATATATTTATATGTGTATATATATTATACTCCATCCACAGGTTAGATATGTTGCAATTCTTTCATTGTTGCTAATAATACCAATAAAAAGAGGAAAGAGGTCAAATATTGTGCAAAGCTGTATACTTTTTATTCTTTGTAGAATATAGGCTTAAACATGCCCTCAAGGTGTAGGGCAATGAAGTACAATATACCGTACAGCCAATTCCTTTTTTCAAAGACACCATTTCTTTCCCCTTTGCTGTGGTTTCATATCAAGTCCATTCCATGCTTCAAAATAGCTTTCTTTGACGCTATCTGTGAACTGCCAATACCTGTGGTGAAAAGTTAACATTGAGGCAGATATAATCAAATCGGTTTTACACCTGCTCACCACCACAAAGGTTCCACCAGTAACATCTGTAAATTCTTTCCTCAAATGATAAATCTTCTTGTATTATAAAGACTTTTTTTTCTTTTTCTTGAAGATAATTATCCTATTCCAATTCCCAGGAGCAAAGGTAATTTAAGGCTTTGGCCTTCACCACAATTGTAGACAATATGTTGAGCATATGGAGGTCATTTTCTTTACTTCCTAGGATTTTTCTCTGTAGATTACAGGGAGGGATGAAAATGCTCTAGTTTGTTATGCTGTGTGTTCAGGCAGAAGGCCTGATGCATAAGTTAAATATTATAGGACTTGATGCATCAAATGCCTGTAAAATTAATGATATTCCCTCTATAATTATCACTCACCGTTGTCTTCTCATTAGTGCTTGTTTGAATAAAAGTTTGTAAAGGAAAAATCACAAGCGATAATTAAAATTACTACTTATGCTGCATTCAAGTGAATTACTCATTTTGAGTACTGTGCTTAAATGAAATGAAATGGTAAACCAATAAAAGTAAATTGAGAATTTCCAACTACTTGGTATCTCAAGCATGTGAATTTGAAAAGTTGGAATGGGCATATAGAATACCTGGTTATTCTACCATGATGGTCTTTGTTCAGTCATTTCCTGTTGGCACACATTAAACAGGCATTGTCTACCAGGGCAATGGTGTGCAAACAATGCCAGAGTGGCCAAAAGAGACTGAAGGAGATCAATGGGATGGGGATAACATGGATGAAAAAGGGTAAAAGCAGTATCTTAAAATAAAAATAATTGTTAAAGCTTAACCACTTGCCGACCAGTCACTGGGACTGTACTGCGGCAAAGTGGCTCGAATCCGTCCAGCGACGTAGACCTATGTCGCTGGACTCCTCCCCTTGTGGGCGGCGCTTGCGTGCCGCCGGAGGCTCGCTCCCACTGTTTTCAGTCACAGCGGGAGTTGGGCCAGGGGAGGAGCGGCGGCGATCGCCGATCGTCAAGGGATTGAGTCTGGAGATCCGCCCGCTTGTGTAAACAAAGCGGGCGGGTCTCCTAAGTGACAGACAGTGACATATTGCAGGGTTCAGCATAGCTGAACATGCGATCTGTCCATGTGTCACTCAGTCACCTCCCCCCACACACGTTAGTAAGCACCAGGCATACATTAACCCCTCCCTCTCCAATAAAATTAACCCCTTCCCTGCCAGTGTCATTTTTACAGTAACAGTGCATATGTATAGCACTGATTACTGTAGTAATGTCACTGGTACCCCCAAAAGTGTCAAAAATGTCAGTCAAGGGTCCGATCTGTCCGCCGCAATGTCGCAGTCCCGCAAAAAAAAAAAAATCGCCGATCGCCGCCATTACTCGTTAAAAAAAAAAACACCAAAAATGACAGAAATCTTTCCCTTAGTTAGTAAACGCAATAACTTTTGCGCAAACCAATCAAAATACGCTTATTGTGATTTTTTTTTACCAAACATAGGTAGCAGAAAACAAATTGGCCAAAAATTTTAAAACATTTAGATTTTTACATTTTTTGGGGGGGGAATTTCATATAAAAAAATGTGAAAAATATTGTTATTTTTTCAAAATTTACGCTATTTTTTTGTTTATAGCGCAAAAAGTAAAAATCGCACGGGTGATCAAATACCACTAAAAGAAAGCTCTGTTTGTGGGAAAAAAAGGACATAAATTTCGTTTGGGTACGACGCCGCACGACCGCGCAATTGTCAGTTAAATTCGCACAGCGCCGAATCGCAAAAAGTGGCCTGGACATAAGACAGCAAAATCCTCCGGTGGTAAAGTGGTTAATTGACGTTTCCTATTAAATTACCTTAATTCATTTAAAGCACAGTACAAAGCTAAATTACAAATATCTTACTGGTTGTATGCCTGTAATTGCTCTCTAACACCAGTAAAATGTCATCTCTCCCAGGAAAGTGGCAGCAGATATAGAATGTGTAAGCAGCAGTCTCTCTGCAGTGAGCCAACATGCCTCCTGCTTAGTCAGAAGTACAAGTTAAGAATCAGCATTGCTATTTCCAGAGCTGTAGCTCAAAATAAGCAGGGGGCACGTTGGACTACTGCAGAGAGACCGGATAAAGACTACCTGAAAGAGAGGATTTTACACTAATGCTCAATTACGGATATAATACCATTACCACATTTGACATCTAACTTGTTACTGTCATTTGGTGTTTCTAGCTAATTTATTAAGAGACTTTAATTGGACTTGAACAGTACATATACAGAGGTTTAGATAATGAACTGCCAGTAAAGTGCAGAATACAAAATAACAAACCCCCAAGTAGTAACTATGGGCACCAGCAATAATTACATTTCTTCAAATGGTAAAAGCTGACCCAGTACCCTTAATATTAATTAATAGACAAACAAATAGATGGGTATATGTCTTTGTGGTAAGAGGTGGGGATGGTGACACAATTCAAAACCATGCTGATATTGGAGGTTATAAGAGGTATGAAAAAAAATATTAGTAGATGCTTAGACTTAGACTTACCGACCCGAATGCACATTTGTTTTACCAGGGATTATAGTCTGTTTCCCAGCTATAAGTGCTGCTTATGACATAGTGAAGCCATAATTGTATAACCAATTGCATTAAAAGAAAAAAATAGCATATATAATGCATCGTATCTTATATACTTGACTAGATTTCTTTATGTTTTACTCAAAAATGTGCTTTTGAAAACAGGATCTGAATTAGAGCAGACTACTTATTCTCATTCAAAAAGTGTGACATGAACAATTATCAGCTTTGCGACAATGCAGAAAGGCTTTACTTTCCAAGTGTAATCACTATAAGTAGTATTAGTAATTAGGAGGGCAGAGGTGAACAAGAGAGTGCTTGTTGGCATAGATCATCATTAGCTATACAGTAAAGAGCCTTACAGGGCATTCATTATTCTCTTATAAATCAAGCTCTGTTATTAAGACGTATCGGGTGCTTATCACTAGTGAAGTGGACAGCTCTACAATCTCTGACTCTTCTGTAGTCAGTAAAGAGCATGGCATTTGATAACATCAGTAGCAGAATAATCTCATGCTGGGACCATTCTGTCACTATAGTTAGAAACTAAAAAATGGAAAGAAAAAGGTAACACATTTGCAAAACAAAAGGAATACAGTATCTCCCAAAAGTGAGTACACCCCTCACATTTTGTAAATATTTTCCTATATCTTTTCATGTAACAATACTGAAGAAATTACACTTTGCTGCAATGTAAAGTAGTGAGTGTACAGCTTGTATAACAGTGTAAATTTGGTGTCCCTTCAAAATAACTCAACACACAGCCATTAATGTCTAAACCGCTTGCAAGAAAAGTGAGTACACCCACAAGTGAAAATGTCCAAATTGGGCCCAAAGTGTCAATATTTTATATGCCCACCATTATTTTCCAGCACTGCCTTAACCCTCTTGGGCATGGAGTTCACCAGAGCTTGACAGGTTGCCACTGGAGTCCTCTTCCACTCCTCAATGATGGCATCACAGAGCTAGTGGATGTTAGAGACCTTGCTCTCCTCCACCTTCCATTTGAGGATGCCCCACAGATACTCAATAGGGTTTAGGTCTGGAGACATGCTTGGCCAGTCCATCACCTTTACCCTCAGCTTCTTTAGCAAGGCAGTGGTCATCTTGGAGGTGTGTTTGGGGCCAGTATAATGTTGGAATACAGCCCTGTGGCCCAGCCTCCGAAGGGAGGGGATCATGCTCTGCTTCAGTATGTCACAGTACATGTTGGCATTCATGGTTCCCTCAATGAACGGTAGCTCCCCAGTTCTGGCAGCCCTCATGCAGCCTCAGGCCATGACACTCCCAACACCATGCTTGACTGTAGGCAAGACACATTGGTCTTTTCACTCCTCACCTGGTTGCCGCCCCACATGCTTGACACCATCTGAACCAAAATAGGTTTATCTTGGTCTCATCAGACCACAGGACATGGTTCCAGTAATCCATGTCCTTAGTCTGCTTGTCTTCATCAAACTGTTTGCGGGCTTTCTTGTGAATCATCTTTAGAAGAGGCTTCCTTCTGGGACGACAGTCATGCAGACCAATTTGATGCAGCATGTGGCGTATGGTCTGAGCACTGACAGGCTGACCCCCCCCCCCCACCTCTACAACTTGTTCAGCAATTTTTTCAGCAACTTTCAGCAATGCTGGTAGCACTCATATGTCAATTTCCCAAAGCCAACCTCTGGATGTGATGCTGAGCATGTGCACTCAACTTCTTTGGTTGACCATGGCGAGGCCTGTTCTGAGTGGAATTTGTCCTGTTAAACCGCTGTATGGTCTTTGCCACTGTGCTGCAGCTCAGTTTTAGGGTCTTGGCAATCTTCTTATAGCCTAGGCCATCTTTATGTAGAGCAAAAATTATTTTTTTCAGATCCTTACAGAGTTTTTTGCCATGAGGTGCCATGTTGAACTTCCAAGCATGAGGGAGTGAGAGCAATAACACCAAATTTAACACACATGCTCCCCATTCACACCTGAGACCTTGCAACACTAACAAGTCACATGACACTGGGGAGGGAAGATAGCTAACTGGGCTCAATTTGGACGTTTTCACTTAGGGGTTTACTCACTTTTGTTGCTAGCGATTTAGACATTAATGGCTGTGTATTGAGTTATTTTGAGGGGAAAGCAAATTTACACTGTTAAACAAGCTGTACACTCACTACTTTAACATTTGTAGCAAAGTGTCATTTCAACTCAGAACAAACATACAGGAATAAGAGTTCACGTGTAAATGTTTATAATTTTTCTCCTGATCAATGAATCACTAGGTAGTCCGGATTCTGATGATGGAGTCTGTGTTATAAAGTAAGTCAACAATGGTGGAGCTATTGACTTCTTTATGTTTTTCAGTTTTTCTTCACGTTCTGTTCTAAAAAGCCCACTGTAACACAATAATAATAATAAAAATAATAATAATAAAAAAAAAACAATAAATAAATCTTCAGCATTTATTAGTTTAACCCAGTCCCCAGTGTAAATTATTTGTTAACATTTTTTACCCCAGCACTTGCAGTTTACAACTTTCAATGCTGCTTTCTCATGCTCTTTCTGTGTTGCTTGCCTAAAAGTCCTTTCTTCACAGGAAAAGAGTGCACAATGCAGTCTGCAGTGCACCTGTTATCTTGGAGAAGGGAGGGGGAGTAGGAGGACACAGGGGAGTGCTTTGCCTTTCTAGGCTATGGGACTGTGTGTTTCTATTGATGCACACAGCATAGGGAGACACAACTCTATTCCCTGCATGCAAGGGTGGCTCAGTAGAATACTACACAATAAATGAGCCACCCTAAAACAGAAAACCTGGAACAGCAGTCATGGTACCAGCTTAACCATCTCCGGACTGCACCGCGCATATATACTGCGTCGGGATGGCCCTTCAGCGTGAAATCACGTACGTGATTTTTTTCTTTGGATCAGGAACGCACATGATTGGGCACAGTGGAAGCTAATCCGCGGGTTTGGCGGACCTGATGTCCGACGGGATCTGCAGATCAATCCCGAGGCAGACAGAACTGTGGTCTGCCTATGTAAACAAGGCAGATTGCCGTTCTGTCAGAGGGGAAGATGGAGATCTTGTGTTTCTGCTAATCAGGAACAGGGATCTCTGTGTTCCCTCAGGTAAAGCATCCCCCCCACACAGTTAGCAAACGCTCCCAGGTTGACCTGATGTTAACCCCTTATCTGCCAGTGTCATTAGTACAGTGACAGTGCATTTTTTTTGCACTGATCACTGTATTGGTGTCACTGGTCCCCAAAAAGTGTCACTTAGTGTCCAATTTGTCCTCCGCAATGTCGCAGTCACACTAGAAATCACTGATTGCCGCCATTACTAGTAAAAATTATTTAAAAATCCAAAAATTCTGTAAATATATCCCATAGTTTTAAGACAGTATAACTTTTGCGCAAACCAATCAATATACGCTTATTGTGATTTCTTTTTAACCAAAAATATATAACAAAATATAAATTGGCCTAAGATGATAAAGAAATTAGATTTTTTACATTTTTTATTGGGTATGTTTTCAAGCAGAAAGTAAAAATATTGTTTTTTTTCCCATAAATTGTCAGACATTTTTGTTTATAGCTCAAAAAATAAAAAAGGTAGAGGTGATTAATATACACTAAAAGACAGCTATTTTTGTGGGAAACAAAGGACATCAATTTTATTTGGGTACAGCATCACAGGACTGCGCCATTGTTAGTTAAAGTAATGCAGTGCCGTTTCGCAAAAAATGGCCTGGTCATGAAGGGGGGTAAACTTTCCGGAGATGAAGTTGTTAAACAGGAATATAAGATAAAAAAAGATGCACATTCTGTTAGTGATTGAATTAGCTGCTAAAAGTGCTTAAAAAAATTAGAGTTTAACCACTTCTGGACCGGAAAGATTTACCCCCTTAATAATCAGGCCATGTTTTGCAATATAGCACTGCATTACTTTAACTGACAATTGCATGGTTGTGCGATGCTGTACCCAGATAAAATTGATGTCCTTTTTTTCCCCACAAATAGAGCTTTCTTTTGGAGGCATTTGATCACCTGTGCAATTTTTATTGTTTGCGCTATAAACAAAAAAAATAGCGACAATTCTGAAAAAAACCCCAATATTTTTTACTTTTTGCTATATAACATTACCAATAAAAAAAACATTTCAATCAAATTTTTTCATCATTTTAGGCCAATTTGTATTCTGCTACATATTCTTGGTAAACAATTATCCCAATAGGTGTATATTGATTGGTTTGCGCACAAGTTATCACGTCTACAAACTAGGGAAAAGATTGATATAATTTTTTTTACTAGTAATGGCTGCGATCAACATTTTTTAGCAGGACTGCGACATTGCGGGGGACAGATCGGACACCAAACTGACATTTTTGACACTTTTGGGGGGACCAGTGACATTACTAAAGTAATCAGTGCTAAACATTTGCACTGTTACTGTACTAATGACACTGGCAGGGAAGGGGTTAACAGCAGGGGCGATCAAAGGGTTTAATGTGTCCCTTGGGGGTGCTTTTTAACTGTGGGGGGATGGGCTTGCTGCATGAACACAGAGCCCTGTGTTCCTTAATATGAGGAACACAGGATCTCTGTGTTCATAACTGACAGAACAGCGGACTACAACAGCAGGCCCCAGTTCTGTCTCCAAGGGAAGCGATTGCGGGTGCCCAGTGGCAATCGTGGCCACTGGACCCACTGATTAGCTTCCTCTGTGTCGAATGGGCATGCACGCGCCCTCACTAGCGGTCCTGTGAAATGACGTACAGGTACGCAGTTTCACAGGACAGAGCCAACCTGCCTCAGGAAAATTACTGCGGCTGTTCGGAAAGAGGTTAATATCACGTTAAAATGCTAAGGTGGAAAATTACACACACCAGTGAATAAGTCAGATCAGTGTCTTCTCTCCTTCCTCTTGTATTGCCCAATCTGAGGTTTCAAATACAGACAGAGAATCAGAAAGGAAACTATTTGTGCTGTGCTTTCTCCTTAGAAAGTCTATAGTACTCTTTGCATCTGCCGTTATGGGAGTCCCCTGTATTAAATGTAGCATTATCAATTTATAAACACAGAAAAGGTAATAATATTTTTTAAAGTTTATCTTTCTCTTTTTCTTCAACTTAAAAAAAATAAATATTTTCTGTGAAATTTCATACAGCTTAAACATTATGTAGGATTAAGAATCTATAGGCAAAAGATCTAGTGCCAAGATGCAAAAGGACGAAACTACATTGGCGATTTTAATATCTTTCACCCGAGCAGTTTAACCTCTTAGATATGCCACTAATTGCAGCATTTTGGTTTCAATGTTTTGCAGATGAAGTGACTGCCAACGGGTATATAAATAGTTATTAGCAAGGGAATAAAATCGCCCATGAAGTTTAGCTCTAGGCTTGTGGGAAATTGTTCAGCATCTCAGCCTATTATACGGCAAATGCCACCCATACAGAGCTGATGTGCAAATGTCCCTTTCAACTAATCTTTCTTCCTCAGATGGCATAGCATCCATTTCTAATTGAAGCCTGCAATCGCGCTAGCATTTAATAAATACTTAAAGGTATACAGTATATAACAGTGGCTATTATTATAAATAAAACCGATAGTTCAGAAGTTCTTTTTGGAAAATAAAACATAGCACGTTTATCTAAAGTACATTGTTGTACATTAAACTATAAATCAGTGTGTTCTGTTGGATGCAAGAAAAGCTTGGATGGATCCATAAATATTGTACAGGGTACCAGATGTTGCAATACCAAATGTAACTAGATGGGGGCACTGTGGGTACATTTTAAAATCTTAGTTTCTGGTCTTGAAATAAATTGCTGCTTTGGAGGGGCTCTCCAGTGTCAGTGCAAAGATGGGTTAAAGGCAGTCATAGAATACAAAATTCTCTTTAAAGAAAACCGAGGAGAGTTATGCAGACTTCCACTGTTGACCTCTTTCGGGAAATCCTAGTTGCCTTGCTTTCTTTAGCTTCAGTACTTTTTAACTCCTTTAAGACCGCCCACCACAGATGTACGGCGGCAGGCAGCCGCTCCTGGGCGTATCACTGTACATGTACAGCGCGCTCGCTCTCAGGAGTCTAGGGGGGCGAGCGTGCGCCGCCCCCACTTGTCAGCGGGGAAGCCGATGCGTGTATCAGGCGGCTCCAATTGCCGTCTGACACCCGCGATCGTTCCCTGCTGAGAGAGAAGGACGGTTGGCTGTTGTAAACACAGCCGACTGTCCTTCTCCCTGGGATGATCATAGCGCCCATGTGATCCTGCTATATAGGATCACATGTCTCTATGGTTATCTCAGAAGCCACGCCCCCCCAAAGTTAGAATCACTCCCCTAGGGTCACATTGAACCCCTTGATCATCTATACTGTTAACCCCTTCCCTGCAAGTGTCATTAGTACAGTAACAGTGCATATTTTTAGCACTGATTACTGTAGTAATGTCACTGGTCCCCCAAAAAGTGTAAAAAATGTCCGTCAGGAGTCCGATCTGTCCACCGCAATGTTGCAGTCCCGCCAAAAAATCGCAGATCGCCGCCATTACTAGTAAAAAAAAAATAATAAAAATGACATAAATCGTTCCCGTAGTTATAACTTTTGCGTAAACCAATCAAAATACGCTTATTGCAATTTTCTTTTTACCAAAAATATGTAGCAGAAAACAAATTGGCCTAAAATGTTAAAAAATTTTGGTTTTTAAATTTTTGTTTTTGGGAATGTCATATAGCAGAATGTGAAAAATATTGTTTTTTTTTTCTCAAAACTGTCGCTCTTTTTTTGTTTATAGCGCAAAAAATAAAAATCGTACAGGTGATCAAATACCACCAAAAGAAAGCTCTATTTGTGGGAAAAGAGGACGTCAATTTTGTTTCGTACAGCGTCGCACGACTGCGCAATTGTCTGTTAAAGTAACGCAGTGCCGAATCGCAAAATAGGGCCTGGTCAGGAAGGGGGTAAAATCTGCCGGGGCTGAAGTGGTTAAGTCAGAACACCAGCACTGCCTACTTGTTTTTTGTCTGCGAATCACAAAGTATTGAAGCCAGAAAGTCAGCTGTCAGGTTACTAGCAATTTAAAAGAAGTGGTTAGCCCTGGCAGCCTCCATATTCTTTCAGCAGACATTCAATTCCGGGATCCAGTCAAAGTTGACCTTTCCTGTGGAAGAAACAACTTTACTCTTCTTATGGAACCTGACATTCTCCTACCTTCTAGGTCAAAAATATTTTGTCCTGACAGGCATACAGAAGATGAACAGTCATGGCTTCACAACCACAGGAACAGCATGCAATACGAAGGTTTAGGAATAGTTGCTGCTGAGGAGGAAACTTTGCTGTCTCTCACAGAAGTGACATCAATAACACAAGCTTAAAAATGATCCCGAATTGGCCTAGAAAAGGGCCTAAGGTAATGCTGAACCACCTGGTGCCTGCAAGTACCTGTGTACTTCATACCAATCATAGAATCCTTGTGAGCCCGTTGGTTTCTAATCTCAGGCCCAGGCCTTAGCCTGGGTCAGAGCCCCTTTTTAGTACAAAGCCTCTAATGATCACTTACACTCTGTCATTTGATAGTATATCATTGGCGTGACAAAAGGGCTGGATTATGATATGGAGAAAAGATGAAATCCGTAATCTAGGCCTAATAAATAATTTGCTAAGACCTGTACATGCATGCACCACAAATTGCCGGTAAATTTGTTACCTTTGGAAGTCATGTTTGCTTTAACAGTCTGTTCCTCTACACTTCCAGCACATTACCGTGTGGTATGATTTTGCAATTCATTAATTTGAGTGAGATGCAAATCGCACCGGAATGAAGAAAAAGTAGTGATTACATGTCATCTCAAGAACATAAGTTGCACCTTATCAGTTTTTAGTTAAGGCATAACTGCACTTTTGTTGAGAAAAAAACATTATCTCTGTACATTGCAAGGCATTTAACAAACTTTGTTGCAGATTCCTACCTTTTGTTATTCTGAATAAATCCCTGTTTGTTCATCTGTGCTGAGGGGGTCTAATGGGAGTGGTTTCATAATTATCTATCAGCTGTGGCAGCTGCAGAGCACTAATGAGGAAATCTGCTGGGCCTGCATTCCTTTAGACGTGTTCCTATTGGGAGTATCTCACCAAAAATTACATTTTTGTTGCAGGGGATGCCAGAAATCTGATTTGTATCTTAGGAAGACTTCTGGGAAAATCAGTGAGCCAATCCCACAAGCAGGAAATTATGTTTCCAGGGTGTAGCCAGTACACATTCTCTGTAAAGAACAGCTGCAGGTAGCCATATTGCATTGCATTTTCAGAAAATTACAACAGCTGCAGATTGAAAAGGAAAGGTCATTTTTAATAACCTTCAATTATAATATGATTTGTGTCGCAATTGTATACGCTATTTTACTGCCTTTTGTTTTACTTGACCCTCCCTTCTAGATTGTAAGCTCTAACGAGCAGGGCCCTCTGTTTTGAATTGTACTGTAACTGTATTGTCTTCCCCCACACTGTAAAGCGCTGCACAAACTGTTGGCGCTATATAAATCCTGTATAATGATAATAATAATATTAATAATAATATATTGTTTTTTCTTTATTTGCTATTTTTTTCCCCAAGAAAGTGGAGTTACCCTTTAAGGCAGCTGTACCTGAAATACCTGCTAGTAATACACTTCCTTTCTATACAGTAGCTATGAAGAAAAAATGTTGTTACTTATGACAGAACTATAGAACCTCCTCCCCTGCTCTTCTTTATATTACTGTATGTGGGGGCCCTGTAGTCCCCAGAGATAGCTGGGAACAATGTAAATGATAAGACTGACGCACAGGCAGAGAGCTCAGGAAGTCATCAGTTCACAAGATTGCTGGCAGGATCAATGGATATATTTTGTACTTATCAAACAGGCATAACAAAACACAATCATTATTTTAAACAAACCAAAGGGGCCAAAAAAATAACTCCATTGTTAGGATTTACATACACTTACAGTAATTGAATATTAACCCCTTCACGCCTAACGGGAAAACAAATGCTAATGCCTAAGCACAATTTTGCAACTTTGACATTTGCTAGTAAAGCTGTACATATCATCACAACTACTTTGTGTATCCAGGTGAATTAAACCTTGCTTTTTTTCCAGGACAAATTGGGCTTTCTTTTGGTCGCAAATGGTAAAGAATATATCCTGATTTTTTTTTTATATTAATAAAGGCAAATTGGCCCAAAATAGTAAAAAAATATCAATTTTTTTTTAAATTTAGCTGTAAATTTCTTGCTATTATCATAGTTTACTACCAAAGAACAACCCAAAAAAAAAATATTCTGCTCCTGACAATTACAGCGACACCACATAAGTGTATGTTAGTTGTTGCTTGTACTCGTAGTACAGCCCAATAACAATGGTGCACATTTTTTAATCCTGCCTAAAACACACCGACACTGACACTAATTTATAAAAAAATACTATTCAAAGTATGCTGACCATGACCTTTGACCCAGACCATGACCTTTGACCCTGGCCTGGACTTTAAGCCCCCGTTCACACTAAGGCGACCCATGAGGCGACCTGGTCGCCTCACAGGTCGCCTTCCATAGGGAAGCTGCGGACCCGTTCTAATAGGAGCGACACAAGTCGCTCCGACTTAGAAAAAGGGTCCGGAGCTTCTTTGGGGCGACCCGGAGGCGACCGCCATAGACTTCAATGTTATGAAGTCCGTGGCGGCCGCTCCGAGGTCGTGGCACGCTGCTCGCACCGTGACCTCGGAGGTCGCCACCCGAAGTCGGATCGCCCCTATGTGAACGGGGCCTAACACTAACCCTGGCAAACCTTTATCTTGTTATTTTTTCTTTATTTTTTTTATTCTTTATTTTACATTTTTATTTGCTTGTTTTTTTTTATTTGTTTGTTTTTATACACTTTGGTTTGTTTTCATTTTCCTCTCCTGCAAGAAGAGGAAGATACAACATATCTTTCGCTTTGTTCAGAAGAGCAAGTAAACACAGGGGCAGGTTTACAGTGACTGATCACTGTGATAGCCAATCAGAGGCTATCACAGTAATCAGGTGACCCGGAACCGAGAGTCCCAGGTCCAGATCGTTAGTATGAGACCCGGGGCTTTCCGTGAAAGCCTGGTCTCCTTTTCTCCGCTGTGCACGCACTTCCAGGACAAAGTGATATACGAATACATGCGGCCCTACAGAAAAAATCCCACTTCACGCATATGTGTGCGGTTGGTGGGAAATTGGTTACGGTAGAACTGCGACCAACAGAAACCTGTGAAACGAAACCTGCAGGAAAAAAAACCCACAGAAAAAAATGAAACTTGAATGCAGATTACTATAGAACCACCATTAGGACCCAGCTCGGCAAATACATTTCAGGTCAATTCTTCAGCAGATAAGAAAACCACTGGGAAATTCTATTTGTAATTAGGATTAAAACAGACAATTAAAGTTCATTTGTACTGGGAGATTTTTTTTGACTCTTTGATACATGTGTTTTATGCAGAGAATCTAGCTGTGCAAGTTTAGCCTTTGCCAGTGTGTACATTAAATCATCCATTTAGTTTCCCTAGGGTGCGTTAGTTAATAGGGACTTTAATGATTTGCCTGAGCCTCCTTTAATTTTTTAATCATTAGTACTGTCATGACACTTATTACATATCTCTGGCTATTGTAAGTAAAACCGAGTGCTCATTTGGAGTTCAGCCTCCTTTATTTTAAAAAAAATGGTCACTGCTGACTTAAGACCAGTATTGTACAATGACATGAATCACTGCCAGTATATACTATATAACAGTATACTGTAGACGTTCCTCAAAGCTTGTCCATCTCTCTTCACTCTTCTTCTAACAGTTTAGCACACTTGCTCTAATTAAAAGGGAACTTTAGGGAAAAACTGACAAACAGACAGGATTTTTAAAGCAGAAGAAGGTCCTTACCTGCCTGTCCACACTGTGCATTGAGCATGCATGTGCAGCTCAGTGCATAATTTTTGACGATGTCGAGATGAACAAAGCCCAGAACATGTGTGGGACTGATGTCATCTCAACCCAGGCAATGAAAATGGTCAAAGATCAGTATTCAGAAGCCAACCAGTTAAGATGGTAATGGCTGGCATGGAACTCCAGTTTACCGCAGCACTAGATACGAGGGGAGGTCTTTGACAAAGATGTGTGGGAATATTTAATCAAAGAAAGCATAACTTAAACACATATATAGTGAAAATTGAATAGTAGTCCATAATGCTCTTATGATACAGATTCCAACACGATGAAATCTTCTTAAGATAGAAAGTATTCACACGTCTCATTTTAAACCATATCTCATAAAAAATTGACTATTCCTCATATTAGGACAGTGGGCACAGCCATGCAAGTTAATGCTGTATGCCATATTGGCCAAATGCACATCCAGATCTGCATAGTGCAAAAATAGCCTAATATTATAAAACCATTCAGACTATGTGTTCTTTATCAGTTCAACCCACTGAACCATGGCTTCTATGAAGTAGGACTTGGACCCAACAAGACAGTATAGACATACAGATTATTGTCAAAAGGAACTAAAGCAAATACAAAGTTCTGATTAGAGTGAAAGCTTTTTGATTACTTTCATCCCCTCTCGCCATAACCAGTATTGCTTTACTGTCTTGTTAAGGTACAGATTCCAAAGTTTAGCTTGAGCATTGAGCATAAGATAAGATATCCAAAGAGTTTCAAAGCAACATACAAAAAAAAAACCTACAAAGTAGGAACACTATTTAGAAAACCCTGTTTCTCTGCTAAAATCAGAAACTCTAATCTAGTCTAGTAATCTGATGCAACATAAATCCATGGGTCACCATAGGTCACCTCACAAAGTCAACAAAGTCAATGGGTATATACCCTGCTATGCTGGAGTGGGGTGGAATGTTGCATTAGCACTATACCTGTATGAAGTTTAAAGCATGTACACCGAATGCACCTCATATTTTGATTTCTAAGTTTGACTGGTGTGTTTTAAGCCAATAACCCTGTGATTAGATGTGTACTGCTCTATTACTCTTGGCTCCTGTCTTCTTATAGGGAAATCTTAGCAATCAGGAAAAAAAAAAAAACTCAAGCATGACATATTTGCATGTTGCATTGTACCTATAGGCTTAAAAGATGAAAGAAAAATCTCTGGATTGGTGATGATTGTCCTATGTCTGAAGCTTTCATAACAAACAGAGATCATACCAATGATGTTCAGATTGCATGAATTCATACTAATTAATCTTTCCAGTTTTTATAGCACCTAAAGTAACCAATAGCCAGCATCTTTTATTGATCTTCAGAAATTTGAGTTACTGAACTTATCCCATTACATATTTTCTTTGATCATTTCCTTTTCCCCATTCATTTCTATAATAATAATAATATAGTAATAAAATCTTATACAATTATTTTATACAGTTGTCTTTTTTGAATATTTTTCCTTTTTTTTATCAATTAAGCAAACTTTTTTTTGTAAGGAAACTACTGCAGCCTTTTATTCTGAACAGTTTTTACTGCAGGAGTAAATTTTGAGAAAAGTTTGTTATTACACGGAATGAATATTGTATATATGTAGCTTATCTCTTGCAATATTTAATTCTATAAAAGGTCAAAGACTAATTGCATCAGACAGAGTGTCTGCATAGAAATGAACACTCAATCAGTAGCTACATAGTTTTGCTTTATTTTGTCTACTGAACTTGCAGAACATAATGACTTCAACCTACTGTTAGCTATTTTGCCAGCAGCAAATGATTAGTGTAAGTCTGAACGAGCAGTAATGTGCAAAAGCAATTATGTTTTTAGGCTAGTTATTTAGAAAAATGGACATTTTTCCATCATTCCAAAGAGACAGATTAGTTTACGCAGTTCGTAAAAGATAGAATAAAAATGAGAACAACATGCAGATATGTTCTTAGAATAAGGGCAATCTAATCATTCAATAACATTTCTTCAGCAAGCAATTTAACATGAAATGAGAGTGTCTGTTTATATTGTTATACCTTTTACAAAATGCCTTTGAAGTATTAACCACTGAAATCTATATCCTTGTTCTGGTTAATGTTACTCAAACAGGCCTGAGTAGAGTTGAAACTTTAAAGTATACAGTATAATTGCAGAACTATTATATCATTAGATATAATAATTAGTCAATTGTGACATCATCACCACCATATCATTATCAACAACACATGGAAGATATGAAGGTCAAATGCAAGGCACAAGGCGTACATAACTGTATATAAGATTACAGATGATATCATCTTTTTTTTATTTTTAATGGTATTGCACATTTTAGTAGTACAAAAACAACAAATGTAATGACATGAAAATGAAGGTAAATAGCAACTCTGGCTAGTTATTATGTGTTGGCTGAGGGGGAGAGTTAACCTGTTTTTGTCAGCCATACACATATATACAATGGCTGGGCGGATGGGCTTTATTGCCGAGCTACCAACCATATGTGTCCATGGGGAGTGGCTTTTCTGTGCTGAGGAAGTTCTCCCAGTTAATCTCAGTGATCACATGATCAGAAAGCCCATTTCCATTTACTGGCATTTAGATAAAATGCCAATAGGTGGAGGGCCGGGGGGGGGGGGGGAGAGTAAGCAGCAGCAAGAGACTAAGGCTTTTATTGCTTTCTGTGACCCTATTGGTTCGTTTTCTCCTCATTTTATGAGGATAAAACCAGGGCAAAAAAACAGGGCAATTGAGGGTTGGTTTATAAAAGGCATGTGGGATTTTTACTTTGCAAGAGAATTTCTCTTTAGCTTACTGAATGAGGTGAAGCTCTGTTGACTTCCATCAAAGCAAAAATACTTTTTTTTTCTTTTTTTTTTTATTCTTTCACATGATTGGGTATTCTCTGCAAAGTGAATTTCCACCACATTCACTAAACTAAGGCAAAATTATCTTACAAAGTGAACAACCTATTTTCATTTAATAAATCAACCTCTATGTGCTTCAGGGAAGGAAAAGAATGAGAGCAATAACAACATTGGCAGGTTCTAAACCTTCCTAACACTACCAAAAAGTGTTTTTTATCTCTATTAGATAGATTTCACTTCATTTCCTCTTGCAACAACACCATTTTAATGGATAGAAACGAAAGTTCTTGCTGGACTTGAGTATTTTTAAATTTACCCATCAAATAAGATAAGGCATTTTTAGCAACACCTCCTTCTTATGAAGAAACATGCACTAATAGCAACGAATTAGACTGAAACATTCCTTGGAAAACTGTGACTGGAGCTGCAGGAAAAAGGAGAGAAGGTACACTGCATAGGCTCAAGGAAGTACCTTCTTACTACAGTCCTTGTTAGATAGTCTATGAAAGTCTTGCTGAAATTGAGTATACAGAACTCGTATTTACATAAATTGCGTGACATTACTTATTTTAGCCCAGTTGTTGTGTTTACTGGGTATCCTACTGGTTGCAGTCCAACGTTGTTTGAGACTGCTCTTTAAATCCATGACTGTAGTGAAATGCATTCATTTAATATCATTATCATACATTAATTGACACAAATTGAATTTTTATTTGATAGCTAAGGCAGAATTGTTATTGTTAGCTTAATGTGGATTATAAAATACATTGACAGAAATACTGCAAAAATTGCTTTAATGCTGTCATGTTAGATCAGGGTGCCTAGTTTATTTTTGAATATTCAGCTAAAGGCTATGGATTTTCATATTGAATTTGATCAGTGTGCAATTTTAGGTTATGTTATTATGCAGTTGTTTACCTGTGCAGTTATTTTTAAAGCATTTGTTAAACTAAAAAAAAAAATATATATATATATATATATATATATATATGATCCTGTTCCTTAAAAGCATGTTATACAGCACAGTGCTTGTGCTGTATAATTTGGCCCCTTCTATCACCTAAAAAAAACCTGTCTGATCCTGCCTGGCTCTCCCCTCTGTAAACTGACCACGGTATGTCATGTCTGCTGAGCCCTGACACCGTGGTCAGCTTACATGCCTCTGTCATCCGCAACCCTGCACTGTCCTCTCCCCCCTCCCTGCATGTCAGCTCCTGTGTGTGAGCCGTGTCCTCCCCGCCCCTCCCCTGCTGCTGCCATACTATGTACAATAACTTTCTCTACTAACTAGAAACCCTTTCTGTTATATCAGGTTATATCGCTCAGTGCCTTTGTTTTATAAAAATGATGCGGCGCAATACCTTATTGAAGACCGCCGCTGAGCAGTCACGTAACCTGATATAACAGATGGGATTCTAGTTAGTAGAGAAAGGGACTTTACAACCACTTTAATATTTGTAGATATTCATATTTTCACAAGTACACTTTTTTGATTTATATGTATGGTATCATAGTTTTTTTAATAATAAAATGACAGGAACTTTGATCATTACATTCCTCTCTACTAGCAGGACAGCCCTGTCATTTACATACACTGTATTGACATCACAACAAGCTCCCCTTCAATATTCGTTATACACATCAGGGGCTTTATAGATGGGCAATCGAGATGTGGAGGAAGAGAAAGGATATGATGGGGGGGGGGGGTTTCTTCTTTCTTCCTTTCTTTCTTTTACCCTTCCTCTCCTTTATTGTCCCTTTCAGTTCCATTATGATCCAATGATGTTGCCTTTTTCTGGTATCGCCCCTCCATCCCCAGCCCTAGGTTTCCCTGATTCCCTGTTAAATTCTGAGTCTCTTTTAGGATGAATCCCAAACCTAAAAATAAAATAAAAAAACTCTAGTTGACATGTTCCCTGAATATTTGATGCTGCTAACCACCTATTTTCTTCTTCTGAAAGACTGCATTTGAAAGATTATATGGTTCCTGGTGTTCTGTTAGATTGTCATGTATTTATTTACTGTGTATGTACTATATATCTATGAATCTTTGCTGAACTGAATGTGTACAAGCACACGGAATATTTGCTGGGTGCTTTATTTTGCCTGTTATAGTAAACTTATCACCTAAATAGAACATGTTTAAAAAATAAAATGAGACCAGTCCCCATCTGCTCTTTCTTACTGTTGATTGTCAGTGCACGGCAGGGGGTGGATCCATAGCTGCTATTAAGTCCAATAGCAGCCTTCAAAAATAAAGTAGACCTGATAGTCCAAAAAAAGTGGACCTGATATGGAGCTAGTCTCTTAGTTCCTCACCAGGCACTGCCAATTCAGTGACACAGATCAGTTAAAAAATACTGGCATTGCCATATTTTGGTAAATGCATCACCACTGTCCATGGCCTCTTTGTTTACTTTTAGCTTTCATCTGGCATATATTTTGGTTGACAGCTGAATGAGGCTTTGCGGTCACATATACAGTATAGCAGCCTCTCAGCACAGGCATGCCCCATTCTGAATACTGGAATACCGCCATATGCCAGCACAGAGATGGTTTTAATTACCACTAGTTTCTTAAACTGCAAACTGGTGGAAATTCTTTTTTATGAATCTTGCATTAGCAACAGTTTCTTAAAGTAAGTGTAAAGTAAGAAATGCCTGAATTGTCTTCTATGTCGGTAAAGCTACCAAACTGGTGTAAATGCTTGTCTGAATTCGGCACAGGTAGTTCTAAAGGGGCTTATCACAAAAATGTGTTGTAAAGCCTTTAGTGAATTTGAAAAGATTTGAAGCTATGGACTTATTATACCTAGTATAATATAGGAATCTATTGCCAGAAGGAGGCACATTTTCTAAGTCAGCCCCACAGTCTAATCATGCCCTGTCCTCCAGACATGAAGAAGATTCACTAAAAGGAATATGTCAACCTGTCTATTAGATAGACAGGGAAAATATCCATTAAACACATTTATATTTTAAGCTTTGAACAAATCTGAGCTGGCAAATTTTTTACATTCTTGTTGCCGAAGTAAAAGGCAGCCAAAAATATCTATCCCAAGACTCTTTCCTGCACTAATGGATTTAATGCTGAGTGAGATTAAATTGCCTTTGCAATAATTCATCTATTTGTGTGAAGGGGTGAAATAACAAACCCTACAAAATGTGGACTCTTCCTGTTCTCATGATGGACAAATTCTAAATGACATAAGATTTGCTGCATTGTCATGAGGAGAATATCATTTTTCTTTTTTTCTAAATAAAATGCACGTTGCATAAAACCAGAAGACTTGAATGACTGGAGCAAGCCATTTGCTGTACAAGGTTTATGATTTTTATTGTTTTTTTTTTTAAGACAGGGAAACCTCTAATTTCTATTTAATGATGGATCAACAGTTTATTGCCTCTCCAAATATGCCTCATCCTGCCTCATTATTATGACTGGAACTACATGTAAGCTATTATATGTGCTTTCATTGATGGAATAATTCTAAATAAATACCCAAGTAGAACAAATGCACTTTGTCCCATTTATAGATACATCACACAGTATATCTATAAATACACAGAAAGAAATGCACTTCTAGAAGAATGGTCAAACATTCCCATAGACACACTCCTAAACCTTGTGGACGGCCTTCATAGAAGAGTTGAAGATGTTATAGCTGCAAAGGGTGGGCCAACTCAATATTGAACCCTATGGAGTAAGACTAGAATTCCATAAAAGTTCATGTGCATGTAAAGGCAAGTGTCCCAATACTTTTGACAATAGTGACAATAGTGGCAAAACAGCAGCTTGTTCCAAATGAGCCCTTATCAGTGGCTGAATTTGCCATAAAAAATTCCTAAACCTATGCCTATAACAACAACAAAAGTGAATGTAAAATTGTTTTGTACATATTTTCTGCAATTATTATAATCAGTACTAAATATAATAGTCTTAAATGACAATTAAACCAGTGATTCCCTCACCTTCCAGGGATTTTCCTCACTTTCTGTTTTGGCTATGGGACATAGACGACAGTGGTTATAACTATCTTACTCTATCCAAAATAAACAAAATGTTTTTGAATTCAGTTATTCTTTAAAGGATTCAAGGAAAAGTTCACCTTTTATGACAAAAATATTAAATGTACATATTTTTGCAGGAACAAAATGTGCATTTATTTATTTTTTTCACACACGCCTGCAGAGGATTGCACCTGCGGTGTCGCGGTTGCAGACATGTGGTTTCTTCATTCACAGATCTCTGTGGATGAATGACACAGCTGTGCAGGAAGAGCCAAGCTGATATCAAATGTGACAGTGGATGGGGGTGAGAGGAACTCCTGTCTGCTGTCATGGGGGAGGGGCTAAGGAGAAGAGGGGGTTGGCTTGAACATGTCACATCCTTAATATGACAGTAACATGTTTAAAAGGTGAAACTAGTCTTTAAGGGTTTGAACCAGTGCACAACATTTACTCTTACAGTTTTTACCTGCACTGTTGCTCTTGAGAAGAATTGAGAAGCATTTCAGAAAGCAGGGAGCAACACCCATCAGGAAAAGCGGTTGTTGAACTCTGCTGTTTATACTGTTGGACATATGTCACCAGTATGACCTTAGTTGATGACATATGACTTAAAAAATGACACAAATGCTGAAATATACTACTCTCCATTACTGAATGGTGATAAAAGGTCAGCTATGACTCATTCCAAATGACACCGATGATACTCTTATCAAGCAATTGTATTCTAGATTCTCTGGTGCAGTATAGAAAATAAGTACAATGTTGTCAATTTGTGTGGGCATTGCATTTTCCTTGTGTGCATTGTTTTATTATAAATAACCTTTGTTGTCCCTATTTGCATTAAAAAAAAAAAAAAAAATCACCATTTCCGTACAGTGTATTTTTGCAGATTTCAAATACTACATAGAAAGAAAAATTGGGCTAATGATATATAAGAATGACCTCGGGAGATTTTACAGTATTTTATGGTGAAGTCTCCTGTGATTGCTGTTGTAACAACTTCAAAACAGGCTCCTGCCTGAAATCGGCTTAGCAGGGAGCTGAAAATCTATGAATGCTGCTTACAGAAATAAATCAAAAAGCGTAATTATTTACTTATTGTGAAAGGAACCTGTTTCTATAAACTATAGTAGGACAGCAGTGTGGAGAATACAATACTCCATCAACACCACTGCAGGAACACTGGCCTGTGGATTATTCTAGCAAAGGGCCAGGCAAAAATTAGCCTTGTGTGTCATCATGTGTCTAAAACAGAATTACCTCCAGTGAGCAATTACATTCAGGCCGGGCTCTTTTCTTCCAATCAGACCTTTCCGTACCCTCATTTAACACCGTGCCTGGTACAATGTAAAAGGATTGATGGGTAAAGAGTTACAGAGTATCTCCGATCTGACTTGGCTGCTGTTCTGTACATATTGATAAAGGAGCAGAAACCTTATAAAAAAAAAACAAATCCTCCTTTGTAGAACAGTGAAATCTTTGCTCCGTCCCTTTCTACTTTAAGTCTTTCATTATTTGCTGCTGACTATGGCTGCTCATAAGGGAGCATGAACTACCCATGAGTGTAAAATAGATATCGCACAAATTGATTCAGTAACACCACACAGACATGTATGAATAATGAGACTCCATAGACGCTTGCCACAAAGCAAGTATATCAGCGTATCTGATTTATTGACTTTTTTGACTGTAAAATCAAACCTGGGGAAGGGACGTTCTGGACATAGCATGTTTCATTTGTCTTTTGATTTATTTTCAGCTGATTTTTCCGAATGTAGGCAGATGTGTGTTCTCAAAAAAGTATGTAAAGCTTTATATAATAGATATTGGCAAGAAGCATTATTCTGTTAAAAATCTATGTCAAGGCAAAAAACAAAAAACAAAACCTATACAGTACATCTTTGCAATACTTGGACATTTTTCTGTGTTTCATCCCTTAAAGGCCCTACAAGTACAAAAAAATACTTGTTCATCTGCCAGAAATGTATTCCTCTAATATGCCAAAAATGCTGCTCCAAATTCTTGTTGTGGACTGACAGCATACAGCATTTTTGAGGGCAGATTGGTGTCATCTATACCCAGCTCTCTTTTGCTAAGCTACTCAAACCATCTCACTCTATTATCCCCATGACATAGACACTTACAGGACGATTGTCCCAAGATAAAAACTAGGATGGTTAATTAGATTAACTGAAATGACACAAGAAGTGTGCACAAGACAGGACACTTATCGAATAGACATAACCAAAGGTTTTTATAGCACATGTATCAGATCCAAAGGTAGCAAATAAGAACAGTTGTTTTTAGGGTTTACAGACACCTTAAAGGAGTCATGCTCCCTATCCTCTAAAAAAGGGAAGGGTGTTTACTCATAATGACATCTTTAGCTATATGTAATAAGAATGTCTAGTGGAGTGATTGTTCCAACAAACAAATCCACATGCCACTGATGGGATCAAGAAGGAGTTGTCTACCATCTATGAGAATGAACTAGCAGCAACTTCATGGATGGTTTCTTTGCATTCTTCAGGATCAACAGAACAAGACTTGTCTTAGAATTAAAATAGGTTACATTTACAGACATAGGTCTTCTTTCAATTTTGTTATATTGGTTCTTTCAGAAACACGTGTAAAACAAGGTCCAAAGTCTAGAGGAAAGAACTAAAGCCAAACCTCCTCTCAGATAATTTTAGTTAAAGTAGGAAAGGGTTAAAACTCATAACTTTTGTATGCCTCATTGGGAAGAGGACATATTTCAAAAGCAAGAAAAATAATTTCCTTAAATTTGACCACCAGAACAAGGGTTTAATTTCTGACACAATTACAACTGAGGATTTCTAATTTTTTTTCAACTTTTAGTCTCAGTGACAAAAGTCACCAGAACACGTACAGATGATGAATCTTTCCAGTGGGAAAACAGACAACAATGAAAACCTAATAGAGCTTCTAACTCTTTGCAACTCAATACAAAATTTAGAAACATTATTTTGGCTTTAGATACACTTAAGTGTTAAAGAAGAATTGAACACTTGAAGCTGTGCCTAAAATAGATAGGCAGCATTGCTTGTAGGTTCCCTGCAGCTGATATTTTTCCCAGTACTGACTTTCTATTGCTTGTTCTTTACTTTGCCTCATGGTGAAGGTGGCCATTTTGGTAGAGACAGTGCTTTGGTTTGTCATGTTAGACCCGTCAGCAAAGAGACTAGTGAGCAACACCATATTGACATTACTAAATTTCATTCCAAATCTTCTATGTCATCACAGGCACTGGACCTTTAATCTCACACAGCATACTGTATATACCAGGCATGTCCAACCTGCGGCCCGGGGGGCGCATGCGGCCCGGAACCACAGGCAATGTGGTCCACTGCCCCCTGACATTTTTATTTATTTTTTTGCTGGGGAGGAAGGAAGTCGAGTTGGGGGCACAGCCACAGAGCTAGCCTCAGAGGGGATCATCCACTAGTTGTGTAAAATTAGTGCTGGGGGGGTGGCGCGGCAGCACGGGAAGGGTGCGGCGGCGTTTTATTACTTATATACTTTAACTAATATTATATATTTTATATGCCTGAGAAAATTTCTCTACACTCAATGTGGCCCAGAGAAGCCAAAAGGTATATACTGTAAAGTAATTATAGTATGGTGACTGGTGCATAGATATGCACATGCCCATAGCATCGCTTATAGAAATTAGCATAGGCGCATCATTCAGAGGAATGAGAATAGGTGTACAGGAGCATGTCCACAGTTTGTAGCACCAGACACACTATTTAAGGGATATTTTTTCTCACTGTCAGTGCTGACTGGTCTTGAGCTTTTCCTGTGCCCTGAGTGTATCCTATATCTGATTTCCGTTGATGACCCGGCTTGTTACTGAACTGATCCTGGATTCTGCTTGTACCACTACCCACTTGTTCGTAACCTCAGCTTAGTTCCTGTCCATGCTTCCACCTACACTTTTGTATCTCGTTGCCCACCTGTTACTGACCTTGGCTACCTCTCTGAGCACGCTCCTACATCTGACTTGACTTCATAATATGTCTGAGTGTCTGCTTCGGCTGTCCTTCATAACTGCTCCTTTCATCGCAATGTGTTCCTGCCTGCATCACATCTGTTTCAAGCCTGATGTCCTCTGCCTGACTTCTCAAACCTTCATCTCCTGCTGCAAGTTCTGCACCTAATGGTAATCTTGTTCCTCCTGTCCCTCAGCACCATCTGTTCCACCTTCAGTAGGGCCTGGGCTGGAGATACAAGAGAGGTCAACCTTGTGAGTTTAGCCTCCTACCAGGTACGTGACGTATACTATAATTAGCCTGTATTCACAGGCAGTGATGACAAATCAAAGTGATCACTAGGTACCCAGGTCCTCATATTGGCTGAGTACAGTGTCTCTGTGTACCCAGCTGTCTAATGACACCAGGCAGATCATCCACCCAACAACTATTTATCCAGTGCCACTTGTAATTGTCCCTGAGTAAATAAACCGCAACCTGTTTGCCAGTAAAAAAAAAGCACCATGGTACAGAAGTGGTTAAAGAGGTTTTTTACATATACCCTTACATAAACCAACTTAAGTGACTGAAATTGAATAAATCCTCCTGCATAAGTTGCACCTGTTTATCTGCACCACTCTCTTCTATGCAGTCACTCAATTTCACACTTTGCACTGCATTTCTGAGCTTCACGAGGCAGTGGGTAGAGTCTGATGTCACACACTGCATGGCACAGAGAGGGAAGCTGAGTAGGATCTGAGACCTGAGGGGAGGGAATAGTCACACCCTTCATACAGTCTCATAAGGAAACATGCACAGCTGAAGCTGTAAATCACCTGCTGTGTGCTGGTTGGAATGTGGGGCATGGAGACATGGCGGCATGGAGACATGACCTTCTCATTGTATTGATTGGTGTAGGAAGACTGTCAGAACTGTCAGAACTTACTTTTGCAGATAGCATAGGATTGAGTGAGGAGACAGTAATCATAATAGGTTATTTGGATTTGCATTGAGGCAATTACACACTTTAGAAGGATATGATTTGTTATATTTTTGTTTCAGAAGTTTAAAACCACTTTAAGCTAAAATGCTGGGGGTTTCATATTACTCTAATACAGTCAATGTGCTATCTCACAATCACAAATAGGTGCTATAGATATGTACATATATTGTAGAATTTTATTAATATTTGTTCAGCTTAATAATACCATTGATATTCAGTAAGACTCTGGTATGTTGTTACTCTCGAAACTATGGCCCTCCAGTTGTTCATAAACTACTATTCCCATCATGCCTAGTCATGTCTGTGAATGTCAGAGTTTTACAACTCCTCCTGGGACATGTAGTTCTGCTGGTGAACTACAGCTGGAGGGCCGTAGTTTGGAGATCCTTGCTCTAGTCTAGAGCATCAACAGTTCACCAAAAACCCAATGGAAAAAAAAGCTTTTCTAGTTAGTGCCAGAGTTGCCAAATGGCCAGCCCTGGCCTGAAGTGACAGCGCTTACCCATATCCAGTATTTTATTGACATGATTTGCTGACAGTAAACACAATTGCAAATAAATTAGATAGAAACCTTGCCGATATATATTAATATAATTATTTTTCGGATTCCTCTGTATGGATTTGTATGTAGGTACCTATGTATTAAGCAAGTGTATGCCAGGTGAAGATAGTTCTTATTTTTATTAGAGACAGGCGCAGCTGGTTCAGAAATACTCATTAACCACTTGAGAATTACCTGGGTTTTCTCAGCAGAATCAGCTCAGCTGCACTGAACCTGCCACTAATTGCCTTCCTTTAATAGGAACTAGCTAAAACAAGCAGGGAGCACATGGGACACACAAGAGATTCCAAAACCTCTGCGCGACTACTTATTTGTGCACATGAATTATGAAGATAGATTTTTCAGTCTTATACATTAAGTAGTATTAAATTTGAGTTAGACTAAAATACATTTAAAAAAAATAATGCAATTTATATTTTAATTAGCAATTAAAATGGCGAGGAACTAGTAAAATGTACTTATAGCCTACACAAATGCAGTGCTTGTTTCTGAAAATTGGAGCAAAGAAAAATGAGTTGCAATTCTGTAGGTATAAGAGCCAGTTCACACATGTTAAACATCGCATGTGATTCGCAAGGCATTGCTGTTCAGATCACATGCAATGTCTGTGCCATGCAAATTCAGCTGTACAAACTGTATGGCTGAAATCACATTGCATTCGCACCAAAATGGTGCAGGACCCTTTTTTTGGTCCACACTGGAATCAAATCGCATGGGTATTCATACCTATGCAATCTGATTCCTGCACCATTTGACAGTTCGCACCAATCTGGGGGTGTCATTAAATTTACATTGACACCCCCAGTTCTCAGATCACAGTGTGAACCACTGTGTGATTTAAGTGCGATGTGGGAACCAGCACTGAATCACAGGGTTTATCCGCATCGCACCAGTGTGAACCGACCCTCAGTAGTCAGCTTCTTGTTATCTATGCTCATAAAATGATAGCTGGCATTTGATTGGCTGCTATGCCTTCATAAGATCCACATTGATTTATGGATAGCATTCTCATGGAATATGCCAATATTAAAAGCTGTCAGTATCAAGATTTATTATATTGCTTTTATCTCAAGTGGAATTATTAGACAAAAAATCATTTTCATGTCATCCATTTTAACATTTAGCCATGAGCTTTCACCATCTGCTAATCTTTACAAGTGTATGCATTAAACTCACACACCCTAATCAAGAAGAGCTTATTTGGATGCTTGGAATTCAGCCTAAGACCCCTTTCACACATATGGTCCGTTTGTCCGTTATTCATACATCCGTTGACGGGTGAAAAACGGACATCAATGCATCTCTATGTAAAAACAGATGACAATGGATGATCATCCGTTAACATCCGTTTTTATGCGCTTCCTTCAATGTCCGTTTTTTGGAACGGATGAATGGCCTATTTTTCATCCGTCAAAAAAACGAATCGGATGAAGAACGGATGTAAACGGACAAATGGTCCGTTTTTCATCCATTTTTGCATTGGTAGTGGATGTTAAAAAAAAAAACGGATGAAAAATGGATGGAAAAACGGATGAAAAATGGATGAAAAACTGATAAAAAATGGATGGAAAACGGATGAAAAACGGATTGGAAAACGGATGAAAAACGGATGAAAAACGGATAAAAAACTGATACATTTTGACGTGACTGAACTGATGAACTGAACGGACCGTATGTGTGAAAGGAGCCTTAAGCTGCTGCACACTATGCAACTTTTATACAATTTTCTTGTACAACTTTCCTTTAGATTTACCAAAACCATATAATATGAGGTCAAACCTGAACACTTTCAATTTGTATGCAATCAGGCAGGCCCTTGCACTACATAGTTGAAGGTAAATCTAAAGGAAATTGAACAACAAAAGTTGTATAATGTGTATCCAGCTTTAAGCCTGGGTTCACACTTGTGCAGATCAGGACACCACATTTGATTCCAATCACAAATAATTCTTATTCAAATCACATGTGATTCTCTGCAGTGAGATTTGAGCATATTTATTATGTATGGGCTCAATGCGCACCACACGAAGGTGCATGGCATTTTTATTTTTATTTTTGCTGCACCAGAATCAGACCACATGGGTGTTCACACCCATGCAATCAGATTTTTGCAATTGCAGGGCATTTTGCGACCTGTTTTGGCGTGTCATTAACTTAGCACTGAAACCAGTAGCAGATCGCCTGAACAGAGTGCGATTTCAATGTGGTGCGGAAAATGCTCAGGATTCGCTGCATTTCCCACACCACATATATGTGAATCAGAGCTAAATCATAACTAATACCTCCTATTCATTATAGCCAAGGCCATGGTGCTGCCCATGTGATAATTTATGACACCCTCTATTTGATGGCTTGACAGTTTGGTTGAGAGCGCAAGAAACTATGACAATTATTATTCATAGCATGCCTTGAATATAACTGTTTTGAAAAACAGCCTAATTGAAGGGTTTATTTCCACTCTAAGGTGGCCATACATGTACTGACCAATGCGTCTGAAATTATCAAATTGAATAAGAATAATAAAACTCTGTCCCTCCATTTCATCAATTTAGTCATCTTTTGATTGATTTTGATGCTGGCAAGTTGACCAGCCATGGAGGAATTTTGTCATCATCATTTCTGTTTGATGAAACAAATATCTGCTTGTGTGTCAGACAACCAATTATAATACAGATTGATTTAATTATAATTATTTTTCTAAAGTTTGTGATAGATCATGTTTTCAATCGATGCCATGTGTTGTACTCAAAATTTCATTTATTATCCACTTGCCGACCAGCCGCCGCAGTTATATGGTTGCAGGTTGGCAAGTTCCCGCAAATCGCCGTACCTGTACGGCGGTCCACGGTAGCGATCCTGGGGGGCAAGCGCCCACCCACTCGCCAGCTGGGAAGCTGATCCAGGTGGCCACAATTGCCGCTGGGCACCCACGATCGCTCTCCATGAAGAGAGAGGGTCAGTCGGCTGTTGTAAACACAGCAGACCGTTGTTCTCTCTGGAATCAATAGTATTGCTACTATTTAGGAACACAGGTCTCTGTGTTGATTTCAAAGCTTATCAGTTAAAAAACACCCCCTAGGGTCACCCTTAGATCGCCCCTGGGTTAACCCCTTCCCTGCCAGTGTCTTAATTACAGTAACAGTGCATATTTTTGGCGCTGATTACTGTAGTAATGTCACTGGTCCCCCCAAAAGTGTCAAAAATGTCAGTTAGGGGTCCGATCTGTCTGCCACAATGTCGTAGTCCCGCTAAAAATCACTGATTGCTGCCATTACTAGTAAAAAATAAATAAATAAATAAAAATTACATAAATCCTTCCCTTAGTTTGTAGATGAAATAACTTTTGCGCAACCAATCAAAATACGCCTATTGGAATTTTTTTACCAAAAATATGTAACAGAATACAAATTGGCCTAAAATGATGAAAAACATAGAGTTTTAAATTATTTTATTGAGAATGTTAAATAGCAGAAAGTGAAAAATATTGTTTTTTTTTTTCAGAATTGTCGCTGTTTTTTTGTTTATAGCGCAAAAAATAAAAATCGCACGGTTGATCAAATACCATAAATTTTATTAGGGTACAGCATCGCACGTAATTGTCTGTTAAAGTAATGCAGTGCCAAATCAGAAAAAATGGCCTGGTCATTAAGGGAAAAAATGTTCCTGTCCAGAAGTGGTTATTGAATTGCCTGTACATAGACAAATTATATATTGATATGTTTATGGCAACCTTAAAGCGGAGTTCCACCCTAATTTTCATTTAAATCTGCATGTGCTGCTGATTACTCCGCCATTCCCTTTTGGATAGTGTTTTTTTTTTAATATATAGTACCTTTTCTTCTAAAAAAGATCCACTTCCACCCAAACCCGGCTGCGGCGAAGTACGTCATATCCTCTTTCGCAATGGCTCCTGGGATACCAATGTAAGCAATCCCAGGTGCCAATGGGCATCCTCCGCGGCTAGCATTGCGTTACTTCTAAACCAGAAATGATGCGATGCTAGGCTCCATTGGTACGGCCATGATAGTCCCACTGCACATGCGCAAGATCGTGGAGTGCTTGCTGGGTAGCCAGCAGCACCTTATCCCGGAAGAGATTCCTAGTGGGCTTCAGATGCCCACACTTAGGATGGACACTTGCTGGATCAGAAGGCTACAGGGAGTACTAACACTTTTAATGACACAGAAAACGTTGACATATGCAGCATGTGCCGATTTCCAATACATATTTGACGACTATCACGGGGGTGATTTAAAAAAAAAAAAAAAGGGAACTTCGCTTAAAGTCTGTTTCCCAGGTTTGCCTGTTTGCTTATACCCTGGAAAGAGGTGTGTCTCTCCTGCTTCTATCTAAAGTTTCTATTTGACTTTAATGCCTTGGATTGTTTCTGTCTATTGTTTCGACTATGTTTGTACTCATCCTGTCTGTGCTTTTTCTTATCATTGGTCTGTTACCCCTTCAGTTGTCATTTATTGCTCCATTACTTATCTAAAACCATCTGTCTAAGGAGCTATGGCACTCTAGCATCTGCCCCGCTTGCTGTCGGCTGTTGCGTCATGCAACACAGAAGGCCTACTGAACTTTGTCACACTCGACAATACAGGCACTCTGAGAAAATGCATAGCTTCCCGAAGTCCATATAGAGAAGTTTTGGGGGAAAAAAGAGCTAACACGCGCTTAGAATAATTAATTAGAGCGGGGATTCAATTTTATTACAAAACTGAACATGTAGAATGTTTTCATATAATGTACTAAACAGATGAAAACAAAGTACAAACATATGTTAGACATGGAAACAAATATATATCAAAGAAAGTCCAGAAAGACACATCCTGGGCTTAAATTGCCTGATTTGCTTGCTGATAAATCATGGAAGAAGAGGATTTTTAACCACTTCAATGCCGGGTACTTTCACCCCCTTCCTGCCTAGGCCATTTTTCAGCTTTCAGTGCTGTTGCACTTTGAATGACAATTGCATTATCATGCAACTGTATGCAAATTAAATTTTTATGAGACAGCTAGAGCTTTCATTTGATGGTATTTAATTATAACTGGATTTTTTTTTTGCTAAACAAACCAAAATAGAGCATTTTTTTTTAAAGGTTATTTTAGTTTCTGTTATAAAATTTTTTAAATAAGTAATTTTTCTTCTTTACTGATTTGCGCCGATTAGGCTGCACGCATGTGCATTGATGAGGCTGCTCCCTCTGCTCTTGGCCCTATTAGGTCTACCCTAATGGAACATCCTAATGTTCAAACTGCCTTGGAAAATCCTCAGGCAGAAAATACCTTTAACACCATTTTTTATCTGATCCACTACTCCAACCTCATCTCTGGGAATCTTAACAGACTGAAACTAAACCCCTTCTAAAGAGATTTTTCTATACATGTAAATAAAACACTGATTCAGATCTCCCATCCCTGGACTTTTCACCAAAAATATTCTCATAATGGTTGAATATATAAGCCAACAACCCAGGCATATCCAAATTAATTTCAGTTTTATATGCCTATCTTAATTCCCTTTCCTCCCAAATGGACTGCTTTACTTTCTAGCCATTGAAAACTGAAAACGATTTGTCACAAATATGGACAAATGTGTTTTAAAGTTCCTCTAGAATTGCCTCCCAAGAGACAGTTTACATGGCTCTTACTTACTAGTATTTAGTCCAGGGTGGCTCATCGACATCTTTTGGCCTCCAATAAATTCTTTAAGGATGAAAGGAGGTTGTCAATGCCAAACCCATTTAGTGAACACAATTGCACACTTGCAGCACATGATTTGCCCTATTTTGCGACCAAATCAATTGTCTGCACAAACACCAGCAATAATTGGAAACATTTACCTATTTTATCAGCAAAACAAACTATATTTTCGACTTAAAAAGTGCCATCTTTTCTCTTTCATGCAGTCAAGCTTCACTTTCATGGCTTTACAATAATCAATTAAAACGCTATCCAATATAATGACCAGCGTCCACAAAAATAGGGTTATTTAAGAACTAACCTTCATGGACCCAGCCTCACTCACCACATTGTAGCCAAATCTATGACAGGTAGACCCAGGGCATGGACCACTGCCTTCTCTTTCCTCTCCTTATTTTTTTCTTGACGTCTCTTTTTTATTATTCCGATCTTTTACTCTTTGTTATTGTTGCCTACTATAACTACCCTCAAGTGACCCACCTTCAGTTCTGGAACAGAGAGCTTTTCACACATATTTAAGTCTTCCTGATTAGCTGGCAATGCATCCAACTTGGCCAAAAGCCTATAAGGCACATGGCCACACCACCTTGGGATAAAGTAATGCCTTCACTTCTTTGATAGTGATATCCCTCAGCTGTCATTTTTACATTTTAATCAGTAATAGTTAATGTTGCTATGTGCCCACATTGAGTATCCTTTTATTAGTTGTTTTGGACCATGCAATGCCACCTTCTTGACTGTATGTGCAATACAAAAACAATATAAATCTTTAAAAAGAAATTAGGCAGGGCTCAGAATTTCAGAGCTAAAAAATATATATATAAAGTTGTCATGTCAAAGAGAAAAGTGGGAGTACATCAGTAGTTACTGTATTTGTCTGCTCTTGTAATGTGTTTTAAGGGGTAAAATGTGTAATTGGGCACGTATGACAGGGATGTACTAATTATGTTTTTTTTTGTCTTGACATACGTTTCAAAATGGCAAGTAAATAATTGTTGTTCTTTATTGGAGAATGTAGAGTGAAAACAATAAACTAAAATTAATATCCCACAACGCAAGTTTTCATCAGTTCCATCATACATATAATGATCTCTTATCTGGATTTGCTACATCATTTAATGTCAGGATCAAGGAATATACTGTCTGCAGAAACCCACTTTTCTCAAAGTGCTATAAGTCCATAAATGTATTTATTTTTTCTGTTCAGCAGACATGTGCTGACATTACCCAATAAAAGAAGAGCCCTGTGGTTAGGCTTAGCAAGCTTCAGAGGTTATCATTCAGGGTCAAATAGCAGAACTACTACACAATATTTCACAAGCTGTCAAGGACTTTAATCACATATAAATGCTATATAGAAGTACGAGATTTACTATACCTCTCTCATGCTCTACTTTCTCTGTAGCCAAGAGCTGGATACATGTAAAGCAAACTTCACCCAGCGGATATTGTGTGCCCATTGTTGGTGAACCATAGCAAATCTTGCTATAAACACAGTGGTATTTTGAAAGTGTTGCAGAAAGAGGTTAATATGTCTCACATGCTCTTATACACAAGCAAATACCCAACCAATGCTTATGTGTAACCCTTCCCACGTGTAAATTTAACAAGAGTAGGAAGTTGTAGACCTGTGACATATATATATATATATATATATATATATATATATATATATATATACACTTTAAATGTAAATATTAAGCATACTGTATATAAATTCTACTCCCTCTTCTGTCTACTGCAGTTGCTTCATGTGTAACAAAATATTACCTAAATTCGTTCTAACGTGACTATCTCACATAGTACAATAAGAGTATCCTATTAAACTTCAATTATACAAATGCCTGCTAGCAAATAATTTCATGATTAATTACCCTAATTTCTCTTTTAATTTAGAGTGGTTTGTTTTATTAACAAGAATTTACACATGGGAACTGCTATTAGGGAGCTCTCTTCAGCATAAAGCTTGTGTACAGTCGAATGTTTGCAAGCAGAAATTCTAATTTTGCAGAAAGTTTTGAACGAAAAGAGGCAGAAAATCACATTCTAATAACACAGTATTGTACAAATGATTTAGGAAGGCCAAATTCTACCTCTGCTTGCTTTAGGCAACTTTATGCTTGAAACTTGGTTACAAATGACATTTACTCTGTTTTGCTAGTACTTAAGAGGTCACTAAGGGCATTAGCCCAGTAAGCCATATAATGTACTTCCTAAACCAAAAGGATCTGGTGTACACACTTTACTATTTAGGGTTGTTATGTAAAGTGGTCTTAAACCTCTGGCTGAAACTGGAGCTGGAATGAACTGCAGGCAAGATATAATTAAAAAATACCTGTGTTCCATCAGAAGATAAACATTTGTTTTTGTGGAAAACTCAGTGCATATTATAATCACAAGACAAAACAAGCCTTACATTAAAGCGGTGTTCCAGCCTCCCCCTCCAAAAATTAAAAGTCAGCAGCTACACATACTATAGCTGCTGACATTTAATATTAGGACACTTACCTGTCTTGGAGTTCAGCGATGTCGGCACCGAATCGGCCATCGGCTGTTGGGTGCTGCCGCCACCATTGACGGTAAGGAAACCTGGTAGAGAAGCCTTGCGGCTTTACTGGGGGGTCCATACTGCGCATGCCTGAAGTGCACTGCGCATTCAGATTGGCTCGGCGGCAGGGTAAGGAGCAGGGGGACAAACTTCCGAGTTCCTTCCCGGAAGTGGGGAAGGGTACCTGTCAAAAACAGGTACCCGTTCCCCCCTCCCCCCTGAAAGGTGCCAAATGTGGGGGAGAGCAAATGAGCGGAAATTCCACTTTTGGGTGGAACTCCACTTTAAGCTGCGCACACACTCTCCAATCTGATGATATGGACATGATGTAAATGTCAGTCTGGAGCTGTGTAAAAGGTCATTAATACTTTCAATGTCCTTCTTTTCAAAACGGATACACAATGGAAAAATGGATAGATGGTGACCATGGTCATATCTGATGTTTATAAGACACGCGTAGACTAGCAGGGTTCAGGAGGCAGCACCTATTCACTCAATTTACAACATATAGCATTTTGACCCTTGTCTGGGCACTCTATCCCTGAAAAAAGGATTGTAGAGGTTGCCGATGGCAGTCACAGGATTTTCTGTATCTGAAATAGCCCTTTTGCTTTTTACTGTTTTGAGGTATGTTCACTAAAATAGTATGTCCAAAAAAACACGCAGTCTCCAGTGGAATGCTTAATGCTTTAGTGTTTGAAAAGGGATTGCATTAGCACTAAATATCAGCATGTATGATAGGCCTAAGATAGAGCCCTAAAGACACTATGAACATCCTCCTTCCCTAAACATAACCCAGTTTAGCATGTTTATATTGTAACTGGCCAATAGCGATATGCTGGCAGTTTTACATGGCCTGCAATGTTGAATGTCCCTATTTAGGCAATAAAGTTCCTCTCATAAGGCAAGGCAAGTTTTTCTTGGAGCAGCATTCTTACTTTGTTGCCTGGCCCCTAAATGAAGATTCTTTTCCAAAAGTATATTACAAAACCACTTATAACAGGACACAGCAGACACACGACACAGGCAAAAAAACTATATATATATATATATTTAATAATAATAATGAAAATCTAAACATGTGCCCTTTCTCTCAGGATAGGTGTGATTTAATTATGAAAAATGTATATTTGCCCCCATCTTAATTTTACTTAATCTGACTCTTCAGCTTTAAAATCAGAGATCAGAGTTAACCTGACAAATGTATGATTTCACACTATTTTACAGCTTTGAGTGTGCATAAAAGTATTACAGAAATAAAATATAACTTGGTTCCGTATTATCACCTTAATAACGGGGCTTAAAAAATTGTCATGCATTCCTAGTAGCTGATTGTAAAATTAGGCAATCGACAGGGTGGCAACTTTCAAACTTCATATAACCATGACTTTCAAACTGAACACTAAGATTTAGAAAAAAAATGTACAGCTAAATAAGAGAGCAAACCTAAACCTTCTATAAGCAAGAGTGCATAATTTTAATATTATAAAAATTTGCATCCTGATTAAGACCTAATATTATATCCTATTAACCAGTTTTGACTGGTCCTCTTTGAGTAGGTGCTAATATTTGTCATAATGGTTGCATAAAATATAAAAGTAAACAAAAGAAATACATCTATATGATAAAGAAGTTTATGTTTTAATAAAATATGATATGTGCATATTAGAAATATATGACCTACTGTTATTAGGAAAAAAAGCTTTTTGACTAGTAAGATGGATTCCATTAATAAAATAGAAGAATAGATAGTGGAAAAATTAATTTAAAGTGAAATTGATTTTATTCTTAATTAATCTCTTCTTAAAGGTTTGTAGCCACATTAATTCAGTGATGTTATGTACCAGTGCCCTTTAATCTAATGTACAATCCCTGGGCAATTCTCATACATGATTATATTAATTCTACTGATGGATTATATTCCATATTAACCAAATATTGCCTTGGTACTAATTTAGCTTAATGTACTTTAGGTAACTACAGCAGTGTTAGGTGTTTGATGCAACACTAAAACGTTAGAAGTACTTCAAGAACCCTTACTTCCCTCCTGGAGAGGCAAACTCTTTCCTACGGCACGAATGGCCCCATGATGAAGTGTTAGCACATCAATTCTTTTCAGGGGGAACCCCCTTTCCTTTGAGCAATTAGTATCCAAGTTGCCTTTTGAAACTTTTCCCTTTTGGGTATACAGACAAATCAGACACTTCCTCTCAACTCAGGATTCATCAACCATATGGACAAAGCAAATTACACCTTTCGAGTCCCTTTGAATGCGAAAGTCCCTGCAAAGACATTTAATTTCTCTTATATACACGTTACTTTTTGAGGATTCTCCTCCCACCCCGGAACCATCCCGAATTTCCTGGGAAAGAGAATTGCAAAAGACCCTCTCTGACGACTGGGATACTATTAATGAATATACACATAAGGGCTCTCAGAACGTAACGATTCAAGAAAACTGTTATAAAATAGACACCAGATGGTACAGAACCCTGTCTCACTTACACAAATTCTCCAACACCCAGTACCTGTTGGAGATGTTGGAAAGCGGAAGGCACGATGCTTCGTATCTGATGGGAATGTGCATTACTTCAACTTTATTGGAAGGAAGTATATAATCTCCTCACACATGTACCTACAGTACATTCACCCCTGAACAATTCCTTCTACATCATACATCTTTACCCATAAATCTCTGGCTATGCACATGGTGAATGCGGAAGATGTAATCCTGTCCACTGGCAAACCACACGCATCCCAACAATCAGAGAGTGTTTCTCTAGACTCTCTAAGATAGAGGAGATGGAGGAATTGATTCATATCTCCCAAGAAAGGATGAAAAAATGTGCAAACACATGGTCATGCTGGACCCACTTCAAAACCACTGGACGCTATCAATCATTTATACCCTAAGGTGCCATGATTCCAGTCATTATCAAGGTGACTGAAATTGGCATCAGAAGCTGTCTGTTCCTTGCAAGTAGATGTGTAAAGGAAAAGGAATTATTTTTTACCTTTATTACACTTAGTTTGTACCTAATGCCCTTCCCTTTCCCTTGCCCACATTCCCATCCTTTACCCCCCCCCCCCATCCTCTCTGTCTCACCCTTTTTCTTTTTTCTCCTTCTGTAATTCTATCTCTTTCTGTCCTCACTTATCTCCTTTTCCGGGACTGTCTCATCCTCTATACCCCAGGACATGAACCCTAAAAACTACCCTTCTATAGTATTCGTAATGGGGACAGGTCAATTTCCTTATACCCTGTCAGAACCCAATACCTCACTTTTATCCCTTTGTTACACTACTTGGCTGAGTGCGAAAACAATGTTTTTGAATATCTGTTTATCATTCTTCACTTTATTATATAGCTTATGTCTATTATGTCCCATGACTCAGTAAACAACTATAGGCTACTAGACATATACCTGGCATGGCTTTTCAAAGATGTTATGTACTTTCTGTATTGTTTGCACTACTTTTATTATTCTCAATAAATATTGTTTATGGCAACAAAAAAAAAAAAAAAAAGTACTTTAAGGCCTGGTTCATAGCTTTGCATTTTTATGTGTGTTTTGCACTACAGAAATAAACATGTGTCATAAAAATACATTGATTCTAATGAGAACAATCATATCTGCATGCTGTGTTGTAAAAAATTAGGCATTTCCTAATTTTTGTGCATTTTCTTGTTCAGCGATTCCCGATAGAAGAAAAAATGCATATACAATGCAAGTAAAAACATATTAAAAAAATGGATTTGTGGACATGAACATATGTGAACCCAGCCTAAAAATATGCCCGAGCCAGTGGCATCTTATCAATGTGTGCAGTGCATTTGGAGGCCTAGCTAACAGATTTATTTCATATCAACAAATAGCAGTGTTGGGCAATAGTAACACTCACAAAAAATAAAAAAAAATTTACAAAGTACAATATAGCATGTTTTCTGATTGGTTGCTGTGAGTTGCTGAACGCCATTGTTCTGCACTTTGAGATCAATGAGATTAAAGCCTTCTCTTTTTAGTAACATTCATATATAAAAAGCATCCAGGGTGGTCAGGGCGTTGTAAGCTTTATACATCTCCTCTGAGCAGTCCTCCTCATCCTATCAGTTATTACTTCACAAGTGGAATGTGGCTCAACAGACCGCATGAAGATTCCAGAACATAGAGTCGATATATTATACCATATCAAGTGAAAAAAAAGACAATTATTCAATACATTCCTTAACTAAAATACAGGAAAAAATACTTTAATGTATTCATTAGCTCTAGGGGGTATTGTTAGAATCAAAGAAGGACTGAGCTTCACTTGAAATACCTTTACATGTTCTTGAAAAAGATTTAAAAGTGGTAACTCCTTCTTTGCCCTAGGTGATGTAGAAACTAATTTCTAGTTTGCCCTGAGTGACATTGTCCTTTTTATTGATTCCTTTGTAAATGTATTTAAACATTACTTCTATTGCAGCCTGATAAAACACTAAATTATGAGCAATATCAAATCCATTAGCTGGAAATACAACAAAATGAAAATCAAAAACTGGAATATATGTTATTACTGCAAAAAGCAGCAAGGCTGTAAAGAAAGCTTCATACTGAGTTTAGATTAAGGGGGAGAAAAGATCTACTGCTTACTGTTATACATCATAGTAAATAAAATAGGCTTGGTATTTGGGCTTCCAAATAATACAAGACTAGAACGCATGACTTACTATAATGTGGGGGCATGACTTCTGCTTTGATGGAACATACAAAGGAAGCCATCAATGTATCATTTTGTGCCTTTTTAACGTTATGTTTTATTGTAATATGTTTCTTGTACACCTACAGATTGCATTGTACTATTCACAGAGTGATTGACATATTATTTTGATCCTGAGATTGCCTAGCTAAAGTATATACAGTATAAGAAGTATATATAATGTATTTTGTCATGCTTCCACAGGGAGCAATACACCCTATTTATGAACAAAGTTTATTATATTTAATTATTATAGCCTTTTTTTAGTGGCACATAGGTCATGCTGAACCTTATAGACACACCATTAAAGTTCCCCGTGCACCTAAAACTGTTCCTAAACCTAAAAAACATTCCATGAAATGTGGAAGGAGGACAAATGTAGATGTCACTGGATTCATTTTAATGATGTTAAAAATAATTAATACTTTTTTTTTTTTTCATTTATAATCCAGTCCATCCGGGTAGAAGAGGCAACTGACTAAGTTTGGAGGTGATACCACCTCCTACTATCCAGGGGGTAGATAGCTCCAAACAAATACCCCCATATGGGCATTAAGAAAACCAGTGCTTTAAGAAAGATAATGCTATTATTGGGGACTCCTTTTAAAGCACACCGGAAACTATAAAAGGCTATTGTGTCAGATGATAGCATTTTGTGCTGTATAGTATTGCTGTTTATAGTAATGTTTTATTAAGATTTGGCACTGAAAGGACAAGTTCACCTTTAAAAAAATGTAGGAGCATAGAAAGCATTACACCCACGATCAGCTAATGGTGGGTGCAACGCAGGGCTCCTTCAGACTGTCAGTATAAGCTGTCTGCTCGTACCTTGTAAGGGCAGGCAGTTACGCAATATCAGAAAGAAACAATTACCTACCTAGAGCTCTCGGCAGCACCCTGGCAGTACATTGAGAACTACAAGCCGTCATCCACAAAGGCTCTCGGTACATGTAGTTCAGTCATTCACAGAACTCTGTTGAATGAATGTCGCGGCTTTGTGGGTCACCCTATAAATGCCTAATCAGAGTTTTTACACAAATTTGGAACTTAAAATTATTCTTTCCCCCTTTTCACCAAAAATCATAGCAGCATACATGAAATTGTGAAATCATTATTTTACATCCACTAGCTATACAAAAATGTTTGTTTTTACTTATTATTACTCTTTCTCCTTTTCCTATTTGTTTTAAAGTACTTGTGATGTCACCCTGGCCTTACAGCTGCACCCTGGGACTTGCCTATCACATGTTTCAAGAGGCAGACCCAGAGTTCTAGGCTGAATTCCAGAAGTAAGGGGAGATGGATTTGTCTTCTTAGTAAAAATGGCCTCCATGAGTACAATGGAAAGGGAAAGAAAAATAAAGCATGCAAAGAAAAAAAAACCTTCAATTAATTGTAAGTATCTGTTTGTAGATTGCAATTTTTTTGATTAGGGGGAAATTCCTATATAAAGTAGAAGTACAGACAAAGCTTTTTTGGCTATACCTCTCCTGTAGGTCACAAGTGTGCAGTTAATTCTGCACTCCTGTGACACGTTTTCAGCTGACAGCAGGCTAAAGTCCGCTGTCAGCTAATGTCACTTAGCCAGGCTTGAGAAAGATCCCGATCAAATGGTCAAGATCCACCCAGATGCCTGGAATGGCACCTGCCTTAGATCTGCTGAGAACATGAGCCAGCCCCTCCTGCCCCCTCCACATCTCAGAGCTCCAATGAGTGCTTAAGAGGCAGAGCAGAGGGCCGGTGACTGACAGTCATGGCTCTCTGCTCAGAATGGAGGAGGAGAGCCAAGTGATCACAGGTGTTTGATTGCTCAGTTCTCACTGCAGAGAAGCAGGGGACAGATGCAGCATCACGGCGATGAGTATAAATGTTGGGGGGGGGGGGGGTTACAGTTCATACTTCTCTTTAAAGGAGTTCCTTTTTTTTTACTTTTTCTTTTGGAGAGGGAACACTAGCAGGACATTCATCAGTGAAACATTTGCTGCTAAAAAACATTACCATCTACACATTCACAGAGAATATTGCTGGCAATTGGCAATGTATGTGGATGGATTTGCTCGCAGCTTTATCAATATATGCTCCCTAATAGCTCTTCATTATACTACTTTATTTATGGAAAACTTGTATGACTTGGGAATACTTTTCATCTATTTTCCTTCAAAATCTAGCCTGTTGAAGGACCAATCTCACTTTAATGCATATTCCCTTTAAGCATATCTAGCACCTGAGATGTTTAAGAGCTTATTACACACCTAAAGTCATTGAAAGCTAGCTTTCAGATACAAATTTCTGACATCTGCTGGAGTGGAGATGAGAAAATCAGATCTGGAAGGCTGGATTCAACCCAAAATGCTCTACGTAATGTGAACGGGGAATGGGGTGTTTTTTCTACCCAAATCCTGTAATGTAGAAATACATGTAACTAACTGTTGGAAGTGCTGAGTTATTAAGAATGTGGGTGATACAGATAATATACATTCTTCCCAAAGCAGTTCTAATATTCTGAGAAGGGAAGTCTCTCACCTGATAAAGACTGGAGGAAGTGGTTGTAACAGAGCATGTATCATATTGGATAAAGTAGCACAAGCGATAAGTGATAATTATGTTCTTCCTAATAGGCCTAGTGAAAAGGATCTCATAGCTGATCCATGCACAGTTAATCAGTCTAATTAATATCTATGGGTTATTGCACTTTGACACCCATTATTGCTATTTTAATTGATTGAAAAAGACTTATAATGTCTAAGAATAAATGATATTTTTATCCTTTTACCAAAATACTAAATATTCAATTTGCAATTTGAGAAAGGAATTCTCATCAGTAACAATGGATATGTTTCAGTTTCCTGGGCAGTTATACAACTGATTTCACATAGCGTTCATCATTACATCACCATCCTGTGTGCAATATGTACCTTTATCCAGGAGCATTGACTTAGAGACAATAACAGATTACATTTCTGTTCACAAAGACACCAGAAACGTGCATTTGTTGATGAAAACTATAAAGTTGCTTATCTTACCTTGCAGATTTCTTAGTAAATGGAGCATGTATTTTTCACTTGTCAGGTAGAGAGTGCACTAAATGCTAGGCACATCTTTCTACAACAATAATTCCACTCTGCAAGCCCTGTCGGGAGAAATGATTTCCTCTCTGCAATTTATTTATTTATTTTTGCTCCATCAATACTGTAATCCCCCCGAGTCTAGAGCTGGAACATTAACATTCCCTCATTTATTAGCAGCCAATTTTTACATTTGTAACCTTGAAATCACTGGTAAACTCCTGCTAATTAGCCAGCAGAAATGACAGGGAGCATTGACTGATTCCAAGGCATACAGGCAATATTCTTTTAATTTGTTTCAGCTACTTAGAGGAAATGTGATCCAGAAGATCGTGTTTAAATATGCTGCTGTACAAGCTCCTATAGTGTTAACATCAGACAGCTGCTTTTGTCCAGCAGTTTAGCGAGGATTCCGCTCATTCATACCGTGAAACATCAGCAGATTTGTACTTCCATCCAGTTTTCCTTGAGAGCAGAATTAAATTCACTCTCCTCACAGGCTTGGGTATTTGCATGCATGGCTAACCTGTTGAGATGTGCTGGTCATTTCCCAAGCCTCTTCTAAAGAATTGAATTTTCAAGAAGCCTGATAACATTCAAAGAGAGCTACTTAGTAGCATATCTAAGTGGTTAGCTCAGTCAAAGCCCATGTTTCGAATAACTTTGATACAGTGGAAAAACAAAGTAAGTCACTGAACCCATGTATTCTATTGTAGATAGCCTGACCTTGCAGAAGGCGATATCTTTCTATGTCTGCAAATGTGAGTATCATCACCCTGGATTGTATCAATTCCAGGCCTGTCTACTTCCTGTAGAAAGGACTCAGAATAAAGTTCAGATTACTTCTCTAAATAATTACAAATATATTGTCCCAATGCAAATGGAGCTTTCATGTTTACAATACTAACAGAATAAAGAAGAACCACTTAGCCTTTTATAAGGATTACCCTCATAGATGTAGAAGCTCCTACACCTGTTCAGAAGTTGAGATTTCCAAAATTCCAAATTTTGGGAGTTTATGTATTAAAAAGTTTTGGCCAAACCACAACCTCTCAAGGTTTGCTCATCTTCATTAACTAATCTGAGCATTGCTTGTGAAAATGACCTAAAGCAGAAGATGTTGCACATCTGGTCTAGCCAAAAGAGTTTAGTGTTCTAATAAATGTCTTATAATGCTTCAGTAATATCAGAGGTCTTTCACATTACCCTTCCATGGAAGTAATGGACAAAAATCAATTATGTATACAAGTTTTATAAATTCTGTCTTCAGTGAGGTAGCAATACGTGTAGTCATGATACCAGAGGTAGTATCCAAGATCAAACTCATAGACGTTGGTCAAGATAACTTGTCTATGTTAAAGTGGTTCTAAAGGCTAATGTTTTTTTTTTTTACCTTAAATTGGTTGTAAACCCCATTCATGAAATCTGATTCACATATATCTGTAGTGTTTACTTATCTCTATCCAAAGCTCCAATTGTTGTGTCTTTCTGCTGCCTATTTCCTCGGTTATCAACATGATAACTTCTGACAAGTTCTCCAACACACAAGATAAAAGCAGCTGGAAATTTGTGTTGAGGAGGGTGTTTAGATGGAGATAAGCAGAAAGTGTGTCTATTCAAACTGTAGCTCTGCAAGTTTTTTTCATTCCTCTGCCTATGTGGAGGGGGGGGGGTGTGCCTTTCCTCCAATCAGCTCACACACAGTGTATACCCAGACTCCACACCCACTGCTGAATGAGGAAACAAGATTTGTAAGATGTTCTGCACTTTCCAAAGGGTGTAGAAAGCTGAACACAGCAGATACAAGTAAAACTTATGTGGGAGGATTTGTTTTATCTCTGTATTTCATCTGAGGCTGTTCACTTCACTGGGTATATGTGAGGGATTATATCCACTTTAATGAAGTCTATGTTAAAAAAACCTTCCAGTATCCCCCCCCCTCCAAGCCCCCCATTTCTTACCTGGCTCCTCTTTCAATCCATCATTGCTCTTTTCGGAGACATGTCAATCAAATCCTGTAAGGAGGGAGAAAAGAAGAGCCGCACTGTTTGTGTCAATGGACGCACACAGCCCGATTCGGGATCGAGCCTGCATGTCTGCCCACATAGCAAATGCTTGCTATGGAGGCAGACACAGAAAACGAGGAGCCAAAAGCACCGGCGGGGGACCCCAGAAGAGGAGGTTTGGGGCCACTCTGTGCAAAACCATTACACAGAACAGGTAAGTATGTTTATTATTTTAATTTAAAAAAAAGTTGAGCCTTTAGAACCACTTTACCTAAGCTGAACCTGAAATATCACCTGTGTGTTTTCATCAAATAGTATAAGTTCACCATAGTGTTTTACTTTTGTGTATATTGCCATAGACGTTATGTGGCTGTGTTTGCAACTGTGACCAAAAGTACATTATTGATTGGACCTTTAATACTGATGAAATATCTCACTCAAAGACATTTAACTTCTTTCTAATCCATTGCACATATTTATCTGTATGAATATTACCCATTATAGGAAACAAGATTGTCGCTTAATATCTGTTCATTGTCTGTTGTCCGTTTTTTTTTCTCTTGTACATCCTTTCCTAAGTATGAATTGGTGTATTATGCCAATTGTATCATCTATAATTTTATCAGTAAAAAATATTTCAAAGGCACCAAACAGATAAGGCATTTATTTGCATATGAAGAAATTCCTACATACTGTATTATTCTTTACCTAATATGGAAAAGAGACTATGTTATTCAAAGTAAATGTATCAGTCAATAAGGATTTGCACTTGACATCTAATATCTGAATTAAATGGTACTAATTTAGAAATTGCTGCACTTTGATTTCATATTTATCCAGTTAACATGTAAGGATAATTTACTCTGAATGTAATATATTTTGAAAAGCATTTCTTTGCTCAAAGATTAACCAAAACTCTGTAGTGGGAGCTGAGTCAATGGACCATAGAGATACCATGCTTTGAAAAGACTTCAGCTGCTTGCAAGTATGTCAGTGAATGCTTGTCATGCTCATAACGAAGTTGTTTAAGGTCTAGTGGAAAAATGTATGACATGTTGAAATGTTTAAAAATAAACCCCTTTTAAAAGGTAAACAGTACATGTTAGAACAGGGAAAATGATTAAATGTCTTTGCAAAGTAAAAAAAATTAAGGCCTATTCACACAGGCAATCATGTTGTAAAACTGCCGTGGGTGTGCCTGATGGAGAATACAGTGTCAGTGTCCGGATTACAGTGCATCACACTGCTTATTTTTTTTCTTTTAAACTTTATTGGAATGTCACAATATGACATTCCATTTGTTGCCTTAAGATGCGTTAATGTGTAATCTCTATTAGCAACTGTATATATTTGTATATACAGTATTTCATAAAAGTGAGTACACCCCTCACATTTTTGTAAATATTTTATATCTTTTCATGTGAACACACTGAAGAAATTACACTTTGCTACAATGTAAAGTAGTGAGTGTACAGCATGTATAACAGTGTATAATTGCTGTCCCCTCAAAATAACTCAACACACAGCCAATAAGGTCTAAACCGCTGGCAACAAAAGTGAGTACACCCCTAAGTAAACATGTCCAAATTTGGCCAAAAATGTCAATATTTTGTGTGGCCACCATTATTTTCCAGCATTGCCTTAACCCTCTTGGGTGTTGAGTTCACCAGAGCTTCACAGGTTGCCTTTGAAGTCCTCTTCCATTCCTCTATGACAACATCAGAGAGCTGGTGGATGTTAGAGACCTTCCGCTCCTCCACTTTCCGTTTGAGGATGCCCCACAGATGCTTAATAGGATTTAGGTCTGGAGACATGCTTGGCCAGTCCATCACCATTACCCTCAGCTTCTTTAGCAAGGCAGTGTCTTTGAGGTGTATTTTGGGGTCATTATGTTGGAATACTGCCCGGCTGCCCAGTCTCCGAAGGGAGGGGATTATGCTCTGCTTCAGTATGTCACAGTACATGTTGGCATTCATGGTTCCCTCAATGAACTGTAGCTCCCCAGTTTAGGCAGTACTTATGCAGCCCCAGACTGTGACACTTCCACCACCATGCTTGACCGAAGGCAAGACACACTTGTCTTTGTATGCCTCACCTGGTTGCCACCACACACGCTTGACACCATCTAAACCAAATAAGTTTATCTTGGTCTCATCAGACCACAGGACATGGTTCCAGCAATCCATGTCCTTAGTCTGCTTGTCTTCAGCAAACTGTTTGCAGACTTTCTTGTGCATCATCTTTAGAAGAGGCTTCCTTCTGGGACGGCAGTCATGCAGACCGATTTGATGCAGTATGCGGCGTATGGTCTGAGCACTGACAGGCTGACCCCTCATCCCTTTAACCTCTGCAGCAATGCTGGCAGCACTCATACATCTATTTCCCAAAGACAACCTCTGGATATGACGCTGAGCACGTGCACTCAACTTCTTTGATCGACCATGGCAAGGCCTGTTCTGAGTGGAGTCTGTCTTGTTAAACTGCTGTATGGTCTTGGCGACCGTGCTGCCGCTCAGTTTCAGGGTCTTGGCAATCTTTTTATAGCCTAGGCCATCTTTATGTAGAGCAACAATTCTTTTTTTCAGATCCTCAGAGAGTTCTTTGCCATGAGGTGCCATGTTGAACTTCCAGTGCTCAGTATGAGAGAGTGAGAGTGATAACACATTTTCACTTAGGGATGTACATACTTTGTTGCCAGCGGTTGAGCCATTAATGGCTGCGTATTGAGTTATTTTGAGAGAACAGCAAATTGACACTGTTATACAAGCTGTACACTCACTATTTTACATTGTAGCAAAGTGTCATTTCTTCAGTGTTGTCATATGAAAATAATAAAATATTTACAAAAATGTGAGGGGTGTACTCACTTTTGTGAGATACTGTATATTTACAAATAACTTTATATTTACAAATAAATAACAAATAAGTAACAATGAATAGTGGTATGAGATATTGTATTTCTTTAGAGTTTGATATAGTTATATGTACACATCTATGGGAACAAGGTTTTCAGGTTTTAGTGTTAGAAACAAATTGATTTACCAGTTTATTTTGAAGTGCAGGAATGTTAGGTTGGGCTAAACATGTAGGTGCCATGGAAGATGCTATGCTATTTACCAGTCATAAACTTATATGCGAGAAAGGAAAACCCCTAAATTAAGTACCTTATCCCAAACTATATGGGCCCAAAGTAATTATCTAGACTGGCCCTTTTGAACACCCTTCATTAACACTATATCCACTTCAAAATATGCTCTCTTTAGATATACAGAGAATATGGCAACCGGTTCAGGATCAGGAATGTACAATTTGCTGAGGATATGACCTTGCATACCTAATGCCCCATTCAAGAGAAGGTTATGACCTGGCAAAATTCATTTTCCCCCCCAAGAGAGGAGGTGCTATTGAGGGACTGAGCTTTGCTAATTCTAGGGGATGGGGAAATTGCCCAACCCTGGGTGAGATACACCCAGGTGTAGGAGAGGGGTAAAATAGTTCCAACAATCAGGATAGCCCCATGCATGTCTATGAGAAATAGGTCTATATTCGTTTTGGGAAAGAGCAATTGTCTGTCTTGCAGTTTGTATATTAATGTTTTGAGTATTATACTCTAAATTGTTTCATTTAATCCATTATTTTTTTCCTTTTTCTGTACAATAGATGGATTGCTATGTATTAGTTAGACCTCCATTCTTTTCACCAATAAATGTCTGTTGTTGTGTTGAAGCTTTCACTCCTGGTCAAAGAACTCTTATTACCCTAATCATATTTGAGATATATTAAATCTCAAAATTTAACTTTTGAGTAACATTAATTAATTAGGGACCGTCAATGTACTATGGTTTTAGATACAGGGGCAGCTATTTCACTTCTGTATGACAAAGACCCCTTAAAATCAACATTGTCTTCAGGATTGTGGCCAGTGAGACTAGCCCACACATTCATGTTTATTTACCGCAGTGCATTGTGATGTGGTGTAGTGCATTGCAACACACTGCAGTTAAAAAAGTAGTGCATGTCCTTCTTTCTCCCGCTAACTGAGCAGATAGGACAATTTGCCTTGTCCATGTATTGAGACTGCTCTCGACAAGGCTTTCCAGTGCAGCCCAATGCACCTGGTGTGTATAGGTCCATGGTCTTTTTACTACAGATCCGAAATAGGCTATGTTGGGGGCCATAGCCAACACTAAATGCTGAGGGCAGCTACATCCTTACAGGGTAGTATCAAGAATTAAAGCTGCCCCTGTAACCATAAATAATGTATGGGCTTGTTAAAAAAGGCCTTGCAAATTAAATAGATAGGCACACACTGTCATATTATAGCTGACCTCTGGGCAAAAATCTATATACACATACAAAATACATATATAGGAGATGTCTTAATTTCCCAATGATTTGTATTTCTGTCCATCTAGTTCTGATATTTACAGAGCCCGTTACACAGCACAACCAGGGGATGACACCATTTACAGTTAGGAACACAATGGTGCCTTCTGACTGGACAGGGAAAGACAAGCAATAGACTGATTAAGTCATCCCAATTTTTACTCTACTCTTTCCTTTTATCAGCATGTTGCTTTGAAACATATTTGAATTTCCCATCCCTTATTGGCGGCCAGTACTGTCTTTCTTTCTCTCCCAGTCTGGGTGCTGCTGTATAAGTATAACTATACAATTGCAACATTTTTTTGTTTATTATATGTGCCTTGAGTTCAACTTTATCATTATGCAAGAGTCTTCAGGATTGTATGTCTGGAGGGGCCCACAATTTGTATAAGACTAGCCCCACTGTAACAGTATTCCACAGAAGCACCATTTTAAATATACACCTGTTGCCCCCAGAGACTGGTTTGTTTTTCTGCATTGGAAGAAAAGTTCTAGGGCATCCTCCTGGCCCTCTATGATTCCATGACTCCTTGAATAGGCTGTCATTTTGCCTATTGTAGAAACAGCCTGGAATACAGAGATACAAGCACAATCCTGAAACTGAAAGCATTTCATTCTTAGTGCTCTCTGAGTACAAAAAAGCAATTGGCTACTTAGCTGAGCCTTAGCCTTAATTTCTTCTATTTAATATCATGCAAATAAACGTAATTATGTCATTACTGTTGAGACAAAGCCAATGATAATTTTCTGGTTGCTTCAGCGCATCTTCATAAATAGTTCAGAGGTAAATTACTTGGACTCAGGTTTTAATAACTTGCCTAAGTAAATTGAAGTCTTTGGGCATGAATCAGTGCCGTATCATTTTGTTTTCCAATCTAAATATATCTAATAGTTCAAAGGGAATAACGTGTTCTGCTAAACTCACTTAGGCAGCGACAAAACTGTATTACAATCCAGCTCTTCAGTCGAAAAAAAGGTATTTGGTTTCTTTGTTCATGGTGTTAAATCTGAATTGATACTTGAAAAACTAAACCCTCTGCTCATTCCTGATGTCTGGCCAGAAATTATCATTGAAATGCTTTACAAGCCATGAATTTGTGCATAGTTTTTTTTTTTTTTTTTTTGCCAGATGTAGGGTTCCTTTATGAAAACACATTTACAGTTTAAAGTTCTTGTCAAGGGATTACTGGCATGAGAGGGTGAGAGGTAGGATTGTACAACCATTGACCTAAAGTGCACACCGGCATATGATTGGAGGCACTTCATACTTATTGCTGAAGTACCAATATTGTCACTTTTAAGTAGATTACATAAATGCTATTCAAGGTGATTACGTACTATTTTAAAATTATACAGATTATAGATATGTTTTCACTGCCATGCCAGAAAGCTAAATCTAAGCACCTACTTGGGATATTATCATGTCTTCTGTTCTCAGTAGTCTTAAGAAGGGATGGACAAATTTGGCAAGGTTCAATTAGCCAAGGGTTTGATGAATCCTGATTGAAATTTGGCAAATTTAAACTTAATGAGGAATCCCAGTGACGTCTATGGGGTGAATTTTGTTTGTAAATTCTAGCCATTTTTAGGGCTAATAGCCAAACTTTTGTAAAAAAAAAAAAAAAAAAGAAGGCATGGGACTTTATATAACATGCATGGGGATGCCTTAAAGTTGAATTTGGGGTTACATAACAGTACGATTTTCACATACAGTCCTAGGAGCAAGCATACTCTGGCAGCATACATGTTTTTTTTAGCAGAACTGATTTTCTTGTTTTACTTTTTAATTAGCTTGGCCTAAATACAGTAGAATAACCCAATGTGATTCATTTCAGTTTAAAAACAAGGCTTTTCTCAGGCAGTTTTAGAAGCCCCACATGCTTTCCCTTATGCAAAACTGGGTTGCCGATAGCTAACTTTATTAAAATTGTAATTTAGAATTAAGGGACCACAGACAATATAGCAGGCTAAAATTGGCCAGTAGCAAGACATTTTCAATGACAGAATATTGCCCAAAATGCAATAGTGAAAAATAGAAAAGGCAGGCGTTTTATTATATAAATTAATGGACCATAGCTGATGCAAGACAAGGCCCAAATTTACAGGAGATAAAGGTTGGGATTGTACTATAGGAATTAAAATACTCCTAGCGTAAAATTGGCCAGGACCAAGACAGTTTTAATAAGGCATTAGTGTCCTAACTTTTGTATGACTTTTATTGTATCTATGGGGGTAAGGGGTTTGGTGAAGGTGAGTCATAAAATGCACCCTGCTCCCAGGCAAATCTGCACAATTCTTTGCCAGGACCACAAATCTTGAACCTTGGACCCATGGTATTGGTGAACCCAACCTCCTCCCTAGTCTCAAGGTGCTGGGAAAAGATTTTGAACCAGACAAGTGTTTATTTAAAACATTTGGCACTTGTTGATAAAGCAGGGGCAGTGGAAACTGAGAACATACAGTATTTCAATTTTAAAGTCAATGGGGAAATATGCTCTTTGATCACCTATTTATCTGCTTCATGGGAGTGCGAATGTGGTTTAGTATACCCTACTGATCCACCCTATAAACCTCCTTATTGATCCTATTCAGACTATCTGTACTGAGTGTTTTAATGGTACTACTTCTCTTCAGTTACACTCTGTACATAATTCAAGATACGACTTGTAGTAGACAACATTAGTACTAATGTCATTGTCGGTTACCAGCCATTATAGTCTCACTTACCGCTGTTGCCTGCAATAGAAAGGCAATGGATTAGACCTTTCACTTTGTTTTTACTAGTGATTTATTTATTGCACCTTTCTTCATCTCACACATACTTTAACACAGAGATTAGGGATAACTGATTTATAGGTGTTTCTCTTACATTAGATATAAGACACAAACTGATGAAGCTCTCTAATTGTTAATACATGTATTATTTAAATGCAGGCAATATAAGTACTTGAATCTGACCTACTCTCAGACTCTTGCAGTCCCTGTACAGCAGTGCTGGAGTGTCAGAGGAAGACGTAGTACAAGGAACCAGATGGTTCATTTGCTGACAAGAAGAATGCAGATAGGAGAAGAAGGCAGCATGACAGAGAGATGATCTTTTCAATGTTTTAATACTCCTTTCACTATCTAGTCATAGGCTGGGGTGGGTCCATGATGACCTGGGCTCAGAGGAAATGGGTCAAATGATGCTGGCCATTGCGAGGTATGCTTGTTCTGTTATTTTGTTTATTTTTGGTTATAAGCCTTTTAATAGGCTTTTCATTTTCATCCTGTAATTTTTTTGCAGGAGTTCTGCTTTAAGAGCAATTTGGAAAAACCCAAAATGGGGCAAAATAATAACACATTGTTTTCAAATAAGCTATTGATTTGCTACACTATGCAATAATGTTGGTACCTTTTCAGCTGCAGAAGTGATTGACTAGAAGCTCAAAATCAATTCCCAGCAGCCCATAAAATTTGAAATCAGCAGCATGTAGGAGGTTCACTGCTGGGTTTGAATCACATTGTCTGTAATGACTAGCTTACTCCATGGCGCAAGCTGTTGTTTTTGAAAACAGCCTAGAGCCGTTATACGCCAAACATTGTATTGGATTTATATTTTTTTCTGCTAACTAGGGTATCAAAAAGCAAAAAAAAAAAAAAAAAAACAGACACTTTGCACATAGGTATTCAGATATAATATCTAAAGTTGTATTTGCCTAGAGAGCTTCTTTAAACATATATAGTTTTCTGATTCATTGCCATGAAAACTGTAATTATATTTTGACTAATTCCCAACAACTAACTCTTCCTAAGACGTAATATGAATGAGACAAGCTGAGTTTTGGGCTCTATTCCCAGCAATTACTCAGTGTAAATTTAGAGGTGTTACCTTCTAAGCAACATGTGGAATTGGAATAAATTTAAATCACTTAGCATGTCATGAAAAGCTGAACTTTTAATGAAGTGCTTTGTTTTTTCCCCCTTACTTTTAATTGTAAATAAAGTCTTGTTTCCTGTAGAACGCTGTAAACAAATTGTTAAAGAAAAAGAAAATGGAAATATAGGTAGGTAATCATCAATATCTACCGTAAAAGAAGGGAAGTCGATTTGGGTTAGGCTGCTGGGGTGCTGGCTGAGCAAAAGTATTAAACTGGAACTTTAAATAGTAGTATTCTCTAGGCCAAAAGCAACTTGTCAGACTTATTGTGGGATGTCCCTGGAGTACCTATGAGATCCGATATGCAGACTACAGTACATTTCATGGTCATCAGCTCTGGTCTCCCCTCTTTGGTGCAACACTAAGGATCCATACACACCATGCCAGTCAGCTGTGTCAAGTGTTAATGTGTTGTGCTAAAGGAGTTTACTTTTTTTAATAGGCTGCAAACCCACCAAAGCAGACTAAAAGTCACACCTACATCTTTTCGGGTTGGAGTGCCACTAAAAAAGAATGGCACCACAATGCACAAACACAACACACCAATGCATTACTGGCATGGACTGGCATGTTGGTAATTGGCCCCTAATAGTTATTTGGGCTGTTCGCTGCAGAGACAGGGCAGAATTAAAGAGCACATCCGATTTTTTAGCTCCTGGGGTGCTCTTTAAGAAAGTATACTATAAAGGACATGCATGAATCTTAAAGTACTATTTAGTGTAAATGGCAGTTTACTGCTTCTTCTCAGCTCAAATGTATATTTTATAGAAGTTCTGTAGGAAGACTAAAACCAATTCATGATACATAAAACTCACCAAATCAAAGCTGAAAGAAAATAAATTCAAAGTGTATGTATAGCCAAAACGTTCCTATTAATGTTAACTAGAATAGGCATTGGTTAAAGCACTGTGTTGTGTTATGTTGGGGAGATTTTCTTTCACTTCATGCCCTAGAGATGCAGCAGGTGTATAGAAAGGTCTATAAAATTAGGGTAATTTCTTCTTTTAAACCAATGTTACCAAAGCAATTGTTATCACTGGAAGATTTCTACTCTTGTTCTGGTGATACCAGTCTTGTTCTGGTGATAACTGTAAAATGTTGGATTTCCCATCAATTTCTGTTCTGGTAATAATTGCCACCGGGACAAACAGAAGTCTAAATCTTACTGAAGGGGACACAGACAACAATAAATCCTTATCTTTCGGAATCCTACTTAAAGTTGACCTATACCTAAGATCGAATGTTAGGCTGTCAACAGGGATTCATTAGCGTGGTTGAATGTGATCAACCAATCTGTGAATGCAATTAACTAATCTGTATTATTAAAAAAAAAAAAGTTAAAAATAAAATTTCTGATTAGAAGTGGCAGAGCATGTCTGGCATGTAACAGTACATGGGCACTCTTTATTCTTGTACCCTTTCAGGTCTCTGCTAGGACTTTAAAGCAACTAGATGTACAGTGTATCATGAATCTGGTTACTGACATTCATAGGGATTTATTAACTAAAGTCAGATACGATGTTCATTTTGCCAATAAGTAAATGAAGTAAAGTTTTGCTGACTTTTATCATCGATCCAGAAAAAAAATGTTTTTTTTTTGTTGTTTTTTTTTCCATTTTCTGTGCATGTGATTGGTTGTATTCTTGACACATTACTAAGCTAAGGAAAAATTCCTTTGCAAAGTAGAAATGTAGTAAATCAAACCAATAGTGTCATAATTGGGGGCTAAAAACAGGAAGACCTGTGATAGGTTGCACCTTCACTAATATGTTGGCTGCCTTTCACACATGTAGCACTGAAGAATTAATTGACAATGTTGTGTTTGTTGTATCTAATATAAAGGGGTACCGTCATCCCAAACTGTCTATAAATATCAGAAACATATAGTGTAAATGGGCTTCTGGGTGTCAGAGCCCAACACTAGGAGTATTCCGATTGGCAAGGAGGAACAGTGAAAAATAAGGCTCAAGGAGAGACAAAAAAATATAATAAAATAAAAGTAAAAATAAAAAAGAGGAGAAAAAAAGGAAAAGAGTGGAGGGATAGGAATGGAAACGGGAGGGGGGAGGGAAAAGGGAGGGGAAAAGGAAAGGGGGGAGGGGGAAAGAAGGGTAGAGGGAAAGGAGAAAGAAAGGGGGGTGGGGGAAGGAAAGAAGAACAGAAAAAAGGGGACAAGAAAAAGAGGGCTGGTGGGATTTTAATGGTACTATAGCAAGTAGAATATACACCGAATATATATATAAGGTTAAAATGTTGAAAAGAACAAATGAACATGTAAATACATACAGATACATATGATATATCTGTATGTATTCACACGTTCATTTGTTCTTTTCACATCTGTGCTTTTAACGATTTTATGATGTACCAATAAATTTTCAACATTTTAACCTCATATATATTTGGTGTATATTCTACTTGCTATAGTACCATTAAAATCCCAACAGCCCTCTTTTTCTTGTCCCCTTTTTTCCTGTTCTTCTTTCCTTCCCCCACCCCCCCTTCCTTTCTCCTTTCCCTCTCCCCTTCTTTCCCCCTCCCCCCTTTCCTTTTCCCCTCCCTTTTCCCTCCCCTCCCCCCGTTTCCATTCCTATCCCTCCCACTCTTTTCCTTTTTTTTCTCCTCTTTTTTATTTTTATTTTATTATATTTTTTTTGTCTCTCCTTGAGCCTTATTTTTCACTGTTCCTCCTTGCCAATCGGAATACTCTTAGCGTTGGGCTCTGACACCCAGAAGCCCATTTACACTATATGTTTCTGATATTTATACACTGTAGAATTAATAAAAAATGGGCCTAGGCATAATGAGAGACTACAGAATGTTTTTGTAAGAGTTGTATCATTCACAACTGATTTATTTTATTGTGTTTGAAGATTGCCTAGGTCTGGGTCCGCCTTAAGTCCTCTAGCTAGCACACTGCATATACTGTTATATTATGTAATGGTTTTACTGCGCAAGTGTTAGCAACTGAACAGGTTTGGAAATATTCATCATAATTGCTTGGAAACACCTCCACCCAAGTGATTCAGTTTTACCTATTTTCATGTGCCAAGTGTTGAGGGGTCTGCCATCAAATAAGAAAAAAGATACACAGAGGATTCACATAGCTATTTTAGAGTATCATAACATCCCAGTAATTGCTTGCTAGCACTAATTAACCCCTCCTCTCCTGGAAAAGCCTGTGCACATTGATCTGCTCAGCTAATGCTGTATAATGAGCAGTAACAAAGTCTAATAAGGATTTCTTCCAGGGGTCAGCCTACGGGATTAGCCATAAAAGGTTTTCTAAAATTCACAAGATATCCACACAGATGTCTAGGAATAAAAAATGGTATCCTCTAATAACAACATAAGCCAAAATTGCAAACTAGCATTTAATTTATGAAGCTCAAACAGTCAATAAACTCCCTGTAAAATAATCATGAGAAAATGCAAGTAGAATGAATGTATAAAACTGCCACAAAAGTTGCAGAGTGTAAAAAAAAAGGAATAAATGAATAAAAGACAAGGACTGATTAGTTATTATTAAAAGGCCAGGATCCAACGGGTTTCCTTTACAGAATCTGCAAAAGTCCCCGAGTAGCTAATTATTTTTACAAAAGAAAAGAAGGAGCTAGCTGCAGTGCTTCATTTGCTTTTGTCAGTAGTTTACTCTCTACTTCATTAGTCAGCTTTTTAGTAATGAAATATAATGGCGTATAAAGTTTGAGCTTTTATGGACAAGCCACATTACAAAATACGTATCCGTCTGACTATATATCACAGAGCATTAGGAAGCTTAGGTATGCCACATTATATTGTAGCCACAGCAAAGTGCTCCAGTTAAACTGCACTGCTGCAGGTAGCAAAGTATGCTGCTCTCATTTTTTTACCAGCATGTCATTATTTTTTATGGGTTTTTTTGCAGGGCTCCAATACACAATCATAAAACATACAGTAGAGGTGTTCTAAATCACGGGGAAAAAAACAATAATGATGAAACAGAATTGCAATAAATCCCAAACCAATATGATGAAAAGAAGGAACAATGGCTAGATATTTTACAAAGCAGCTTCAATAATTTTAAAGCAAACCTCAACAAAAGACAAGTTAGTAACCTGGTAGCATGAGTTTAATGCAGGCCCCTAGATGTGGCTTGTACATTCCTTTACTTATCTTCAGAGTGCGCTAGGATCTTAGAACTCTGGGCTGTTATTTTATGTAAATGCTGCCCTGCACTTAAAGTGTTTGTTCACCTTTACAGAAAAAATGTAAAGGTGAACTAACTCTGTGCACCTTGCCCTTACCCCTGGTCCCCACTGTGCAGCCAGTCCAGCGGCCATATGAAATCCTCGCTTTTCACCTCTTCTCTGTGTAGTGCTTCCAGGACGGACTCTGAGCAATCAGAATCTCTGTTTCAATATGGAGGGAGAAAAGCGGGGATTTCAAATTTCTGGACTGCTGGACTGGCTGCATGGGCACAGGCAGCTCAGCATTGCCAGGGGTAAGTACAGTGAGGTATTGGGGGGAATGTGGGCAGGCTGTATGATGTTAGTTCACCTTTTCATTTTTTATATAAAGGTGAACTAACACTTTAAGGCAATGCACCTGCATGCACCCTCATGACTCACCCCGTGAGGGCATGCTTTCATGTTCATTAATGAATTGTGAGGTTAGGGACAGTAAAGGCAAGGGTGTGATCTGGTTGGTGTTTGCCATGACATAACTCCTAACTTCCTGGGAAAAAAAAAAAAAAGAGGGATAACGTTTAGCACAAAATATGTAGAAAAAGGGCCCATCTCCCCTACACCCCAATTTTATGGATCATTAACTGATTTATCTTTTTTTTTTAATTGCTACCTTAATATTTTAGTGCCTTTTTCAAAATAAAACATACAGTAATTTACAGGTTGGATGAAAGGTTTAGTTTAGCATAACCCATTTGGTAGGTAAATAGTACACTTTTTAATATAGGTCAGACAAAAAAAGAGGGACAACTGGGGGAAAGTGGGACAGAGAGATTTGGTTCCAAAAGAGGGCTCATCCCTCCAAGTAAAAGACAGTTGGAAGCTATGCCATAAGTTTAGAGACTCTAAAATAACACATCTTAGTGCGTTCCTTTAAATTAGAATATTCAATATCAACAATATGGTCATTTAAAATGTTCTGTAAGTAATCAGGTGCTTTAGGAGGTCTACCTGGTCTAAATTCCACAATGTCAGTCCTAACAAATGTGTAAGTACACCACAGCCATGCCAGGATTATCTCATTTAATCTGTCATCAAAAATTAAAAACTGCACAATAATTTTGGCAAAGCTAGACCTTCTTTGGGTACCTAAACTGACCCTGTCAGTTTCCTTAAAAATCCAATAGAAAAAGTGTTTTTTATACTCACCTCTTCAGCAACCTGTATCCTCTGTCTTCTCTCTGTTCCAGCTCAGGGACCTACCTCAGGAGTCATCAGCGATGTAGGTGTTGGATGATGGGGCCACCACATTTGGCAAGGGACACAGGCATTGAACATTCTTAGAAATGTCAAATGTTAAATATTGTCACAAAGACTGCAGTGCTGGAAAGCTCGGAGGCACAGGCCTCCAGAAAAACAAGTATAGTACCTCTTCTTTTGTAGGGACTTGCCATTTGGATTTTTAATGGACATGACAGGGTCTCTGTAATACATTGAACAATCCATCACCCTGATATATAGCCCTAACACCCCAGGCTACAGGCGAGCATAATGGGACTGTGATTATGCTTAGGGAGTTCCCCATTATGTTGTATTATGTTTTTTTTTACTGCAGGTTTCAGTGGTGCTGTACATAGGGATAAAGGTAGCTACTATCCAGTCAAATACTTGTAGTTTCATTTATAAGTTTACTTACTATTTAATGAATACATGCAGTAATTGCATTAAAATGTTTTTAATATCTCCCTGGAGTTTGTCTTTATTTTAAAAATACAAGTGACAGGCTGCATTACTTATTAAGATAAATGTTCTTCACTCAGACAATAAAAAACTGCATTTTTTTCAGGGAATGGGTATCAGAATTAGGCTTTGCTTTTTTAGACCCCCAGAAGGCAAAAATCCATCCATACTTCATTCTTTTCCTCCCACATATATGAGTCCTGCTGCAACTCTGGAGCAGATGGTACTAACCAACCCAGTCTTCATTTTTCAAGCTATTTATGACACCTGCTGGACAGGCACATTCCTCCACATGTGGTGGGACTGTCCTAAAAATGCCAACAATATGCCAAACCTACTGGGACTTCATATGCCGATGTCAACATGAGGGACATAGCACAGAAAATGTAAAAATGTACAATACTTGAATGTGATCTTAACTCTTCCATTCTTTCCAAACAATTTCTCTTCCCTACCTTTCCCCCTGAGATACTGACTTTTAAACCCAGTGTCCCATTATCCTTTCTGTCTCATTGCCCTATCCTCCCTGCCAAGTGCTTTTTTCTGGCTGTGTTAAAAATGTCAAGTTCAAGTAAAGAAATTGGATGTATCACAATTCTTTATTTGCAACTATGAAACTTGAACAGAGTTTTTCAAATATTATACTGTAATGTTTTTGTTGATCCAACTTGCTTTATTAAATAAAGATTATAAAAAAGTGAACTTTCTTTCTAAAATTCTTCATATTTCATAGCAAGCAATAACTTTTTATAAGGCTTAAATGTTTTAAGTTGCACAACAGCCTGCTTCACTCCTTTATCCGGAAAGGTAAAAGGCCAAAGCTCATATGGACTCGCTTGCAAATTGCTTTGGATTGTGTCGGATTGGCTCTACTTGGTTGCAACCTTTATTACTTGGCAGCTCTGCTATCTCACATATGTCTTTGGATATGGGATAAAATAGTGAGAGTGCATAATCTTCTCCCTAAACCAGCTGAGCTTCAAATTGCTAACCCCTATATGTAATCACTTATCACGGATTTAGGTGGTGTACAAATAAAACCAATCTTCATTTAGTTCTTACCAATGCTCCTAAAGTCTGCAATATGGCTTTTTGGTAAAAAAAAAAAAAAAAAAGAAGAAGAAAAAAGAAACCCTTGTAGCATAATAATCAGCTCATCAAGTTATGAAATATGGTACAATCTTTCATCATCTGCTTTTTACAAATTTCTTGTTTAGGTCTTTACAACTGTTTACAAGAAGTTAATTTACCTAAGGTGTTGCCTATTATTTAAATGCAATGATGCCATGCAGCCACCCAATCCTTGGTATATTTAGACCCTCCAAAGAATTATGTTTTAAATATTTAAAAAGCTTCAGGAAAGTTATTTTTTGTTTATACCAAGCCCTATGCGCTGTGTCGGTTAATTTACTAGCCTTCCCTTTCCTAGTTATCATACACATTACAATCTGATTGTAAAATTATTTTTTGACTTGACAAAAGTATGTAATATGAGGACCTACCTACTATATCTAATCGATTTGTATCCAATCAACAGGCCTTGCACTACATACCAATTGATAAATCTCAAGGAGGTTGTGTATGTGTAATGGGTTTGAGAAAATTACCAATTGAGATTATTTGACCCTATGCTTTTGTACTTCAGGTTTTGCTGGAAATTTTCTGGGAAAGTGATCTATAGACACTGAAAACGTTAAAAGTAAAATTCTGAAAACTTGAAGCTACTGTTGAAATTCTGCTATATCATATACACTAAATGGCCGAAAAGTTTGTATACACCTAACCAACACACCATTCCAAAAACATGAGCATACATATGGAGTTGGCTATTGTCTATAACAGCCTTCACTCGTCCGAGAAGGCATCCACAAGACTTTGGAGAATTTCTGTAGCAATTGGTGCCCAATCAGCCAAAAGAGTATTTGTAAGGTTATCTACTGATGCCAATAAGAAACCCTGTCTTGCATTTGACATTCCAATTCATCCCACATCTTTGGGTGCAGGGCATACAAGTTCCTTCCCATTACCCTTATCCAAACATGCTTTTCTGGACCTGGCTTTGTGTATTTAATCTCAATAATTGTGTGGGTGGCCACATACTTTTCATCGTATAATGTATCCCTACATCCCCCAAGCCTGTTTACATTCATTCATTTATTGTAAATATATATATATATATATATATATATATATATATATATATATATATCATAATTACCCGCACATAGAACATTACAAACACTCTTTTCAGGTAGACTTTCTTTAATGTCTGTTTACCCATTGAAGAGGTTGTAAATTTTCTCAATAAAGCTTTAACAAAGGTTAACAAATCTGACCAAGGTTCTAGCACCACCTTACTCTAGCCACAGCTAAAAAAAAAGGCTGAATTTACACTTTAATGATAATCTGTGCTACCTTTGTTTTTCTTATATTATTGCATCAGTATGTCTAATGGTTATAATATATAAAAGGGTCACTGTCTAGTTAACATTGATACACCTGTATTAGATATTCAACAGATACTTTATTCCCCATTCGTGTTTTTGCCAGATATTTCCTTTTTAATGGTTTAAGATATGAATTGAAAATATATCACATTACAGTACGTACACTGTACACTGTTACATTTTGATTATTACTTGTATTACATACTGCATATCTCAACTATGACATTACAGTTCTGTACTTATTTTGTTGTGACCTATGTTTGAAACTCTAGCTAACGAGTTTTTATTGTTATCCTTGATGTTATGTTATTGTATTATTTGTCTCATTGTGGATTTATACTTCTGATGTGTATCTCAATAAAAGCAATTTGTGATTTAAAAAATACCATAAGTACAACATAACCATACTCTGCAGAGATGAAATGCCTTGGTTGTGAGTGTTTTCAGCAAACAGTGTTAGCATAAATGGCTGTTATCTAGGCTACAGTGCGTGTGTTATAGTTCATTGTTTATTCACCATCAGAGGTCTGTGACAAGATCTTGACAGTACAAATACAGTAAAATATGCCAGATGCTGTAAAAAGACCCAATTTTAAGGCATATATAATATTTCTTTTTGTTTTATGATATTTTGTGGTTTACTGCAGCCATAAGTTAAACCCCTGCACAATGTGAAAGAGAATTTTTCATACATATTTATAAGGTTCTATGTTGTTCACATTATAGATTGCAGGAAAGTCCTGAATGAAATGGCAATGGCTGCAGATCAGCATGGCTACTTATTCACTTGGTTTTGTACCCTATTGTTAGCATAAATCCAACACTTTTATTAAACTCTAGGCAACAAACAATTTTCAATTACATAATTAGCTATGTACAGGACTATGCCATTAATTGGGAGAAAATCTTACGTTTCACAATGTTTAGGGCCCATAACAGAAGGCAAAAAAGTGCTTAAGACAGCAAAAAAAAAAGACATTGCATACAGTTCATCCAACAGGCTTCCCACCATCATCCACACTGGAAGCATGTTGCTATGATATAGGTTCAGGCAATATTCGACACAGATTCTGCTGCAGTTCACAATTATAGAAGATCAATACCATTTACATATAACTATATGTTATGTCATTTATTATTGCTTTGTTTTCCTGAGTGAGGGTTTCATTTTAAAGTGGAGTTCCGGCCTTGGGGGTCAATTTGAGCTAAAAATACCCCCGGGACAGTCAGGGCCAGTACATTCCATAATGGATAGCCTCTGAACTGTCCCGGGTCGCACTTACCTGTAATAAGAAATACTTACCTTGATAATTTCTTCTCCAGCGCTACCATCTCAGGTGTGGGCAGCTGAAGCCACAGCATCCCTCTTCCTGTCCTCTTCCATGTCCTCTTTGTGACGTTGGAGTCCCTCAATGCGCCTGCACCAGCCCCGCTCGTCACTTCCAGTGCAGGCGCATTGAGTCCTGACGATGCGATGACGTTCAGCTCCCAGGAATCATCGCAAACCGGAAGTGACGGCTCAGGCCGCGGCCGCAGAGGGAGGAAGTGGAAGGAAGGTGAGTATATTTTCTTCTATAATAAGGTAAGTGACCAAAAAAAAATCGCCATTATCCATTTCTTTTTAAGGTTCCCCTTAGCAAGCAGATGGCCCAAAATCGATTTTATCGATTTTGAGGCCGGAACTCCGCTTTAAGTAACTTTTTTTTTTAATTACAAATACACATTGCATTATGAGTAACTATTATATGAGGTAGTATAGTTGCTTTGATCATTTCCAGGTGGGTGCTAGGTCTGGGGGTTTTCTTTAGCTATTGAAGGAATTTTAACAGTCCATTGTCTGTACTGGCTTTACCAAACTTCCTAGTTTGCTGGGTAATCTGCCTGACCTTGTCCACAAATCTTTTTAGCCATTCCATAAACAGTACCAATCTGGAACACCAGACATATGGGCTTTTATCTGTACACCATTACTAGGCATGTGTTTAAATATGCGGGCCCCAATTTTTTGGAACCCCTAAACAGCCTACCTAATTTACCAATGGCCTAGTGGTCTGGTATAATTTTAGCTGTATAAGTTTAAATATAAAAAAATAAAAATAAAAAAAAACAAGTTTGAAGAACACCAATGAAAAAAAAAAAAAAAAAAAACAGATAACTGGATGATATCAGGTAAATTACCAGCAATACTCAATCATTTAGGTATCATCTATCTTAGGCTGAAAGAATCCTTATCTGAACATTGCGCTGTAGTTTAGTACAGTACAGTACAGTATAGTATAGTATAGTAATAAACTCATTAACTAGAAGTTAATTTCACTTCTTTGCACCTGTTACAATGTGGTACACTGGAATTCTAATAGAGACTCCATGGATTAAAAAGTTTTTTGATACAGTAATTCTAGAAAAGTTATCTTCACGGTGTTCTTTTCAAACCTTTAAATAACTTTAAACAACATTTACTGGGAACTATAAAAAAAAAGCTACAGCTAAATGAACATAACTCTGATAAATAACAGACTATTTTTCCTTCCACCAAGCAAAAATAGTGAACTTTTGGCTTTAAACTGAACTGGGACTGTTGTGGAAAGCCCAGAGCAGGTCTCTGAAGGTAAGCTTACAAATCCTTTATTTTTCTTGGAGTCAGATCTGTTGCATCACTACCTTTTGTTTTATGATATTTCACTTTCTGTTTGTGTTATGCTGCTAAAAGTCCCAGGTCAGATTAAGTAATATTGTGTGGCCTCAAGTGAATCATTTTATTTGGTGCTAAGTATTTGGAGCGCATAAACTCTATACAATAGAACATTACAGCTCCACAGTACTAGAGAAAAAATTATCACATAGAACTGAAATGCAACCCTTTCTTTTTTCTATAAAGAATTTTTCAAATACGCGATTACACTGTTTACTAATTATTCATTCACAAGTCATAAATGCCTTTATTAGGCAAAGAGAAGCGTACATGCTGTAGTATCCCATAACAACCAATTTCACAGCACTGATTGCATGAAAATATGTAATTCAAGCTGATTGGTTGCTAGGGATCATTGCAAATGGTAATTTTTCATAGTAGATTTTTTTTCAGCTTTGAGATCAAATTGTCATAGTGCAAAATAAGGCTTAATATGTGCAAGACCTCGGCGCTGAAGCTGTGCTGAAACTACAAATCCCATCATGCATCAGTCTTTGGGAGTCATTGCTGTGTGTGTCAGAATCTTGTAATATCTCATGAAATTTGTAGTTGCATTATAGAGGGAGTGCCGAGGTTGCCTACCCCTGTGCTAGACTGTCTGACTATGCCTGGAATAAATCCCATCCCAGTCACAACAAAGCTTAGCCAGGTTTGAAAAGTTTAGCTATTCCCTCCTGTTCTGCAGCTGGAACAGAAACAATCTGAAAATGTAGATTTGATGTTAAAAGAAAAATAAACTTGGAATGTAATCATTCTAATATCAATTATCAGAAGCCTTGTTTTCAGAAAGAAACGGTTTGAAGTGTAAGATCCCCTTAGAATTACTGTATGAACATTACATTGTTAGATTTTTTTAAATTTTTTTTAACAAACATGCATATACCTACCTGCTCTGTGCAATCGTTTTGCACAGAGCAACCCAGATCCTCTTCTTCTACGGCCCTCCGCTGGTGCTCCAGGCCCCTCTTCTTCATCTGGTGCACCCACGGTAAGTGCTTTCCATGGGGGCACTCGTGCAAGCTCACTTCCTAGTCCCGCTGCTGCGTCCATCCATTGACACAGACAGTGGGACTCAGCCCCGTCCCCTACTCCCATGCCCCCTGCTCCCATGTCAAAGCTTTTGATTGACAGAAGTGGGAGCAAATGGCTCCTGCTGCTATCAATCTGTCCAATGAGGAGAGCAACAGAGGCTGGAGCTCGTGCTTGATCAGATCAGGCTCCGGTAAGAAAAAGGCACTGTTACTGTATAAGCGACACTAGCAGGGAAGGGGTTAATACTGGGGGTGATCAAGGGGTAAAATGTACGTCTAAATGTGCTTGCTAACTGTGGAGGGATCTGTGATGGGCACACAGAGTCCTGTGTTTCTGCTAAGTTGAAACACACAATCTCTCTGTGCCTGTGTGACAGGAGAGCCGTCTGCTTTGTTTTCATACACAGACGGCTCTCCTGTCAGTTTCTCTGAAGATCGTTGAAAGCCGTCAGCAATTGAGCCCGCTCATCCTGCGGTCTGGCTCCCGCTGTGTCCAATCACAGCGGGAGCGCAGCTCCAGTGGCGTTCATGTCTCCGAGACTGCGTGCACATAATTACGAACATGTACGTGATTATGAGCAGCCGAGCCACCCTGCTGCAGTAAATCTGCGTGGGGCGGTCGGCAAGTGCTTAAGGTAAAAAACACCCCACTAACTATCCCCCTACTCAACCCTAAACAATTACCTGAATCCTTCACTGATCCAGCATTGTCTCTTCTGCAGCAGCTCTTCTGCTCTCTTCCTGGTGTCACACGAGACTCTGGGCTTTATTCACAAAGCGGTATCTTTAAAGGATAAGTTCACCTTTTGGGAACATGTTACATGTTCCACCTTATTTTAGGGTGGAACATGTAAAATGTTCCCAGTGTTGCAGACACTGTCTGCTGACCCCCCCTCCCTGTGGCAGAAGTACAGGGAGAAGTTTCCCATAATAGCTGCCACTGTTTAAAAAAACGTACAGGATGTATGGGTAAGCCGATACACTGGCAGTGTGCAGGAGGCCTGCATGGCATCAGCGATCTGCTGATTGCTGGTGCAATGTTTTCCAGGCTCCTGCAAACAAAATATAATAAATACACATTTCTACCTGCAAAAAAAAAAAATTTGACTTTATTCTTTTTATTAAAAAGTGGACTTATCCTTTAAGAATTGCAGTAATATACAACTGCAGCATTTTTCAAATACAACTAACAAAAATAAAAACACTTTCAAAGTACTGTGAGAGCAGCGGGAGTCATTCATAAATACTGTACTACAGCTTCCATAAATAAAAAGTGATATAAGAATAAAGGACACGAGGATAAATGATGAGTATGAATGAAGATGAGGTCCTCTTCTATTCATAGTATGGCTTCTCTGAATGGGGAGGGCAAAAATGTTGGGCATAGTTGGCACTCTTCATGAGTGCACATGACAGGCCCCTCAACCCGCGCAGCACTGAAAGATTACCACTGTGGGGGTATGAAGGGGGGGGGGGGTGATCAGAGGACAAAAGATTTCAACTAAATCCACTTTCAGGAACAAGAAAACACAAGGAATGATTTTCTTTTTAAACGTTTTGACTTTGGCTTTAGAAAAAACTACAAGGGCAGCCTGTTGGTCTGTGCTAGCTTAGATCTTCATATTGTGTAGAAAATATTTAGCGATTTATATATCAATATATGACATGAAAAAACATTCAGAAATACTGGCCACTTGAGATAGCCCCATTAAAAAGTGTCTATCGATGTGCCTGATAGTAAAGGTGGAGTTTGATGTTGAAGCGGACGCCAAACCTCTGGCGAATTTTTTGTTCTATAAAAATGTCAGATTTGTAAAAATACTGAATGCATTCTTGAAGGCAGACAGGCTAATTAGAAGTATGTCTGTACCTGAGGATCCCATGGGTGCCAGTGGCCATCATTATTGTTACTTGCAAACATCATAAGGATTGTCTTGGAATGAACCATAAAATCTATTTCTATGTGTACAAGCGAATGATGTAAAGACACTAATCATTCTAAAGTAACATAAAACTACCCATATACTCAATTTCACATAACATCATAGGCATCCTCATAACTAGATTTAAACTGCAACCCACATTCATTTTAAAATACCTTGTTCCAGTGATTTTTTTTTATAACACTGGGAAAACTTTACCCTTTTTAAGTCTATAAACTACAGGTTCATGCAGTTGATCAATAAAGGCACCAAGCAGTCAAAAGAGTTGATTTACTTAATGTTCAACATAACTATATGCTTCAAAAACCTCAAGTGGTGGGACTTTACAACCTCATTGGGCAAGGAACATCTATTCACTTTAGCAGTCCACATTTTTATTTTTATATTTAGTGCCCCAAGATTGACATTTCTATTTGATTGCACCCTATAACTGTCTGATTGTCATACAAAGCACCAAATCATTTGTGTTATTTTACATTGTTCTCTAAACTGGCTATACTCCTTATATTTTGGTTGTGCAACTTTCTTTGGATCTACCAACAACCATATAGTGAGTAGATATTCTCTGGCTGGATATAAAATAAATGGATTGCTTAGGTAGACCCTCACACTACATCATTTTTGGAAGAGCTAAGGGAAGTTGTACAGTGATTGCGTACATTTGGACTTTAAAGTGATGCAATGACCATCAGAGCCAAACTTTAAAAGAAAATGATTAGCAGAGGACATCAAAATCTTAAAGAAAACCCTTTCACTAACAGAAGTTATGACTCATATAAAACTAATAGCTGAATATGAAAAGATATTAGCCTATAAGGAGGGCTCTGACCTAGTATATCAAGCTAATTGGTCCCAGTGGAAACTTGCCGTGAAAGGTGGACTCTAGAAGTACACGATTCCAGGAACTGTTGTATTGATGTGTTTCTATGGTGCTGAACTGTACTTCGAAGCTTATACAATTTGTTCAATTGCCTATTTCTTGGCTATCACCAGAAGCTCTTTTATTTTATTTTCTGTGTATACTGCTTTTACTTTGTTCTATGACCTGTTTACAACCTCTAGGTTCAGGTGTATGTCGATGGACTTTGTCAATTAAAATGTTTGTTTACACTCTCAAACTTGGGGTCATTGGTACCGCAATGTCTTGGACTGGCTGAGGTGTTCCTCCGGGACCATATTTGAGAGATCAATGGAGGGCACGCCAGGTTTATCATTGAAATCTTCAGGTGTAGACCTATAGGTTTGACAACTGTTATACGATTATTCCATTGCTGTATTCCTTTTTTTTTTCTCTTTGCTGCACATACACCGTTGACTTGATTGTACTCTCAGGAAAACTATAATTGGACTATGTTTGTTATATACTAAAACTTTAATAAAAATTATATCGAAAAAGAAAAAGGGGGGTTTGTCAGCAACAGTGTGAAAAAGCATGGAAGAGTAGAGTTGGGCAAATGTAATTGATTTTGGATTGATCTACCTGTTTACCTACCAGTGTTCTTCTCTAAATAGCGAATGCAATTGTATTAGGTTGGATATAATGGCCTTGGGTATGAAAATAGAGGAAATGTGTTATCTATAGAAAGCTATTGCCCTTGTTAATTCTCCAACTTGAACTAGAAGATGACAGCTGGTCTAGTCACTCCACTTTTTGTCATAAATCAGCCTTCAATGTGTCTTATGCTCCAAGCTAGCAGGATTTCAGTCTTGGCCTTTTCTCTTTTCATATTGACTACTCTTTTTTGTGTGCACATGTGACAGTAACAGAAAAATAAATTGAAAGGAGCACTGAGGCAGAGTGTATTTCACGCACTAGTGCCAATATTTCATATCTCATGAACCTCGGGAAAACAATTCATTGGACTAATTAGTTTACAGTGTTTAAGCAGCTTGTTTTCCGTCTTTAATCTCCTTTATGCAATGCTGTGAACAAAGCCATATTATCGTCTGATTTTTTTGTACAGTTTAACAAATATAATCTTTTCTTTCCTTGTGGAGATTACTTCATTTAGACATCAAACTTGGTTGGAATTTTCACCCATTCTTGTTTTAGTGGGGGGATATAAACGGCTTAGCTGCTATTCAGTTGTCTTTTTTTTCTCCTTAATAAACACAAATAATAAACCAGAATCCATAATCTGCCTTGGCTTCCATTGCTTCCACCTGCTGCCATTATTATAGCAGAATTCAGCAATTCAACATGTGTTCCTCTTTGTGGGTTGCCAGTCGTGAAATGCATGCTAGTGCTCACTGACAATTCCTGATTGAATGCTTTCTATGCTGTCTTTTCAGTTGAATGTAAATATGATACATGAGAAAACAAACTTCACAACTGTCTGATGAATTTTCATTCCTGCCTGTGGTAGATATAAACTACTTTGGTTATGTCGGTGTCCTGCTACTAATAAAATTAACCATTTGTTTGTAATAGGTGTAATTTATGAAAGAAGTAGAAGTGAATGTTAACTTTGCAAAGTGAATGATATTAAATAAGAGGATCGTGTTTTTACTTTAAATACCTAATCATTTGTAAATGAAATAGGAAAAAAAAGAATATATTTAGCACATAACAACTAGCAAGCATGGCTTCATCTTATTATCTAAGCTAGGTGAACCTTCAATTAGGTAAATGAATAATCTCTACTCTGTTAGTAAATAATCCCATATGGGTTGCAATGAAGTGATCATCAATCATCAGTAAACAGGTATGTAGATGGGGGGGGGGGGGGTTATGTGGAGGTCCAAACACCCCCTAGGACATCTGTTCATGCAGGTGCCACAGCTTGGGCTAAATGCTCCAGCTGGCAGATCTATGTCCTTTTGGGCCTAAGCAACACCAGCCACTATTCCTGCCTCCTGTCTGCCCCCATTCTCAGTGGTGGAGCAACTATGCCCATCAGTCCTACCCTCTGCCAAACCCTGTTCACCTACAGCTTGCAATGCCAGTGTGTGTCTTGCTAAGCTGGTGGAAATGCATATATATAGGTGGAAGTCCACAGCTCTCTGATTAATGAGTGCACCTGCCTAACCAGAGCCAGCCTGTGTGAAATCATAAAGTATGTAAAACTTTTTCTTCACTGAAAACCAAAGTGTGTGTGTGTGTGTGTGTGTGTGTTGGGGGTGGGGAGGAGGTCTGAATGTGGCCATGTTAGGAGAACTGCCACTGACCACCTATGTGGGAGGAGTAGAGGCTAATTAATACTTCCTCTGATCATCAATGTTGGGAAAGGGGGTTAAATAATTCTACCACTGACCAATGCAGGAGTAAAGGGTTAAATATCACTGCTGTGTTTGTGATGAGGCTTTCACATGTTAGTTAGACCATTGTTTGTGTTACAGTAGTTAAACCACGTTTCTTAGGTATAAGGATTGTGGCTTTGTTAAGCGCTGCGCAAACTGTTGGCGCTATATAAATCCTGTATAATAATAATATTATAATAATAATATGTTACCTGGTTCACAGTAAGTGGGCTCAAGTTTTAGGTCCCTCCCACTGTTAGAACAGTTTTGTTACACCAACAAGACAATGTGGTGTGCTACCCTCACCACCTAAATATTCTTCTTCGTATGCACAAGCCTGACCCCACCAAGAAGAAAAAAAAGATCTATGGCCCATTTAATAGCACTTCATTAAGACTGACCATGTAGAATTACTCATAAGGATTAGAGACATGGAAGCCAGTTAGGACAGATCTACAGGGATTTACAGAGGGCAGACTTGAGGTTAGGAAACACACTTGTGACCGTTACCCCTTATTGCCAGCTGTGTGCTCACCGTGCCCTCTGTACTAAATATAGGAGCAATTTGCTTTATTTATGTCCACTTTTCTGTTCTGTTAGTTACTATTTCAGTCAAGTGTGGGGTAATTAGACCTAGGTGAGCTTTAACCCAAAAAGGAAAAGTGAACTGCTTTTTACAGTGACATGTCAGAGATAACACAGGTTTTTGAATTGCACTTTTGTAAATACCAATAACATGATGTGCAATGTAATTATTTTAAATGTAAATATATTTTTTAAAGTTGAACTCCAGGTAAACAGCTAAATACACTAATGAAATACACATATCGGAGCTGTTTTACCTGTTAAGAATTTATATTTCTGTCCATTCAGTCCTGAGATTCATGCAGCCTTGCTACACTGAACAGACAGGTAGGTGACAGCTCGTTCTCTGTTACAGTTAGGATTCATTCACAGTGACATATGCACATTTTCTATATGGAATGCAGATTCTTTCTGGTGGAGCCAGCAAATGTTCCTGCATTAGATACAGTACATGCCCAATACATGGCTCATGTTTAGTTGCATTTAGGCGCATTCAGACGTAAAGAATTTAGATGCATACAATTCTTCTAATGACTTCATTAATATGTGTATATGCATTTACATGCATTTATATGTATGTTTACATAAAATCTTAAGCTATGTATGGCCCTGGGCTACAGCTGTCCAACTCTTCGTGTACTGCTAAACACAGCACAAATTTTTGTTTGTAGTTGTGTGTATGGGCCCATTGATTCCTACAGTGCCGCATTTAGATGCCCTCAAAACCATATGCTGTATGCATCTGAATGCTCCGGAAGGGTTTACCCCTTAATGACCAGGCCAGTTTTTGCGATTCGGCACTGCGTTAATTTAACTAGTAATTGCGCAATTGTGCGACACTGTACCCAAATATAATTGATGTCCTTTTTTTCCCACAAATAGAGCTTTCTTTTGGTGGTATTTGATCACCTCTGCAATTTTTAGATTTTGAAAAAAAACAATATTTTTTACTTTCTGCTATAAAACATTCCCAATAAAATAATTTTAAAAATCCTATTCTTATATCAGTTTAGGCCAATTTGTATTCTGCTACATATCTTTGGTAAAAAAAAAAAAATCCCAAAAAGCGTATTTTAATTGTGTTTACAAACTATGGGATAGATTTTTGGACTTTCTATTTTTGGGGGTTTTTATTAGTAATGGCGGCGATCAGTGATTTTTAGCAGGACTGCGACATTGCGGCAGACATAATCTGACACTAAGTGACACTTTTTGGAGACCAGTGACATTAATACAGTATTCAGTGCTAAATAATATACACTGTTACTGTATAAATGACACTGGCAAGAAAAAGGGTTAATACTGGGGGTGATCAAGGGGTTAAAAGTAAGCCTAAATGTGCTTGCTAACTGTGTGGGGGGGGGGGGCTCTGTGACAGGCACACAGAGATCAGTGTTTCAGCTTAGCTGAAAAACATGATCCCACTGTGCCTGTGTGACAGGAGAGCCGCCTGCTTTGTTTACATAGGCAGGTGGCTCTCCTGTCATGTTTCCAATCGAGCCCACTCCTCCTGCGGGCTGGTTTCTGCTCTGTCTAATCACAGCAGGAGCGTTGCTCTGGCCGGCGCACTGTAACCGCCTGCACATAATCACAATGATTTTGTGCAGCCGAGCCGCCCTGCCACATTAAATCTGCGCAGGGCGGTCAGGAAGTGCTTAATAACAAATGATTAAATAGTTCACTGTATTATTTTGTATTTCATTAATAGAAGTGTTCTTTTTTTTCCTTCATACATAGATACAATAATCCTGTTATTTTACATTTTTTTCAAAAAGAAACACAGTACATATAGTTAACTGTACGGGTCACCGGGAGGTTGCAGGTAATATCCTTTCCCTGATAACTACAGATCGATTTCCTCATAGGATAAGGCTGCTTTGTACTATGTTATTTGCCACCCAAGTAAAGTTATTAATTTTCTTTACAGCACATATAAAAGAGAAGAAAAAAAAAAAAAAAAAAGTCGCCCTCAGCAGATTTCTGTTGCTGACTCCTGCCTTGTTTAAGACCCATTCCTTTTCCCATGATGTCAATCTGCATCTAAAGTTCATTCCTTTTAATTGTCAGATAGATTCATCATAAACCTAATTACCGCCCAGACAATATGTAACATATGTACATGTCGGTCCTTATGAGCACCTTTAGGATTTGCAGACAGCCATTCAGGTTGATACAAGTCTGCTGAGTTACTGTGTTTTTAATCATCTACTTAAAATGGCAATAATTTACTAATGGCAAATACAGTTTCAGTGAAAAAATAATTTTCCCTTGTAAAAATCAAGAAGCAACTGTTACAATATTTTGTGTGGCCTATTAATACTAATATATTTTACAGTGTTATTTCAGGTGAATAATCCCACTGTATACTTCGTATAAATTGTGTGAGCTGTACTGGGTGCTTTATTGAGAAATACAGTAGGAAAAAAAGCTAGCCAGGCTTAGCTATATACGCTCGTAATTTTATTCCATTAATTTCATTTTTGAGGCTGCACATAAAAAGGGATGTGGTACACTTTAATAACATGTTTAGGAATGTGTTAAGGAAAATCTGTGCAGTGAGAATATTAGGCTGTCCCCGCAGACCTGTCTTTTTGGAAATGGTATTTATCTGGTTGTTATGATGACCCAAAAGCTTCAAGTGACTGACCCAAACAAGTATGCAAATCAGGAGTCCTGACTACACAGTGACATTGCTTGCACCATGTTTGTTCTAGGTCACTAAAAAATTAGGGTAATTCTTTAATAGCATATGTAGTCAAATATGCATCAAATCAAAGTACAAGGTCTAGATATTTTTTCTTCTACCTCTTAAAAAAACCTCCTTATAAAAATGTCTGTCCCTCTCCCCACAAATCTGGCCAACCAAAAAAAAAGGCCTGGTATTCTTACAAAATGGTTGTATTTATTAGTAGTCTAATAGAGAACAAATACAACAAACAAAAAGGATTTTAAGGCACCACAGATAAAACTTGTATGACCCTAATTTTGATATAAAATGATTACAAAGTTTATCCAATTAAAATCTCTTAAAACCAACTATATAGATAATATGATTTACATAACGGATGCAATGTGGAATATTTATATGCACATCTGTGGGCACCTATATAATGACAATTCCTCCTGGTGCTAGCAATCCACATTAGTACAAGGCATAAAAGGCTCAACACGTTTCATTGCTAGCGAGCCTCCTTTCACAGGAGCATAGTACAAGAGAGTCTGCAATAATCTTATATTAAACATAGCTTTTTTTGTTTGTTGTATTTGTTGAATATTTGAGGATGTGGCACTCTTACTATTTGCCCATGGTCTAGCAACTATTAGTTTAACCACTTTACCACCGGAAGATTTTGCTGTCTTACGTCTGGGCCACTTTTTGTGGTTCGGCGCTGTGCGACTTTAACTGACAATTGCGCGGTCATGCAACGCCGTACCCAAACAAAATTCACGTCCTTTTTTTCCCACAAACAGAGCTTTCTTTTGATGGTATTTGATCACCTGTGCGATTTTTACTTTTTGCGCTATAAACAAAAAAAAAAGTGACAATTTTGAAAAAATAACAGTATTTTTCACATTTTTTTATACGAAATTCCCCCCCCCCCCCAAAAAAAAGTAAAAATCTAAATTTTTTATCATTTTAGGCCAATTTGTTTTCTGCTACATAATTTTGTTAAAAAAAATCGCAATAAGCGTATTTTGATTGGTTTGCGCAAAAGTTATTGCGTTTACTAACTAAGGGAAAGTTTTCTGTCGTTTTTGGTGTTTTTTTTTAACGAGTAATGGCGGCGATCTGCGATTTTTTTGCGGGACTGCGACATTGCGGCGGACAGATCGGACCCTTGACTGACATTTTTGACACTTTTGGGGGTACCAGTGACATTACTGCAGTAATCAGTGCTATACATATGCACTGTTACTGTAAAAATGACACTGGCAGGGAAGGGGTTAATTTTTATTGGTGATCAAGGGGTTAATGAATGCCTGGTGCTTACTGACGTGTGTGGGGGGAGGGGACTATGTGACACAAGGACAGATCGCAGGTTCAGCTATGCTGAACCCTGCAATCTGACCCTGCCTGTCACTTAGGAGATCCGCCCGCTCTGTTTACACAAGCAGGCGGATCTCCACATTTGATTCCCCGACGATCGGGGAAGAGCAGCGGCGATCGCCGCAGCTCCTCCCCTGGCCTGACTCCCGCTGTGACTGAATACAGCGGGAGCGAGCCCGGAGGGGAATATCTGGTGACGTCGCCAGACGTTATCGAGCCACTTTGCCACAGTAGAGCTCTAGTGAGCAGCGGTAAAGTGGTTAATATAAATTAATTTTAGTTGGTTCCTGCAGGGTAAGGATATGCCCCAGTGTTATCCCAAAACAGGGATTTATTATTTTCAACAATTTGAGGGTTTTTCGCAATGGTGAATGGGCCATTTGTTATTTCTAATTACCTATTTCTTCATCTGTAGATACCAGCTAACATACAGCCCAGCCTTTGATGCAATATTAAATTGCAATTTAGAGATTCCCCTGTAGTATTTTTTCTGCTGCCAGATGTCCTCATTCTAGTGACCAGGATCACTCATATTACATCCTCTAAACTCAGGTCGTCCTGGACCCATGCCAGCCTGTGATTGGGCAGTGAAAGGAGAAGCAGCACATTGATGAGTTCATCTTTCTGTTACTCTGCTTCTTCTTCCTATAAGCATGCACCTTGTCAGTACATGAATTGTTTAATTACATGTGATGCGTCCTTCTCTCACACCCTTTACCTGCTGTACCGGGACTAAATTAGGCTACCAGGTGAAATATATCTACTTCCACTACTTACATTTAAATAATAAATTTATTGATGGAATACTGACTATGCCATTGCAATAATATGTATTTGCATGGAGTTGAGCTTAAGAAATGTAACATGCTAATAATAAAAACACCTAATTGTATATTGGGAGCACCATGGTGTTCCATATTCCAATAAGAAGCATACCAGCCACACCACTAGGCAATTTTGTTCCCTTACTTCAGATTTCAGCCAGAGCAATCTTTTACAACTGTTTCCATCTGCTCTCCACTTTTGAATAAACAAATGTTTGAAATGGGTGCAAAAAAATTTTTTTTTATTGATTTCTACTCCAATTTTCATAATCCGTCCCTTTATTTCGGGAAACAAATAAAACTGTGGGTAAAATATTGTTGCGGATAAAAGCTGATGGGAAATAACAGTATTACTCAGTGTATGGCTACCACAAAAGTAGCAATTTTCAAAAGTCAACCACTTTTTTTGCATTTGTAAAAATACCAAACAGATGAATTCAGACTACCATCTTCTACCAATTCAGCCTATCATTCATCTACCAAGTTCTACCACAGTTCCCATTAGTACCATCACCTAAAGTGTTGGTAATAAGCTGCTTTAAAACTTTAGGCTGGTTTTATGATTAAAAGTTAGCAAAAAAGTTAATGAGAGAGTTTTATAGTCATGTATGTAGTCAGCATATAGAGAAATACACACTTGGGTCCAGAGTTAAAAAAAAAAACTTTCAGAAGGTGAGAGAAACATCAATCACAGCAACCTACTGGCTAGTATGAGATAAATGTACCAAATAAACCCTTAAAGCGGTAGTATCCCGCTTTTTGACACTTTTACCTACAGGTAAGCCTATAATAAGGCTTACCTGTAGGTACAATTAATATCTCCTAAACCGGAACAGTTTAGGAGATATTTGCAGTGCATGCAGCCGCTCACGTGAGCGGCGCATGCGCTCTGAAGGTCTGGGGGGACCTTCAGTTTTCCTTGCCGGGAGATTGCCGGAAAATCACTCCCGCGCGCATGCGTGGAAGTGACGTCATCGCGGCTCTGGCCAATCACAGTGCCGGAGCCGCCGAACCTGGAAGAGACGCCAAGGGATCAGGGCAGCGCCCGCAGCGATGTCCGGGGGTCCATGTCGGGGCTTCGTTCTAAGGTAAGTAATACATAATGAGCTAGTATGCGATGCATACTAGCTCATTATGCCTTTGTCTTGCAGGTTTTTTTTTTTTTTTAATTTTCGGGTTTACAACCGCTTTAACGTCATTTGTGCAGTTACAAAAGGTTTCCAATACTGTTTCTCTCCATGGATATTCTACAAAAAAAAAAACTTTCACATATGTTTCATTAATGTGTGAAGATTTTCAAGACCTCAGCTCCTCAGCTAGGTCATTCAAGTCCCCACCTTGGTATTGTTGGTGCCTGGACACAGTTGCACACTTATATAACAATAATAGCTATATACCACATTCAAATTTTATTAGGCATACTAACCCAAGTCTCCATCACATACACAGGTTTCATGAAATGTACTACTTGTGATTTACTATGGCTCATTTACAGAAACAATCAAATAAAGGTTAAGATATAGCTTTTCTCTCAATCCCATATGCCGTCTGAATAACGATGAGACTTAAGCTATCAACTGTAGATGGGGCACCAGCATTTCTCCATCAATTTTGAATTTTCAAGGCAGCTCTGAAGCTTTTCATCTGTTTCATCTCCTATAGCCCTAAACACTTTGAGATGGGCAAAAGTCATCAGGTGCATGTTTCATTGTGACTGATGGTTGATTGATTTTTTTGTACATATGATGAATACATTGAGAGTTTGACCTGGATTGGAAATAACATTGCTTATGATTTTTGGAGAATTCCTGAGCAAGGTCCCATTACTGTTCAGTTTTACACTTGATTGAAACAGGATATGAGAATCACACTAGTAAATTAAATTTACTCAAGGTTTCCCATGCAAAAAGAAAAAAAAAAAAGATTACAGCCTGCATTGGCCTGTGCGGCAGCCAAAATGAAAATTGGATCCTCTGGGGGAAATGGAATCAGAGAAAATACTGAGATAAGTCCTAAATGCAGCTTTAGAAAATATGAGAAATATGAGCACCAAGCTGAAGTATACTTGTCTCGCTGGCCCTACGTTTTTTTCTTTTAGTTACTGAAATTGGCAATATGCTGTTATGACACAGGTTATTGTTGACCAACCAAACTTTTTTTTTATCATTGAGTTCTTGTCTTAAAGCTGCATTTCAGACACACAAGAAAAACAATTTTAACTTAGTTATGTATTGACTAAAAACATACATTTTAATATCAATGGATGAGTCTTTACATTAACTTCCTGCAATGCCTTGCACAGCAAGAATGGGTGAGGGTGGGGCAAAACTTTGAGCCAAACAGGGCTCTATTGCAATGCACAGAGCACTCTGTCTAAAGAAGCATATAGAAGATTTGATTTTCTTTCCTTCCAATATGAGTGGAAAGAAAGGAACTCATTTGATTCCACCATCAACACAGTCTGGGGGAATGTCTCCCTCAGTGCTAATATGTTCTGCTGGTGGGGGGGGGGGAGCCTTTCCAGCCAGCAGAATACAATGATTACTGCTAATGGCTATAGCCGTCAGTAATCACATGTAAAAAATCTGACAGGCTGGTTGTACCCAAGTTGATCAATGGATCAACTTAGGTATAATCAGTCTGCCCATACATGGATTAAATCTCAGCCAGTCCGAACTGAACTGGTCGAATTTCGATCCATGAATGGCTGGATTTACACTGTTGTTGCCTTATGAGTTTATGTGTAATCTCCCTTACCGGTAACACTGTGAGTAAGCTCATGGGAGGAAAAGGTACAGGGATTATCATTAACACTGTTTTCTAACCTCCCTCATTGTATTACAAGTTGGATAGTGATGGGTCCTTGACCATGCTGTATGGTTAACTGCAGAAAAAATCTGTGTGATCTGAAAGGGTGACCTGCATTGCAAGACTAGCTGAACCAAACTAAAAATCTTACATTTAAAAATACTGTGTGCATATTTGGCTGCTTTACTTGAATTCATCTTTAGGTATCGCCTTTTTACAGGATTCTAAATGTCCGAAGCAGGAATTTGAAGGTAATCACGATCAATCATTTAAAAGTTACTCTTAAAGAGGTTGTAAACCTTCAAATTTTTTTAAAAAAAAATGAACACCTGAAAGAAAAACACATAATGAGCTAGTATGCATTGCATACTAGCTCATTATGAAATACTTACCTAAGAACGAAGCCCCAAAGTGCCAACCGCTCACCTCTCTCATGGGTGACATGTTGTGTCACCCTTCTTCCGGGTTTGTGGCATCCGGCCATCTGATTGGCTGGAGCCTCAATGATGTCACTCCCGCGCATGCGCGCGGGAGCCAACGATAACGGCATGGGGCTCCGAAGGAACGGCACGAGCGGCCGTTCCTTCAGAGCGCATGCGCCAGTGATGTCACTGGCTGTATGCAAAGTAAATATCTCCTAAACGGTACATGTTCAGGAGATATTTACAGTACCTATAGGTAAGCCTTAATATAGGCTTACCTATAGGTACAAGTTGCAGAGGAGGGTTTACTTCCTCTTTAAATAAATTTAGATCCAATAACCATACATTAAAATTAGATTTACTGCAAATTAGTAGACTTTCTCCTTTCTCCTGAAGTATGAAAGGTGTGGCAAAGACTGCAAAGAAAAAAAATCAAGTAAATTTTTCATGACCATTGGTTCTTTTTTCATACGTCATTTGCTGCTCCATACTGTATGTAGAAAAGGACCACTCTATGCCTTGATCATGTGACTCCCATGTGCATGCCTGGAAATTACATCATTACAGCCCAACCAATAAAGTGGTTGAAAAGATTAAACCAGGAAGGGAGACTGGTAGAAGATGAAAGCACCCATGACAGCCAAGAGTGGTGGGACCGCCAGGGGATCATTTGACAGGTCATAATATGCTAATATGTAGTGCATACAAGTACTTTATGGCACAATTTTCCTAGCAGACATTCCACTTTTTTTTCAGGGCAAATTCCACTCCAATCTTGCCTCACTACTCAAATCCAATATGTAGCTAGCAGACCCATAAATGGGACAACGTCTTTTTCCTGCTAATATCTGCATACTTCTTTCTTTTTCTTTATTCCCATTGTGTGATCATTGCAATCGTCTGCTTTGATATGTTGTATTGTGTACATTTAAGAAGACATGCAAATATGTTAGTTGCTTAGGTTCTCTAATGATTAAAGTAGATTTCAACAAAAGATTAAACATGACAAAGGTTACAAAAGCTGGAGAACATCATTTGCTGCATAGGGCTTTAGAAGTGTTAATAGGAACATCAATTTCATTATACTTTTGTCTAAAATATGAGCAACCTGTAACATCTTAATACAATGGAACAATACTTCTCTTGGCAAATACCTTTTGTGGAAGAGAGAATAAAGCCTTACATTGTTCTTAGAAACAATACAAACATTACTCATACTTGAATTATTCCAAAATGTATGTAAATGGCAGGCATTATGCAAGAAAAACACATTCATCTATTAAAGGTATAAACAGAAGAAGGTGTGTCTGCATAAGGCGTAACAATGATTTTAAATGTCAAAAAAGCTACAGAACAAGAATTTCTGGGTGATACTTTTATAAGAAGAACAGTAACAACCGAAAACAATTAATTCACCTATACTGAAGATCCTAACAGGAGTGGATTATCATAGAGTACCTCTTGTAGATTCCTAAGACCCTTGCTCTGAGTGGGGCTGCTTAAAATCAGCAGTCCACTTACAAATTTCAGAAGGTGAATAAGAATGGACTGAGGAGCTTGAAGTGTATTTCAATTATCTTTGAGAGATATATAATATGACAGCTTAAATGCCCACCGAAAACCAAATAAAGGTATAAGCTATCCCAAGCGCTTAAAATGAGGACCACTCACCAAAAAAAAATATATTGGCTATGCAGCTACTTAATTAAAACATATGGAAAAAGATATATAATAGATAGATACTCAACAATATCCCTATATATATATAGTAGCGCAAACTTGTCAAGAAGCAAGTGCCAAAAAATACTGTGCCCACTGCACAAAAGTCCGAAATGCAATAAAAGTCACATAGGCAGCAGGAAAAGTTCAGAAATGACTCAAACAGTCCATATTCCTTCACTCTATCTCCTGGGATGATAATGTACAAAGACGTGTTTCTCAAAAGGATCACCACCACCACCGTGCTCCAAGGGGGGAGGAGAATTGCCCACTCACCAGATGCTGTGGCCCAACCCACTTTTGTGTTTGAGCATTCAGGCTTATAATGATGGTAACTGGTCCAGAGTATCCACAACGGGAATCACACCAGCACAGTCAGAAAAAGCTCAGCAGCATATGGGGACGAGAGAACATATTCCCAATAGCGTGATACCGTTTAAAAGGGTTTTATTAAATAAAAAAATAAAACATAAGGTAGCACACTCACATGTCTTGTATGTCATCAAACGCAAAAAACAGTCACAAATAAGAGAGGGATGCCCTTCGGGAGATGATGTCCAGGCTCCACGCCGTGGACGCCGCGCCTTCTGGGTAATCCGAACTCCTCTTACACAGCCTGGTTACACCGCCTGGTCACGCTCCGACGCGTTTCGTGATTTCCACTTCTTCCCCGGGAGACGCTCCCGGGGAAGAAGTGGAAATCACGAAACGCGTCAGATGGTATTAGCAAGAAACCAATAATATTAAGATGACCAAAGCAAGGCTATGACTAAAACCCAACTGCAGTATAAAAAAGAAAGTGTATTCATATTTAAAGGATAAATACATCCAAGAACAAAAATGTTATATATTACAGCCTACCAGACCTTAGATGTGGTGGCTGTGCTGGTTACATTTTTTCAGGCTAAGAACATTTTCACCAAGTACAGAAAATTCCTGTTGATCTTGTCATAAATGCAGTGTCCTTGCCGCTTCTTGTGAGTTTAACAGAAAAATTACTAATCTTTCCATTCCTTATGTAATGGAGTTGAACAAAGACAGACATGTTTAAAGTCCATTCTGGGTGGCATTCTCTCCATAGATACAGTGGGAGAGTAAACATAGCCACCCAGGAACAGGAAGTGTGTTGCTTACAGAATTACTAAGTAAAAAAAGAAAACACAGCCTTAAAGCCTAAGGCTCCTTTCACACGGCTCAGTTCCGTTGACGGAGCTGTTCTGCTCAGCGTGGGGGATCGATCCGCCAATCCCCGATGAGCAGGCGGATGACAGCTCTGTCTCTGCTCTGTGTGGGGAGACGGAGCTGTCAGATCCCCGCTGTCCTCTATGGGGGAATTGGATGAGAACGGACCGCCTGTCCGTTCTCATCCGATCCGGTCCGCTGGACAGGTGGAAAATAGGGTTTTCATCCGTCCGGATTTGATGGACAGGATCGGATTGGATCGGATGGCAGCGGGTGTCAGCGGACATGTCTCTGCTGACATCCGCTGCCCCATAGGGATGCATGGGGCATCTGATCAGGTCCACCTGAAAAACTGACAGGTGGATCTGATCGGATCGTATGTGTGAAAGGGGGCTAACTCGTTCCTTTCACTATTAATAGTTTGTTTGTGCCAAGTTATTCCAAACAAAAAACTATCTTCTTTTACTAACTGCTGTGACCACTGTCAGCACTGTATAGTATGCAGCTCTGTGTTCTGGCAGAGGTAGGTAGACTTCATGTCTGTTGCTAGAACAAACTTAAGTTGGGCTAACCTTTGATCAACAATTCACAGCGATCATTGTATTTTTATTAGTGAATACATAGTTTCCTCTGATTGACTGAGGGCAAGGAGGTGAGTGGATGATATCACAATTGCCACCTCAGCCATTTAGAGGAAGCCTTGTATTCATTGATAAAAATACAAGGCTTTGGTGAATGGCTATAATTTATAAAGCACTCAGTCCTACAAATTAATAGCACACACATACACAGAAATAACCTTAGCAAAATTCAACAGCTGTATGTAGCTATTTTACATTATCAGTAAAAAAAATAAAAAAAAGTTTTAATTATATTAACTATGCCTCTAGATGTATAATAAAATATAGCAGAAAGCCCTTTGTAGCTAATTGGCTTCAAATTAAACATTTTCCTTCTCAATTTACATCAATTATTGTGCCAAAAATTAGTCTATATGAATATTTTCTATACTTGAAGCATTCTTAATATACAGTATGAATAAAAGGCAGAGGTTCTACAGATATTTTAGTAATGTTTTACAAGCATATAAGGAGTTTCTGATAAGAAAAATTACACAGCTTGATGGAAGAATGTACAGTTGTAGCATTCTAATAGTCATCTTACACAAAATCTGCTAGTATTTATTGATATAATGATGAAGGAAGCTTGTGGAGAACAAAGACACTTGGAGAAAAAATATTAAGTGAAGCAGAAGAACTTTATGGAGCTTTGGAACGCAGTTTCTTGAAAGCGCAAAACTTAACTAAATAGCATAAATAGACACAATTATCAATGTTAACTTATTTAAATACAATTTAACCACTTCCGGACCAAAGGATTTGCCCCTTAATGACCAGGCCATTTTTTGCGATTTAGCACTGTGTTACTTTAACGGACAATGGCGAAGTCGTGCAACGCTGTACCTAAATAATATTGATGTCCTTTTTTTCCCACAAATAGAGCTTTCATTTGGTGGTATTTGATCAACTCTGTGATTTTGTTTTTTTTTTTTTGCGCTATAAACAAACATAGAGCGACAATTCTGAAAAAAAAAAAAACAGTATTTTTCACATTCTACTATATAACATTCCCCCCCAAAAAATGTAAACATCAAAATTTTTTAACATTTTAGGGCACTTTGTTGTCTGCTACATATTTTTGGTAAAAAATCGCAATAAGCATATTTTGATTGATTTGTCCAAAAGTTATCGCTTCTACTAGCTGCTGGAAAGATTTATGTCATGTTTATTGTTTTTTTTTTTTTTTAGTAATGGCAGTGATCTGCGATTTTTAACGGGACTGCAACATTGGGGCAGACAGATCGGACCTCTAACTGACATTTTTGACACTTTTTGGGGGACCAGTGACATTACTACAGTAATCAGTGCTAAAAATATGCACTGTTATTGTAATAATGATGCTGGCAGGGAAGGGGTTAACACAATAGGTGATCAATGGGTTAAAAGTGTACCTAGGGGAGTATTGCTAACTGTATGGGGATTGGGCTTTTGAAATGACCACAGAGACCTGTGATCCTATATAGAAGGATCACAGGCGCTCTGTGATCATTCCAGAGAGAAGAACGGTCAGCAATCGGAGCCGCCTGCCCTGTGCATCGGAGTCCCGCATCGCCAGCGGAACGCGCTCGCCCCCTAGCTACGTCGGTTCGCGCAGGAGGGGCTCCCTGCCACAGTAAAATGCGGAGTGTGGTTCGGAAGCAGTTAATTACGTCAAAATGAAATGTTGTTTTTAACTGATTATCAAATCTAGGAAGACACACACACATCCATGGCAGAATACATAAAGTGAATTTATTTCAAATTGCACTGGTCGTCATTATGTTCAATAATGCTTTGTAAAACAATTAAAAGGACAACAATGGTTTATTTGCTACTTATGTAAGACCAGGTTCAGCTATTTTTCCAAGTTACTTCAATCACCATCTTTTTTTTTTTCTGTCTCTATATCACTGGGGAATTTCCTGTTACTTCCTGTCCCAGAGAAGCAAGAAATTGGAGAAAATCTCCCAAAATGAAGGGAATTCCCATCTTAGACAGTTGTCCCTGGAACAGGGGATCCCTTTGTAAGATTTCTTATTACCTCTTGTTCTAGACAACACTAAAATTACGGATTTCTCCCTAATTTGTTTATTGATGACAATGGTCACCAGTACAAATAGAGCGACTCAGATATCAACAAAAACATAGGAGCGTGTCTAACCATTCCACTCCCAAAAAAACAAGATTTAGCCTAGATACAATTTAGGTTGTCCAACCTTCTTGAGTGGAAATACAGCACATACAGTATACAAATGTCACTTGAAACCTAAATTAAACAAGTGTATGTATGTACAGTATCTCACAAAAGTGAGTACACCCCTCACATGTTTGTAAATATTTTATTATACATTTTCATGTGACAATACTGAAGAAATTACACTTTGCTACAATGTAATGTCGTGAGTGTACAGCTTGTATAACAGTGTAAATTTGCTGTCCCCTAAAAATAACTCAACACACAGCCATTATTGTCTAAACCACTGGCAACAAAAGTGATTACACCCCTAAATGAAAATGTCCACCTTGCGTTCCTCCACCCTCCATTTGAGGATGCCCCACAGATGCTCAATAGGGTTTAGGTCTGAAGACATGCTTGGCCAGTCCATCACCTTTACCCTCTGCTTCTTTAGCAAGGCAGTGATCATCTTGGAGGTGTGTTTGGAGTCGTTATCATGTTGGAATGCCCAGTCTCCGAAGGGAGGGGACCATGCTCTGCTTCAGTATGTCACAGTACATGTTGGAATTCATGGTTCCCTCAATGAACTGTAGCTCCCCAATGCCAGCAGCACTCATGCAGCCCCAGACCATGACACTCCCACCACCATGCTTGACTGTAGGCAAGACACACTTGTACTCCTCACCTGGTTGCCGCCACACACGCTTGACACCATCTGAACTAAATAAGTTTATCTTGGTCTCGTTAGACCACAGGATGTGTTTCCAGTAATCCCTTTCCTTAGTCTGCTTGTCTTATGCAAACTGTGCACAGGCTTTCTTGTGCATCACCTTTAGAGGCTTCCTTCTGAGACAACAGCCATGAAGACCAATTTGATGAAGTGTGTGGTGTATGGTCTAAACATTGACAGGCTGACCCCCCATCCCTTCAACCTCTGCAGCAATGCTGGCAGCACTCATATGTCTATTTCCCAAAGAAAACCTCTGGATATGACGCTAAGCAAGTGCACTCAACTCATTTGGTCGACCATGACGAGGCCTGTTCTGAGTGGAACATGTCCTGTTAAAACACTGTATGGTCTTAGCCACTGTGCTGCAGCTCAGTTTCAGGGTCTTGGCAATCTTCTTATAGCCTTGGCCATCTTTATGTAGAGCAACAATTCTTTTTTCAAATCCTCAGAGAGTTCTTTGTAATGCAGTGCCATGTTGAACTTCCAGTGACCAGTATGAGAGTGAGAGAGCGATAACACCAAATTTACCACACCTGCTCCCCATTCACACCTGAGACCTTGTAACACTAAGGAGTCACAAGACACCGGGGAGGGAAAATGGCTAATTGGGCCCAATTTGGACATTTTCACTTAGGGGTGTACTCACTTGTGTTGCCAGCGGTTTAGACATTAATGGCTGTGCGTTGAGGTATTTTGAGGGGACAGCAAATTTACACTGTTATACAAGCTGTACACTCACTACTTTACATTGTAAAGTGTCATTTCTTCAGTGTTGTCACATGAAAAGATATAATAAAATATTTACAAAAATGTGAGGGGTGTACTCACTTTTGTGAGATACTGTATGTATTTTAATAGAGTGGAGGTATAGTTACAATTTATGTCAGGTACAGTATGTATTTATGTCTGTGACCCCATGGGGAGATTTCCCTTACTTCCTATCTTTACAGAAAGCTTAGAAAAGATGAATGTTGTACTTCTAATTTTTTTCTAATCTACTAAAAATGTGTTTATGGTATTGTCTGCATCCTTTCAGAGAGTTTTTTTTTTTAATTATCCTGGCAGTCCAGAATTGGGGGGAAATCTCTCCAGTAAGGACACATACAGTAATAAATACTCCCTTTGTTGGGGTTGTGGATGAATCACTATCAGATTGCCATTCAATAATAATATAAACTGAAGAATCCTATGCTGCTCCACTGCAATTGAATATGGGAAATATATAATGGATGGTGTTGCCATTTAACTCCTCTTAGCTCGTCTTTATCCTGTAATAACATATAATAATCAAATTACAGCATTACATTCATTGGCTGTATACATCAAGCATTTGCACAATATATAAACCATTAGTTCTAAAAGTTTAATTTTCATGAACTTATCACACACTGTGCATATTGAAATTCACAGAGCAAAATTCATTGTAAAAGAAAAAAAAAACATATCAAATACACCAATTTTGTGAATGTGATTGGGTATGGTATGAATTGTGAATAAAAAAAATAAGTCAAGTGTGAAGCCGTACAAAGACCTGACCTCTTGAATGAAGCCAGGTGCCTTATGACTGTTTAAAATGAATTTAATATATTTTAAGGCTTTCTTTCAACCAAAACTATTTTGCATGGCTTATCCGTTTTCCATGTAAAACCTTTTACAGTAAAAATAGAAGCCGGTTAAAAAAAAAACAAGAGGATTTCCCTTTGACAGCCTGAAACTGTACACCCCACTCTATTGTAAGAGCAGCTAATTGAGCTCTCACTAAACAATTCTTCTCCTTTGCTTCCCACACCACTACATTTTTTTCTGATTGATAACTTATAAAAGTGGGTGTGCTTAGAAGAAATAAAAGGAGTAAGGATTTTCTACTTGATGAGGCACAGGCAATGTTCTATTTTTATACCCCATTGTATGATATTTTGCACTCGTTTACCACCTAAACGAAAAATATAAAAAGAACTACAATTAAAATATAAAATTTAAAACTAACTTAAAAGTTATATTCTGTCACCAGTGGTGTACCTAGGGAAAGGTTGGCATCAGTTCACACTGGCTACCACTACTTAGAAGGTGTCCACGGCCTTTGCTTTAAATTTTACTCAGACTCTGTTGCTACCCACTGGTGGCTTAGAAGCTAAGTAGCAAGTATGGTGGAGAGGCAGAGTAATATGCACTGTGGCATGAGTCACTCTCCATCAGCATAAGTTCTTTACATCACAATGGCCACGCTTTCTGCCTTCTCTTTAGCAGCAGAAAAAGCTTACCATAAAAGGAAGCAGCATGCTGTGGTCATGCACATTCATTGTGCACTAACTGAGCTGCAAGGCCCATTAAACTGCCTGCTGGCAGTCCAATGCATTTTACAAATTAGGAACCCTGATTTAGGGGGACAGGGGAACCTGCATCCTAAAAAGGTACTCAAGAGTCTTCCAAAGAGGGAACAGGGGGAGTGTCAGTCTGAAGGAGATAGCCGGTTCACACTATTATGGTCTTGGTCAGCCTGGCAAGTCGCACACCATCGGGTCCATTGAGTAGTACAGGACCGGTTCTAATAGTAGCGACACAAGTCGCTCCGACTTAGAAAAAGGGTCCTTTACTACTTCGGGGCGACCTGGAGGCGACTTGCATAGACATTAATTAGATGAAGTCCGTGCAAGTCGCGCCGAAGTCGCGGTGCACGTGACTTCACAGGTCGCCCCCGAAGTCGGAGCGACCTAATGTGAACGGGGACTAAGAGTCTTTCAGGAGTCCTAGTCTGGTGATGAGTTACATCATGTCAAAAAAACCAAACAGATTTAAAACAAACACAAAACAAGCCATCCTTGTTCTCTATATTGCCTAAATAGTCTAGATTTGCCACTGTCTGTCAAAGTTACAAAGGCTTTGCTTGACATTACATTAATTTGTTTTTACTTCCCTTGTGGAGCTAGCATGTCTTTGAACCCAATATCATTTGATCCAGCACAGTTCCTCTCTAGTACCCGCTGGATGCCTTTACATGCTAAAATACATTTTGTTACATTCCAGCACAAGGAAACCTGTACTTGTAATAGGTTTGATGGATACTCAATAATCTACTGGTAATACATAAATCATTGTGCTCCTTGTCCACCACATTCACCCATTATGACCCAGTGTCAAGCATGGTATGACAGTGTCCCTTTTCATGCATGATGCGCTGCTAAATGCCAGGGTCCAAGCACTCCTGGCCAAGGTCAGGGAGGGTGTCCTTAGCTTTGTGTAAGCTCCAAAACAGTCTGAATTTGAATGTACATTTTAATCAGTGCACTTATAGACATTGAGGAAGCATGAAAAAAAGTAAAAGTGGGGGGTGGCTATCAAATTATCCTATTACTGAGGGGGACCGACCCTCTGGACACAGTTTGATCCCGATAGGGTTGTCCAGGGCCGACCCACCCCCGACACGGGGAACACTGCTTCTTCATTCGTTCAACCCCGTAGGCGTGAGCCCCTCTTCACCCCACCTTATTTCATTCCAGGCTGCACCTCTAGCTCTTCTCATGACTGTACCCAGATATGGATATTGTAACGTTATTGTATTGTATCGGTATTCTTTTTGATAATGCCCTATGTCACCATGATTTCAATGCCTTGCCTATGCCCATTATCCTATGCACTGAGACCGTTTTCCCTTTACTAGTTGATATCCTTGTGGTTCCTATTTGTTTCAGTTCTGCATACTGTACTGTTCAAGATTCTTATGTACCTTTGAGAACCAAATAAAAATTATTAAAAAAAATATATATATCCTCTTACTCCTGAAGAGATTGAACACATTCCACACAAGAAATTACATTTAATGAAATGCATGTTCACAAAAAATATAATAAAAATTGGCATTAGAGCTTAAGCAATGGCTAAGTCTTCTTTTTTACACAGAAATTCTTTAATGTTATTCTTCAATATATGTTGTTTTTTATTGTGATATGTAGGCACTAATCTAATACTAGTTATAAGCACATTTCAGAAATGATTCTTAGAAAAATTGCTGAGATATTCTAAAACCATCACTCAACATATGTAATGAACTAGTAAAGTGGTTAACATGCAAGCTGCATCAGGCAGTGGTTTCTCTTTTATTGGGTGACAGGAAGGAAGATTTTTGATCCCTGTGACGTGTGAAGAATTAAAGGTAGGTTCCCCCAGTGTACTAGTTCGCTGTCCAAAAGATCACTTTACTCGTTTCCTGGCAACTGATTTGCCCAGCATTCAACACATTTAATCTCCCTTATTAAAACCAGAGAAGATATTGCCCATAGCAATCGGTTGCGTGAAGTATTGGTTACAAAATGACAACTTAAATCTGGTTTGCTGCTCTAGGCAACAACCCAGTACACACATCACTTCAGTATTCAGAGATGAACCCCATTGTGTACGATCAGCACTGTTTTTAAATGCCTGAAACCAATTTTTCTAAACATTTCTTCCTCTCGTATAATTTCTGGCAGCAGTTCTCAACAATGGGCAATATTGCAGAGTGCAGGAAAAGGTCTGCGTGCATGTTTATGTGTTTGGTTAGACTTTCCCGTACAAGTAATTTGGTCAGGGACTGCAAATCAGATCAATAGCTAAAAGTAAGCCGTAACTTGGCACTGCACAAACCTATTGACTGCAGTCTCATTTTTTATACAAATGATCCTCTTGTGCGGCCGAGCCCATCTTGTAAAATTTTCTAGCAGATGCTGCAATTAACTTCTTCAGTTTCCTGCAGCTCATCACACATGAGGCTCCTGATTGTAGGAGTCTTTGTAATTTTTTTTTTTTTGCTTCCAGTGGTGGAAGAGGTATTTCAATAGGTATGCAGAGAAGAACAAATCAAGGAAATACATTAACATTAATCTTGCTGTGCACTCACTGACTGATTTGTAGATTTCTTTTACTGATTTATAAAGCCAATGAATCATCATGGAATACAGTATATACTATGATGAATTTACTTATGTTTATTAATGACTGAAGTATGATGATTCAAATCCAATCTCAGATGGATTACCTTGACAATTCTACTAGGAGTTCCTGCTCATTTGCTAGTTAAACAGTAAAAAAAAAATATTCTGTTACTAGAATAGTGTTTCTGACTTTCTGTAGAGAAACAGAAGCCCAGATTACATGGGTGTATGCACTGTTCTACTTTAAAGCGCTCCAGGTTCCAGGCCTGGAACAACCTCATTGATATCACGAGTGGTATAGTGTTTAATGACCACCGCTATGGCTTACAGTGATTGAGCACAGTGGGAGTCATTATTTTAAACATTCTCTTATTCAGACCTTCTTTTTTTAGAGTAATGACTGTTGTACACTGCTAGAAATCATGATCTGTTTTGCTCACACCCTTATTGTACTGTTTCATACACCACAATATACAACCTCATGTCGCACCCCATTGAGAGACCTAGCTTTATCTCTGATGAGAAATACGTGGAGCTTCCTATCATGGGTCACAACAAAGCCTTCGGGTATCTTTTCCTTTTTTTTCTATACAGCTGTGATACAACTGAACTTATAAAGTGATAATATTCTCACATTTATTTTAATAGACCATGCTACATTGTTATGTATGGTTCCTGTGGCCACCTCTGGCTTCTATCTGTACATCAATGATATGCAGGGCCTCCAGACATCCTTTAGTAAAACGTTTGGCCCTTGGTATGGTTGGCTCCTATATTCTTACTCAAGATTTAGGCCTACTGTATCAACACTAGATATTTCATAGACTATACTAAACATTATGACTGGACGCCTCATATTTTATACATTTTTATTAGATAGTTCTACAGGAAGTGTAACTAGTTATTGTGTCTTTACTTAAATGTTTCAGGTGATTTTTTGTTTCTGTAGACAGAACAAACCTGGAAAAAAAATTCCTCAGGCATTGAGGTTTTATTCCGGTCCTACTCTTGAGATGAGGTACACTTCTTTGAGAGGGGAAACATACAGAATTTTCCCAAGCCCAAGACACACTTTAGAACAGGGGTCTCAAACTGGCAGCCCTCTGGCTGTTGCGGAACTACAAGCCCCATCATACCTCTGCCTATGGGAGTCATGTTTGTAACTGTCAGCCTTGCAATGCCTCATGGGAATTCATAGTTCTGCAACAGCTGGAGGGCCACCAGTTTGAGACCCCCTGCTTTAGAACCTTTATGTTACAGGTGTTTTAATCTAAAAAGGCAATAATAGCCCTAAAAACTAAATATGCAATACAGAGTTTATATAGAAAGTCTGTTTATAATTATAAAAGTATAAATCAGTATGTACTCTTACGCATACATTCAAGATACTTCATTGAACTCGAATCACACTGTGCATGGTGAAGTTCAGAATCCATAATAATGCTAGAGATAAACAAAAGATTTCTTGCACGCCTGGGACTGCTCAGAGAAGGGCACATTGAACAATCTAGCCTTATTTATGGGTTGTAATACATGCAGCCTTAAAGGTAGGCTGCAACTTTGAAGGGCATTTCGATTGATGGTAATTGCAAATTAGATGCAGAGATATATATGTTATTCCGTTAAAGATTTTCATGTTCTAAAATATATATATATTTGTGTTCTTATACAAGTTACTCAACAGTTGAGGGTCAAATGAAGAAAAAAAGTCAGTTAATGAAGGAGAGTTAAAATATTTTTTCACTTCATTAACTTGTGTAATCTTTAATGCTGTTCTATATACAGTATCTATCAAGACTATTCTTTCCTTTAATGTATTCAGTTATACTTTTTATATTCATATCTAAGAATGATTTGGCCAAATGAGTTCTGAAAAACAATTACCTTCAAACTATCCTTCCAAATCTGTCTATCATTAAAGGCATCCTATTTTTTCTTGTTCTACTTAATAATGCCTGCCATAGGAGCTCTATTACGCTTAATAACTATAGTGTTTCACTGCTTTATGACCACCAGATGGCAACCCAAGCTCAACGGCTTCCTTTTAACAGCATGAAGGAGTTCCTTACTGCAAAAAGTTGGCTTTTGGCTTGTAATGTTTGTTTTTCCATGGGTTCTCCTCCCTCTTACATGCCCAATATATCTCATGTTTTACTGTTTTTCTGATTTTTGTGACCAGGTTAACTGTTTTCTCCCTATGGAGAAATGTCTCCTGGTCATATAATTACTTTTGTGTAGTATATTGAAAGGAGCAGTGATGTGCTGACCTCATACTTCCCTGTGTGGACAAGTATGATCTCTGCAGTACTCATGATCTACCGACTGCATATGATTGGTTCAACATTAGTGTATTACCCAATCGTGGTAAGAAGGTCAGTTGTAATGTGCAGTGCCTGTGCAGATTCAACCCACCCCCCTAGTCCCCCCCCCCCCCCGGTAAAAAGGCATTGTAAAATTAACAGAAGCAGCAATGATGTCACACTGCAGAAATAATTTTTTTATTTTGAAAAGCAAGGCTTTAATTTTAAAAGCATTTTCACTATGCAAGGAGAAGAGAGATAGAAGTGCAAAGTGGTTAGGATCCTGAAGTACAACTTCTAATTTAACCTTTCTGGCCATGTTTCCTATTTGGGGTGTAACATGAAACATGGTCACATTCTGCAGCCCCTACCCATGGGGATCTTTTCCCATCATCATCCATTCACAGAACCATTCATATGGATTGATGTCACCACATGTATAGTTCAGTGACTACTTCCTTCAGCCCCATAATTAAAGGTACATGCCTCTGTGTGGACCTAGGCCTGGAGGAATATTCTGTAGGAGCCTATGCATAGCCCCTATGATGCACTGGTCATGGTTAGAATGCTTTGCATTCTCCAATGCAAAAAAAAAATAAAATAATTAATCTTTTTTTCTTTTTCCTATGTGAGTACAAACAATTATGCCCCCATTGCACGTTTAGTCTAAGGGAGAGGAGAAGCACTTTAATGTACCTGATCCTTTGCTACCCTGGTAGATGCCACTCTCCCATGCTCCAGCTGTGGACTGTCCTATGGAGTCATTACAACCAATGCAGGGCATTGGTCTTGATGACATCAGGACCGTAGACTACTGGAGCATAGGGAAGAAGACAGTCTAGCATAGTAGAGGAGTGGAGAATCAGAAAATAATAAAAATGGCTGGAAAGCCTGGCTAGCAATTAATATAAAATCAAGTAAATCAATAAACCTACTCACTCTTTTATAAAATGCAAAGTGATACTCATATGGCAAAAAAACATATATGTATAAAAAAGGGCATAGAGAAGAGAATGCCCAGAAGCACCATAATGTATTGAGTATAGAGGTATAAATTCAGGATTTTTTCAAAAAAATGCACCCACAATGCTCCTAATTTAAAACATCAAATGTATTAGATCCAGGAACAAAGATGCTAAAAAAGACAAATGACCTTCCACCAAGCCACCCAAAAGTAGACTACATAGTCACTAAAACATGCACACCCCATACGCCAGCTGCAGACAGTCACCATAGCAAAATCACATGAAAAACTTAAACAATGCATACATGGAAATGGTAATGGAGCATAATGGGGTCCAGTAATTGAGCAGAGAATCATAAAGAGATAGCAACTAGCATGAAAAAAGCATCCTCCATGAACTCAATGCAAAAACTGGAAGAAGAGCCAAACCCAATGGGACACTGAGAGATCACAGGGAGCTCAGCACCATGCGTGCAGTCAAATAGACCAAGGAAACTATAGGATACAGATGAGAGCAGCCAAAGGCATTGCTCATTGACCATGGTAAAGAGTATCCATGAGAGATCCCCAATCCCACCGGCATGCAATTAGAGAGCCGATCAAACCAGTGCAGCACACATGCGATAAATCAGCAGAGACAAAATAACTCAATCTGAGTAACACTACACATAGGCAGATTAACCTCCGCTGGGGATCCAAAATTGAATATAAATAATTGTGCAGTATAAATTGCCAAAAATTGTTAATGCTGCAATAAAAAATCTTATATAATATGAGCCTATGTGACAACGGTCAATCAGCTGTAATGGCAGTTGCTACATAGAGACATGCCTGAAAAAAAATCATAGAAAACCCCTTTGGATCTAGGGATACTGGGCCCACACGGGTAAGTTTCAGGTAGCGCAAATGTACATAGATAGTCCTTGGGTCAGGGAGATCCACTTGGGGATAGATCTCAGGGCTAATCAAGGCAGACAGGATATCCAGAAGAATAAACAGCTAACGACCAGGATATAGGATAATGTTATGACCATAGTGATCCTCACACTGTCATAATGCACAGCACAGCGGCTCAGGAGAGAAATACGTATGTAGACTACTCACGGTACCAATGATCGGGAACAGTTCAATGACATGAGGTAAAGTGGATGGCCCGTGCCGCTGCTAATGATGGTATGCACCAGATGGTGCTCCGACAGTGAACAGGTGAGCAGGCTGTAGCGTTAACTCCCAGAGGTTCACATCGGACATGTGTAGCTGCAGGGCCGCCGATAGGCTCCACCCGGACGATGCCGAGGCAACTCACTAAGCAAAAGTTCCGTGTCACAGCCCGGTTTCCAAAAGGCAGCAGCAGCCAGATCCCAAGGGTTCAGCCTCAGGAACTCAACGCAAGACTGCAGTCAATGGTCAGACAGTAATTGCCGAAGTATCAGCTTCACATTGGCACAATACAATAATGTGACTCTCTCATACAGCTCACAAGCCCAGCTCCAGGTGAACAGCAGTAGGCAGGGGGCGTAACATCAACGTGTTTCACTGACCAATCAGCTTCGTCAGGACCAGGAGTGGAGAATCAGGTAACTATATTTTCTTTAACAAGTCTCCTAGACCTAAACTAACAAATAATTTTCATTTTTACATTTCCCAGTTACTTGACAGTCTCTGGCTTTAAAGTCACTGACCTGGACCAGTGGAGTCAGAGCATACTTCTTCCAGGGCCAGGACTCAAAAGGAAACCAACCAGAAAGACAGCCAAGCAACTAAGCATATTTGTCTCAATGTGGGTTTCCTTTAAAGCCACCCAGGACAAGTATTCTGAATCCAATTTAATACATGTAAAACTGGTTAATGATGGATGATATTTAGACATCAATGCTTATTTTATTTGTCTTTGTTATTATAGTTAAACACAAATTTATTATTAAATATGTACAAGCATAAAATACAATAGAGTATTGCAGATGTCTCTTTAATCACAATATTGATGACTCCCAAGGAAGTCCTTTGTTGCAAGTTCCATATGGCTTCAATCTTTAACACAACTGAATTATTATGATTCTGGAATTTTACAGTGAAAAGAAATAGAGGTATTTATGTTATTTTATATCAAAAGAAACCTGGTGATTGTGCATTTAACCTTCAGCCCAAATTATGAAAGTACCTAGCTCAATCTGAGTGTCTGGTTTGTCCATAATGTTTAGCTTTAAATAATAGCAAATGTAAAAATGTTTTGATAATGTACTTCAATTTACTGTAACTAAAGACATATGAAAATCATCATTTGTTCTAGAAAAAAATTGAACTATTTTGCTTTTTATTTGAAGACTGAAGCTATTAAAAAAAAATGTTACCATACATGGTTTATGTGTTTTCTGATCCTTAAAACACCCGTATATATCAGATGAGGGTCTGGAACTAACTAGTAGCGATAGTAGTAGTATATATGACATATATAAGACATGAAATGTCTCTCTGTACTACAGGACCCTTTGGGAAATTGGAGGTATGATTAGGACTTGGGGGGAGGCCTAGAATAAAATAGTGTAACCCTCCGTTATCCTCCACTGGATAATAATTTAGAGCTATAAATTGCATTTGATTTAGCTGTTGATATTGGATGTTGGATATTCAATGCTAGATGTTACATTGTTACATATTTATTGTTCACTGGAAACTTGCAGTAGAACCAGGTGAGAACAGTATAGTACTTTTAACCACCCATTAAAAGAGCTCTTCAAGTACAAAAGGCTACCATTGTTGGTATATCTTCCACCACAGCCTAAGGGACCTAGGGCAGAGAGAGACACATTTCTATTGGGTGGGTAGCTTATATAACTCAACCTTTGAGGGTATTTTCCCCTGTCAAGGGAGCATTATTTAATGACCATTCATGTAAAAAATAATGGAGTCATCAGTGTATAAAGGGGTATCTTTCACTAATCACCAAAATGTAAAGGGGACATTTATCCCCCATTGCAAAGGAGTACTTTCACTGACCACCATTGTAAACAGGATATTTTTACTGATTGCTAATGTAAAGATGAATTTTTAGTGATCACATATTTAAAGTGGGCCTTTTATCACTAATATATTAAGAATTTATTTCCCTCTAATATAATGGGGCCATTTATAACTGACCACAGGGGTTTAAAGAGGACATTTTCACTGACTAACAATATAAAGGGGCATCTCCACTGGCCGCCAAAATATAATGAGCACATATTGCCCCTACAGCTTATGTAAAAAGGGGCATTTCTACTGATCACTCCCAAAATGAGGACAGCTTTACTAACTGCCAATGTAAATAGAGGCTTGTCACTGATAACTAATATTCAAAAGGGTGCTTTTAACTGATAACTGACACAAGGGGGTAGTTACCACTAAGCACCAGTTTAAAGGTAGAGGCTTTAGATATGGCTGAAGGTGCTTCAACCAACAAGCAGCACGTTATCACATATTTTGGACAGTATTCACTGCTGCTAGATGTTTAATTGCCCCTCATTGGAAGTGGACACATGGCCCAACAACACCCACTTTATGCATTCGAGGAGTCAAAACCATGGAAGATCTAAGAGAGAGAATTAATAACACTGCTGTTGCTTTTCAATGGGTGAGGGATCCTTGGGTCCACTTTGCTGCCTCTTGGTCTTCCCTTTCTACCCTCATATCTACATACTGATATGGTACTGCCTACTTCTAGTATGCTGCTAGGAACTTATTACAAATCCTCTGTCAATGTGATATATACCTCATGACTGGATGACTTATTAAAGCAAACAGTTGCAACCTTTATTTTAATTGTATATTTGCGTAAAGTTACTACAGTAAATGTTGCATTTGTACACACAGATGATACAATTTTTGTACTTCTGCAAAACCTGTAGCATCATGTTTTTATGGGTATATTGTTCTATGTCAGTGATGGCGAACCTTGGCACCCCAGATGTTTTGGAACTACATTTCCCATGATGCGCATGCACTCTGCAGTGTACTTGAGCATCATGGGAAATGTAGTTCCAAAACATCTGGGGTGCCAAGGTTCACCATTCCTGTTCTATGTCATATCTTGATAAAATCTGTGATATTTTTTCAGTAAAAATACATTTAAACAAATATAAAAATAAGTGCTTTGCAATCTACATAAATATTTTTATAAATGTATTTGTATTCTATTAGTGTACAAACGTATATGTCTACCAAGAGTGGAAGAATTCTTTGACATCTAACCATTATACGATATCTATGACTACTTTTCGTTTTAGAGAAAATGGGATTAGGGTAGCACATATCTTCAGCTTTTACTAGATATGAAAAGCCTTATATATGGATATTTCTAAATAGTATTAATAGCATCAGCTTGAATTTTATTTAGCCAATGTTATATTTATGGAGGCACATTGCAGGCTGTGTTTACACTGTGAAGAAAAGAGCCTCATGTTTCAACTCAAACACTTCAAGCATGACTACAATAAAATCGGTTTACTGCACACTCCTCTAGCTGTACTTTTTCTTGCTTTTCCTTGCTTTAACAACATCCTCTCATCACCTCCTAAAATTTCCCACTGTCCTCCACAGCCAAAGGTTCAGTGCATCAGTCCTGGAGAGAAGGAGAGAGTATGGAGTTTTATTGGATGCGGTAGTGATGAAAGGATTTTGTAAAATGGCTGACAGATGTTTGCAGCACGGATCATAGACTTTTCAAAGAGGGTTGATAAATATTAGGAAGAAGTCCAATGAATATGAACCTGTGAAGTAAAGGTGCCGCTAAAAGGTACAAAACAGGTTTAGTAGATAAATGACCTACAACATGTTAATACATGGCAGAACTAAGAGCGGATGATAGAATTGTGTACGCTCATTTTTTTTTATTTTGAAAGCAATGTTCAAACAGATAGCACATTAGACTGCTGCTTGTTAACTGTAACACTGAGAAACTGGGATGCAATAAGAACATTTCCACGGAACATTTGTAGCTGCTATGGAAACTTTGAAGGCAAGCATCAGACCTCTTTTTAAACGCTGTAAAAGCTACATAATTACATGGATATATAATATTAAGTACAAAAATATATTATTATGTTTTTTTTTTTTACATAAACAGTCTGCTCTAACATACATATACTGTAAATCTACTGTAATTATATAAAGTGTATGTGTAAACTCTGGTCAGTAAAGAGCGGAGGGAAGGAAAATGTTCTACCTTTAGCAACCAATCAGAGTCCAGTTCTAATAGCAGTCATACATGCTTGAAGTTATTACCCGATGGATGTGTGATTTGTTTCAAATAATCAAATTGGCAAAATTAGAATAGGTGTAACTTCCCTACAGACCGATTTAAACTTGATTTAGTTAATCAGCCAGGGCAGAAGAATATTGACAGCGTTGCATCGGCAACACTGAGATGCTATGCTCATGATTTTGATCATATTATGAGATTGCATTATGAAAACTGAGTTGTGATTGATAAATTATGATCTTTCAACAATTGATTTAAAATCTAGTTTTTCATGTGTGTCATATGAATCCAATATACAAGGAAGGTGTGATCTGGATCTCCCATCAGAGTGGTAGCCTCCATCCCAAATTTCGTACAAACAGGAAATGCATTTTTTGCCCGGGGGACTTTAAATGAGGCTACACACATATAAATAACATGGTGCAGTGTTACACCTATAGTTCAAATGTTTTATTAACCACTTGCTGACCGCCGCACGACTATTTACTGCGGCGGTCAGCCCCTCACAGGCAGAGCGACGTAGTACTACGTCGCTAGCCTGTGAGGGTCTAGGGAGCAAGCGTGCGCCCCCGGAGGCACGCTCCCGCTCCCGAGTGGTCACGGACCCCCCCGCGCGTGTGACCGGCGGACCCGGTGTCCACCGGTCACTCGGCGATTGTCGGTGCAGAGGGAGAAAGGCAGGCGGCTAATGTAAACAAGCCGCCTGTCATTCTCTCCTGTGTATGAATGGTGATCAAATGGTTCTACTATGTAGGACCGTTGATCACTGTTCATACAGCTCAAGCCACAGCAAATCACAGTTAGAATCACGCCCCTAGGGACACACATAACCCCTCCCTCTCAAAAAAAGTTAACCCCTTCACTGCCAGTGTAATTTTACAGTAACAGTGCGTATGTATAGCACTGATTACTGTAGAAATGTCACTGGTAACCCCAAAAGTGTAAAAAATGTCAGTCAAGGGTCTGATCTGTCCGCTGCAATGTCGCAGTACCGCAAAAAAAAAAAAACGCAGATCGCCGCCATTACGCGTTAAAAAAAAAAAAACAACAAAAATGACAAAAATCTTTCCCTTTGTTAGTAAACGTGATAACTTTTGCGCAAACCAATCAAAATATGCTTTTTGCGATTTTTTTTACCAAACATATGTAGCATAAAACAAATTGGCCGAAAATGTTAAAAAAATTAGATTTTTACATTTTTTGGGGGGGAATTTCATATAAAAAAATGTGAAAAATATTGGTATTTTTGCAAAATTGACGCTCTTTTTTTGTTTATAGCGCACAGGTGATCAAATACCACCAAAAGAAAGCTCTGTTTGTGTGAAAAAAAGGACGTCAAATTCGTTTGGGTACAGCGTCGCACGACCGCGCAATTGTCCGTTAAAATCACGCAGTGCTGAATCGCAAAATAGGCCCTGGTCAGGAAGGGGGTAAAATCTTCCGGGGCTTAAGTGGTTAAACAACCATATGGATAATAATCACATTCAGTAAAACCATGTTGGACTGATCAGTAGTAAAATACATGTACAATGTGTACAATATAAAATAGAGTATACAAGTAACAGCATCAACATACATTTTGAGCACATACAAGCATGTACAAAAGACATGATAAAATATAGCACCCTTTAACCCTTTATACTCGTTTTGCAAAATATAATTAGCTTCCTCAGGAGTAGGTGTACATCATGAATCTATAAGCTAAAATAGTATTTTAAATGATATGTGTGTGCACATATGGAGTGTTAAATAAAGACGGAGCAAACATGAAGGCTCCATACTTACTAGATCAGTCTTAGCATGGGAGCACTGGAAACGGTGGTGAATCCAATATATTGTCAAATATAGATCAGAAGAGATCCATTGAAAAATAACTTTATGATTTTTTTTATTTTTTTGTAAAATCTATCCTAGATAAAGGATTGCTAAAGTTTGTTTATGAAACAGAGACTCTTCTCTCTGTAAGCATTCTTATAATTCAGCTGCATTTTTTTAAAGCATCTAAAGGACAGTTCTATTTATATATAATTGCTAAGAAAACCATTATGTAATTTAAATGTTTTAAAAATGACCTTTCCATTTCTGTTTGTAGCCGTTATTTTCTGAAACTGCTGAAAAAATTAACATGTTGCTTCTTTACAAATGACAAACTGTACAGAATGCCCCCAGAAATTTCATTTCCTGCTTGTGTGATTGGTTCACTGCTTTCCCAGATGTTTACATAGAGCTGGAAGTAAAATTGGAGACATCAAAAGGAGATTTGTTTTTTGCTGAGATACTTTCAAGACAGCTGAAAAGACGATGATGTTTCTCTTTTTTTTCCAACATTGAAATTGCTCAGGTATTAATATTGAAGGTAGATACTCCCACTTAGCAATCAGTTTAAGAAGATTCACGATAAGGAAAACAACAGTTTTCCAGAACAATAGGAGGCTGGGCACAGTATGTAGTGTCTGATAGACACGCCTCTCATCATAGATATTAGTTTAAATATATTCCCTTCTGGTGTATATTGGAAAATGGCTGATGTGCCAGAAACATTCTATGGAAAACATGCAGCGTGTTCTTACCCCCAAATGGGTTGTTCATACCCTTACCAGTCATGAGCCAATAAAGTGATTTTAAATGAAATTAATATTATACCTACCTGCTCTGTACAATGGTTTTGCACAAAGCAGCTCTTATCCTATCCTTCTGGGGTCCCCCACTGGCACTCCTGGCCCCCCTCCTTCCAAGTTCCCCCACAGCAAGCGGCTTGCTATGGGGGCACCCAAGCAGGCCCATTCAGAGCTTTCTCTTCTTTGGTTCATTGGCTGTGATTGACAGTAGCAGGAGCCAATAGCTACAGCTGCTGTCTCAGCCAATGACGAGGGAGAGGCCCGAGAGAGCCTAGGCTCTTGTGCAAATCACAGGATTGGGACAAGGTAAATGTTAGAGGGGGCTGAGGGGGCAACTGAACACTTAAAGCAGAGTTCCACCCTAAAATTATACTTACCTCCATCTTCTTGCTCTGGGTCACCTGAAAAACAAATGGATAATCTCAATTTTTTTTTTTTTTTACTTACTTTGTTTAGAAGAAAATATACTTACCTTACTTCCTCTTCCTCCACTCGGCGGCCACGGTGATTCGTCACTTCCTGGCTTGCAATGATTCCTGGGAGCTGAACGTCATCACTCCCAGGAATCAATGCGCCTGCACCGGTCCCGACGTCAGTTCCGGTGCAGGCGCTGTCATACCTTGCTAAACAGCTTCTGGGCATGCCCAGAAGCTGTGCAGAAATGATGCTGTGGCACCGGAAGTGACGGCGGGGCCGGGGCAGTGCATCGTGGGACTGAAGAAGATGGAAGAGGACACAGAAGAGGATCGCGCTGGCTTCAAGCTGCCCACACCTGAGATGGCAGCGCTGGACAATACATTTTCAAGGTAAGTATTTCTTCTAAAAGGTAAGTGCAACCCGGGACAGATCAGAGGCTAGCCATTGTGGAATGCACTAGCCCTGACTGTCCTGGGGGTATTTTTATTAAAAAAAACATTCCCAGGGTAAAACTCCGCTTTAAGGTTTTTTTACCTTCATGCATAAAATGCATGAAGATAAAACACCATCAGCCTTTACAACCACTTTAATATCTGTAGGCCGAATACATATTGGTAGGTTAATTGGCTCCTGTCTAAATTGGTCCAAGCATGTGTATGTATGAATGTGGGATAAGGACCTTAGATTGTAAGCTCCATGAGGGCAGGGTCTGATATCAATGTACACTCTGTAAAGTAAATAAATTAAATGTTGGCACTATAAAATACCTCTAATAGATAAATAAATACCCACCAATAACATGCCCACTTTAGACATTGATGGAAGAGTAGGAAAAAATGAACAGCCGTGTAGTCATTGTAATATAGATCCATCCTGTATGTGGAGATATTTATTTAATGCGTACTTGTATATAAGTTTCTCTCATATATACACCACACTTGCTGCCAGGAACCCCATTAAAAGCCAGATTAGTCAGCCTCATCTTGTCTCAAATAGCTGGAAAAGTAAACAATAGCTTGAGGTCAGCTGCAAATGCAAACACAAAGTAAGATATTTTGGGGTCTGTAAAGTTATGACAGCTGACCTACATCATGTAAATGTGAAAAAATACTCCTCTGGATTTTGGCACCACAAAAGCTTTTATGCAAGGCTTGGAGACAGTGGCATATTTGCTCAAACAACATAGATTTGTAAAGAGGAATAATAATATGGTCTGATTTACTAAGTGTGAGGTGAGGTCAAGTGAGGTGAAGTGTAGAAAAGTGAATCTCAGTCTGATTTAATAAAGTATGAAATGAGGTGAGGAGCACTGCACCTGGGTGTCCTTCAGACATCAAGGAATGTGCATGGGATTAAAAAATTGAGCTTTATATAGTGAATATAGGTGAATTTCACATATCATTAGGTAAACCAGGCCCAAACTGTGTTGTATTAGGATTTACTGAAGTGACATGTAATACAGTGATGTGAAGGGAGTTATTATGAGTCTCTGTCAGCATTTAACATTCTATCCTATACAGCAAAACACACAGGCAACTAATAAAAGCAATGAATGAGCTACTACAGCTACAAAGTAAACCTTAAAAGAGTTGTAAAGGCAGAAGGTTTTTTTTTTATCTTAATGCATTCTATGCATTAACATAAAAACCTTCTGTGTGTAGCAGCTGCCCCAGCACCCCCTAATACTTACCTGAGCCCCCTCCCTATCCAGGGATGTACACAAGTCCCTGGGCCATCCGGGACTCTCCCTCCTGATTGGCTGAGACACAGTAGAGGCGCCATTGGCTCCCACTGCTGTCAAAGTCAGTCAGACAATCAGGAGAGAGAGGGTACTGGGCTGAATGGCAGTGTGTCTGAATAGACACACAGAGCTGCAGCTCAGGTCGGGTGCCCCCATAGCAAGCTGCTTACTATGGGGGCACTTGACAGGAGGGAGGGGCCAGGAGCAGTGAAGAGGGACCCGAGAAGAGTAGGATCTGGGCTGCCCTGTGCAAAACCAACTGAACAGAGGAGGGAAGCATACATAACATAATTGTTATTATTAAAAAAAAAAAAACACACACAAGACTTTACAATCACTTTTGTCTGAGTATTGTACAATCCAGTGCAAGCAAATTTCCACATACGTTTGGACAAGGTCAGTAGGAGGGCAGGAGAAGTATGGTTCCTGAAGTCGGTGCAGCTACCTTTGTCTCGCTCTCTGTTTCCTGCACTACCAATCCCATTCAGACTGTATTCTGACCGCTAATCCTGATCTGCATCTGTTTGATCTGCTTCTCTGTTGGATTCCTGTAGATCTGGCTTGCCCTGACCTTGCTTGAACACTACCTGCCCTGACCTTAGCTTGTCTCTGGATTTTGCTCTACCTCCTGCTCATTTTCCGGATCCTCCTTTGCTGACCTCTGCTTTTATCCTGACCATTCTCTGCCTGCCGTCCAAGCCTGTATCTAACTGTCTGTTGCTGACCTGGCTCATCTCAACTTGCATCCAGTTATTAACCTGTCCTGCTCTGCATGCTACCTGGTCCTTGCTGGTCCTTCATCTGCTGAGTGCCACCTGCCAGCTGCCTATCAAGTACCAGTCAACTGCTGTCTGCCCAGCCCTGGGTCTGCTGTCTCTGCTGTCACCTGCTGTTCCAGCAATCTGACCGGCCTCTGGTGACACACCTGCTATCCACTGCCACAAAACTTCTGACAGAACTTCTAAAGGGACTCATACATCGCTACGCTCTTGCGGCCACTGTCCCAGCATTAGTGGTCCTTGAGCCGGGGCTGTAAGAGAGGCCTTCCTCTACATATTAGGTTCTGCCGCAAGGTACATGACATTACCATCAATCCATTATCATGTAAATAAGGTAGTAAGTGAGGTTTCAGCATCAGACATAGGAACATACTAATGCTAGCCATACACGACTCAACTTTTTGTTAATTCTTGCTGAATCAGATGAAATTCAAACTGTGGGGGGCTTAGCACCACCCAGCTCAACAAATTTCGATTGAAAAATTGTTTGGAGGTGGGTGGAAAATTGTCAGATGCAACTACTGTTTGGGTATTCTGATAGGCATGTGTTGGTGGCTGTCAGAATACAATAGTTGGCAATGAATCCATGGGTGGAGGAATCTAAATTTTCCATGGATAGAGGAATATTTTGATCTGTTTTGTTCAGCACCGCGGGGTCTGAATAAGAAAAGTCAAAGTGTGTACAGCGAGCCTGAGATGCCCAGATTACAGACAGTGGGGTGTATGAGTGCAGTATAGCAATATCTGGATCAAAACTAAGCTGTAGACCATGAAGGTTGAGTTCAATGTATGCGTCTCAAGTTTTCATTTTCATATTTGCCTTAGGTTTACCTTTAAAAGATATCCAACCAAAAACTATCTATACCCATTAGGTCAGTGTATGGCCAAATTGCTGACAGAAAATAAAGTTAATCCTCTTCCTTCATTTCTCTCTACTTCGTTTCTCTCTATACTCCTTCCTTAATCGCTCTTTGGCCAACTGTTGGGGCTGGTCCTCTCTCGGGACCATACCTCATCAATGTTTATAACTGTTGTTGATCATAGACTGTGAGGGTGCTGATATCATTTGACTTTGCACCCATATTGATACTCCATACACCTATGTAACCTTTGCTAGACTGTTTTTTGCTTTCTACGTCTATGATCTTTATAAAGTTATTAACACCTTTGATGTTTACACAATCTCTGTTAATGTTTGCATTGAATTTCTCAATAAAAGTTTTTTTTATTGGAAAAAGAAAATAAAGTTAAAAAGCCTAAGAAAACCGAATGCATCTACCACACCCAAGAATTGGTAAACCGAAATGTATAACATTTTTGTTTTGGGTTTAGATACACTTTAAATTACCATACTGAACAATACAATTATGCGTTATTAAAGCTGCACACTAGGCAGGTATTTAAAAGCACAAAGAAGTAAAGTTATATATTAATTAAAAATCATTAAAAAGTATTTAATTTAATTGCAGCTAGCGTCAGAATTTGTCTTGATATCAGCCTGTAATTCCCTGCTCAGCGGGTGGCAACTAGTAGGTTATTTTTAGGTAATAAAGAAATCACTTATTGCATGCTGAGGTTTATAAGCAGAGCCAAAAACCAGCTCTATGCACTCTTCCCAAGCAAGTCACGTGATTCTGAGAACACATGACCAAGAAGCTTCAAAGAAGCATTCATAATAGGACAATGCAAAACAACGCAGGGGATTCTGACTACCGCATGATCCAGTGCATCGCAAATTCAATTCCATCATCTGACAATAGCAATATTTGATTAATGAGTCCGCGGAGAGCACTTTATAGTGCCCTAGGATGGGATAGCTGGCAGGCATATGACACTCCATCAATATGGAAGGATGGCAGACTGAAAAGAAGCTCGCTGATATTATACATCTGCTTCCTAATAGCACTCATGCTTCTATCCCTTTCCCGCTCATTGCCTACAGAAACCGCTCTGCTGAGAGTCTGCACCATCAACAGATGGCCCATGTAAAAGGTGATATCAGGAGCAGCTTGCAAAACGTACTGAAAACAAATAGAATTACAAGCTCTTTGCCTGGCGCTGTGCATCAAGTGTGTTTATGGAAGTGTGTCCTTGTGTACGTGTATGTGTACATGTCTATTGTCACTGGGCTAAACATAAACTGCAAGTGTGTGTGTGTGTATGGTTGTATATGTATATGTGCAATATGTGCATGTCTATAGTCACTGGGCTAAACATAAACTGCAAGTGTGTGTGTGAATGGTTGTATATGTATATGTGCAATATGTGCATGTCTGTTGTCACTGGGCTAAACATAAACTGCAAGTGTGTGTGTGTGTATGGTTGTATATGTATATGTGCATGCCTATTGTCATTGGGCTAAACATAAACTGCAAGTGTGTGTATCGTTGTATATGCATGTATGCATGTCTATTGTCACTGAGCTAAACATAAACTGCAAGTGTGTGTGTGTGTATGTATGGTTGTATATGTATAGGTGCATGCCTATTGTCATTGGGCTAAACATAAACTGCAAGTGTGTGTATCATTGTATATGCATATGTGCATGTCTATTGTCACTGGGCTAAACAAAAAATGCAAGTGTGTGTGTGTGTGTGTATGGTTGTATATGTATATATGCATGTCTATTGTCACTGGGCTAAACATAAACTGTAAGTGTGTCCGTGTGTATGTGTGTGTGTGTGTGTGTAAGTGTATGTGTGTATATGTATATATGCATGTCTATTGTCACTGGGCTAAACATAAACTGCAAGTGTGTGTGTGTGTGTGTGTGTGTGTGTGTGTGTGTGTGTATGGTTGTATATGTGCATGTCTATTGTCACTGGGCTAAACATAAACTGTAAGTATGTCAGTGTGTATGTGTGTGTGTGTGTAAGTGTATGTGTGTATATGTACATATGCATGTCTATTGTCACTGGGCTAAACATAAACTGCAAGTGTGTGTGTGTGTGTGTATGGTTGTATATGTGCATGTCTATTGTCACTGGGCTAAACATAAACTGTAAGTATGTGTGTGTGTGTGTGTGTGTGTGTGTGTGTGTGTGTGTAAGTGTATGTGTGTATATGTATGTGTGCATGTCTATTGTCACTGGGCTAAACGTAAACTGTAAGTTTTTCAGTGTGTGTGTGTGTAGGTGTATGTGTGTGTGTGTGTGTGTGTGTGTGTGTGTGTGTGTGTGTATGTATATGTGTATATGTGCATGTCTATTGTCACTGAGTTAAACAGAAACTATAAGTGTGTCCTTTTGTATGTGTATGTGTATGTGTACATGTCTATTGTCATAGGGCTAAGTGTAAACTGTAGGTGTGTCCTTGTGTGTGTCAGTGTGTGTGTGTGTGCGGTTGTGTATGTATGGCTGAATGGCTACTGTCACTGGGCTGAACATAAACTATAAGTGTGTCCTTCTGTACGTGTATGTCACAGGCCTAAGCGTAAAATGTAAGACTGTGTTTGGTTGTGTATGTATGTGTGTGTCTATTGTCACTGGGCTAAACATAAACTGTACATGCGTTTTTCTGTGCATGTAAGGTTGTGTTTGTATGTGTGTGTGAGCCTATGGTTACTGGGCAATACATTCATTTTAAGTGTGTTCTTGTATGTTTCTATGTACTCAATACAGCATGGAGGGGGTGCCAAGTTGTTAAGCCCTGAAGATTAGAGGGTAAAGGGGGTGCCAGGAAGGGCCCTGAAGTTGCTCAGCAGTGCAGTCTACTAATAAATTCAGCTACCTCATGAAGAGAGTACCTTGGGAAGCTAAAAGGACTTTTTCACAGTCAAAGGTGAAATACAGTAAGCGGCCTAGCCGTGACTAGTTCAAACAGGGTTAACCAGTGTCAGTCAGCGTTAACCAGTGTCAGTCATCATTTTTTGTACAGTCCCTGCCTTTTTGTGCATAGTTCAGTTATTGGAGTATTCCACTCATCCCTTCTCCTATCCAAGTTCCTAATAAAACATAAAAACCAAAGAAACTGGACTGGTCCTTGCCTGAGGTAAAAACACTTGGAAACATGTCAGAATGTTCTACTGTTGCTAATGTTTACCCAGGGGAACCCACACACACAGCAGCTCCCATGGGGGGTAGTGCTACATTATATATGCTGTATATCTATATCTATATCTATATATATCTATATCTCTATATATATATATATATATATATATATATATATATATATATATATATATATGAGGGTGTGTGTCTATTGTCACTGGGTTGAGCATAAACTATATGTGTGTCGCTGTGTGTGTGTGTACGATTGTGTATGTAAGTGTGTGTGTCTATTGTGACTGGGCTAAGCATAAACTGTAAGCACCAATAAAGCAGTATGCTGTCTTGGCAGAAAGGAGTTTGTGTTCTCTGGTATATTTAAGGCTCCTCCTGTTTGCCTCCCTTAGGCTCTCGGCACTACAACACCTCGGCAGCTGTCACTAAATTCTTTAATGGCAATGTTTTACTTAGCAACACATTTGAAAGCAGCTTTAAGGATGAGGGACTAAGTAACAACTAAAGTGAACACTTTTTTTTTCCAATTCAAGTTCTTTACAAAGCGGCTTTATTTCCAGCAGCAATTCAAACAAACTAAAAAAAAGGCAATAAATAGGGTTAGCAAAATGAACAGGAAAGTGTAAAATTGTATAAGCAAGGGAGGACCTGTCAGCAATTCACATCAATACTTCAGGGCCCCATGTCTTCCACCAGGACATAGCAATCCTCCTGTTCTGTCTGATATAGTAACTATGGAATCATGGTGGTTTGCATTTTTTTTTTTTCTTGAATCTGCACAATTCTAAATGTCATGTAAGGTCAATCCAGCTCATAAATGAATGTAACCGCCAGTACTTTTCAGTTCCGTATGTAAATTAGCTGGATCATTCTTACACATCTATACAGCTTGATTCGGTAATTAGAAAGACATGAAGGCTGCCACAGAGCAATGGTGTTGTGCCAAATGTAGCGAGCCATAGCAAACACATTTCAGATTGATGTAATCATTTCAGAAAAGGGATCGTTTCTGATTGGCTGCTGGAGGCTGCTGTGGTTTTCACATCATACTGTTATTTTTGGGTTCAGAAACCTAGCCTTGAGTGGTAACGTTGCTTTCGGCACCTATAACCCCTGTCACCTGCCTCTTACACTTATCATCACTTTAACACTTAGCCTTTCCTTCCCTGTAGCTTTAACCACTTGAAGGCCAGGCCTTTTCTGGAACTTTTGGTTTAAAAGTTTAAATCAGTATTTTTTGCTAGAAAATGATTTAGAACCCCCCAAACATTATATATTTTTTAGCTGAGACCCTAGAGAATAAAATGGAGATTGTTGCAATATTTTATGTCATGCGATGTTTGCGCAGCAATCTTTCAAACACAATTGTTTTGGAAAAAAAAAATGGATTTTTGTAAAATCTTACCGTAAAATCCTTTTCTCTTAGCTCATCGACAGACGTAGTCCTCGGTGATACACCACCTTCGGGTTATGTTACCTCCGCAGGAGCAGGACTAGACAGGAAATTAAAAAGCTCTGGCCACACCCTAGGGGCAGTCCCAGAGGGTATATCCTCTCTCTCTCTGCCTCAGCAAATCAGTTATGTGAAAAAGCAGTGCTTAGAGAATTTAACCCAACCCAACTCCAAAACAGAGGGACGGGGACTACGTCTGTCGATGAGCTAAGAGAAAAGGATTTTACGGTAAGATTTTACAAAAATCCATTTTTCTCTAGCGCTCATCGACAGACGTAGTCCTCGGTGATACACCACCTTCGGGACGTCCCAGAGCAGTATCACAACTGAGGGGTGGGAAAATGGAAATCAAATCCCAATCTAGAAGGCCCAACCGGTGCCAACTAGAAGTTTGCAATGCTCATCCTTAATGATGAGACTCAACAAAAAAATTTTCAAACAGAAAAAAACCCTCGAGGTAGACCACCGGTCTCCTCAAATTGCGGCCTGCAAAACCTTGCGGCCAAATGAGGCATCCGCCGATGCCGTCACATCAATTTTATAGAATTTAGTAAAGGTATGTACCGACGACCAAGTGGCCGCCTTACATACCTGGACCACTGACGCCTGATGGCGAAAGGCCCAGGAAGTACTGAGCGCTCGAGTGGAGTGCGCCCTAACAAGGAACGGAGGACTCTGACCCTTAATAGAATAAGCCTGTACCACCGTTTGTCTAATCCATTTGGCAATGGTCGCGGCAGATGCAGGCAAACCCTTTCTGGGGCCATCCGTGATCACAAAAAGTGAATCCGTCTTACGGAAAGATTCCGTAGCTTTCAGGTATACCCTGATTGCCCGAACCACATCCAAGGAATGCAACGCATGTTCCCGATGATGCTTGGGCTGAGGACACAAGGAAGGTAGTACAATATCTTCATTCAGATGAAAATCTGAAACCACCTTAGGAAGAAAAGATGGCTTAGGATGAAGTACTACCTTATCCCTATGAATCACTAGGTATGGGGACTGGCATGATAATGCAGCCAGTTCTGACACCCTGCGAGCAGAAGTAATAGCCACCAAGAAGACCACCTTCTGGGATAAAGTAAGCAAGGGAATCTCCCTGATGTTTTCAAAGGGAGGTTTCTGTAGAACCGACAAAACCAAATTAAGATCCCAGGGCGGTAAGGGCGCGCGGACTGGAGGAGCCAGGTGCCGCACCCCCTGGATGAAATTCCGCACCAAGGATTTGGTAGCTAAAGGTTTCTGAAAGAAGATTGCTAATGCTGAAACTTGACCCTTGATGGTGCTCAAGGCTAGCTTCTGCTCAACCCCTTGTTGCAAAAAGGCCAATATTCGAGACACCGAATAGGTACGTGGAGGAAATCCTAAAGATTCGCACCACGCAATATAAGTCTTCCATGTGAGATAATAGACTTTGCTGGAAGTCGCTTTCCTTGCTTTAATAAGGGTAGGAATGACTGAAGTAGACAAACCTCTGTCCTTCAGTACTTGGGTCTCAATGGCCAGGCCATTAAAACCAGCGACTGTAAAGCACGAAGGTAAATAGGTCCTTGAGACTACAGACACTCCCTGAGACGAAGTTCCCACGGAACGTCTGCGACTAACATGTCCAAGTCGGCCAGGCCGGCTTGAAGAGGCCAGCCTAGAATTTCTAGGACCACTGGCGCTGATTGGATCTGAACCAGGCGTCCCTAGAGCTATCTGGCCCCGACCATCCGAGAAAGTCTGGTCGTTTTCTGTTCCCACACATTTATCAGATACCTGATAGTTATCAGGAAAGGTGATCTTTTCTGGTTGAACCTCAGGGACCGAAGTCACCCGACTAGAGGCTACTTGGCCTATCTGGTCAATCAGATCCGATTCCTGTGAGGTATCGGGACTAATCTTAGGAAAAGGTAAAGGAAAAGATCTATACAGGGAACGGTAACTACCGCTTCCTGTACTTAAATGTTGGAAGGGAAGAATCGCACCGGTAGTAGTGGTTGATGCTCGATCTAATGTCCTGAATACCGGTGAAAACGTCCCCCCACCCTGAAATCGGGTGGGGGCGCACCTTCAGGCTGTGTACTCCTTTACTTCGGGTTTGGCTGGGTTGGTCCTCTGCTTGTCCGACCAGCCCTTCTTGAACCCTCCTGGAGGAGTCTTGCCTTTCCCGGGAGTACCAGCCGGGCGCCCTTTATGGGCGGTAAAGAAAGGTCCTCGCTTGTTGCGAGGTCCCTTAGCTTTTGCAGCCTGTGGCAAAAAAGTACTCTTGCCCCCGGTGGCATCCTTAATGATTTCATCTAGGTTGGCTCCAAATAGACGATTCCCCTGGAAAGGGAGATTGGTCAAAGTCTTTTTGGAACCTAGGTCAGCTGACCAGCATTTTAACCACAGCACACGTCTGAGGATCCCTGCTAACTTAGATGCATGCCCTAACAAGGGAGTAGTGTCCAAGGCTGCGTCACAGATAAACCGTAGCCCTTGTATGATCTGTTCTATCAAATCAGATGTCTCCTGGGGAATATCTTTTCCCCTAAGATCTTGGCGTACCATTTTCGCCCATTCCGTAAGTGTCTGGGAAACTAGACCAATAACAATTACTGGTCTAAATGCTGACCCTATCAGAGAAAAGATAGTGCGGGACTCCGCTTCTATCTTTCGATCCACCGGATCCTTAAAGGACGAAGTGTCCTCCACTGGAATAACCGTGGCTTTATTCAGCCTGGAAATAGGCGGATCCACGACTGGTGGTACCGTCCATTTCTTAATGATGGATTCCTCAAACGGATAGCGTCTAGCAATACGCTTGGAAATAGTAAAGGTACGTTTAGAATGCTCCCATTCTCCTTTAATCTGATTACCAAAACATTTAGGTACAGGAAAAGCCTTCGCCGTCTTGATGGGCTTATTAGTCCCAAAAGGCCTCTCTGTTTCAGTTGCCTCTGCCGGTAAAGCCTCAAGTTTTAAGGTTTCTTGCACTGCCACAACTAGTGCGTCCACCAATGCTTCTTCCTGAATTATAGCAGGAGAAGAAGCGTCCTCCTCACTGTCTGAGGGGGCTTTACCTGGGATAACAGCCCTTGCAGAGGAACCTGCAACTGCAGTGACCATCTCTGAATCAGAGTCAGAGGTGTCAGATAGTATAGGGGTAGGCGGGGGTCGCTTCCTTGACCCCCGTCCCTGACAGGCCGCCTCCACCCGAGCCACCATAGACTCCATAATTGCTGTAAATGACTCTATACTCTGTGCACCGGCGGGTCCCGAGGCCCCCTCGAGGGAAACAGGTGGGGGAATATGTGTGGCAGGGTCCATAATAACTCCAGTTACTTCCTGGATGATATAATTCAAAGTAAAGAAAAAACTTCTTTTTTTTTTTTTTTGACCCTCAGCGCCACAAAAAAACCCCTTAGTGTTACCTGCTAGGGATCCCTATCGATCGAGAGAGAGAGAGATAGACCCCCAGGCTCACCACTTGATGCTCAGAGTTAAACTGCAACAGGTTACAGCGCTGTCTTAGACAAACAGGAAGTCTTTTGGCTGGCTGCCCAGGAAGAAAGGAGGCGGCTCCGCCCCTCTGCACGCCTTCCGGCGCCTCCCCCAAGCTCCACGAGGTGTAGAATCACCTCAAACATGGCCGCCCCCATGCTGGAGACACGAGGCTACGCCAAAATGGCGGCTCGTGCGATCCAGCAAAAAAAATGGCGGCGGCCTGTGCTGACTAGCGGTGTGCTGCAGGCACATAACACTCTCTCTGCATGGGGATATGGCGTGGTTGGCGGTACCGGCCCTGGCGGACCGCATGGCCGTTCGGGAGGCCTGCTATTAGCTGGAGATCTGACTTGGAAGGCAGTCTACATGTCCATGGCTTCTGACTGGTAGGTAGCTTATACTTAACCCATAAGATTCCCAGAATGCCACAGATTACATCTTTAAAACATGTATACAATAGATTGTTAGCTCCCAAACCAAGCCTCCTGGCTTTTTGCACGCATAAAATCACACTCAAAGTAGGAGGATTTGTGACATGTTATAGGATAGAAAGAACTCTTTCTTACCATACAGAGAGGGGCCCGCGTTCACCACAAAACCCATCAGGGAAAAAGGGGGAACATACTACTCACCATACCGGAACCAGGCGGGCACCAACTCCTGACAGTACCCCTCTCCACCGGGGCGGGAGGGCTGTCGACCGATACGGACGCCGTGACTCATGGTCTTTGGCGTTTCAGCGAGACGTTTAACTCGCGGGTTCAGTCCTTTTAATGGGACTTTGTCGCGGCCGACCCAGCGCGGAGCTATGGCCTGCACGCGCTCGTAGGCTGAACTGGGGTGACCACCGGATCTCAACATCCAGCCCGTCGCCCAGTTCAGCTTTCTTGCTTGAAGATCTCACAGGAACACTGGAGAAAAAAAGCTGTCCAAAAATCCTTTTAGAAAAAAATTCTTGCCAGGACCTAAGATCCCAGCAAGGTATCTAGGTCCTTACTCCTAACTAGACAGAAAATAACTGATTTGCTGAGGCAGAGAGAGAGAGGATATACCCTCTGGGACTGCCCCTAGGGTGTGGCCAGAGCTTTTTAATTTCCTGTCTAGTCCTGCTCCTGCGGAGGTAACATAACCCGAAGGTGGTGTATCACCGAGGACTACGTCTGTCGATGAGCGCTAGAGAAAAACACTTTAACCACTCAGGCCATTTTTTGCAATTCGTCACTGCATTGCTTTAATGGACAATTGCGCGGTCGTGCGACGCTGTACCCAAACACAATTGTTGTCTTTTTCCCCCACAAATAGAGCTTTCTTTTAGTGGTGTTTGATCACCCCTGCAGTTTCTATTTTTTGCGCTATAAACGATAAAAGCCTGACCATTTCGAAAACAAAAACAAAAAACCAATATCTTTTACTTTCTGTTACAAAACATATCCAATATAAAAATCAAATTTCTTTATCAATTTAGGCCAATATGTATTCTGCTACATGTTTTTGGTAAAAAAAAAAAAATCCCAATAAGCATATATTGATTGGTTTGCACAAAAGTTATCCTGTGTAAAAAATGTGATAGATTTATGGACTTTTTAATTTATTTTTTATTTTTTCGCTTTTAATGGTGGCGAGCAGCGATTTTTTGCAGGACTGCAAAATTGCGGCAGACATATGTGACATAAAGTGACACTTTTTGGGGACCAGTGACACCAATATAGTGATCAGTGCTAAAAAAATGCACTGTCACTGTATAAAGGACACTAACAGGGAAGGAGTTAACATCAGGGGCGATCAATGGGTTAAGTGTGCTCCTAGGGAGTGCTTTCTAACGGTGTGGGAAATGGATGCACTAGAGGAAAACAGAGACCCATGTTTTTGCTTAGCAGAAACCCAAGATCTCCATTTTCCTCTGTGACAGAACCGCTGTTCTGCCTCTCCTCGATCGAGGGGTCCAGGTGGCTGCACAGCGGGAGCGGGGCTCCGGGAGCGCGTGCGCGCCCCAGCTCATGTACATGATTTTGTACAGCCGGGCTGCCCTGCCACAGTATATATGCGGCAGGCTTTCCGGAAGTGGTTAATGAATTAAAAAGAAAACACAATATTTACCACAATTTTTTGTATAATGTGAAAGATGATGTTACGTTGAGTACATAGATACCTAACATGTCACGCTTTAAAATTGTGCACACGCGTGGAATGGCGACTAACAATGGTACTTAAAAATCTCCATAGGCAAAATTTTTAAAATATCTACAGGTTACCTGTTTAGAATTACGGAGGAGGTCTAGTGCCAGAATTATTTATCTAACATTTTCGGCGATATCTCACATGTGTGGTTTGAACACCGTGTACATATGCTTGCGTGACTTAAGCATGAGTTCACTTCCGTGCGCGAGCACTGAGTGATGGGGCACTTTTATTGGACTTTTGCCACAGATGAACTCTTAATTTTTATTTTATTTGCACTTTCATATCTCTGCATTATATCTATATTAGTTATATTTTCAATTTTACCTGAGTGGATGTTCACCTTTTGGCATACGCCTGTATAGTTTTTTTGTTACTAGGTGTTTAAGTAACTTACGTTGATATAAGAATTCATGCACAATTGAGAGTATTTTACATTATATTTTTTTGTTTATGTAAGTTTTCAAAAGGTGAAGCGCCGCGCTAATACCTATTTACATAAATGTTGTCACATATTTGGAGTGTGGAAAGTATAAGGCTCGGTTCACACTGGGGTGACTTGTCAGGCAACTGACAGGTCGTACTCCATTCAGTGCAATGGAGCAGTTCCATTTGGAGCGACTCAAGTTGTCCCTGCACTACTTGGGGGCGACTTCGGAGGGGCTTACATTGACTTCTACTTAAGAAATCGTTTGCAAGCTGCGCTGAAGTTGCGCTCTACGGGGTGACTTCAGAGTCAGGAAACTTTGAAGCTGCCCCAGTGTGAACAGAATCACCAGTTAATAGTCTTATAGTAATATCGGCAGTGATAAGTTCTCCTAGCAGCATGCACTACACTATCAAACAGTGAGTTTACTCCACTCCAAAAATACATTTTAGGGCTTTTTTTGCCCACTTTTAACTATTAGCCGACCGCCCACCGCATATATACTGCGGCAGGCTGGCTTGGCTGCGCGAATCGCCGTATGGGTACGTCGGGGATGCCGATCCACGGGGCCAGCGGCTGCGATTATCGGGTACCCGCGATCGCTCCCCGCTGAGAGAGAAGGACGGTCAGCTATTGTAAACACAGCCAAATATTGTTCTCTCTGAAATGATCACAGAGCGCATGTGATCCTCCTATATAGGAATACAGGTCTCCGTGGTCCTTTCACAAGCCCATCCCCCATACAGATAGAACACACTCCCCTAGGCTCACACCTAACCCTTTGCTCACCCCTGGGTTAACCTCTTCCCTGCCAGTGTCATTTATTACAGTAACAGTGCATATTTCACTTTAATGTCACTGGCCCCCCCAAAAGTGTCAAAAATGTCATTTAGGGGTCCGATCTGTCTGCCGCAATGTCGCAGTCCTGCTAAAAATCACAGATCGCCGCCATTACTAGTAAAAATAAATTAATTTAAAAAAGACTTAAATCTTTCCCCTAGTTTTAGACGCGATAACTTTTGCGCAAACCAATCAAAATACACTTATTGTGATTTTTTTTTTTTTTACCAAAAAAATGGAGCAGAAAACAAATTGTCCTAAAAGGATGTAAAAATGTTGTTTTTTACATTTTTTGGGGGTAATTTTATATAGCAGAATGGGAAAAATATTGCTTTTTTTTCTCATTTTTGTCAGTCTTTGTCTGTTTATAGCGCGAAAAATAAAAATCACACAGGTGATCAAATAGCACTAAAAGAAAGCTCTATTTGTGTTGAACATGCGTCGCATGACTGTGCAATTTTCTGTTAAAGTAACGCAGTGCCGAATCGCAAAAAATGGCCTGGTCCAGAAGTGGTTAAACAAAGTAAAAGTTCACATTAGACTAATTTCCCCTACAGGGGTTCTCACCATCAGTGTGATAACAAACAGTATTCAGCCTCCTGGCTCTTCTTTGCAGTATCTCTGCTTAGGCCTCCTGCCTTGGTCCTCCAGACCATCAAACACACAGTCCTAGTGCTTGTGCAGGAAATGCTGTACTTCCGTCACCTCTGACTGTTTCTCCTGCAACTCCCTGATTCTACATCCTCCCAGGCTCGGCCTTACACTGTCCCAGCATGGTCAGTATGGAGCAACGTGCCCCTGACAGCTCCCTTTCACAGACTGACCCCCTCCGGAGGGTTGGGCCACTCACCTCTAATTCCGGCTCTAACATAAGCCCAGCACACACCTGTATCATCAGTGTGCCTGCTTATTGCAAAACCTGGCCCAAACTGCCAAAATAAACAATGGCACTGCCGGCTCGCTTCTCTACAACATCCACTATTTAATGGCTCTGTAATGTATGTTTCATGAAATGGTTTCTCACTGTGGTTTTTGCCTGCTTCTAGCTTTTTCCCTGAACTCCTGAACCTTCCCACCCATCCACCCACTTCTGTTAGTTTGGAACAAGCAGTGTGTATATTAGTTGTAGATTTGTGCTCTGCTCCATGCAGACTACACAGTCCATAGTCTATCTCAGGAGAGAACAAGAGAGCGGGGATACATAACTACATAATGTGGGACCATTGGGACCATGGAGAATGAATGTGGTCACCCTCTAACAGGAAGTCAGAAAAAGGAATTTGGAGATCAGGAGATGGCTAAGGCCTCTTTCACACGGCGTTCCGTATGTCCGTATATCACCCCATCCATTTGCGGGTGATATACGGACATAATGCATGTCAATGGGATTGCGGATGTCAGCGGATGACCATCCGCTGACATCCGATTTGCATCCTTCCAGTTCTATTCCGTTTTTTGGAACGGAACAGAACCCTAATTTTCTTCCATTTAAAAAACGGAAAGGACGAAAAATCGGATGTCAGCGGTGTCATCCGCTGACATCCGCAATCCCATAGACATATATTATGTCCGTATATCATCCACAAACGGATTGGATGATATGCGGACAGGCGGACGTAAGAAAAAAAAAAAGTGACTGAATGGACTACAAAAACGGAGCGCCTGTGTGAAAGAGGCCTAAGAGTAAAAAAGGGACTTTTTTATTTTAAGAATACATACTTGAATACATATTTTTTTCAAAACCAGAGTTTAGTGTCATTTTAGCACTTAGCTACCCACTACTAATGCTTTTCCTGCATAGAAATCACAAAACCTAAAACTCTTGCTATGTTTTTGACATTCTTACTTTAGTTTGCTTTTTACGGTTGAACAGACCTGATAATGTATTATACAACAGTATTTTCTGAGCTAAATGTACACTTTTATCTTAGTTTACAATGTTGTAGTTCATATCATAGAGACAGTTATTATCTGTGCTACAGACAGATGTCAGTGCTCAGTTACACTTTGTGGACTGCGCTAAATGATATACAAAATACTTTAAGTGCATCCAGTGATAAGCAAAGTACCAGTGAGTATCAAACAAGGGCTCACTATTGAGATTGGTTATCTCTTCGGTGAAGTCGGCTTAAAATGGAGTGCAATGGGTGTTATGACATATACTTATTAAGGAAAAACCCTTGTGCTGAACTCTGGGAGGTACCTAAAAAAACACCCCCCCACCACCACCACCACACAGGGTTTAATGCTGGTAAAGGATAAGTTAACCTCTCTGATCATGTTACATGTTACATAGGGTTTACCCATTTTTAGGGTGTAACATATAACAAGTTCAGCATGAGATCCCTCTCTCCCCGATCCTTCTCTCCTTCTTGCGACAACGAGCTGGGAATCTTCTTCCAGCATTCGCTGCCCCAATTCAAAGAGAGCAGGGCCACGCGGGGCTCCGCTCAAACAGCTCCATCATTAATTCACAGATCCCTGTGAATTAATGAACTACAAATACTGACATTCTCTGCGGCTGGCAGCTTGTACAGTAGTTCTCAATAAACTATCATAGCCTTGTTGAGTTCTTTAGGTAGTTCATTGAGCGTCCTTTCATTCAGTAACTGCCTGTCCGCATTGGAGGTATGGGCAGACAGCTACACAGACAGTCTTCAGGGCAGTGGCATTACACCCACAATCTGCTGATCATTGGTGAAATGCTTCACAGGTTCTTAACAAAAAAAAATAATAAATGTATTTTTTTTTTCCTGCATTTATTATTTTTTTGTAAAAGTGAACCTATCCCTTAAGTCTAGGGGTAGAGGAAGAGACGACAATACTTATATTATTTCTCACTCACTGGCAAGCTTCCTCCATGATGTGCAATGGTTGCCCAAACCCTTTACCCTATGGTGCTCCAGTTGCTGATCACGTGCTAATAACACCTTCAAGTACAATGCAGATCCAATAGTCTTGTTTTCTTTGTGAGTTTGGGGAAGGCTTGTCCTCAACCTAGAGCATCAGAGAGAAGAAGAGAGTGACAGAAGCCTACCGGAGCACCAGACCAAGGAATAAATTAAGTATTACAGCCTTATTTTTCTACCCCTAGACTTAAAGTGGTCCTAAAGGCTCAAGGATTTTTACCTTCATATATTCTTTGCATGAAGGTAAAAAACCTTCTCTGTGCAACAGCTTCCCAGCCTCCCTAAAACTTGCCTGAGCTTATCGCGATCCAGTGATGTGCACAAGAGCAGCGGCTCTTCCTGCTCTCACTTCCTTAGCTCCCGATGCTCTCAATTACAGCCAGTAGGGAGGGAGCAAGGGGCAGAGCTGAGACATGGACACACATAGCAGGGCTTGAAAGCGAGCATGCACGAGTGCCCCCATGCCAAACAGTCCTCCCTTGAGACTCTCCCTCCTCATTGGTTGAGACAGAAGCGGGAGCCATTGGCACTGTCAATCACAGCCAGTGAACCAATGAGGAGATAGAGCGGGCAGGGCTGAGCCGCTGCTTTGTGTGTGAATGGACAAACAGAGCCGTGGCTCAGGAGCAAGCCTGTTTGGGTGCCCACATTGCAAGCTGCTCGATCTGGGGGTACTCGGAAGGAAGCAGAGTCCAGTAGCACCGACTTTAAGGAGCATTTAACCCTTGCGGTGCAGGGGTAGGAACTGCAAGGGTGTTTTTGGTGCGATTCATGAAGCTTTGCTTTGTGAAGTAATATTCTAAATCCTTGAAGATCACTAAAAAAATACTATTGGGTATGCAAAGTTAGTAAAGCAATGCTGTGCCATCAGTCACTTATAAAACTGAAATCTCGGCAGCTATAAAAGCCACAAATTAATACAGTCCTGTAGTCATTATTACATAATTAAATGTGTTTTTTTTTAAATACAAGCAGTGTAACTACCTTATTTTGGCTTAGTATCCTCACTTTGCAGTCCCTGTACAGCAAAGCTCAGACTGGGAGGAGATGATCTTGTAACTGTGTTGCTTCCCCTCCACTGTCCATTCACAGACTGGTCTTAGAGGAAGTGGGTTGAATGACGCTGGCTGCCTTTAAACCTGGAAGACTGAGGACATCTAGTGGTAGAAAAAAAGAACTGTGGGGACAGTGTGGAATCAAGATTTTTTTATCTTTTAATTTTTTTTTTTTTCACTGGGGTTCTGCTCCACTTAAGCCCCAGAGAATTTGGCTGCTCAAAGACCAGGGGGTATTTTGCAATTCGGCACTGCGTGACTTTAACGGACAATTGGGCAGTCTTGTGACGCTGTACCCAAATTAAATTGACGTCTTTTTTTCCCACAAACAGAGCTTTCTTTTGGTGGTATTTGATCACCTGTGCGATTTTTACTTTTTGCGCTATAAACAAAAAAAGAGCGTCAATTTTGAAAAAATAACAATATTTTTCACATTTTTTTATATGAAATTCTCCCCCCCAAAAAATGTAAAAATCAAAATGTTTTAACATTTTAGGCCAATTTGTTTTCTGCTACATATGTTTGGTATAAAAAAATCGCAATAAGTGTATTTTGATTGGTTTGCGCAAAAGTTATTGCGTTTACTAACTAAGGGAAAGATTTTTGTCATTTTTATTGTTTTTTTTTTAAAGAGTAATGGCCGCGATCTGCGATTTTTTTTTTTTTTGCGGGACTGCGACATTGCAGTGGAACAGATCGGACCCTTGACTGACATTTTTGACACTTTTGGGGTTACCAGTGACATTACTACAGTAATCAGTGCTATACATATGCACTGTTACTGTAAAATGACACTGGCAGGGAAGGGGTTAACTTTATTGGAGATGCAGGGGTTAAATGTGTCCCTAGGGGCATGTTTCTAACTGTAAAGGGGTGTGGCTTTTCATGTAACCACAGAGACATATGATCCTACATAGCAGGATCGTATAGTCTCTGCAGTTACACCAGGGAGAATGACAGGCGGCTTTGTTTACATCAGCCGCCTGCCTTTCTCCCTCTGCAGCGGACGATCGCGAGTGACCGGCGGACATCGAGTCCGGAACGAGCGAGGGCAGGAACGAGCGAGGGCAGGAACGAGCGAGGGCAGGAGCGCGCCTCCGGCGGGGGGGGGGTTGCCCGCTATTGGCTCGCGGGCAAGTGACCTATATATACGTCACTTTACCCAGGAGGGGCTGACCGCCGCAGTAAATGTACTTGCGGCAGTCGGCAAGTGGTTAATACTTGCATTGTTGTAATAGTCAATATGTCATCATGTCTCCAAACTTACAAGGAAGCTTATTGTAGCAAACTGGTAATAAATGTAAAATAAATATTAATAAATGAATTATTAATCATTCGCCATTGAAAGCATCTTGTGTGATCCAGTCAATAATGAGTTCTAGTTATATTTTGAAGGAGGTTGATGATTCAGTTGTGTATTACAGGAGATTGTGCCCCTCATGTATGTCTGTTTGACATAAAGGAATAGGAGAGGCAAGGCTGCCCAGTTGAATACAAATGTGACTGGAGAGTTGAGGATATGTTTGTGGCTGCAGGGGAAGGAACACACACTGGTTAAAGAAAAGCCTGTGTGTGGCCTTTATATTGAAGGCATTTACACTGCATCTTTAAGTGATTAATTTCTACACTCTGTTCCCAATACAATCATGGAGAATCCAGCTGCATGATAAAAATCTGACTTCCCAAAGTGCTTTTTTTCTCTCCATAAGCAATTTTTGCCTCAACACAATAACATGTCAACATAAAAAATGACACCCTCGATCAGTGGCTAATATTCAGGATCAGAATACCAGGAACAAACAAATGTTGCCAATTACTGTCACAGAAGTCCAGGCTAGTACATAAGGATGGTTGTTTGTTATAGGCGGTGACAGAAATGGCTGCATTAGCCCATATTTTATACTTCTTTTTATGTGTGTTGGATTTATACCTCTCATGGTGAGGTGAACCGAGTCCATCACGCTCCAAGACAGTACAGTAAGCACATGCACACTAGAAACTTCCTCATGCTGTTGACAAAAACAATAGCAGCTCATCAGCTAAACTGTTCATTAACTAATGATCTGCCCCTGTAATCTAGTCTGCCATTTCTTCTGTCCACCAGTATTTATCTCAACAACATTTGTTATGGACATTTTTTATAAAGCTTTTACAAAATTGACTTAGCTCCTAAAAGGCACATGTTTGGCATATCAGGCATATGGGCTGGTGCCCCCCTCTTCCCTTCCCTGGTGGAGGTGTTTTTTTTTTTTTTTATAGTTGCTATAATATAAGAAATGGAAGGGCTCAGACATACCAGAAGAAGGGGGCTTGTCCCCCGAAATCAGCTGGTGTTTATCATCCACTCGAACCTGAGACATTCCTAGATGGGCTTGCTCCTGGTCTCTGAGTTATATAATGCATTGTTACTTACATTGGTTTTGTGAGTATGTTTTATGTCTTTTAAACAAAAATTGGTGTGCCACTTAATACCACTAAAATAAAAAAATGGATTAAATTATGTGTCCATGAAAATTCATTACGTGAATCTAAAGTGTTGAAAAGTTGGTGCGCTAAACAAAAAGGTGAAATGTAAATATCCTTAAGTAGTGAATTGACACAATAAAAACAGTGTAAACCAATACACATAAATCACATCTGGGTGAAATAAATATGATCATATATTGCAAAACGTGCAAGTATAGGAAAAGGGATGAGTGTCCAAATAAATGTGGAAGTGGTAGACAAAAACCAGTAGGTGGTTATGGTAATTTGTGGAGCTAATAAGAAGAAGCGGATTTATGCTGTTGCAGAGTTGGTCATATATATCCAGCCACCTGAGAGAATACTAACCCAGGAAGATCTTCCCAGCGTATACTATATACCATCTGGTAAGAGGCCCAGTAGTGTTTTTTTACACAAAGTGGGAATGCGATGAATCTAAAGTGCCATGTATGCAAGTGCCATTGCTCTAATCATAATACACTCACTGCACTAATAAATTATTATAAAGTCTCTCCGCATATAAGAGTCTCTACATAAAGTGCAACAACAATTTGTAGAGACTTTTATATGTGGAGAGACTTTATAATAATGTATTAGTGCACCAAGTATATTATGATTGGAGCAATGGCACTTGCATACATTGCGGCACTTTAGATTCATGGAATTCATTTTCATGGACACATCATTTATTAATGTATTTATTTATTTTTGTAGTATTGAGCTCACATCAATTTTTACTTTCAAATATTTTTTTTCTAAAGAGTTAAAAAAGGAAAATTAATAAAATACAATATAAGAGTTTACGGTATGGGGTTACAAAGCATAACAATATTTAAAGGTTAGGCGCAATTATGCATCCCAGTAGGGGTAATCATCGATGAAGGTTAGATTATTACACCGGCATCCTAAAGCATGAAAAGTCTATGGTCATGAGAGTATAAGACCATTTCCTAATGTTCAACATTGAGGAACTAGGGAATTTCGATACCTTATAAAATAATCGAGGGGAGCCCAAGGTGGTATGGCAGGGTGGAGAATGATTATTCTCCATTGACCCTGACTCTTAACCGTGAAGTTATTAGATCCGGCTTAAAAGGTGGCTCCAGTCATGAGGTATGGAACCCCTTAATCATGTGTTTCAGTGTAGGAGATAGAGAGGTCTATGACCTGACAAAATCTGCCTATTCCCCTATAGGAGAGCCTAGTAACAATATATTTAAGGCAACTGGGGGTATCGACTCCCATTAGACACTCACCAATTTTTGTTTAAAATTTTTGATTGTACCTTTTCTGGGATAAAATCACCGTGGGGGCAGCTATACATGGTTTTGACAGTATAGCGTGGAGTTATGTATTTATTTTATGTCTTTACCTTTAAATAAATTGCTGTGGATAATGCACCAGGTGTTTGTGCCCTTTGTTTTCTATTGTATATGGTGTCCAAATGACTTGCCATCATGCCAGGGGTGCCATCATGCAGGCCACCCAGCCGATATGTTACTCACCACCAGGTGGGTACTTAAAGATGGGTGGAGGCTATCTCAAAACACCAGCTTAGTTCTGAGCTAAAATCCTTTGAATTGAACTCACCCCTGAAAAAGGGCTAGCCCTGGAACCAGTAAGATGCGACCCTGACTCTTAACTGTGAAGTTATTAGATCCGGCTTAATAGGTGGCTCCAGTCATGGGGTATGGAACCCCTTAATCATGTGTTTCAGTGCAGGAGGTAGAGAGGTCTATGACCTGACAAAACCTGCCTATTCCCCTATATGAGAGCCTAGTAACAATATATTTAAGGCAACTGGGGGTATCGACTCCCATTAGGCTAAAAGACAAATATAGGCAGCGCTAGCAGGTAAAATCTATAAATAAGTGCTGGATGGTAAAAAAGATATGATGTGATAAAAATTGTACTAAAAATTAAGTGCATATAATACAATATATAAAATCATAAATGCAAAAAATACTACAGTGAATATGGTTAAGTGTATGCACAAATCAGAAAATTCATAAAGTGCAATTAGGCCATTAGGCGCTCACCAATTTTTGTTTAAAATTTTTGATTGTACCCTTTTCTGGGATAAAATCACAGTGGGGGCAGCTATACATGGTTTTGACAGTATAGCATGGAGTTATGTAATTATTTATGTCTTTATTTATTTATTATGTAATTATTTTATGTCTTTGTTTATTTATTTATTTTATTTACCTTTAAATAAATTGCTGTTTATAATACACTAGGTGTTTGTGCCCTTTTTTTCTATTGTATATGGTGTTCAAATGACTTGGGGGGTGCCATCATGCAGGCAACCCATCTGATATGTTACTCACCACCATGTGGGTACTTCAAGATGGGTGGAGGCTATCTCAAAACACCAGCTTAGTTCTGAGCTAAACTCCTTTGAATTGAACTCACCCGTGAAAAGGGGCTAGCCCTGGAACCAGTAAGATGCATATCCTCTTGGTGCTCAAAAGATGCTGAACAGTCCGGTGTTTATTAGGTGTTTTTTTGAGTGGCCCTAATTAAAAAGCTCTACTTCTCCTTGTAGCACACATCGAGTTCTGAAGTGGGGAGTTGAAAGGCAGAAGACCACACACTTCTGGTATTGTACAGGGTGGTGCTGGGGGAGGTCTATTTATATATAAGCACTGATGAAAAAAAAAAAAAAAAAACAATGAATACAAAGTATATGGGGCTTAGGACTGGGGTTTGCTTTTAGCAGTAGACACTGCACTTGTAAGGACCATGCTTTTCCATAGGGGCCCCAGGAGATAATATGACCCATCGTGGATTTTATTGGGGAAATAAGGATGGTGCTTCTGTGGAGGTTCTAGGTCATCGATGATTTTCCGCTGATAGGAAATGATTGCAGAATAGACCAAGAAAAGCTTCCAGGAAAACCACGTCACCATATTCTACTGGTTGTCACAGACCATAAGATATTGTGGCAGAAGGCAACGTTCTGTCAAAAGTGTATATATGTGTATAGATAAACATCAAATGGGACCCCTTGCACTTTATGTTTACTAAAGATTAATATATCCTCTTGCTATCTTTCCTTTTTTCAATGGCTGTCTAAAAAGTTGCCCATACATTATATCGGCCCCTACCTAGCATTGCTTAATATACAGCATACTTTTGCCAGCCATAATAGCTAACCATAACATTCCCATAAAATTTCCCAATCATTTATGAGTCTATGTTATCCAAAATGAAGTGTTCACACCAATCATGCAAATAAAAACTGACAGCAGCAATATCAAATATCTCAATGTGTGTCAGATGTAAACAGACCAATTTAGTTAAAGGCAAACTATATATTCATAGAAATGGAATCTTAGGAAGGAAGAGATAATAAAATCATGCAGAGATGAAAAGATGTGTAAAGGGAGTTGGAGTAATTGAAATATCGTAAATGATTATAGCAATCCCTGTGCTATTTTTAATGTAAATAATAACAGTCCATGGTCATAAAGAGCATTGCTGCAGTCTGGAAGTTTATGTTGTTTGTGCATTGATTGAGTCTCTTGTTGGCTCTTGGTAATGGATCGTATGGGTCAATTCGACGGTATATAGTATTTGTTTATTGAGTTTTTTTACATTAGGGATGTACTTTGCTGGTTCGTTTTCTCAGCCTAGTTTATGTGTGATTAAAAAATATATTCTGTAATTTCTTAGCCATACAAAGTATATTACTGCATATGGTAATTCCATAATTATAATAAAGTATATTAAAGTGGTTGTAAAGGCTGAAGGTTTTTTACCTTCTTGCATTCTATGGTAAATAAAGTAAAAAAAACCTTCTGTGTGCAGTAACAACCCCACTCCCCCCCCCCCAATACTTACCTGAGCCCCATCTCGATCCAGCCATGTGTACAAGAGTCTCAGCTCTCCAAAGTAACCATTGGAGAGGGGAGAGCGAGGGCAGGACTGAGCCACACTCCTTGTGTGAATGGACACACGGGACAGTGGCTCAGGAGCAAGCCTGCTCGGGTGTCCCATAGCGAGCTGCTTGCTATGGGAGCACTAGGCAGAATGGAGGAGCCTGTAGCACCAGAAAAGGAGAACCAGGGCTGCTCTGTGCAAAACCACTGCAAAGAGCAGGTAAGTATAACATGTTTGTTTGTTTTTTAAAATAAAAACTGAACCTTTATTGTCACAAAGCACTGAAAAACATAGCTATATACATATTTTACTTAAAAATCTTAAATGGCTCATTTACACTTACTCTCTGAAGAGCGATCTGTGTTCGGATCACTCTTCAGACAGCATTTGACAGGCAGTGAGGAGGCAATACAAGGCCCGTTTTGATCCCCTAAATACAGGACAATCAGCGCTGCAACTGTACTCGTGTGGGCAGTTGTGGGGCAGTTGCATAATGGCCCCATTAACTTGAATGGGTTGCGCTAGTCGGGCATGAATCAAAGCCATGGCATATGTACACCCCAAGGGCACTGTCTCTGCAGCAAAAGGGGGGCAGTTGAGGGGTTATAAAAAATGTGGCTAAACTGCAGCATTTTACTGCGCCCCCAATTGCAAGTGTCAGATAAAGGAAGTATTCAGAGCTTCGTGTATAAGTGTTGGCCCACATTCCTATGGTCTCACATTGGGGGCTACAATATGTGTTGTAACTCTGATGAGACATGCATTTAGGACTGTAAGCACAAACCCCTGCAATTTCCAGACATATCTGTATTGGTGTGAGTATATAGCAACATTTTTGCCAAATGTGATTGTATAGATTCAAGTAAGATACTATGATTGATAATGTATATATTGGTATTTATACTTTGTATCCTGTAGACCCAAGTACTGTGCTCCTACTTACCCCTTGAAGAAGGAATTTTGTATATCATGAAACATGCTGGATATGGATATGTCAGTGTGAACACTATTGGGCTGGACACCCCATCCTATCACCCTCCCGCTTACCCCCCTCCACCCCCGATTTAACCCATGGTACACTTGCATAGTTGCATACATTTGAAAAAAAAATCCAGGGACACTTTGCAGCACAGCTATCAATTACTTACCACACCCACTTCCTTGAAGTTCCGCCCACTCTGCATAATTAATCTCGCCTACTTATCAGATTATAGGTCTACTCAATATAGAGAGAATTACACAGTAGCAGAGTTGGAATATAGGCCTGTACACACGTAGCGATTGTCGGCCATAAATATTCGGCCACCGACTGATCGGCCGATTGTCGGCTTGTTAGTATGATGCTTCCGACAACCGACTGCGACTTTTCGGCCGAACAGAATCTGGTGTGCAGGCTTTAAAATTTTTGTTGGCCAACACCAGAACGGCCGATTGTTCCTCAGTCAGTACAGAATTCGGCCCACAAACAGCGGATGAGCAAGACTGGGCATGCTCAGAGAAGAAAAAACACACGGAAAGTTAACCATCACATGACATCACTTCTGCAGTCGGCTGTTGTTGGCCGACAAAATTCGTGTGCAGTCTTTAGCACTTTTCAACTGACAGGACAGCACCGGACAAAAGACGGCCGATCGTTCGGCCGACATTCGGTACGTGTGTACGGGGCTTAAGTCTCGCATTCAGCTGCACTACTTCAGCGTAACATTTAAGGGCAGCCCAATTAACAGGCGCTTCCAGGGACAATATAAATTACCTGGGACAGGCTCCTATTTGCAGGGACTGTCCCAGGAAAAAAGGGACAGTTGGCAAGTATGCTCTTGTACTCTAACAGATGGTCTATTTTTTCCATTTTAACCTTCCATGTGACATTGTTACTTTTTTAATAATGTGAAATAAATATACTGTTTTATTACGCTGATACTTCATTTTCTGTCTGCCCTCAAACTCCCACATGGGGGTTCCCTCTTTTCTTTTTGTGCCCAATTGCAAGTGTAGACAAACATGCATTGAACCTATGGTTAAATATTAAAATATGTTATGTTGTTGTTAACCATATTTGCAGGCTGGAACTACACATCTGGGCTAAATGTTGCCCCGGGCTCAGTTCAGTGCTGTTTTTGGTTGTTGGTTACGTAAAAACCGAAGGAAAGTTGGTGCTCCACTTCAGCTGAGATCACATTACTAGATAAATACCCTTTTACACTTATGGTCAGCGCAATAAAAAAAGATTACTGACTAGCATCATGACGTCATGACGTTTTTTTTTTTGTGATACTAGTAAGTTTTTTTTTTTAAGGAAATATAGATTTAAAACAAAAGTTCAGGCATGTTCCTACACGTCCTTGCTTGTTGCCTATCCCGAAGGGATTACATGCAGTGTTCCCGCCTGAGACCGCTGAGATCTCCAAAGACTGACTGGGTGCCTTCCCCTGCGCACCTGCTACCGGCCGGGTGATAGATGCCGGAGGGTGCCGGGGAGTGTATTACCGCGGTCCATAACCCATTATCCTTTACTTTGCACTATGTATCTCTCCATGGCGCGATCTCAGGGGATTGCATCTTTCTAGGACGGTACATTATGATATCCATGTCGTCAGCACAGTCTCTTGTCGGCATGTAGACTTGCATATTTTTATATATTTTTGTATTGAAATGTTACTTATATTTTTCATTCTTTCCAGATGTCATTCATTGCATTTCTCTGTTTGAATTGTGATATGCCTTCTTTGTTTCTTCAATAAACAAATTTATAAAAAAAAAAAACAAAAGTTCAATTTTTTCTTTTTTGGATATAGAGAGAATTTCAGATTAGAGAAGGATGAAGCAGCACAAGGAGACAATCAATCGTGCAAGAGGCATGTTGATGGGAGGGGAAAACGGAGTGATAGAGAGATCAGTTCTACAGTCTTCTGCTTCTCCTTTCACTGTCCAATCAGAGGCTAGGGAGGGACAAGACTGTAGCAGCAGAAAAAAAGAATCAGCCAAACAGGGCTGTCTTGTGTGATAGAGCTATGTGATAATCAGAACGGGACAGATAGAAAAAGAAATTCTTTTGAGGTTTTTTTTTTTTTTTATACATATCTGTGTTTAGCTTTTAGCCTGGAGTCCAGCTTTATTTATGTTGAAAATGAGGAATAGAGTTAAAGTGGCGTTACCCTTTAAATATGACAAAGCTCAGGTAAACGTGTGCTATGCTCCAGGAAAGGAAATGTCTACTTTAACAAAGCTCCATTTCCTAAGCACTGCAGCTGACTAATTCCTCAGAAAACACTACTGACCATTTCATTTACCAGTCTGCCTAAAAACATGACTCTTACTTTACCGACAGTCCTTTAAATGCGGCTTCAGCAGCTGCTATTCAATAATATGATATCCCCTTCAGAATAGATAGATTCTTCTTATGGAACACAGTCAAACAAAACTGCACCAAAAGACACTGCTCCAATCAATGAAGATTTTTGTTCTGTTCCTTTAGCCTAAATACATCTGGTATTATTCACCTGGGAACTCCTGTTTGGATTCATCTTCAGGAAACGTCTACATAGATGAACATTATATGTGATTTGGTGTGTTTTCTTTGCCTGTGGATATGTCTCAAAGAAAAAAAAAAAATCTTTTTTTTTTTGTCTGGAATAAATGTATTTTTTTCTTCTTCTTCTCATCGCATTGAGCCAAAAAACTACGAGTGATTACTCCGCTGTGTTCCTTCCCCTACACTTTGTCAGGTAGCTGCGAGCATTAATAATGGTGTTCTGAAAAACAGTTGTCAGGAGATGTTAAAATCTGAACAATTTGCTGAAACCTGTGAACATCGCAGTTTACTCTGTGTGCTTATAGTGTAATATGTATCTTTTCCATTATTTTTTTTTTTATCTTTTTAAATTGGATCTTTCCAAATGTTCTGATGCTACAGTGAAGCACCAGAGCTGAAAGCTTACGCTGCACTTTAGATTGGCTGACGCGAGGAGCTTGGAAATAACGTGTGACAATGGTCGATGTATTATTATTGTTAAACCAAGCATTCTAACTGTACGGTTTACAGTAGCCTCGTGTGTGCATGGAGCTTGAAGGGGTACTAATGTCTCCTGCTTGTAATGCTGATCCTGCAGCCATTGGGCCCAACAAAGCAATGGCGTTCATAAGAGTTGTAGTACTGTAAAGACTGAACTCAGCGTACTTTGTAGAAGAACTAATAATACAGTATTTGACTGGATTATGGGGAAAAGATTACTGACTAGCTTCATGACATTTTTTTTTGTGATACTTGTAAGGAATTCCCTCACACCACTAGGATCTTTTATCTTCTTCTAGGCTACAGGCCTGACATGGTTGACTTCGATTTAGGAAGAGTACAGCATGAGGAAACAAACATTTCAGAATCTGAACAAATAGAGGTCTATATATTAAAAATATGGCTTTGAGAATGTCTCATCATTTGTGCAAATTATATGAATAAAAGCCATAACATGGGATGAGTATGGGAGGTGCCCTGCGTCCGCTAATCCTCTCCCTTCCCCCTAGGCCAGAGCCACATCTATAATTATTATACTTATTATTATACAGGATTTATATAGCGCCAACAGTTTGCGCAGCGCTTAACAAAATGAGGGCAGACATTACAGTTACACTACAATTTGGAACAAAAGGAATCAGAGGGCCCTGCTCGTTAGAGCTTACAATCTAAAATCCTGATGCCCTGAAATTTGGCTTGTTTTCTTTGTTTATTTCTGGTTTGCCTGGGGCAGAGGCCGGGAGGGGAGACAATCCCCCCCTCATCCCCTTCCTTATCCACTCCCTTTCTCCCCCCTCTCCCCCCTCTTTGTTTTTCTTTTTTCTCCCCCTACATATGTAAGTTAAGTACACTTCAGATAAGTTAAATAAAAAGTAATAACCGCGCTAATGGTACAGGAGAACAGCAGCAACTTCAAGTGTGACCACACCCCAAGCAATATTTCTTCAGATAAGTTGGGGGGCTGCATCCTCCTAGCCCCGAATGCTAGCGCTACAGATGCTATGAACACAACAATTTCCATAGCTAGAACCCAACAAAATTTTAGAAGCCTTTCACTGCCCCCCTCATTTTTGGAACATGTTTAGGGTCACACGAGACCTCAGAATATAGCGAACTGATCTCCTATGACCACCAGTTCCCTTCTATTCGTAGTCTACAAATAGCTTAATGAATGATACTGTTTGTAATGCTTATGTGCTTCACCATAAAGATTTGTCGATTATCAAAGACTGAATGTAACACTCTAATATTCGATCATAAGAGAAAAAGCCTTAGGGCCCTTTACAATTAAGTCCACCAGTCAGTTTTTCAGGTGGTCCTGATCAGAAGCACCATGCAGCTCTATGGACAGGCAGATGTATATGGACTTGTGTCTGTTTACACATGCTTACTTCTGAGTCTGTCTAGGTCCAGGAAAAAAAGCAAAAAAGGGCTGTATCCTCTTCCATTTTTCCAGGCCTAAACATGATGGATTAAAGGTAGTTTGATGGACACCAGCATCCATTTACATCTGGCCACCCATAGAGCTATCACTGGTCCACTCTTGCTTGCTGGACACAAAAAAGAACAGGCACAAATGTGAAAAAACGGACATCCATACATCTGTCCCGTTGGACCTGCTTGTGATTCCCCTGCTGATCGGAGACGACTGGCTCCATATGAAAGAATCTTTGAGAACATTCAACAAATAGAAAAAATAGTCTAACACTATAAGCTAAAAACATTTGACTGAAATGGAAATAATATTAAAGAGAGACCTGTCTACATAATGTATGGAGATTTCTGTGCTCCCGTTAAGCTATTTTTTTCTGTCCCCACTGCGAAGATTTAAGCCCCGTACACACGATAAGAAATTTGGCCGGAAAATTTCGTCCGACGCCCGATCTGCCGATTTTCGGATTGTTAGTATGGTGCTTTCGACAGCCGACTCCGACTTTTCGGCTGACAAAATCCTGGTGTGCAGACATTAAAATTCCTCCGTCAAGACATGTCCAATTTTCATCTCATTAGTACAGATTTCGATGGGGAAAAATCTTATGAGCAAGACTAGGCATGCTCAGAAAGAAAGAACACATACAAAGCAATCCAACACATGACATCACTTCTGAAGTAGAATTCTGTCGTACGGGAAAATTTGTGTGCAGTCTAGAGCACATTCCAACCAACAGACACACATTCAGGACAAAAGACGGATGACCGGTCGGCGGGAATTCGTAGCATGTGTACGAGGCTTTACCCTCCCAATCACTATTGGCACTGGGACTCAAAATAAGGCAAACTCCAAAGTGTACTCACCAGAACAGAAATAGAGGGGACATTTTTTCCGATGGGGAAACTTGCTCCAACTGTCCAAAATTGAATTTTCTCTAACATCCAATTGGGGCACATTTACTAAAACGCACAGAATCTTATGCAGCTGCAAACAGTAACCATTTGGCTTCTAGGGTTTTAATGTAAAGCCTAATAGAAAAAGCAGAAGTTAGAAGCTGATTGGTTACTATGCACAGCTGCACCATATTCTGTGTGCACCAGCTTTAGTAAATCTTCCCTATTATGTCTACAGAACAGTAAGGGGAGGAAAATTCCCTGAATGGGACCCAGATGGTAAAATAAACCTTAATTGCCTTCTCTATCCAAAACTGAAAAATAAAAAGTTTTGATTTTTAGATATACTTAAGAAATCCTTAGAGATAATGCGGTTGATTTACTAAGACTGGAGAGTGAAAAATCTGGTGAAGTTGTGCAAGGTGGCCAATCGGCTTCCAGGATTTTTTGGCAAAGTTTAATTGAACAAGCTGAAGTTAGAAGCTGATTGGCTACCATGCACAGCTGCACCAGCTTTTACACTGTCCAGTTTTAGTAAGCCAACCCCAATATCATCTTGTTAATGAAGAACAATGTGCCAGTATCTGCAAACGGCATCCCTTGACCCATAAAACTCCCCTTACTTGCAATTTCTAACAGCTTTTTGCTCCTCTGTAGCCTTTTTTTTTTTGGTTAGGGGGAAGCATGTAGCTGAGACAGTGCCCGGGCCTAATAGACAATGGCTTAGGAGTGATGTCACCATTTTCCAGGTTTGCCAAAATGGCAGCGCTGGTTGCAGAAGAGTAAGGAGTTGCAAGAGAGGTTGGTTTTTTGGGGAACTTCCTTTTCAGAGACTTGTCACTGTGCATTGCTCAGACAACGAGAGTGTCTCTTTAATGGGATCTATTCATTGTTTACACAAGCATATATATAAGCACATGCCCCTCCTGCCAATGTGATGCTTGGGTGCCTTGAGTAAATAGTTTTAAATAAGAAACTGCCAAGCTTCTAATATAAAATTGGCAGATTAGTGGAACTAAGAACAATATCACCACCAAGTGACCGCTGGAGATAGCTGGTAAAAGCATTACCATGACATAGTGTAAAGAAATACAGTTTGGGCAACATGTTTATTAGTAGAACTCAGTCAGCAAGGTTTAATAATTTCTTGCCAGATAAATTCACTTAGCCTCTATGAACAAGCAAGCAGGGAGTTAGACCAAGGCAATTCAGTGGATAAGGTCTGTTTATATTTTCTAAAAACATTTGATACTGTGGAGGTTGCTTTATAATAACAAGGAAAGTAGGCCTAAGGGAAAACTGCTCACTTGAATGGAACATTGATTAAAGGTTAGGGAGAAGAAAGGAGCAACATTCCTAAAGTGAGACAAAGTTTTGGTGCTTGATCTATGACTTTACCGCTTTTTACTTTAAGTAGCTGCAATTAATTAAAAAATAAAAACAGCATAATGTCATTTGGTGCATCAACTTTACTGAGTAACATGGAGTGCACATGCATTTTATAAAGTTTTATTGTCGAGTAAGATAGGATCTAAATGTATTTACTCTAAAGCTGGGATTTAACAGGATTTTATAGTGTTTAGGTTAATAAGAAAAGTGGTAAGCAAGGACACAAAGAGAAAGGGTAGTAAACCAGTAAGAAAGGTTAAAATAAAAATGAAAACTAGAAGATAGGTCTAGAATTTTATTATAAAAACACTAACCAAGAAATGCAATTAAACATTCCAAAGTATTACAACTCTTAAAAGCCCACTGATGCTTGAGGCCTCCCTGGCCTTATATTATGTTTCTATTTTATACTTACCTTTTATTGATGTCTTTAGGCCTTTCAGAAGAATAGTAAGGTCCTCTTTTAACCTTCTCCCAGATGGTGGATAATCCTTGATGATGTAGAAAAGGACACTATTGTGATGACATCTGTACTGCTATTAGTATATTCTGAGTGTAGGGTCCTGGCATGACACCTCTTTTCATGATGCGCTGCACTCACACTACGCCCTCAGTCTTCCAGGTTGAATGGCACTGGGCCTCATTCAACCCAAGTGGCTGAATGAGACCATCATTTTGGAAAACAGAGGCAATGTTGGGGGAAAAAAACTCCGGAAAGGAATTGAACATTGCAGAAAAGGACAACCTCAATTTATTTATTATAGGTACTTATATAGCGCTGTCAGTTTATGCAGCGCTTTACATATATATTGCAGATTCACATCAAGCCAACAAGCCTACAAGGGGCTTACAATATAAGGTCCCTAACTCACATTCATACATACTAGGGCCAATTTAGACAGAAGTCAATTAATCTATAAGCTTGTCTTTGGAGTGTGGGGGAAACCAATGTATCCGGAGGAAACCCACACGGGCACAGGGAGAACATGCAAACTCCATGCAGGTAGTGCCGTGGCTGGGATTCAAACCAATGACCTTAGGGCTGCTAGGTGCTAACCACTTAGCCACTGTGCTGCCCAAGCCTTGAGTTGGGCTTTAAGAGTACTAGCACTTAAGCAAATGGTTGTTGTCTCTATCATTTTAGCCTTGTGTTAGTGGGTTTCTCTTTGGCAAGTAACAGATTGGCTGATGTATTAAAAGTGCTTAAGAAAAATGTATTGCTGCCCAAAGCAACCTTTCAGCTTCCAACTGTGGCTGATGCAGTCTAAAGCCCTGTACACACGCGTCGAAAATTGGCAGGGAATTTTCATCCGATGACCGATCTGCCGATTTTTGGCTTTTTAGTATGATTCTTCCGACAACCAACTCCGACTTTTCGGCCGAAAAAAATCTGGTGTGCAGACTATAACATTTTTGTTGGCTGTCAACATAACGGCCGATTTTCATGCAGTCAGTACAGATTTCGACAGGGAAAAATCTGATGAGCAAGTCTGGGCATGCTCAGTGAAGAAAGAACACAAAGAAAGCAATCCAACACGACATCACTTCTGAAGTAGAATTTTGTTGGGCGAGAAAATTTGTGTGCAGTCTAGGCACATTCCAACCAACAAAACACAACTCTGGACAAAAGACGGACGATCGGTCGGCCGATAATCGTTGCGTGTGTACGGGGCTTGAGTCCCAAAACTGAGACAAGTAAGCTATGGGTGTACTTTTCATGTGTACTCCTCGGTAATTTGTAAATTTGGTGAACACATAGGCATATATTTGTCAAACTATTAAGTTCATTTGTAATTCAAAGACAGCTTGAAGAGCCTTTACTGACTCTTCACACCTCAAGTCTGAGGATGGGTTTTCAGTTTCTGTTAAATCCTTTGCCTTGTATTTCACTTTTGGAACCTGCGTCAATGGCTTGTTTTGATGTAACCACAAGATGAGATCATTTAGAAGTCATTTGACTTGAGGTGGACCTCCTACTGACCTGCGTTTGACCTGCTTCAAGCAGGATTTACATTTACATAGAATTTCAACTGAATGCAAAACCTGTTTGAAGAGAACAAAAGCCCATCAAAACAGATCATTACAAAATCAGTTATGTACTTTTACATGTTCTTCTTTTAAAATAAGAAAACAATTGCTTATCATAGCTTTAAGAGAATTATTTATACAAAGAATCATCGCTCCATGCACATCTGACATTTGAAAAGGAAGACCAGAAGGTGCAAATCTGGAACCATCTGCTGGTGAAATAGTATATTTCAAAATTCATACTTGATCTACCAAGCAAATTAAAAAAACTGCAGGGGGCAACAGTGTCCTATAAAGAAGTTGCTAGGTGCAGCTTTATATTACGATATAAAGGGGTCTTCAGAAGGGGTCACATTTTAGTTTAGCCTGTTGAACACATTTTAAGAACATACTTTAAGAAAATACATTTGAAATGAAAGCCTCTTTTCTTACAGCCGATTCACACTATCTGTATAAAGACACAAAGTCTATTCATAAAGTGAAATAATAGAGTAGCCTTTTTAATACCTCTTTAAACATTTATAGTCTACACTGTTCATGTGGTAACATTTCCCTTGAAAATATTTTGCATTCAATAATGGTATCCTTTGGACCTTTTCTATATGGAAAGCCACAAACTATTAGAATTGCTTAGAAATCTATTATTCAGTCCACTTAATTAAAGAAAAAGAAAAGAAAACAATTCCTGTTTAGCTAATTTGAATGTTGTAGTTAGACATACGTATATTTGACAATGTACATCTCGAGTCTATTCACAATGAATACCAATCAGTCAGCTCCTTTTTTACCCCTCTGCACTCAAGTTAGTGAACTAGCAGTACGGATTTGGGGGGGCATTGTAGTTCAATGGGAGAAGCTTAACATCTTTGAAGGTCTGAATATATCATACAACTATGCAGACATAAAAGAATTTAAGAATAAAAGCAGAAGCCCACTTAACGTTCTCCATGCTCTTTCAATGTTTGCATACTCTTGTGAATAATTAGAGAATTCCTATACCAAAACAGATTAAAAGGGCTTTTTGCAGATTTAATTCTCTTGTTTGTTGGGCTTGTTAAGGGCCATGGTAGGTCATGATGATTGACAACTCTTTGGTGTGTGTTTATCGGGCTTCATAATACACATACATTCTCGGAGAGAGTCCAAGGAATGGACTGTGTCTAACCCTTTGGCTGCCAACTAGTATTAAAATACATAGCTGGGCTTTAAGAGAATTGCTGTCCTCCCATTATTAGGGTTAATGAAAAAGCACTGAGCTTTCACATCAGCTCTGAAGATTCTAGAAAGGCGAAAGTGGATTCCGTCATTCCAATTTATGCTCTTTGTCAATTAGTGCCAGTAAGAAAATTGGACGGGAATCCGCACACATAAAACACACAGTACAATAAAGCTCTGTTCACCTTATTCCTCTTTTATAGTCCCTATTCTATTGCTTATACTACTAAAATGGCCTTAGCATCCACTCAGGGCTCCCTTTCAGCTGATTTTTGGGTGTAAAATAATTGTATATGTTGGGAAACCACATATTTCAAATGAATAGTCTTTCCTGGAAACCTATAAAATATATTAGAGAGAAAATGTAATCAGATCCCCCAAAGACTTGATCTCACTCCAGATGGAAGAGTAGGAATAATTACAATGATGGGACTTGTTTAAAATAATATATATTCATTTGGCTGTATCATTAATGACTATACATTCAGTTAGTGGTAAAGTCTTAGATTTAATCAGAGCCTGGTATTTGTTTAATCCATTGAGATTAGAGAGTGAATTTAAAACGTGTCCCTTCCCTATCTGGAAAGACATAAAACTTTGCCCTTACATCTAATTGGAACTAACCGTTTTCATTGATATGCTAATATATTTAATGTGACACAATGTAATAAACCTGTCTCTTATTTATTGACATTGAACTGTTCATGTTCTTAGACTCCCTGCACATATTGGCATTCTTTGCCTGTGTTAAGGTCATGCTATGTACAGCCACTGAGAAAACATATATCTCAACAGCTCCTTTGTCAAGCACTGAGCTAGTCTTCATTTAAAGGCAGGCAGGAAGCAACAGGTCAGTGAGCAAGAAAAAAAAAAAGTAATGCAATCTTTCATTGTTGATCTAGACAATCTAACAGAACTAATGCTAGCCATCTACTTAGACACAATTAATGCAAGGAAAACAGCAAACCTTGCCAGTTTCCCAAACAGGCAATAGGTGCAGAATACTTACAAATCTTCAATTGAAACCAGAAAAAAAATGCAGTTTGCCATTGCTAACTTCACATTCTAAATATTCAAGTTGCCTGGCTTTCAAGCAGGATCTCCTGCTTTGGTGCATTGACTGACTGAACTAGAACATGTATACAGATAAGGACTTCTGACTTTTCTTTGATTTTCCTGTCATGCTTATTAATTGTTCTAGATTAGTAACTCAAAAAGTCAGCATAATAGCCAGGCAACTAGCATTTTCTAAGAAGTTCATTAATGGCAGCCTCTGTATTTCCTTTGGGAGAGGTTTGTATTAAAGTGGCAAACAAGTAGCTCCTATGAGGTGTATATGTAAGCGAGTGCCAACAGTTACTGTTTTAACTATTTGGTTTAACCACTTCCGGACCGCCCCACGCAGATCTACGTGATTATGTGCAAGCGCACAGCAGGAGGCAGACTGCGGTAGGAGCAGGCTCGATCGCCGCAGGCCTCCCACGATCTTCAGCAATACTGACAGGAGAGCCCGTCTGGTATGTAAACAATGCAAGACGGCTCTCTTGATAGAGAAGCAGGGAAAGATCATGTGATTCAGCTAAGTGGAATCACCGATCTCTCTCTGCCTCTGTTAAATCCATCCCCAAAACAGTTAGAAAGCACATATAGGGAACACACTTAACCCTTTGATCACCCCCCAGAGTTAACCTCTTCCCTGCTAATGTCATTATTACAGTAACAGTGAATTTTTTTTAGCACTGATTACTGTAGTAATGTCACTGGTCCCCCCAAAAGTGTCAAAAATGTCAGTTAGGGGTCCGATTTGTCCACCGCAGTCCCGCAAAAAAAATCGCAGATTGCCGGCCTTACTAGTAAAAAAAAAAAAAAACAATAAAAATGAGTTAGTTTTTTAGTTAGTAGACTCTTTTGCGCAAACCAATCAAAATACGCTTATTGCGATTTTTTTTACCAAAAATATGTAGCAGAAAACAAATTGGCTTAAAATGTTAAAAAAATTTGATTTTTATTATTTTTTTTTTTTTGAGAATGTCATATAGCAGAATGTGAAAAATATTGTTTTTTTTTTTTTCAAAATGATTGCTCTTTTTTTGTTTATAGCGCAAAAAATTCAAATCACACAGGTAATAAAATACCACCAAAAGAAAGCTCTATTTGTGGGGAAAAAACGGACATACATTTTTTTGGGTGCATCATCGCACGACCGCGCAATTGTCCGTTAAAGTAACGCAGCGTCGAATCGCAAAATAGGGCCTGGTCAGGAAGGGGGTAAAATCTTCCGGGGATGAAGTGGTTAAAATGTATCTCTAGACAAATATTTTTTTTTAAAGAGGTTTTATATTAGGTTCAGAAGATACAAGGAGGAAAAATGGTGCAAAATTAGATTACAATCAACACTCTTAGCTAAATCACAGTGCTACATAAGGTTGCAAATATTGCTTTAAACCAGGCACATACATATTGAAATTCTGCTAAACCGGCAGAACCAGCTGCTGAACTGGCTAAATTTTGGCCCATATATAGCCATGTCTTGTTAACTGAAGCCGGGCTTTAGATGAGCCTCTGTTGTATGGTCCTGCTGGTAAACCATTATTCGAACAGTGCATGCAACCAAGGGCTGCAAAAGTTATCACGTCTACTAACTACGGCAAAGATTTATGTAATTTGTATTGTTTTTTTTTTACTAGTATTGGGGGCGATCTGCAATTTTTTGCGGGACTGCGACATTGCGGCGAACAGATCAGACCCCTGACAGACATTTTTGACACTTTTGGGGGTACCAGTGACATTACTACAGTAATCAGTGCTAGAAATATGCACTGTTACTGTAATAATGACTCTGGCAGGGAAGGGGTTAATACTGGGGTTGATCAAAGGGGTTAAATGTATGCCTAATATACTTACTCACTGTGTGGTAGGATGGTTCTGTGACAGGCACAGACAGATCGCAGTTTCAGCTTATCCGTCCCTGCCTGTCTGAGAGAAGATCCGCCTGCTTACATAAGCAGGCGGGTTTCTCTCGGTTTCCCGGAAGATCACGGAGAGCAGTGGCAATCGGCACCACTCCTCCCGCGGCAGGAGCGCGGCTCCAGCGGCGCGCACGTGCTGCAGAAATAACATGCACTCCAGTCACATAGTAGTACGTGACTGGACGCAGCCAAGCCGCCCTGTCACAGTAATATTACGACGGGCGGTCGGCCGGCAAGTGGTTAAAGAACATTGTGAAAGGTTAATTTCTTCTAGCTGTCAGTAGAGTACAGTATACCCCATATTCTCAAAGTGGTCAAGTGGACTGCTCTACTGGTAGTTCTAACACTAGCAGATATCTTGAAGACACGCCATTTTACTTTTGGTTTCCCATACAATTTTTCAAACAACTGCTAGAAGGGGCAGATTTTATATTATTTCCTGATCATTTCAGTGGATTTTTAGGAACCAAGCTCGGTCGGGGCAACGAGGAGAGGGGACAATTGCCTCTGGGCCACTTGTTTTAGATAAAAGCAGTGCCTCACATACCTAGACAGAACAGCTGTTAACTTCTCTATAGAACTTCTCTATAGTACCTTCTCTATAGTATAAAGTTCTGGTCCACATCATAGCACATCATCAAATACATCTTTTCTGTCACAGCTTTTAAATTAGTAAGTTTTCAAAGCCATGCTACTGAACCAACTAAATTGTCCCCACTGTTTCTCAAACTACTTTAGACCTACAACTCTATTTATGCAGCTTATTTTGGAGGCCTTAGATGGTTCATGAATTGAAATTGTCCAGCATGCTAAAATAATTCTCTTTTGCTACGGACGTCTCGATCTGTATGGATTAATGTGTTATGAAATTTATGGAGATCTATGCTATCATGTACAGAAAGTCTTACTGCTTTCATAACATCACTCAATGGCCACTTGGATTGTTGTGATCAGTACATGTAAAGCAACAATTTCTGTCAACAATTTTTTTGTTCACATAACTGCAGCACCTGTTCAGTTCCCACAATACACCTATTATTAGAGATGCGACAGGCATATTTATCATCTTACACAGCTCCAAGTGATTTCATCACCATCTAGGATTCATCTAGGGGTTTACTATGTCTGTTCTAATCTGCTTGTGTTTTGTTACAACTTCTGTCATCATCGTTTGTTCAAAACTGTCAACGGTCTCTTTAAGCTACGTAATAGTAAGGTGATTAATTAAAGAAATCCTTTTTAGTACTGGCCCAAAGACTCTGCATTTGTTTCAAACATCAAATCAAGGGAAGGGGGTAAAATATCCAGTAAACTGCAGGTTCTTTTAAGCTATGATTCTTTGGGCCAGAGTCAAGCACTTCCAGTACATAGTTACATAAACAGTCCATCCAGTTCAACCTGTGCAGGTTTGTGTGTCAGTGACGTATTAATTTCCCATAACCCTGAATGTTGTGATCTGTGAGAAATACATCCACAAAAAAAGTAGCCATACTCCCCGAAGTTACCACCAATTGTGGAAGAGAGTTCCAAAATCTTACTGCCCTTACAGTAAAAAACCCCTTACACTGCTTAAGGTTAAACCGCGTCTCCTCTAATCTCATTATGTGGCTACGTGGCTTCTTACACTCCTTGATACTAAATACTTTTTTTTCCTATGCTGAGATCACCATTGAGGTATTTGTAAATCGCTATCATGTCCCCTCTCAGGCATCTCTTCTCCAGGAAGAATAAATTAAGGGCTTGCAATCGCTCCCAGTATACATCTCAAAAATGTTCTGGCTGTTTTGATTACCTTCTATTAAACATCTATGGCTTGTTTACACTAACGGCGTGTTACAATCCTCTGTTTTAACTCAAGGGCTCCATTTTGCTGATGAGGGGGTGATATGATGTGCTGTTTTTTTCAGGGGTTTTATGTTTTAGGGTTTTTTTCTACTTTATTCCTGTTTCAGCACAGCAGCTTGTTACGACGCATTGTGGTGCCATGACCTGCGATGCCATTTGATGTGCTGCAGAAAAATGCAACATGTCTGCATTTTCCACAATGTACATCAAACCAGCATTGTGGTGCAAATGGGCACATAGAAAACAACTTCTTTTAACCCTAATGATGACTGGCATTGATCAGGTGTAGAGAAAAAATAAATAGATAGATAGATAGATAGATAGATAGATAGATAGATAGATAGATAGATAGATAGATAGATAGATAGATAGATAGATAGATAGATAGATAGATAGATAGATAGCCAGAAGGCATGATACAATAAAATGAGAACAATACAATTTCTGTAACATGGATTACGTGTATGTTTAGAGAACCCTGCTATAGGTGCCATTTTTAGTTGACCGAAAACAAAATTTGCTACTACTGCTGCAGACTTTAAGGTGTCTATTTAATAATAAAAAAAAAAAAAAAAAACGTACTACTGCTTTAGCATTCACACAGCTATCATGAAGAATCCCCGTAATGTGACTAATATATGTATTTCTTCTCATGATCAATAGTTCTGTCTAGTGGCTATAATGTGGTATTTTCCTTATTGGGGTGTTTAAGGAAAATTATGAAATATGGTCACTTGATAGAGCTAACGATCATATGAAATACACATATAAGGCACATTATGAAGATTATTCAAGATGGCTATACGAATGCTGGGGCATTTTTTTTTTCTAAATAGACCCCTTAGTGATCTAAGGGTTTCTAAAAAGTTACAAAGTGTGTACCTTTCAATATCAGTTATGTGGACTGTCAATAGATTTAAATTATTGGAGCATTGGGTGGTTGTTTATATATTCTGCCATCACCCTCCCGTCAATAGTGTAAATTCTGGATGGTGCTGAAATTGTCAATGTGGAAGACACCTTATAAGCCAAAGTGCATTTAGAGAGTTAAATTTAATCATACTTCAGTTTCATAATGATCACATGAATAAATTCAGCCCTAAGAGCATCTGTGTGTTTCATTTTTATCCAAACTACTTTTAGTTGATATGTCAATAATAAGCATGAAGCCAACAGAGATAGAAGCACCTTTCAGTAGCATCCTATAGATTGAGCCTCAGTATTCCTCTGTTTCCTGAGGTACAGCATTTCCATTCTAGCTAATTGGAACTTAGTGTTTTCATTGATATGCTAATATATCTAACGTGACACCATGTAATAAATCTGTCTTCTCTGTATTGACACAAACGTACTCGTGTTCTAAGCCTTCCTGCAACTAATGGTGTTCATTTCAGTGTAGTTTGCTAGGTCATACAATGTACCTAGGAAAACATATATCTCAACAACTGTCTTGTATACAATAAGCATGTCTCCTCTTATTTAGAAGCAGTGAGGAAACAAGACGTCAGTGGACTAAAATGCTTAACTCGATTCCTAATGATAAATGGCATCATTATAGCAATATTACCCTAGCAGTGTAACGATTTTAACCCATATGCTAGCTTACATCTGTTTGCAGAAAAAGAGAGTAATAATAATAAAATTGCTGCATAGTTTTATTATCATTATGCATGTAAGAGTTCTAATAGAGATATTTAAAGATTTGTCTTATTAGTCTAAAATGTTAGGATCATTGGTATGCAGAAAGCTGCGTTCACACCGATTTATTTCATTTTTTTTTCTATCTTTGATATTCAGGGGTGATTTACTTAAGAAGCCTACACTATATGGGCAATTTGTGTTCTATTTCAACTGTATCATGGCCATGTAGCCCAATCCTCCCTACTGACTTGTACTGCACTTGGCAATGACTGTGGATTGCCTCAATCTTTCAAAGGACTCTACAACTGAACTGATTGCATATGGCCGTGAATGCCCAATATTTTTACATTGAGGGTATGTTAAGCACAAAGCAGGGGAGTTTTGTGTGATGTGACTTTTGGAGCTACATTATATATGTTTTATTGTTTTTCCCATAATGTAATCACTTTTCTACTGTTGTATGCCTTTAAATGACAAATAATCATCCCCTTATTTCTGCAGAGCTGTTTATAAATGGCACTGCAGAAATCACCCTTGGGTGGCCAGTGCGACCACTAAAGGCTGTGAAGCCAGCTATCCTCGGTTCAGTGTTGGTTCACAGAGGTAATCTGAGCATCTCTGTACTATCTGATCACTGTGATGACCAATCATGGTGATCACACATATAAACAGTGTAGTGTTTACAGTGGTAAGCCCACCCCTTCCTCTTACAGCAAAGGAAGGAGGAACTAATGAATGAATGAATCAATCATTCAATGATTAGTTACTGTTCAGTGACAGCAGCAACAGATGTGGGTATGTTTTTTAACCCTTTCACCACACCTCTTCTCCTGTATATCTTATATCTATGCTATCTCGGTAGTGGCCTATATTTTAACCCCTTTGCCTCCCTTATCGTATACATCTGTAACCCCTTATTGCCACCCTATACTGAATGTTAACCTGTACATTAATCCCTTCACCTAATGTATATGACAATTTAATATATTGTATCTAGTTCACCAATTCCAAGCTCCATGTTTTAACTCCTTCTTGTCCAGTATAGCATGGCTGAGTAATTGTCATTAAAACTATCAGAGTACTGAAAAATTAAAAATGTCCTGGAAATGAAGGGGTGTAACAGGCTTGTACTAAAGTGGTTAAACAAACACTAAAGGACTCCTATACCAAGAAATATCGGGAGCTACTGATCTCCTTCTAATAATGCTAAAGCTCTTGCTCCACATGCATTGTCCATTGCTGCAAAAGTATTAAAGCCAAAGAAGCAACTTAACAGCCGGTCAACTAGCATTTTTGCAACATGTCAGCAATGTCATGTGAGGAAGGTTTAGACTCCCTGTCAGGATTATTATATCATCCTATTATATATTATATCCTCATATGGAACATTTCCCTTCATGTTCTTTCCAGATGACAGGTGTCAGAAAGGAACGGAAGCAAGGAGAAATCCCTATGGGATAGATATCATATAAAACTTGACAGAATTCCCAGCTCTTTTCCATTCTTTCAAAAAAAAAAGTGTTTTGGCTTAAGTTGGCCTATGATATGTTCTTTGGACTTTGAAAATGTGTTCCTTTATCTTAAAGGGCATTTCTAACTTCAAGCCCCTATGCACCTATTTTTGAAAATGACTTTTAGTACACCTATTTCTTTCTATTTCTTATCATGGGAGTTTCCTCTTTTTGCCTGGCATTAGTAGTGAAAAGTGTGAGCACGTTATAAAGCTTAAATGCTGGTTAGGGCTGTGATGAGCAAACCTCAGGGGTGTGTACATGACAGCCTGGGCTGTCCAATATTCAACCAGGGAGTGGGTGGCAGCAAGCAGCAGAGAAGGACATAGTGGATAAAATTTGTGCATGAAAAGGATTAGAAATGTGAAAAATAAATACATTTGGAACACGGGGGGGGGGTCATTTTAAGAAAAATAAAAAGGAAAGTAAAAAAGGTAAAATAAAAGTTTTTCTTTGATAAGGAACTGTTGTTTATCATTTTGTTGACTAAGGCCTCATGCACACTGGATGTTTTACAGCTGCTGTTTTTGGTTTCAGGCATTTTTTTCTGCAGCCAGTAAACTCCCCAGCATGTTATCCTATGTGTCCATGCACACATAGGCTTTTATCAGCATTTTCTGGTTGGAGGGTTTCCTAGCTGGAAAACAAAAAAACAAAACTAGTGGGTTTGAAGAGGAGTTTTTCCAGCTGTAAAAACACTCAAACTCTGAAAACAGCTAAAAAGAAAAATGCTGAAAAACTTGACTATTCAGCATTTATAAGCATTATTGAGCCATAAGCTTTTGTGGGAGTATAGTTTTGCTGAAAAAAGCTAAAAAAAAATGCAAACACTAAAAAAAGCTAAAAAATACTGCTGCAAAAACGCTGCAAAACTCATTCTACAGCTTTCTACAGCTAACGCTACTGGCGTTTTTTTTAACGTCCAGTGTGCAAGAGGGACAAAGGTCAAATCTTAAACTCAGTTTCCCACTGTGACAGCTTCTTTCCGGCAAACCAATCACTGCACTTAACAACCTTTTGTTTAAAATAAGCAACCAGCACAATACATTTTTGTAATGCTCTGCACTCCTCACTGATATGTGCTCATCGCTATTGCTGCTGAGTATTTTGCCATGAATATGCAATGCAAAGTACGATAATGTAAATGTACTGGTGTAAGGAACATTGATATTTTTTAATATCAACTTAACTCGGCTGAGCTTTCTTTAATATATCACCCTTATATTTTATTAACATAATGTGATAGTGAAAGAAATACAGAAAGCAATAGAAAAATTGGGAGAGTGAGTCAGTGAGGCGAAAGAGAGAATGAAGAAGAGAGGGAATGATGTAAGGTTTTTTCTTAAATCTCTCAAAGTTACTAGCTATAAGGAATGCTAACAGAGGTAGTACAATGACATTTCTTATTGCCATATATTATTTCACAGTTACTGAGGAGCTCATCGAGAAATTCCATAATACCAAATGACAGCATGTGTAGAATGTGGGCTCTTCAAAACCAGCTCATTCATAGATATTTTCTCATAATTCTACATAAAATGCCTTTTATTTCTGGAAATATTCACATTCTTTCAGTACATAAATACTACTGCTGAGACAGTGAGACCCATAGCCTCACAACATGAGATTTACCACTTAAGAATGTGACATAAACTGTGTATGAAACTTTAATGATTGTTAATATGGAAACAGTGTGTGTAACAAGGGGAGGGCTTCAAATAAATATCACTCTAACAGAAGTTAATTATAAGTATTTAGAATATAACTAGCATCACAGATGGACCGGGAGTGGAAAACAGCCCTGCAATATACTATTTCTGATAGAATAAAATGAATAGAATGTTTATTACAAAGCCTGATTGTGGGCTGGCCAGAATTTACAGTATGTGGCACTACATCCATCATTTTTGGGATTTTTTTGGGGGGGATACTGTGAAAGGGATTAAAGACTTGTTTTTTATTGCTGTATGGGTCCCTGCTGGGAAGATACTTTGACATAAGGGTGGCCATAGATGGATATTTTTTTTTTCTGATCAGCCAGCGGCACATGAGCAAGGTGGATGGAGGAATCCTCCCTGCTTTAACTTTGTATTCGGACAGTGTGTGACTCCTACATTGTCAGATTATGTATGCTGAAGTCATTGATTGGATGGAAATTTTCCAACATTCTTGATTTCTGTAGAGTAGGAATGGCCAGAGATGGACTGAAATTTGGCCAGTTCCTGTTGAACTGGCCAAATCTTTATCCATCTATGGCCAACTTAAAAAATGGGAATTTCCCTAGAGGGAACTCACACAGGAACATTAACCTGACAGGAGTTTCAACCCTTCCCTGTTCAAATTAGGATTTGAACAGTGATTTAAAAAAATAAAGAAAAAAAAAACATTATTTTGAATCAATGTGTTTTGGGTAGGATTAGAAAAAAAAAAATACACACTATTGTTTTTTGACCCTACTATGAGTACAAACTATGAGTACAATATATATATTTGGTATCACTGTGAATGCCAGCAGTAGAAAAATGTATTTGTTTTTTTTTTTTTGTGGTTGCGGTTCATAGTAATGGCAAGACAAATTTGGATAGCTTCAAAAAATATTTTGCTGTTTTTGGCCAGTTTTCCATTGAAAAAAAAATAAAAAATTAGGAGACATCCAATACCATTTATCACCAAACAAAAGTTTAATATATCCTGAAAGTAACGAGGTATTATTCACCTGGATACACTAAATAGTTGTGACATTATGTACAGGAATACTAACACATCCAAAGTAGCAAAAATAGGTTCAGGCGTTAATATTTTTTTTGGTTTTCAGGAATTAAGGGTTACATTATTTATTGCTGTATTATCCCCACTGGATACATCTCATGTATCCATGACCAGCATTACTGGAATAGGAAATGAGGGGAAGCCTCCCTGATGAAAATACAGATAACAATACCATCTAACAAAGGCAACCTCTATCCAAATGAAGAGTCTGGAGTTTTACTTTAAACCAGAATTTTCATTTAAAAATATGTAAGAAAATGAATAGCTCAGGAGTTTTAAAATAAAAAAGGCAGTTTTTGCTGCAATAGTCGCCTACTTTCCAGCACTGTCCTTGCAGAACATTGGGCTTGTCCTTCTTCTGCTCCTTTTTTTAGTTTAAATGGCAGCCACTGTCAATCAACCCATTTCCTGTGAGTCCAGGCTGTCACAGATACACCCTCTGAGGGTGTATAATCAAATCAGTCTGGGCTCACAGGAGAATGCTTAAAAGGACGATTTTCGGATTACTATGAATGGCGGGACGGAGGGGGGTGATAGTTTTCTTACAACCAAGACTTTTGGTCCTTTAGTTTTGGATAGACTGGTAAGGTGTTAGGAGCCCTATATATTTTTATTTATCTCCCTCTTAGAAAGATATACACTCTATATTTAGCCTAGTAATCACGGTCACAAGGAATGAAAGTAAGGGGACATTGAAATATTTAGGCTTGAGGACACTTGTTACGGTGACACTTAAGAACATTTCTTTAAACTTCCTGTTGTGTTTACAAGACAGGTCATGAAGAAAATCTCACCAGTGGGACAAAGATGGCAAAAATATAACCTTACAGGGATTTTACCCATTCCCTACTCCAAAATAAGAAAATAAAAAATGGCTTTAGATATACTTTAACTCCCTTGATGGAACACTCCCTCTGGTGGGTGTTTTTTTTTTTTTGAGTGTATAGAAATGGCTGACGTCCACCCAAAACTAAAATGAATTTATTTTAGTGTGGACTTACACCTCAAATATTCATAATACATGGTGAGATCATAAACTAGTACCCCAGGCAGTGCAGCTGTTTTAATGTTAAATAACTAATCCCTCCAAAGTCATTACTGATGACAATGAAACCTGCAACGGCTATGCAGGGGTTTCACTTGCTCTCCAGAGGAAGGTGTATGTATGTATCTCCTGCTTAATTGAAAATACATTTTTTTCAACAGTTATTGAGAGAGGTACAAAATGTATAAAGGTATTAGTTTTCATACATCTAAGTCCGTATTCTCGCTTGCATGAAAAATCTCTTTAAATCCTGTAATATTTAAAAAAGTATCCAAAATGTTCAATTACAGGGAGTCAAAGTCTGGTACCGAAAATGAGGTTTTGCTCAGAATCCCACAGTTTTGCAACAGCTGACTCGCAAATAATTTATGTTCTGCTCTCAAAGAGATTTTCTGTTTTCTTTTTACATTGGACGGAAAGTAATATATTAAAATATAATCTGAGGAAATAAAAAATGTGTTACTTATTTTCCACTGGTGTGCATTCTCCTTCTTAAACGTGGCAATTCAGATGGAGAATCAGTTACAGATGGAACATAATTTCTTAAATACATTACATTTAATACTTTTAAGTCCGGTATTATAGACATCTGGACATTACAAAAAATGTCTGCCCCTGTTCAATAATCCTGTATTAATGGAGACAAATACAAATAGTTTGTGGCAGAAAAAATGATTAATTGGCTTCATCTGTACTTAGGAAAAATCTGAAACCACAGAGGGCTTTATGAATCACATATACAGATGCAATAATAAAGGTAATTTGGTTAGCTCAACAAAATGAAGAAATGGTCATATTTCTGTTACTTATACAGACAATGGATTAGTATTTTTTAATTATGGATCTCAAATGATTTGTGACAGGTAGAATATATAACTTTAGCTTGTAATTGTGTCTGACAATGAGGGATTTATTTACTAATGCTATAGAGTGCAAAATCAGTCACGCTTCTGCAGAGAAACCAATCAGCTTCTAAACTCAGCTTGTTTAATTAAGCTTTGGCAATAAAACCTGGAAGCTGATTGGTTTCTCTGTAGAATTGATTGATTTTGTACTCTCTAGCTTTAGTAAATAAACCCCCATGTGTCAATACAATGCCAAATGTGACTGGGGTGTTTTTAGGGTACAAAATTGTTGCTTAACTGGCCAATCTTCCTGGCCCGTAATGTGTTTTCCTGAAGTGAACTTGTCAAGAACCACGCACAGAATGAAAGGATAATCTGATCCAGCTATCCTTTTGTTTGACGCTTCTCTTAATAAAATGCCTGGGAATACAGTATGTTATAATATATCATTGCCAGTGGTTAAAATTACAGGATGTAATAAGAGTTCCTACTAAGGCCCCTTTCAGTGCTACTCAGCCAACTGTGGTTCCCACTGAGCATTTCCCATCACCAGCCTGTTGGCAAACTGGATTAGCAGTTCCCTCTAAGCTGGCCTGGGACTCAGTCAATCATCTTCATAAGAGAAGGTACGCACATACCTGACTTTAGGAGAAACTTTGTCATATTGCGTCACATGAGCTCCAAGCCCAAGGGTTCCTCCTCTCACAGTGTTTACATTTCCCGGGCCCAATGCCCACACCCTTTTACAAAGATTTTCCAAACAGAATGTCCTTTAAATATTTACTGAAGAACGATGTAAGCAAAACTTGGCACAACAGCTTAACATCTTCACATTTTTCTTCATTAAAGTGCAGAACACTTCAGTGCGAAAAATATGAATTGCTGAAGTCCAGCTATCTTCCCAAATTCACTTTTACGAGTCCCCCAGCAGTGGGTACTCACATGGACTATTTCACTAGCCCCAGGAGGCCTGCTTTTCTCCAGGCTACAAACCTACTTGCTGTGTAAGTCAGGGGTAGCTAGTTCTAATCCACCTTCTGCCTAGGTCTCCATACACACCAGAATATAAAGGGAAGAGTACTCTGCCCACTGGTATCATCAAATGGTCTCTCTAAAAGGGGCACTACTACCTGCTTACAAGCCTTTTTTAACCTTTTTAAAATGCAGAAATCCTTGAAAGACACTTTCCTGTCTCAGGAAACCTCTGCCAATTATTACTATATCTAAAGCCCATCATGAATTAGCAATGATGGCTAGTGAGAGTCCTTTTACTGATAGCTAATATGATCATTGGTGTCAATAGTTATATATCTGAGAGTCAGAAATTGCTTATTGCTCAAGGAACGTCTAGCAATCTCTAGAGGAACCCTAGAGTTCCATGGAAAATGGGTTAAGTAAGGGTGAAAACCTTCTGTTCTTATAAAAACCCCTGTTATATTTATGAAGTCTGAGTCTCGTTGAGGAGATTTTGCTGTACAACCTGTCCTGGAGATGCATCGTGAAGTGAGAGGAAATCTCTACAAAGTTGGGGGACTCCCCCTCTCATACAGTTGTCACTGAAACATGTGTCCCCATTGAAAGTTTTTCCTCACTTTTTGTTCTAATGAAATTGAGAACTACCCATCACTTTTCTTTCTGTCTCAGTAACAACAGTTTACCAGGACAGATAGAAGGAATGAAAATACCTTTTCTTACTCAAAAAACCCGTATCCCCAAAAAAAACGCTTTGACTATACATACACTTTAATTGGCTGGGCAACTGACATTATGGAGAACCACTGACAGTAAGGGTCATGTGACCTTCTTTGTACATTGACAGAGGTATTCACGATTGCCGTCTCCCAAGAAAAACCAAAGTCTCAGTAAAATGGAATGCTCTCCAGAATAGGAGAACAGGAAGAAGAGAGAACTTCGTGTACCATAAAGAAAGCTCTAAATATAACCTTGCACCTTTATTACACTGCAAGCACTTGTGCAATTTAATGCTTATTTCAACAAAAAAAAAAAGCACTATTCATGTATTCCTTCTACATATCAAAAATAAATATGATTTTGTTTTAATCTTTTGCTGTGGTCATAGTTTTCCATATGTTTAAATGTGACATACTATAGGAAAAAAAAAACTATTCAATAAAAAATCTATCATATTTTATCTTGCTTTTCAGAAATATAGGTCATTTTCCTTTGCCTACGTATGTATAATTACACCTCCACAGTGGCAGCAGGACATATGGAGCTCTACAGGAGAACTGTCAGCAATGTAACAGATTAAAATAGACGCTAGTAAATTAATGAATTTACACAAAGACATAACAGGATAAAGAAGAATGATTAACACTCTCATAAGGAGTTATCACAGTCCCTGTTATGAAATTACTTAACTCAGTCATTAGCTTAAACAAGACACAACTTCTCCACCTATAATGTGTACCTACTCTGTATTTAATCATTCTGACAGTCAACTCAGTGAAAGTTAATCTTTCACGCATGGGGCGAGATGATATTGCAAAGCTAATTGAAACAATGCAAAATCCCTTTTTACCTTTAAATTCCTTTTGCAAAGGAAAACTAAGAAAAACTGGTCCATTTAGGGCCTTTGTACACCAGCAAGGGAGCATTATGTTCTGGTATAATACACGCCCACCAATGTGCATTGGTAGGGTCATTGTAATGTGTTGATACAACGCATTTTACTGTTTATTTTTTCATCTTTTTTTTCTCTTTTAATGGTGTTGAAGTGTCAGAAAATGGAATTTCCTTCAACCCTATGCACTGCAGCACCTTTGCGAAGTGCTGCAGTGCATTAAGCTGCGTAAAAATGCAGACATGCTGCGTTTCTATGCAGTGCACATTACTGTATATGCTTAGTGTGAACATGGCACAAAAAACAGTTGTTTTATATATACCCTTATGTTGAACCTGCATTGATCAATGCACATGGTATGAACAAGCCCTTAATCACATATATTAACAAAAAAACGGCATGAAGTCAATTCTCTTTACGCCTTCTGTGTCAGGAAACTGCATATAGATATTGACCATGTCCAGGGTGAATGTATTATTACACTGAGAGTTTACTTAAGCCTAGTACACATGGGCCAAATGACGGGTGGCATCAGCCGCTTCAATAGAAACCGCCCGACATTGGAGTCGTGTGTACTAGAGTCGATCCAACAGAAGCTGGCCAAAGGGGCATGACCAAAAAAGGTCTTCCGATCGGCTCCCGATCAGCCCTCTCAGCTAATGCCAATGTCTGAGAGCGCTGACCACAGTGTTCTGGTGGGGGGATGCCCCCCTGTCAGAACCCAATAGAACAGAAGGGGAGATTGCTGTACTAACGTTGGATAGTTAGCACAGTGGCTCCTCTTGAGCTGTCCGTTTTTATTTTCGTTCAGCCTTGCTGGGTTGAACGGAAAAAAAACACCTTACTAGTGTGTACTAGGCTTCATTCAGACTCTTTTCTTGATGACCCCTTCACACCTTATCATCGTGTCGCAGTGTGTTAGGGCTCTTTCTCACTTGCAGTGCCTTCTGAAGAGTGATCCACATTTAAATTGCTTTCAGATGGCATTGGACAGGCAGGGAGCAATGCATTTTTATTGCCTTCTCTCTATTTATCTTGGTAATGACGAACAACAGTCGCTTGTTGTGAGTGGCCCTATTGAACTCAATGGGTTAGTTTGACAGATTGTGCCACCGCTCTAACTCTGTAGCCTGAGTTAAAAATGGCACAACCTCGAAGCAAAGCATTGCACTGCAGCCAAGCTATGTGTGCAAACCTATTTGGCTGTATTGTTAGGAATTGGGTGGGTCGGTGGGGGCGGTAAAACCCCAGCTCTGCAACCTGTTTTTACTGCCTTGTGGCCGCCTGTGTGAAAGAGCCCCTATTGCACACAGACTGTTTTATGTGAGCCTTTTTTGTATTTGTTAAAGCATCAAAACTTATAGTCATGTGCAGGATCTTCACATTACAGTGTTACTGCACACATATTTTGCAACACATGCATTATGTTCAGGCAGTGCAATCATAAATCAGATCTATTAAAGGCGTGGAGCGCTTTCACCTTGCAAAGTATATATAACTTAAAGTGGTATTAAAGTCTTGTTGTTTTTTTTTTTTAAATAACAAATGTGTCATACTTACCTGGTCTGTGCAGTGATTTTGCACAGAGCAGCCCGGATCCTTCTCTTCTCAGGTCCCTCACTGATGCCCCTGGCTCCTCCCTCCTGCTTTGTGCCCCACAGCAAGCAGCTTGCTGTGGGGGCATCCAAGCAGGCCTGCTCCCAACACGCGGCTCTGTGTGTCCATTCACACACTGAGCAGCTGTTTGGCTCCACCCCCTCCATTTCCTGATTGTCTCACTGGCTGTAATTGACAGCAGTGGGAGCCAATGGCATCATTATAACATCTCGGGTATGATAAAGTTTGAAACACAAAATCATAAATTATAATATAATAAATAACTATAAATACGTTTATATATATATATATATATATATATATATATATATATATATATATATAATAGTAAAACTGCATGCAAGGCACTGGGGGGCAAACTAAGGTCAATTTATTTTATTTAGTAATGTAATCCAATAGGATTATTACAATATATCAGTGTGTTTTACTTTTTGAATTTGCTGCCGGTTCCACCCCCCGCGACGCTCGCAGGGAATGGAAGCTGGGGGAAAAACAGCATCAGGTGAAAGATCTGGCCGCAGTACACTGCCGGAATACATTGCAGGATTCTGGGGACAAGGTAAGTAACCTCTACCAGGATCCAGCAATTTCTCCCTGGCGGTACCCCGAGTGTGGCTCGGGGTTACCACTAATGGCACTCAAATTCAACCCCGAGCCACACTCGGGAATACCGCCAGGGAGGTTCAAACCTAATTAAATGTGTTTTCTTTAAATGCAAAGAGTGTTATCTATCTAGATATCAGCTTCTTGAAATCATCTATTCAACAACATCCTTTGAAAGAAAGGGGAAGGACTGTGAGCCAATCATGTGTGCTGCATTAAAATAGAACATGCTGATAGGGAAGAGAGCAGAGTGAACAGATGGGTGAGCTCATCAAACTGCTGTTCTTTCACTCTTCAATCAGCAGGCAATGGGTGAGAGGTAACACCACTGTATTCCCAAAGTTGTGCCATCCACTTGGCTGTGATGTATGAGGTGTAAATCTCAGAATTGGATGGACAGAAATACAAATCTTTGGCAATTAAAACAGCTTCTATGTATGTATGTTCCATACAGAAAATATGTTCCTAGAAATGAAGCCTAAAGCTGACCATACATGGCTGTTTTTTTCACTCACCCAGTGGCCTGAATGACAAAAAAAAAGTACTGATTCCCCATCCACACATTCAGATCTTTCCTGCTGTGTCATTGTATTCTGACCACAGAACTCCAGCAAGGTCAGAATACACTGATCGATGCTACAGCCGATTGGCTGCATGGGCTGATCTAAGCCAAATTCTCAATTTAGTTGCTCATTAGATTGACTTCTCATAAATGGGAACATACATAGATGGATCTAAATTCCATTGGTCAGTGCTGAACTAGCCAAATTTCAATCCTCAATGACCAGCAAACAAATAGCTTACAACAATATAATGTTAACACATTACAGTAGTTGTAAAGAATTTATTTTGCATTCTCTGCATTAAGGTGAAAAAAAAGCTTTTAATATTACCCAGCCCCTCCCTAATACTTACCTGAGCCCGCACATCTGCAGCAGCTCTTCTCCCCTTTCCTCCCTATCTCACAGGCTTGGCCATTGGCTCCTGCTGCTGTCAGTCAAAATCTGTAAGCAGAGAGTCGGGGGCAGGGCAGAGGCAGGCTGTGTGTCTGAATAGATGCGAACAGCTAGTCTTGTGATCAAGCATGCATGAGTGTCCCCATAAAAAGTGACTTCTTATGGGGGCACTCAGCTGGGAGGAGGAGCCAGGAGCACCCAGAAGAGGAGGATCAGTGCTGCTCTGTGCAAAACTATTACACAGAGCAAGTCAAATTATGTCAAATTATGACATTTATTGTTTTAATGAAAAAAAAAAGTGGAAAGCTTTACAATCATTTTAATAAAAGCTCATTTTCTATTGGCTGTTACTGGTAACATCTCTCTAGCATTTGGCCTTTTTTGTCTTTCTCAATGCCTTTGTCAGAAAATTATCCAAAATGAAGGTACTTAACTCCATTGTGTAAATGCAAACTGTGTCACTTCTAGCAGATCCCTATTAATAAAAGCAGATGCTGTATTTTTGTCATTAGTTGACTACAAAGCCCCAAAGTTAAAGAAGCGTATTACAAGATACAAACAAGGCACCACTAGATATTTAAAGCTCATGTTAATTAACTCAAATTTGCAAGTGAGTGAGAGGGAAGGTAGAAAATGATTGACAGCTGAATGCCTTCCATATTGCAAACTCCTGGATGCGTGTAAATCTTTAATGAATTCTGTTGCTAATCTCCCTTTACAGTCAGATGCTAGCAATATCATTGCGAGTTAACATAATAAATGGGCATGTTTTAAGGGGTGTGCACAAATGATCTTGTGATTGCTGGCAGAGACTGTTTGTATAAATACAAACTACCCATCCATGAACTGTGTTTATGTTGGATCCTGCATGGCGTGCCTAAGTGAAATGTTTTAAATCCTCTTCTCACTAAGGAGTTGGGGGGGATTTTCTTCTCGTCTATTGATGACTCGACTCTTTTGTTTCGAATCCAGTGTCTGATGTTTCCAGGTGAATTATCCTGGATAGGGCTGGTGCATCCATATCAATGCCTTATGTTAAACGGTGTTGCATCATAATCTTGTTTCATTTCTATTACAATGGCTTCTTGTCGAATCAAGCCTCTAGCATGAAGATAATAGAAGCCAAACTTTTCGAGGCAACAGTGTGTTTAAATTACATGAAAAATGATGCCAAAAAAGAAAATCTATGGCCTGTTTTTTTCAAAAGGAAGAAAGCTAACGGGGCTTAGAGGAACTTTATTGTTGGCAGAACTTAGGCATTCCTTGTGAAGCATGTAAGACACAGAGATATATAGTATCAATGTCTCTTAAGAGAAGGAATAGGCACCAGAAAACATTTTTTTTTCAGGCTTGCCTAAGCCAATCAAATCCAAAAGCAAACCCAAATACCACTTATGGAACTTAATTTAAATACAGTGTTTTAAAAAGGGCACGTTGGGAAACACTTTTCTATTGACAGTCTAAAGCCATGGACTAAATGATACCAGGAAAAGTCTGTTTTTTTCCCTTTGAACCATGAGTTCTGCTAAGTTTATGTCAGGTGTGATGAAGTGAGTGTAATGGTGACAAACCCCAGCGACTCGCTTTCCCCTTCCCCTTTGCTTTTTCATTCATAGGCTTTGTCTTAAGCTTCCATAGAAAGGAAAGAAAAGTAAATAAAGAGTAAGCCTTATTTTCAGCAGGACCACAAAACTATTTGAGGGGTCTTTGGGGAACGTATGTCGCCAAGACAACTGAAAAAAAAAAGTACCAAAGACAGATGTAGATACAGAACTTTTTCAAAGCCAAGCCATTCTGGCGGTTCATAAATCACCGTTGTCACTTTGTTACAACAATAACTGTTCTTATGTACTGTACTCAAGCTATCCTTCCTTCGTATGGCCTAGTAGATATGGCGCACAGACTACAGCTGGTTTATCACTCAGAACACTAGATCTGGAATGCAGTCCATACGTCTGAACAAGAGCGTACTGTTTGTAGATAGGCGGCTGCAGGGGACAAAAACAATCAGCTATAGCTATATATAGCATTCAAGTGCAAACCACTAATGCATAAAGGTTGTCTGCATTAGATAAATCTATTCAGACATCATAGAAATATCAGCCAACGTGAAGAATGCGCGATGGTAATTAACAAATCAATGAATGTTTGTGTGAATCTATCTTATTATTTTTATGATAGCATTTAAATCTGCCTAATCCTTTTCGGATTAACTGCGATGATGGATTGGAATGGATCCTTGTTTGCCTCTTATTATAATTTAACATTACAGCATGAAAGAGAGTGATTGCAATTTCTACTGGTAATAGATCATGTTGTCACTCTGTACAATTGTTTAACAGAGTCTGCAAAGTAAACACATGCAGCATAATTCCAAATCCTTTATTTTGTAAAGGACGGAAAGACATTGGTGTCATTGGTGTAGTGGATGTTTTAATTTAGACCAGAATTTGTGTAATCATAAGGGGCCTCTGAATCTCATGCCAGTGCCTAGCAATCCGCCTGGACAATGAAATGCAAATTAAAGTTAGACTTGGGATAATTTGACATTTTGTAGGAGACCAGTGTACACAATGAATTACTTACAACTATTTAGTTTTTACAATAACCTGCAGCATTGTTTGGAGACATCCTCCAGCACTCTGGAAGATATCTTTTAGCATTAGGAATGAAAAAAACTAAATTAAAACATGAATCACAAGCATTGTGATCACAATTTTGGTAGGCATTAAGATTTCATGATGTTTTAATTAAAATACTTTTCTCCCAAATCTGATGAGTCTAAAGAGGAGGGCCGCAGATTGACAATAGTAAGGTTTGCTCACCACTGCAGTTTATATTTTTTGCGCTAGAAACAAAAAAAGACTTACAATTTTGAAATAAATAAATAAATTATATATATATATATATATATATATATATATATATATATATATATATATGTGTATTGTACTTTCTGCTATAAACATATTCAATTAAAATGTTAAAAATATAATTTCTTCATCAGTTTAGGCCCATATGTATTCTGCTACAAGTTTTTGGTAAAAAAAAATCCCAATAAGTGTATATTGATTGGTTTGTGCAAAAGTTATAGCGTCTACAAACTATGGGATATATTAATGGAATTTTTGTTATTTTCTTTACTAGTTATGATGGTGATCAGTGATTTTTAGTGGTACTGCGACATTGCGGCAGACAAATCTGACATTAAGTGCCACTTTTTAGGGACCCAGTGACCCTAGTACAGTGTACAGTGCTAAAAAATGCACTGTCACTGTACTAATGACACTGGCAGGGAAGGGTTTAACATCAGGGGCATCAAAGGGTTAAATGTGTTTCCTGGGAATGCTTGATAACTGTGTGGGAGATGCTTTGATTGGGGGAAGACAGAGATCCGTTTCTGCTTAGCAGAAACACAGGATCTCCATCTTCCCCTCTGTCAGAATGGCGATTTGCCTTGTTTACATAGGCAGACCATCGCTCTGCCTCTCTCGAGAATGATCACTAGGTGCCGGCGAACATTGGTGCATGTTTCCCACAAACCTAAAAATCTAAATGACGTACAGGTACGTGATTTTGCACTTAAGGGCGGCCCTACCATAGTAAACCTACGTGGAGTGGTCCGGAAGTGGCTAATGGGTAATTGCACCAGGGGGTGTATTTAAGAGGCAGACTGTGATTGGGAGGTCGAGGAATAGTAAAGAAACTACTCAATACAGGCATGCTGTGTGTCTCTGTATGCCCAGCCCAAAAATGCAAACAGACCACAAAGCACAGATCAGCTTCTGTGTTTGGTGTGGTCAGTTTAAAACAAGGAAGAGAGATGACTGGCAGGATCAACAAGGTACTTCACAAGGAAGACATACATGAAAATTATAAAGAATACGATTTATAAAATACACAGATGTAAACACACACATAGTAAAAACAATAAAGACTAAAGCATCGTACACACGCATCGAAAATCGGCAGGGAATTTTTGTCCGATGACCGATCTGCCGATCTGCCGATTTTCGGCTTGTTAAAAATCTGGTGTGCAGGCTATAAAATTTTTGTCCGCCGTCAAAACACGGCCGATTTTCGTGCAGTCAGTACAGATTTTGACAGGGAAAAATCTAATGAGCAAGACTGGGCATGCTCAGAGAAGAAAGAACACAAAGAAAGCAAACCAACACATGACATCACTTCTGAAGTAGAATTTTGTTGGGCGAGAAAATTTGTGTGCAGTCTAGGCACATTCCAACCAACAAAACACAACTCTGGACAAAAGACGGACGATCGGTCGGCCGATAATTGTTGCGTGTGTACTAGGCTTTAGGGTGGCATATATACACTTAAGGCATAGCCATTGAGTAGAAATACTCCAAACAGCATAAGGCCTTTTTACTAGCAGAAATGCCATAGCTCTACCTGCCTAAAGGGCCTCGTAGACATAAACAGTAATCAGTATAGAATATTTTGGACAGGTTACAATCAGATAACAATTCATAAGGAGACTACTATTTTGATATTTTGTGCCACTAACTATTGTTTCATCTAGTATTAGACAAGAAAAATGCATCTCCATTTGCAGAACAATCTATGCTCGAATGCAGGGGTATGCAAACTGTGGCCCTCCAGATGTTGCAGAACTACAAGTTCCATGAGACATAGCAAGACTCTGACAGCCACAAGTATGACGCCTAGAGGCAGAGGCATGATGGGACTTGTAGTTTTGCAACAGCTGGAGGGCCGCAGTTTGCATATTCCTGCTCTAGTGTGTCACACGGTAGTTTCTAATAAATTCACTTCTCTATTTCTGTAGAATAAAAGTTATCTTCACACAATAGCTCAAATGATGCCAGATGTTTACAAGGTTTAGGTGTATAATGAAAGTATAACAGCTATTTGTTCAGCCTGTTTTGATGCATTTACTCATGTAATACTAATGGAAATGCAAGCCCAAGAAGGTTGGGTTTCTATAATAGGGCAGCAGTCTAAAAATACACATATGAAAATTATAACAGCACTGAATACATTTTCGCTGATAGAAAACAATCTATATTCATACATTAATACTGTTTGCCCTTGCATCCTAATAACATTTATATGTGTACTTTAAACGTCTCATGCTTTTGACATCAAGCTATTTTCTTGTAGAACACAATGCACAGACATAAATTCTTGGTTAAGAATGTGTGGAGAAAACGTGTTTTTTTATCTTGTGAGTTGTTAGCAGCTCGATGGAACTGTCAGGAACTGGCTCTATGAACTTAGAGTGGAAATTTATTAGTGAGAAAAATATATTACAAAGGAAAGATTACCCAGTGTTTCTAGAAGTATAGAAACCTGGAAAAGTGTAATATACTGAAAGTCAGGGCTTGGCAGGCATCTCATATTCTGTATCTCTATGTTCTCAATATAAGTATATTTGTCTTTTTACTGTCAAGCTCTTTTAGTGAGACCATAGTAGATCTGATGATTATCTGAGATGCACCTAACATATTAAATAAAAATCCAGCATGTCATCTCTGAAATGTTTGGTTGTGAGAAATTGCAACATTTCCTACAAACCCTTATTTTTAAAGGAATTCTATCAATCTCACTCTACTAGAATTATTGCCAGTTTTTTTACAGCTTAGTACCGGTGCAATGCACTTTTTGATATTGACCTTATGTAAGATGTGAAACAAAATAATAATGTAAAAGTACAGGTAAAGAACAGAAATGCATGACAGTGTTGAAATCTATGGCAACACTAACAGAAATGATTGGCTAACTCCTAGTTTTAACAGAACACACAGACATGAAATGCGTGGGCTGTTTATGTGAATCTTCAGAGGACATCCTGGCTGATTTGTGACCTTTCTGCTGACCATTAAATGTTACTTTTACTAGTATCGGGGGAATCTGAGGCCCCAACTAAGAAAATGGTTACCATTCTGGAACCCAGAAAGCAAATTATTACCATATTGACAGCAAAGCAAAGTCATACGATGACAAAAACAATGCCATATACATTAAAAAGAAAACAATAATGATTAAATTGTAATTGATGCAGCTCTGTATTACTATTTCAACATGGGGAGTTCACATGAGAACCATTGCAGAATATTGCCTAAACTGGTGGTATAATGCTAGCTACTTATTAGTATTCGACCAATATCAGTTTTTGTTGCCGATACCAATATTTTGGCCAATATTTTTGTACATTTAAAAAAAAAATGTGTTTATTTTTTTTTGACAGGTATTTTTGTGGTGGGACCGGGGGGGTCTCAAAGACCCCAAACCCCTCCTCTGCACTTAAAAGCATTCAAAACGACAAGTTTGGCTGTTTTGAATGCTGTAATTTTTTTTTAATCTGGTGCCAGACAGTACCCGGAAGTGATGTCACTCATGACATAATTTCCGGGTTTTTGCATTGAGACCTGCTTTGATCGTGTCTTCGGCGACCGTGCAGGCTGGTTGCTCGGGTCTCCCAGTGGGACGGGAGACCCGGGCGAGCCACGGAAGGTGGCGGGAGGGGGGTGTCCCATCCTGCTCCTTGTAATAACAGCCGAGCGGCTTCCCAGAAGCATCGGTTGTCATTACAAGACAGGCGACCGTCGGCTATGGACGCCGGTACCGGGGTGTAGCCTCTAGCTGCAGGCATCACTTGGGTACAAGCACTTTCCCGAAATATCGGCAATATCGGTAACCTCCGGGGCCAATTTCGATATATCGGGAAAAGTGCATATCGGCCCTCAATATATTGGATTCGCCGATAATCGGTCGATCCCTACTACTTATCCACAGCCATTGTCGTTCAAGATGGTTCTGCCTCAAACCACCTAACCTTGCAAGGCTGAAACCATGTTTTTTAAAGCCTTCAGTCATGCCAATTAAGAATTTATTGGATTTGTTCCCATGTTTACATTTTTTAATGCATTTTAAATTGTAGAATTGTAGAAGAATTATCTCACATAGCTCCCCATATGTGCCTGCAATATTAATCATAGTTTATATGCTATCACTTTCCAATAATAAGCGGATTTTGGATTTGGACACACATTCAAATGGTGACCCATCTCAGTGCCCTAATGGCATCAAAGGTGTGTGCGATGCACAAAGCCATACACATCTGTACAATATGCACTTGCATTTGTTTACAACTATGAACAGTATATTGAAAAGATAATTTGTCTCTGAAATAAAATATGCTGACCACAGCCTTCTTTCTATGAACAGTTTAACATACTTTATGTAACAGTGTCTAGTCTTAAAAATAGAGACATACCGTGAAAAAGATTAAATGAAAATTGATTGGTAAGATAAGTGCATAGCATCATCAGTGAAAGCATAGACTTCATGAAACTGACTGAGAATGGAAAACTGCTATGTGTGGAGGAAGTAAAAAGAAGCCCAATGTCTCAGAGGTCTCTGGATGGTGGCAGTAAAGCTTTCATAAAACAAAGTCCTTTTAGAAAGCAAGATGAGTAAATAAAATCTAAATATTTAATTAACCTATTGGCAACTGTGTAACTCATATATGTGGTGGCAAGAAAGGTGGGCTTTAATGCCCAGCTTTCACACATATACCTTCATGGCAGCATAAGGTAAACTCACGGTGTGCTCCCTGCACACTGAACAAGTTGTCACCGACAGATCTTGGTCAAGGCTTCTAATCTAGAGCTAGCGGGACAGGCTTCCAATCATGTGACTGCTGCGAGAGACAAGATATTAAGGGGTAAAATATTATTTTGTAGATGTCCATGGCTGTTGGACCAGCATCATTTGTCCTGAGTTACAATGGACACAGGGGGTACATCCACTTTTGATGTCACTGTTTATAATGTGTAGTGAATTGTATGGAGGCCACTTAGGAACTGCTCATTTGCATTCAGAAGCAACTGATTATATACTTAAGTATACTGCCAGTAGAGATTTCAACAAGTGCGCCCTTTCATTTTGAAGATACAAATGGCCACTTTATATATTTAATATTGCTACTTATGCCAATTAAATATCTGCAACTTCATAGCAGTATTCGAAGACTGAATTCTCAGTGTAGACAGAAAGAGTAGGAATTCTATCTTATCATCTACCACGTGTATATATAAACGTGACAGCATGTTTAACCTCCTAATAAACCTATACTTCCTCAGGCTTGAAAACAGCTGCTGTCACTGGTTTAAACCTTTTTTACTTGACTATCTTAACAGCTTTTCCACCCACCAGTTCAAAGACAGGTAATTTCCACCAGTGAGGCAGCACAAGAGAAAAATGCATTTTGCACTGTACACTTTAATATCCGTATACATTTATAATTATGCCAGTGTATATTCTCATGTGACATTGGCTTACTACATACTCTTAAGGTTTACTGTGAAATTATGTGTTTACTGCCATGATCAGCTCTTTGATTTTCCACCCTTGTGAAGTAGAATGTTACATTTCTCATTATACACATAACATACTTTATATAATCACCCGTCACAGTGGCTCTGTTGGACTTTAATAAAAAGAATACAGTGAAAATTTTAAATGAACTTCCAATTAGGAAGAGAATGCAGAACTTATCATATTCCGTTATTTGCATTTTACAAGCTTGCTGTTGAGCTGAGAAGGTTTAAGGGTGCTTATCTGGCATCCTTCTGCTTTATTTCTCTATTAAAATTAATCCCTTGTAATAACAAATGAGGTTTAAATGCTTATTATGTATGTAAATGGAATGGAAATAAAAGTATCTCATATTGTAGCTGGAGCAAAGAAATGTGTTTATAGCCCATAGTAGGAACAGCATTTGATTAATGTCAAACATAATACAACATACAAAAAGTGCTTATTCTATTTTCTATTCAATGTAAAGTGGTAAATATACTTTGGTAGCTGTGTGTTTTATTAATAGCTGATGCCCCTACCTTTCAGCCTAAAACAAAACTAAATGAATGGGTAAATGAAATTCATAATTACTTGCACTGGTGGAACTAGAACCATAGCAACCTACACTTTGGTTGTAGGGTCCAGGCCAGGATGGGGAGGCCAGTCAGGGCCCCTGAGATAGGAAGTATCTTGGTCAGGGCTCCTGGGATGAGGAGTGGCCTGGTGGGGGCCCCAGAGATAAAGAGTGGTAAACTGAAAGAACCTCATCTTAGTGCAGTGGTTCTTAACCTGGGTTTGATCGAACCCCAGGGGTTCGGTGAGTCAGTCTCGGGGGTTCGGCGGAGGTCAAGACACACACCCAACTCATATGATTCTTTATGACACGCCCGGCTCATCCCCCCGAGAAAATATTACTGATTGTGAGGCCGAGCGCACCACGGGAAATCAGAGCTGAGGTCAGGACATTTCACAGCCATTACACATAGACACTTGACGCTCCGCCCCCTGTATCTCCCCCAGCAGGTTTCCAGCCTATCTCCTGCAGGCTGCTTGCTGCTTGAGTGGGCGGGATGGGGATGTACATGACCACGAAGATCACGCCCGCCTGGAAGAGGGAAGTGTGAGCAGCTGAGCAGAGGGAGCCGAGTGAATGTTCCTGGAGGAAGGCTCAGCTAGCTGTACATGGTGGATTCGTTTACAAGCACCTCTATGCTAAGTCTGCTGAGTTACTGCAGCTTAGCATAGAGGTGCTGTTAGCTGACAAATGGAAATGCATGTCCTTTTCATTTAGCTCAATAAAGCATTGTGAATTCCCCCTGGTGTGTGCCCTCCTGATACCCCATGGTATGGCCTCCCAACCCCTCCCCCCCTGTGTGTGCCCTCCTGACACCCCATGGTATGCCCTCCCAACCCCCCCCCCCCAGTGTGTGCCTTCCTGACACCCCCAAGTCACACTGATTTGCAGTAAATATTCATTATTATGTTTTTGTTTTTGTGTGAAAATCATGTTTTAATGGTTTTGTTCTTTGTTCTTAATATGGTTTTGTTCTTTAATGGTTTTGTTCATTTTGTGCACCTATGTATAATAAATATATACCTAAATATATACCTATGTTTTATTTTTCCAATTAAGAAGGGTTCGGTGAATGCGCATATGAAACTGGTGGGGTTCAGTACCTCCAACAAGGTTAAGAACCACTGCCTTAGTGTATCATAGACAATCTGCAGACTGGCAGTGAGTGCCCAATAATTTAATGCAGCAATTGCTGGAATACTGGAATTTATCAGGAATTCCAGCACTAGGAACTGCTGAATCAGGAACCAAGGGACGCATTGTAGATCAATGCCTGGGCTGATGTAGAGCAGCTTCAGATCTGTCAGAGGTGCATTATACATTTTGCTATGTGGCCCTGTGATTTCTATTCATGCACCTGTCCTCATGTTAAACATTATACAATCTGGTTGAATAAAGATTTTCTACTCATGAAGCTGTACAGCAAATCTAAAGCACACTTTAATTCAACTTCATATTTATTATTTATTAATACATGATTAAATGTTTTTTTTTTTTGGATGAAAGCAGTATCTGAATTTGAAAAAAATTGGAAAATATTACATCTCCTGCCATGCCAGACAAGGCTATACTGTGTGGCAGAGGTATGTAAATCGCAGAACTAGAAAGACAGAAATACAAATACTTTTCGCAGATAAAAGGGATCTAGTGTATGTATCTTATCTGTGTATTTTGGGGCCATTGCTGACCTCTTTTTTCATAATGCTAATTGCTTGGCTGTCCCCAATTTATCATTGACCTTAAACACACTGATTAAAAAAATCAAACATTTTAGAAAGTATTATTAGCCAGGCAAGTAGCATTTTGTAAGCTCAGAAACCAATAGCAACCATTGGTAATTCTTTATTTATTGGTCTGACTGCAGCAGAGTGTGTCTGATTTGCTGCTATGGACTCCTGGGCTCAACAATAAAAAATATATATATATTTTTTTGATAAGGCCTCATTTGTTCCACAGGCTGATAAAAACCTCATCTAGCTTGCACAGAAGCAGTATCTAATGCAAACACACTTTAATAACTCTGGCCTTCCTTTCCAAAATTACGATTTAAGGTAAACTAGAGAAAACAGAGAAAAGAATAGATAAGCAGTGAAGACCAGAGTGCAACAAGTAAATTAAAAATTTTAAAAATAATGGCACCACTCTAAGCAAAGGTTCTTCTTCCGAGTTAAAACTAATTTACCCTGTTATAGATACAGAGGCCTAATCCATCCAGGACAAATGTGTCCTTTGTGATAAACTATTTGGTAACAAAAAAAAGTAAAAAATGAAAGAAAATCAATTCTCTTCAGCTTTTTTTTTTTTATTAAATAACTAACAGAAGTGAAATAAACTACAAAGAAGAGATATTTCTGCTGAAAATTACTTTTACAAATATTGAAGGCCTAAATACTATTTTTTTTAACAAAATGTAATGCTGAAAATGTGATGGGTCACAAGAGGTCTATATAGTTAAAACTGACAGATAAAGAACTGGAAAAATGATGTCTTCCAATAATTAGTATCTCCAACTGTGATTATTATAATACAGTAATGAAATAATTGACCTTCTGATTAATGGGGTCAGGCATTATTTAATAGACAGTGGCAATAAATTTGAAGCTACCTCATCACAATTACACCTACTTCTGATAAAAACAAAGACTTAATAAATTTAATTGATGGAAGGTGACTTTTTTTTAATCCTCGCTCGCTGTGTAAGTAAGTCTTAGTGTTCCAGGAAGCTCAAAGTTAATCATAAATAGATTGTTTTATAAAACATTGCCCAGAATGGAAGAAGAAAATCTACACACATATGTGTGGTTAATGAAATAAAACCCTATTTAGACTTAAACAGCATAAGGGTTTTCTTACTTAAATTTCAGATTCATCAGTAACCCTAGCAACTAATAAATTATGTGATCATGAGGTTTGCCAACCTGTTAGCAAAGAAAAAGTAGTAAAAATGCATGAAAGTGCCAAGGAAGCCTTTTAAGAGATTAGTATAAGCTGAGGAAACAGCCTGAGGTTACACATTTCAAGTCAAACAAGAAGCGGAGGCTTGGAGGAGTAACGTATGGGCCGTGGGTAAACATATGCAGGTGCTTTCGGCTTTGACACTTTAAGCATTAACACTTTCAGTATGGCAAACAGCTAACGTCATTTGTGTACATGTCAAAAAAAAATTAAATGAACATTTCTGATTTATATTGACTTGTATTAAATGTTTTTGCTTTTGGATCACTATGCTGAACTTCATAACGTGTTCATGCCATTTAATTTACTATGCTATATTGTCTTAAAACATCAGTATATGGAAGACTGTGACCATCCATCTCATAAGATACTTGAATCACATGATGCGTTTTCTCCAATTATCTCATGAGATGTTGAAAATGTCAATTCACTCTCACCTCATGAGTTTTTTACCTCCCAAATAAAAAACATGAGGTAAATAACTCATAAAACAGTGTTAAAGTCAATTAACCACTTAAGCCCCGGAAGATTTTACCCCCTTCCTGACCAGAGCCTATTTTGCCATTCGGCACTGCGTGACTTTGACGGACAATTGCGTGGTCGTGCGACGCTGTAGCCAAACAAATTTGACGTCCTGTTTTCCCCACAAACAGAGCTTTCTTTTGGTGGTATTTGATCACCTGTGCGATTTTTGCTTTTTGCGCTATAAACAAAAAAAGAACGTCAATTTTGCAAAAATAACAATATTTTTCACATTTTTTTACATGAAATTCCCCCCAAAAAATGTAAAAATATTTTTTTTAACATTTTAGGCCAATTTGTTTTTTGTTACATATGTTTGGTAAAAAAAAAATCGCAAAAAGTGTATTTCGATTGGTTTGCGCATAATTTATTGTGTTTACTAACTAAGGGAAAGATTTTTGTCATTTTTGTTGTTTTTTTTTTTTAACGCGCAATGGCGGCGATCTGCAATTTTTTTACGGTACTGCAACATTGCGGCGGACAGATCGGACCCTTGACTGACATTTTTGACACTTTTGGGGTTACCAGTGACATTTCAACAGTAATCAGTGCTATACATATGCACTGTTACTGTAAAATGACACTGGCAGTGAAGGGGTTAACTTTTTTTGAGAGGGAGGGGTTATGTATGTCCCTAGGGGTGTGATTCTAACTGTGATTGGCTGTGGCTTGAGGTGTATGAACAGTGATCAACGGTCCTACATAGTAGAACCGTATGATCACTATTCATACACAGGGAAGAATGACAGGCGGCTTGTTTACATTAGCCACCTGCATTTCTCCCGCTCTAACGGACGATCGCGAGTGACCGGCGGACATCGGGTCCACCGGTCACACGCGCGGGGGGGTCCGTGACCGCACGGGAGCGCGCCTCCGGTGGCGCACGCTTGCTCCCTAGACCCTCACAGGCTAGCGACGTAGCCCTACGTCGCTCTGCCTGTGAGGGGCTGACTGCCGACGTAAATAGTCGTGCGGCGGTCGGCAATCGGTTAATGAAGGAAATAAATAAATTAATGTGGTAATTTAGTAGTGGTCTATGCAGGAGGCATTTAAGGAATATAAAAAATATAATAGCCAATTTGGAGTAGTCTCTGCCTTTTTGGACCAGTTTCTCAGCAATAATACATAGAAACCTAAATATGGAAAAACACATAATTATTGGGGCCGATATAACTAAAGGCAAAACATTTTTTTTTTGTTTTGGATAGAGTAGAGAGGGATTAGAACACCTGTCAGCTTTTATTGCTGTCTGTGCCACCGTTAGGGAGATTCCCCTTCTCTCTATTTATCCTATTTACCATTATTGTTGAAAGTGAAAGAAAATCCCAAATTTTGGGTTGTCCCCAGAAAAATAATAGAGGGGAAATCTTCCAATGGGGACATTAGTTCTGGTGATCTGGGGGGGGGGGGGGGTGTCCGCAAGGGATTCTTTTAATTTGTAGAGATTTCCTCTTACTTCCTGTTATGGCTATGGGACAAAAGTGAAGGGAAATCTCCACAATGACAAAGCAGTCTTTTTTATTTGTGGAAAAACTGTGTTTTTTATATGTGTGTGATTATAAAATTATTTTAATTTATTATTTGACATTTATAAATGTATTTTGTATTTACAGTAAGTGTTACTAAACCCACAACAGTAAAATCAGTCTGTGTGTGCAGTAAAGCATGGTGGTTATACTCACTGTGGAACCTGAGGGGTTAATCCACTGCATTGTGTAAAAGGGCTGTTTGATCTTGTATGCATAGATCCTCCCCTTCTTGCATCGCCCCCAAATCATGTCCGGATAAGACAGAGTAAATGGAGTCAGGCTGAACACGCTCAGTTTTTGTGTGTATTGCTAGAGAGTTTTTTCCTTGGGAGAGTGCATGTGATCAGCACAGGGTCAATGAGCACTGTCCAGACAGAAGGTCAGGGGTCCTGCATCTTCATAGGACAGCCAATGCAGTAGGAAAACATCTTACAAGCTTTAAGCAGACACTGATAGAAGTCACAAGATTGATATATACTGCTGATTGTAAAATGTATTTAGCAGTTTATATTTAATAAAATAACTGCATTTCCATGTTCTGTGTACTGTGGAAGACCAGATATAATGAATGCAGGGTCCTGGGTTTAGTAACACTTTAATTTAACTTGGTTGTTTTTGATACACCAAGTGTGTCCTGTAAAAGCAGCTTCCCTATGACTGGTATTCTGGTCATCTTTTATCTTTTGTATTAATACATATGCTGCAGGGATCACACTGACTTGTGAGTTAGCATATTTTTTACAGTTTAAACCATTTTACCTCTTTATTAGCACTAAAAAATGACAGGGGTTCTAATTCTTTTCCACTGTATATCATGTCATGAGATAAAATACCACATGGTTTTATGAGTAAAATACCTCACATTTTGATGAAATAACTCATGCTTTATTTTAGTAGTATATATAATCAATAACAGCGTTGCGCCACTTGAAATAGTTAAAAGAAAATGCATAAAATATCATATGCAATCATTTTACAAAAACTGGTGCAAATAAATTAAATAAAAATAGTGATATAAAACCCCAAATTCATAAGTGACAAAATGTCAAGTACATATAGATATAACAATACTTAAGTGACAGGTAAACAAGTTCATCAAGCTTTATCCCAAAGTTGTGCAAATAACAAAATCAGTGCAAAAATGTAAAAAGTGCAAGTGCTCTCCTCCACCAATAATGGATGGCCTTTCACCTCCAGCTCTGACCCCTGTTTTACCATCAGGTCAGAACTAGCAGTTCCCCTCTGGGTATAAAAGGTGTTTATTGGCGTGGGGATCCTCGTCAATCCGCTCCTGGCAAACACAACCGTAAATGTATAGAAAAGAGAGGACGAGATCTAGTGCTCTCCGTTTAAAATTTATTGGTAAAACATAAGTAAAATAACACACTCACATAGGCGGCCATTAAATATTTCAGATTTATATATATTCTATATTCTATATTTAATGTCTATCGATAAGGTAGGATGGGATGATGTAATCTCTGGAAGTTTTTTAGTCAGGCTTCAGGAGGTACATAATTAGGCCTACACCAATAGTGAGGATGGGATACACCCAGAGCAAAAGAATTATTCAACTTTGGTTAAAGTTGCACAGTTTTTTGTTTACCTACAGGCTCTCTTTACCTGCATAGGAAGTTTTTTGGTAGGCGAACTAACCTTTTAAGGCTACAGGGATGAGTTAAAAAAAATGTTGCTTGCTCATTTTTCTGTTTTTCAGCAAAACACACCTTCCATATGGATGAATGGTAACACATGTAAAACAAGCCTAAAACACATCGTGCTGAAACCATACCACATGGGAAACACAAAGGTGTGAATTTTTATTTGTATTTCTTACTGAGGCTGATTTATTAAAACTGGAGATTGCAAAATCTGGTGCAGCTCTGCATAGAAACCAATCAGCTTCCAGGATTTTTTGTCAAAGTATAATTGAACAAGCTGAAGTTAGAAACCTATTGGCTACCATGCACAGCTGTACCAGATTTTATACTCTCCAATTTTAGTAAATTAATCCCACTGTATTTAGAATATAACATTTTTCAGTTTGTTTCAAATATTACAATTCTCACTGTCATTTTTTAGGTATATATTATGTAATTAGGCATTAGACTCAGAAAAAGAAGTTACAAGGTTTGCTTCTGACATTGCTTGGATGCATGCATGGACCAAATCCCAAAGCGAATGCAGCAAAAAACACTTCAAATTTTAAACATAGACTTCCAAATATTTCCATGCTGCTAACAATACAGGTCATAACCGGAAAAAAAAAAAAAAAAAATGATGCTGTGCTGTTATTTACATTGCTATGAAGAGGATACTGCACCAGAATTTATAACCATGGTCCCTGCTTGTTGTAATATCTGAGCACTCTGCATGGGGGGAACTACCAAAAGTAATGGAAAAAGTATTTTTTTTAAACTTTCTTCTCTTCTTCTATTTTATTCAGTGAGAGATTCCGAACCAGGGGATTATATTTAACCACTTAACCTCCGGGAAAATTTACCCCCCTTTATAAGCAGGACAATTTGCAATGCGGCACTGAGTTACTTTAACTGACAATTGTGCGGTTGTGCAACGCTCTACCCAAATAAAATGTCCTTTTTTTCCCCCACAAATTCACAAATTTGGTGGTATTTGGTCACCTCAGCGGTTTTTATTTTTTGCGCTATAAACAAAAAAAACCCGACAATTTAAAATTTAAAAAAACCACAATAGTTTTTACTTTCTGCTATAAAACATATCCATAGAAGAATTTAAATAATCTAATTTCTACATCAATTTAGGCCAATATGTATTCTACAAACTATGGGATATTTTTATTTATTTTTTTATTTTTATTTTTTTCTAGTAATGGCGGTGATCAGTGACTTGTAGCGGGACTGCAATATTGCAGGGGACAGTTGGGACACTAACTGACACTTTTGACACTTTTTGGGGACCAGTGACATTAATACATTGATCAGTGTTAAAAATATGTACTGTCACTGTACTAATGACACTGGCTGGGAAAGGGTTAACATCAGGGGCGATTAAAAGGTTAACTGTGTGCCCAGCCTGTGTTTTCTCACTGTGTGGGAGGTGCTTTTACTAGGGGAAGGCATTGATCCATGTTCCTCCTTTGCAGTAACATAGGATGAATGCCTTCCCTGCTGACAGAATGGCAATCTGACTTGTTTACATAGACAGACTGTCGTTATTTCTGTGTAATAAACAATCAGTGGGTGCTGGGGGACATTAAGTCTGTGGTACCTGCAGATCGACGCACACAGTGTATAATTACAGCGGGAGTGGGCCACTAGCAGCGCGCCTGCGCGCCCCTAATCCTGAGTGCTTGACCACGTACTAGGTACACGATCCAGTGCAGTAAAGCCACCTTGCTGCTGTATATCTAAGGGATATGATCGGCAAGAAATTCATAAAATGTAGACTGTCTCCATAAGCCTTTTATGGTGACACTTTACATTAAAAAAAAACTCAACTCCATGAAATATCTAGGGGACAGATGAAGAAGCCCTACTGCTTAGTTGATTGTTTACTTCAGACAGTTCCATCATTCTCATCCTCAGCCCAAAGCTCTAGTCTATGGTGGGACATAGGGACATTAACCCTGCAATGTATAAGGTATCAGGTATAATAATAGCACAAAGAGTGCTAATAAGTCCAACAATGTGTTTTATTGCTGGCTGTTGGATACTACTGATTGTTTATTACTCTGTTCCTGTTTCATGTAGCATACTTTGTCTTTTTAAAATGTTTGTTATCTTTATAGAACAGTCTTTTGTCTACTTATCTACAGTACATATGTCTCTTTAAACCTATTTTGTATTCTCTGTACTTTTTCCAAAACTGGACCAAGCTGAAAGCTACATATGTGGGGATAAGCTAAATAATATTGTATATTGTGGTAGATGTGAGGAGAGACCGAAACATGGTTAGGTAGTAAAGCTGACCAGTAGTGTTAATAGGCATTACTGCTTAACTGGAGTTCATTTTAAATGTGAAAGAATGATTTCTGGGTTGGAAAACCAAACACCAAAGGACAAATGAAAATTAAATTTCCATTCAAAGGGATGACAAAACAAGGTTCTTCTAAAACGGTATTAAACCCAAAATCAAATGGTTATTATATTGTAGCTTACCATTTCTTATATGTGATGGCTGCATTCATTTTTTTGTTAGGCATTCATTCTTCTTTTTTCATCTAATGTTCCAGTTAGTAAGTCTGTTTTTTGTTTTTTTTACAAAAGAACAAGCTCTCCGGCAGAAATGCATCAGTTACAGAAATAAGACTATCTATTTATCAATAGCAAGGGTGCTTACAATGAATTCAATTGTATTTATTCTTGTAAAATCTTTATCCCGAAAAGGAAAAACTGTTTTCTGTAACTGCTTATAAAGTTAGAGTTTGGCTTCAATTGATAGTGTAGTTAAATCTACTGGTACATCTAACACTACCCTCATCCTGAACTGAAAATGCTGCTGTCCAAAGGTACCCCCTGTTCTCCTTCATCCAGAGTGGCGGCATTACAGGAGGTGTGCAATTGGCCAGATCATCAGGTGAAACCAGAGGGGAAAAATCCCAATAAAAGTAAACTGGTGCAACCACCAAATCTAATGATTGGTAAGCTGCAACATATGATATTTTTTGGTTTTTGGTTTTATACCACTTTTAACCACATCATAATTTTTAAATCATATCATAATTTGAGTTTTTCCCACTGACAGTAAGTTTTCTTTGCAACTTTTCTCTATTGTTGAACCCCATGGTGGTACAGATATTTTGTAACCTACCAGTACTCCTATAACTGTCACTTTATTGGAGTCTGTGCTGCATATGAAAAAGTGAGGAAAGGGGAAATAAAGAAACACATTGAAGAGGTGGTAGTGTGCAAGCCCATTATTACTAAGGTTATTTTTTTAGTACTCTATAAATTCACATATTTCCTGGATTGTTACACAGTGATCCGTAAAAATGGCAAAAATGTCTAGTAAATGTAAATTTCTTTCGAATAAAAGTGTATTTTTTCCATTCCATTTCAATATGAAAATGTCAGCATGCAAAAACCTAAAATTACTTTAGGTCACGTATGTGAACATACATTATTATTATCCGCTACCAGACTGAAACGGTAATGGTCTCTGTGAATGTTACTATAAAACCAATATGTATGCTTTATTTTATTTTTTCATAGAAAAGGACCTATTCGACCACTTTATGAGTTGTAAGAATTGCACCTGTTGCTAATGCCAATTAACAGAAAAAATTTTAACAAAATCCTAACCTGGCTTCAAAAAAGCTTAAGGTAACAATATTACTGAGATGCAGGCACTTACGTCAAGTACATCTATTAGCTTTCCTAACACTCCCTGTGTACCTATTGAGCCCCATAGATCTTAGGCCAAGGCTGTGAACACCAAGGATCTAGCAATACCCCTGCAATACCCCTGCAGATAGGGTTTATTCTTAACTTGCAGAGAAGCTGAGGCCCTTTGTACAGTCTAGGCATAGACTATAAATGGCTCCCCAAGGACACAGTGATTGCATTGCAGGCTAAAGACCTGCACCCAGGGTCTTTTGTTAACTTTAGAAAGGTATTTCATTCTCATACCAGTCTACATGATTGCAAACAGATCAATTGCAGATCAAAAGGAGGCAAACTGCAGGTTAAAATGCACCTGGCAATAATTTCTAAATGAGCTCAGAAGCATCTCAAACTGATGTAAACTGATTAAGAGAAAGAGGTAAATGTGGTGCTGCCTATATATTATGTGTAATCCTCTTAAAAAAAAAAAAAAATGGAAATGTTATATTGGAAGTGATAAACTATAAAAAAATATATGTATATAATCCTATTGCACAAACCCCATATGAGACCAGTATTAAAGTGAAAACTTATAAAACAACTGGTATGCTATAATAGTGTTCCAAACTACTAAATTACTATACACATACTGTCACAATAAATACAGTGCCAAAGAAAAGTGCTTATTCTTGCAAAAATGTGCAACAAGTACAATGATTAAACAAGTCCATAAACGATCTAATGCTTTGAAAAATTAATCAATCCATAAAAAAGGCCTGCTCCTGATGAAGTCATTCTGACTAAACACGTAGGGCCGAGACTAGAGCATCATCCCGTCACTTCCGGCTCGTGGAACGCACAGCATTCCGGAGATAACATATCTCCAAATGGAGAGATACCATTGTGCCATTGTAAGTGCGTTTTCTGTTTTAATAATAAAGAATCTGCTACAGATTTACACTATGAGTTGCCTCTCTTGTCCACATACCCTTTGAGGAGTATCCCCCACTGATCAGACCCGGGGAGACGGAGGAGGATTCACCTTCTATTTTTAACACCAAGAGACTGATGCTGCACTTTGGCAGATTTTTTTGCACTTTGTCATTTTACCTTTTTTACAAGGACTTTTTAATCTTTCAAAGCATCAGATCGTTTATGGACTTTTTTAATCATTGCACTTGTTGCACATTTTTTGCACAGATAAGCAATTTTCTTTGGCACTGTATTTTTTTTGTGATAGTATGTGTATAGTAAGTCAGTAGTTGGGAACACTATTATAGCATATAAGTAATTTTTTATGTTTGCACTTTATTACTGGTCTCCTATGGGATTTGTGCAATAGGATTATATACATATATATATATTTTTAGTTTATCACTTCCAATATAAACTTCTCACTGATTTTTTGTTTTTTTTCCATGAGGATTACACATAAAACATAGGCAGCGCCACCTTTACCTCTTTCTCTTATTCATTTCCATACATCACTTTGTGGGATATGTGAGGTAGGCAGCAGCCTTCTTGTCCACCCCATAGTGTGGAACTTTAACCAATCTGATGTCAACTGATGCCTGTTGGGAAGCCCAAAGTCTATTAACACAGGCCCTAAGTCAGGAACTTGCAGGCACCATTAAGCGGCATTGTCACCTCGGACCCTTTTGATGCTAAATCAAGTAAATTTAATTTAAAGTAGCATATCTCTTCCCATGAATTTAATCATTGCTATGATTCACTTAGAGTACTCCTGAACCTAAAACTGTCTGGAGTACTACTTTAAATAAAGAAGCCCCCAACATCTGTATTAAGTGTCCTAGATTATATTACCTGCTTGAATTCAGGTGTAGATTAGACCAGATAAAATATGCTTTCACAATGGCTCATGCTGTGTCATAGAGCCTGCTATTGCCATTGAAGTAAATATAGTCTGATACACACAAAGTAAGTCATGTCTTTCACCCCAGGCATAATGATATTGCTGTGAAGACACAAAGGTTGTATATGACCAGCTATGTTCTAGGACAACTACAATAAAATGACTCCCAGATGGCAGTTGTATACTTCTTTTTAATTTTTACAATGTTAGAAAAAGAAAATCCAAAACACTTAATATTAGGTTAGAGTAAACATGTACAGTATCTTTGTTTTCCTCGTTCTTAAGTATTAATATTTATCACTATTCCATTTTGTAATGATGGATGTAGCAAATAACGCTATGCCTCTAACTGGAACAAAATCTGGGTAATCTTATGTTCCTTTTTTTAAGTTGGTAAATACTAAGTTATTAGCATACCATAATTGAACTTGCCACCACCAGCTAATTAGATTAATGGACTGGCTGGCAGTGAAGCTCAGTAAATTTGTGGTGCTAGTGCTCCGTATACTAATAGAAGGAATTACTTGACTGGACTAGAACAAATAGAATAAATGGTATTATTTGGGCGAGTTTACTAAAGCAGCCAGTGAAACATGTTATATTTCACCTGAGCAGTTTCGAGCTGTAACACTAGTTTTCAGTACAAAGTGACAAATACAACAAAGCTAACATCAAACCAAAGAATGCTGATCATTGAATTATTTTAAAATGAATAAGCAAGCAAAATAAATAGAAGCGTAGATGAAAAAAGACTCTAAAAACATAATGAAAGTGTTTATGTCTGAATAAGAAACATGTACCTAAAACTTATACTACACTAGTTGGGTTTGACTGTTTAATATATGCCCCTGTAAAGTATCCAATAAATCAGCATACAGTTTTTTTTCTTGAGTCTAAATACTACATGTTCCTGAAAACAAAATATTATATATATATATATATATATATATATATATATATATATATATATCTGCTCCTTTACCTATAGACTTGGCTCAGAAGGAGCTGCCACTACAGGGAGCATTTACCCAGTTTTTTCAGCATTACTTTATTAGAGGCTTGCTTCAAAGAAGGTCTTACCTCAACTCCAAGTTAATTAGCAACAACATTTTTCACATTTTCCTTTATGCTCAGTAATATTACTAAAGACAGCCAGGGGCCCTATTTTATACTCCTAAGATCTACCTGGTTAATCACTACAGCAGTCCTCCCTATTTTAGTAGCTAATTTACATAATGTCTATGGCACTTATGATGCGGGAAAGCATGGGCAGAGATCTGTAGTGAGATTTCTATCTCAAAGTTTATATGTGGAATTAGCAAATGACGTTACATTTCAATATTTAGTTACACTAAAAGTGGTTGTAAAGGCTGAAGGTTTTTGACCTTCATGCATTCATGCATGAAGGTCAAAAACCTTCAGTGTGCAGCTCCCTCCTTAGCCCCTCTAATGCTTACCTAAGCCACATCTTGATCCAGCCATGTGCAGGAGACCCGAGTCTCTCCCTCCTGATTGGCTGAGATGCAGCAGCAGGAGCCATTGGCTCCCACTGCTGTCAATCACAGCCAGTGAGGCAGGTGAAAGGTCTGGGGCTGAGCTGCAATCTCTGTGTCTTCTGGATTCAGAGAGTCGGCTCGGGAGCGAGCACGCATGAGTGCCCCCACAGCTTGGGGAAGGGGCCCAGAGCACCAGCAGGGACCTGAGAAGAGGGGAATTGGGGCTGCTCTGTGGAAACCACTGCACAGAGGAGGTAAGTATAACATGTTTGTTATTTTTTTAATAAAATGCTTTCTTCTTTTACAACCACTTACATTCAGTCAGTATCAATGACTAAAAATATGATAGGTTAAATGGTTTGGCTCAAGCATGTTCATGAGTGTGGAAATTACTTAACTGTAATGTGAAGGGGTCTATGCCCTGGTGCTATATTTCTATGGGAAATAAATAAAAATAATACTCTGCCCTGATGTAAGGTACTGCACTATAAGCATCTATGTTTTGATATGTCAGCTTTAGCTTCTGACCGCTACAGGTTTCCCAATGGCAAAAGCTCAATCACTTTAGTTAATGTACAGCTAAAATCAGTTATAGCGGTTATGGTTCAGTGACTTGATGGAAATTGAAACCCACACATCAAAAATCCTATAAACATGAGATTACAACTTGCTGTGTAAAACGGAAATTAGAGTTGTTTCTTTCTTCTGAGATAGATAGATAGATAGATAGATAGATAGATAGATAGATAGATAGATAGATAGATAGATAGATAGATAGATAGATAGATAGATAGATAGATAGAAGCCATGATACAATAAAATGACAACAATAACATTTCTGTAACATGGATTACCTGTATGCTTGTATAGATGTGAAAAAAAGTCTTACTTTAGTATAAAAGCAATATTGTTTCAGCCAGCAAACCTTAAAAAGTGTTACTAAACCCACAACAGTAAAATCAGTCAGTATATGCAGTAAAGCATACCCACTGTGGAACCTAGGGGGATAATCCTCTGCATTGTGTAAAAAGGCTGTTTGATCCTGTACACATAGATCCTCCCCCTTTTTGCATTGCCCCATAACATATCCAGATAAGACAGAGTTACTGGAGTCAGGCTGCTCATGTTCAGTTTGGTGTGTATCAGTGATCAGCACAGGGCCAATCAGCACAGTCCAGACAGAGGGTCAGGGGTCCTGTATCCTGATAGGACAATCAGTGCAGAGTGAAAACTCCTCCTACAAGCTTTAACCAGACACTGATAGAAGTCACAAGACTGCTATATACTGCTTATGAGAAAAGGTATTTAGCAGTTTATGTTTACTAAAATGGTTTTCATGTTCTGTGTACTGTGGGAGACCAGATATAGTAAATGTAGGCTCCTGGGTTCATTAACACTTTAAAGCTGGAAAGACACTGACCAGCTGAATTCCGATCAATGTGTGGCCGTCTCCACACAACAGAAGCTGTTTTTTTCTTCTACTTCTCTGCAACTTACATGTTTATAAAGTTATCCTCAATCAGTAACTGCTAACAATTAGCTGAAGATACTGATCAGAACATTACCAACTGCACATGGCCAGCTTTAAAATATAAAACATTTAAAGAACAACCTCTTCATCCAATGCCATCAACTTAGTGTTGACTCATGATGAGTGCCAGCTTACAAAAAGGTGACAAACAACCTTATTTGTTTCAATTATCCAATCATTTGGAAAGCAGAGACCTGTTTTTATTTTCATGCACATCCAATTGGGTAACTGAAGTGAATGTTCACAATTTATTTTAAGAAGATTTTCAACATTTATCAAATCAACCCAAATGTCTCTTGTGAAATCAGAAGACCCTAAAACTTCACATCCAAAGTTCTAATGGATGCCCTTTAAAAGAAAGAAAAACTGAAAAAGGATCATAATTTAACGGAAAAAACATTGAGTATTTTTATAGAGTAGGATAGATAGCACTGATCTTGCGAAATAATGCAGTGTCCATAGATACATTTCTCATGACTGAAAGTGAAATGAAACCCAAATACAAAAATGTAATATAACGTAGCTGACCTGGCTTCATTTTCCTTTATTTTCATCTTGTAATACAGCAACACACTTCCTGTCTTATGCCAGCTATAGACAAATTCGAACTATGAATGGGCAGGCTGAATGTACCAAGTTGATCGATCGCTCAACTTCGGTAAACCCAGCCAGCTGGATTTTATTTGTGGTTATCACTAGTGGCTGGTATAGCTGCTAGCAAAAATCACTATCTTCTCCCGGTGGAGATGGCTTTCCCCATCCTTGCCCCCCCCCCCCCGCCCCGCCAGGAAAAGATAATGGCTCAACAAGCAGGATTCCCTTATCAACACTCTCTGTGTTGATGGGGGAACTGAGCAAATTTCTTTCCTGCAACCTGTGGTTGCAGGAAATAAATTTGCACTGTGTATGGCCTGCCTTAGGGTGTCTGCACTCCATTGGAGCTAAGGAGGCACCTTTGGACAACAGCAATGTCAATCTGGAGGAGAGGGTAGTGTTAGTTGTACTATTAGATTTAAATGGGCCTTACTAACATTGAGGCCAAATTCACTTTTTTTTTTTTTTTTTTTTTGTGCAATTAAGCAAGAGTTTTTTTTGTTTTGTTTTTTTGGTTTTTTACCTTTTGGGATAAAGATTATACATAAATGAATAAAACACTAACTTGTGTAAGAACCCTTGTCAGTGTTAAATGGTTTGTCTCAAAAGCTTAAAAAAGCCTGAAAAAATAGTTGTTGAGTTTAATATCGCTTTTAGTCATTGAAAATCTAGCTAGGGACATTGTACTTTACACAAAATCTATTTTTTGTTTTTGTGTTTAATACTGCTTGACGTTAGAGCAAAGAAAGATGAATTTAGATTGGCTTGTATGGGTTTTAGGACACAATCTACTTTGCCTTATTATTTTTTTTTTTTTTTAGTTTTAAGTACAGGGTTAAGAATTTGAATACTCATGTCTCCTAAAGCAGAATGCACGTACACAGAAAATAATTTGATATTTTGTCTTTCTTTTGTGAAACTGGTATTTTTTTTTTTTTCTCTTAAAATATGTAATAAAATTAACAGCTGCATCTAAACTGCATATCTTATCAATGATGACAAGTGTAATACAGACTGATAAGTTCACTTGCCATGTTCATATTACCTGTTGAGAATGAATTAAAGATTGCAGGATGCTACAGCTCTCATAAAGGAAAGGACATATTTGTAGTAATTGTTGTAAACCTACCAAAATTCCAAAATCAATTTTCCTGTGAGGCCTAATGACAGAATATTTATGTAGGCTCATGAGAAAAATATAGTTCTCAAGTCTGATGCCTTCCAGCTTATTTTAGGAGCCAGGTTTAATCAATGGCGTCAACCATCATGACAAGAACAAGCAATGGGCTCCCCGTCTAAAGAAGAGATTTTGTAGATGTAATCAATATGCACTTTCCTCTCCTTATTGCTTTTTAGGCTGTTTACTTCAAAGAACCTGTGTCACTCATTATTTAAATAGTAATTAGAATATCCTGGTGATTCAGCATAGAAAAGAGGGCATATTGATCAACACTTCCGTGTGCTAGGTGTGACCATAACTAATACTGGCAAATGCATAGCTTTATAGAAAACCTTTCTATTAGTAACCTACTATAAATGTAATGGTGATGTCTCAAAATCACATAGTGAAATTTTCTGAATATAATCTGAACCCACCAATATTATTGGTAACAGAAGGTGCACTTCATGCATATAGTACCTTACATACAATGAGGGCTGTTTTAAGAAATGGTTCGGCTCATCACTGTATCCAGCACAGTGGAAGCTTTACCCTCATGCTTAGCCTACACCACTATGTGTATGTAAGTAGGGGTCCCACTGGGCCAATTTAGGTGAGAGGCAGCAGGACTCCAGGACTCTTGGGGATCTTCTGGTGCGCCTCACTAACTTTATGGGCCAGGAACAACTGCCATATATTTATAAAATTATTAACATGGCCCTGCTTGTAGTACATATATGATGCAGAATATAGCCAGTTCTGGCTTCCAATCACAGCAGATGTGCAGCAGCAAAGATTTTGGTCTGGCCAAAAGCTGTAGCATTCCTACTAATATAGTAGCTATTTGGTTCTCTCAGCAAAAATCCTGACACCAAATTGTGGCACAGAGCCAGGAGCATTTGGGGGTGTGATTTTTGCCACAATTTTAGCACGTTTTGTCGCTGACAGTCATGCCAAAATTGCATCATGTTCGGGGTGCAATTAAGAAATAATGGCATTGCAAACGCGTCCTGTGTTTTGCCAGGATTCTGGAATCGTGGGCAGAATCTTGCGATTTTACCTGTGATTCCAGTACGCTGAGGTGTGAACAGAGCCCGAGGCTTCATGAACACTAGCATTTCCTAGAAGCTGTTATTATTTTTTTTTGCTCTTAGAAGCTAAATGGTGTTATCTTATGTGTAAATGCACACTACTTTAGGCTATTAGCATTTTTTAGGCTTCAGTGTATAGAAGCAGAAAAAAAAATAGTTTTTGTAATGTTTCTTGCAGTGTTTTCCAGCACAAATACACCTAAACACCACTAATAGCGTTTTTGTTTTTTATGTTTTTTAATGGAATTGCAAAAAACACTAATAAAATTCTAACACTCCTAAACACTACTAAAACATTACTAAAAACACTAATGCCAGCGTTTTTATATAGAGTTTTTTCCAGCATTTGTTTAGCTTAAAAAAACCACTAGTATGCATGGACTCTTAAAGTGGAGTTCCACCCTATTTTTATACTTACCTCCATCTTCTCGCTCCGGGTCACCTGAAAAAGAAATGGATAATCGCATATTTTTTTTTTTTACTTACCTCGTAGCGAAGAAAATATACTTACCTTACTTCCTTCTTCCTCCTTCCTCGGCCGCGGCCCGTCGTCACTTCCTGGCTCTGCAATGATTCCTGGGAGCTGGACGTCATAGCTCCCAGGAATCATTGCGCCTGCACCGGCCCCGACGTCAGTTCCGGGTCGCGCGCGTCATCCCCTTCTAAACAGCTTCTGGGCATGCCCAGAAGCTGTGGAGGGGTGACGCGCACGACCCGGAAAAGACGTCGGGGCCGGCGCAGAGCATCGTGGGACCAAAGAAGGCGGAAGAAGACGCCGAAGAGGACGCGCTGGCTTCAAGCTGCCCACATCTGAGATGGCAGCGCTGGACAAGACGTTTGCAAGGTAAGTATTTCGTCTTGCAGGTAAGTGCAACCCGGGACAGATCAGAGGCTAGCCATTGTGGAATGCACTAGCCCTGACTGTCCCGGGGGTATTAAAAAAAAAAAATCCAGGGTGGAACTCCGCTTTAAAGTACTAATTAAAGGGGCAGTATGGACCTGGAAAAAAACATGAATTCATATGCCTCTATATTGTCAGTCATTGCTTTCAGCTCTGCCCCTCCAGTGCTCACTGGAGTGCGGGGGACAGGGCAGGACAGCTAGCTCAGCTCTCAGAGGTCCGCTGAAAACTTGAGGGAGCTGCTGATCTGTCATTCTAACAATGTAGCTGGGATCTTTACAGAGCTCTATCATGTCAGCCAACAGAAGGCTTTGGCCTGCTGTCGGCTGATTCTGGGTCACAGGATAGCACAAGTAAGTGCATTTCTGTGACTCAGAATAGAAGTTTGACCATGCTTCTCTATTAGGAACACTCTCCCCTGTGGGTACCTGCCCCTTATATTATAAGACTCTGTCAAGAGTTCTAAAGAGGTCTTCGGCAATGCTTAGCAATAGTGGCCTTTTAACTAATTCTTAGATGCTTGAGAACATTTTAACCACTTTACCACCAGAGGATTTTGCTGTCTTACGTCCAGGCCACTTTTTGTGATTCGGCGCTGGTCGACTTTAACTGACAATTGCGCGGTCGTGCGACGCTATACCCAAATTAAATTTACGTCCTTTTTTCCCCACAAACAGAGCTTTCTTTTGGGAGTATTTGATCACCTGTGCGATTTTTACTTTTTGCGCTATAAACAAAAAAAGAGCATAAATTTTGAAAAAATAACAACATTTTTCACATTTTTTTATATGAAATTCCCCCCCCAAAAAAATGTAGAAATATAATTTTTTTTCAATTTTTGGCCAATTTGTTTTCTGCTACCTATGTTTGGTAAAAAAAAAAAACACAATAAGCATATTTTGATTGGTTTGCGCAAAAGTTTTTGCGTTTACTAACTGCGTGACTTTAACGGACAATTGCGTGGTCGTGCGACGCTGTACCTAAACAAATTTGACGTCCTTTTTTTCCCACAAACAGAGCTTTCTTTTGGTGGTATTTGATCACCTGTGCGATTTTTTGATCACGCGCTATAAACAAAAAAAGAGCGTCAATTTTTCAAAAATAACAATATTTTTCAAATTTTTTTATATGAAATTCCCGAAAAAAAAAATGTAAAAATCAAAATTTTTTAACATTTTCGGCCAATTTGTTTTATGCTACCTATGTTTGGTAAAAAAATCGCAAAAAGCGTATTTTTATTGGTTTGCGCAAAAGTTATCGCGTTTACTAACAAAGGGAAAGATTTTTGTCATTTTTGGTGTTTTTTTTTTAACGCGTAATGGCGGCGATCTGCGATTTTTTTTGCAGGACTGCGACATTGCGGCGGACAGATCGGACCCTTGACTGACATTTTTGACACTTTTGGGGGTACCAGTGACATTTCTATAGTAATCAGTGCTATAAATATGCACTGTTACTGTAAAAATGACACTGGCAGGGAAGGGGTTAATTTTATTGGAGAGGGAGGGGTTAATGTATGCCTGGTGCTTACTAACGTGTGTGGGGGGAGGTGACTGAGTGACACAAGGACAGATTGCATGTTCAGCTATGCTGAACACTGCAATCTGTCACTCCTTGTCACTTAGAAGATCCGCCTGCTGTGTTTACACAAGCGGGCGGATCTCCAAACTGGATTCCCCACCGCTCCTCCCCTGGCCCGACTTCCGCTGTGACTGAAAACAGCGGGAGCGCGCCTCCGGCGGCGCGTGAGCGCCGCCTACAGTGGGAGGAGTCCAACGACTTAGGTCTACGTCGCTGGACGGAATCGAGCCACTTTGCCGCAGTACGGTCAACGTGACCGGTCGGCAAGTGGTTAAACTAGACTGGTGCTCGCTTTATAGTGATGCAAAGAAAGGTCTCTTTACACCCAAACATCCATGCTGTCCCTGAAATAAGTATATGAGTGGCAATCTCGGCGTGAACTCCGACCAGACAATGCCTAGTCAGAGTTCGGGCTGAGGTTGCCACTCATACACTTATTTCAGGGACATCATGGATGTTAAAGGAGACCTTTCTTTGCCTCAAGTGATTGCAGGACCTGGGACAAACTCCCTCCCATGCCAGCATTCCCAGTGGCGGATGTCTGGGACTCACACCCCTTTCTAGAGGGCCTGAGTGGCACACCAAGCAGTTTTCGGGTCCTTTTATATGATGCTACTCTGATACCAATTCATGCCAAACAGTTCATATCAGATCTAAAATTGCACCATTAAAAACAAATAAATTGTTAATAACAACTATGATGATGTGAGTTTTATGCAGTCATGCTTATACCTGTAACATCATGTTGGTACACGTCTGCCAATGATTGAAGATTGTTACCTTTCTTCAACAGAAAAGGAATCTGTAAGCTAGCTCAATCGATGGGAGATCACAGCAGGCTGAGATTGAAAGGGGACAGGCAGCTCACTCATCAGCCATTGCTGTAAGAGATTTGCCTATTTATGGTCACCTTAAAACAACCATATGATCATAGTACAGTATTGTGGAAATTTATTTTTAAACCCAATCATATAATTGTACAATTATTTACAATAAATAATAATAAATAATAGTCTAATGGGTGTAAATTGAATTTCAGCTAGTCACAAGCTAAGCAACCAGACAATAATCTTATAAATATGTATTAACAGACTTTTAAATATTATCTTTTTTGTATGTTAGACTTTTGACTGCCTCAGCTCTACCTTACTCAGGGGATCGGGCCAGTAACAAAATACACTGGCCTTTCTACCTACAAAAGGTCCCTAGGCTGTTTAGCCCGAGGGCCAAAAACACATTTGAAATGAGATAGCTCTGCTAGTGTAATGTAAATATGTGTCATTAGGAGTTGTGGCCTCATGCTGTGATATGGTTGCATGATAAGGCTTGGGATGAAGAGCACATTTACAAACACACATTATTAGACCCTGGGGAAAGAAAAGGTATGGAAATTAATTCCTCTGCAAAATGTTTAGGATCTGGATGCAGGGACAATGCTTCTATTGAATAAAATAAAATAAATATATTTTTTTAAAATATGAAAACAGGTAGATGGAAATTCAGTGTGCCACATACATTATATGTGTTTTATTTTAACTTTAAACTATTTAAAAAAAAAATACAACAAAAGAAAAAAAAATCTTCTTTCCATAAGGTAATGTCACTCAGAAATTGCTCTGAGCAGCTCAATATGTGAGATCTTGCCATGCAAAATACTTATCAAGGGTGCATAGTAATGCTACATATAGTGGATGAATCCTGCTTTGCAGACCCATAGGGACCCATCACTTTAGAATACTTTAACAGCTGATATGACAAAGATGTCCATTACCTAAATGGACAGCACTCTCTATTGATCAGAGCTGCACTTAGCAATGCCATTTATCATCATATAGTCTCTTCCGTCATCTTTGTTGGGTTAGATGAGTAAAGGGACTGAGTTAGGTGTCATGGGGTGACCAAAGTACACACCAGGTACAAATGACAGGCACGTAATGTGTTGAGCATGCTAACTATAAAGCGATGTTTCTTTGTCTGTTTCATGTGCTATTTTAGAATTTCTGAATACAGGATCGCAAGCAGAAACTGTCATACGCTAAATGATACAGGTATAACAACATGAAAATTCCAAGACAAGAGGAATGATCTCATACCACTACTTTATAATATAATTCATGTATGTGCATGTAATATCCTGAAGGCTACTGGGGATGTACAATCTAGCTTGCAAATTATCTGCAATGATTGATAAGAATTTTGGGAAAAGCAAGAATAGCTGTCTTATATGCCAAGATAGTATCACATTAAATAGGAAACCAGATATTAGGTGCATTGTTTTTTAGGCAATCTAAGAAATGTAGCATTAATGAAAGTAAAAAGTTATATGACCTTAGTATTCAAAATTCATATACAATGTGGGATTGGACATAATGCCAACCATTAGAAAACATAGTTTTGAGCCAAAGACTGATTCAACAATTTGACATGTGGAGTTCAGATCAATGGCACCAGCCTTCTGAGATGTCCACTCTGTGATATGAGTCAAAAAGGGGTCACATTGGGATTGCTGAATATGATTTTTTAAGCAAAGTTCACAATATTTATGAGGTTGTGTTAGATCCTCTCATGAGAAGGAGTTAAGTGTTTTCCATTTTTTTTAAACTGAATGACATATTCATTCCACAACGTGCATTGATTTTGACCATAACATAGTGCACTTTATTTCTAGGCATTTCCAATCGGAAAACTTCCATAGCCAGATTTCCTCTGAGACTCATTTTATGAAGCTATAAAGACTGTCAACCAGAGACAGGAACTCTTCGGCACCTGAGCTGCAGACTCAACTATCAAATAACATTTAATTGCCAGATGACAGTATGTGGCTGGACTTGAATTCCGATCTCAAAATATTATCTGTATTACTGTCTGTACCGAATAGATGGTTATGGCACTGGCAGATAAAACCAATTAAACTAGGAAATAGACATTTTAAAATCTTAATTATCAATAGCGTTTCATAATATCTTATATCAAAAAGCTATATCAAATGGTAAATGTGTCACTTGGAAGATAGTTAAGGTTTGGAGAACAGTATTAATTGGCTCTGCAGAGTACTTCTAATATCCTACTTAGCGTAATTCGAACTTTGTTTGACTTTTTGGCACATTGTTGCAGAATATTGCTCTTTTTCTGTAAAGGTAGCTTGGGCCTTGAGAAGTCAAAATTATATTTGATGCCACTTAAGTACGAATAGAAAAACATAAACTGTGTAAATACATCCAATCAACCATTCAATCTTTTTAATTTATCTTTGTTTTTTTATTAACCACCACCCCTTTGCCCTCCATGTGTATTTTGAGTTTCACATTTTCTTTCCTTATCAATATTTTGCTATCAGCATCCAAGGGCACACCAATCTTGATATTGATTGGGTTGGGTTAGTCCAGTTTCGGACTGCCCACCACATATATACTGCGGCGGGGCGGCTCGACTGCAAAAAAATCACGTACATGTACGTGATTTTGTGCAGGTGATGTAGGGTGGGCGCGTGCGTGCCGCTGGAGCTCCGCTCCCTCTCTGATTGGACACAGTGGGAGCCAATCAGCGGCAGCCGCCAGGACCCACTAATCGTTCAGAGGAATGACAGAACGGTGGTCTGCCTATTTAAACAAGGCAGACCCCTGTTCTGTCAGGGAGTAAAAGAGAGATCCTGTGATTCAGCTAAGCTGAAACACAGATCTCTCTTTTCCTCCAGTGCATCCACTCTCCCCCCAGTTAGAGACCACTCCCTAGGAGCACACTTAACCCCTTGATCACCCCTCGTGTTAACCCCTTCCCTGCCAGTGTCATTTATACAGTAACAGTGCATTTTTTTAGCACTGATCACTGTATTGGTGTCACTGATCCCCAAAAAGTCACATAGTGTCAGATTTGTCTGCAGCAATGTAGCGCAAAAAAAATAAAAACCGCACAGGTGATCCAATACCACCAATTTGCTATTTGTGAGGAAAAAAACACATCAATTTTACTTGGGTACAGCGTCGCACAACTGTGCAATTGTCACAAAAAATGGCCTGGTCAGGAAGGGTTTAAAACTTTTTGCAGCTGAAGAGGTTAAAGGGTTTTACATCTTTCATGCGTGAGGCATTTGATTCAGGACTGTTATTTATTCCACATTACAAACTGTAAATTTTCACAAAATATTCCTTATTTAAGGATGTCAGTTAAATATGTAATTATGGAATGCTTAAATACTTGCGTTTAAATCTTTGCTATGACTTTGGGCAGATGTCAAAATAAAACATTTGACAAACGTGGCTTATTAAAGTGTATGTAAAGCTAAAATTATTTTTACATTTTGAATAAAGTGAGGAAATATAGACTCTAAGAGGATTTACCCGTTTATTTGTGCTATATTGCAGTGGGGATTCCTGTTATACAGTTGTAACAACTGTAAAAGGAAGGATTAAAATTGCTTTTGAGACTCTAACTTCCTGGTTTGTCTCTGAGACAGGAAGTGCTTTGCACCTGGCATGCATTTGTGAAACATCAAGAATGTGAATTTTGAATTGGTTTATATGGAGTAGTGTTCAGTTTGTGTATCGTTGCATTTATCATGCATCACATTTATGGCCTTACACAAGCCAATGAACAATGAACTATGTCCAAATGATTAATGCACCATACACGTCTCAAGTAAATTAAACATTTTCTTAAAAGCAGGTGACATTTAACTTGATTCTAAGTGTGGCAATCCTACCTAATTAGTATTAGTAGTCTCATTTAGGGATGAGCCAAACATACCTAGGTTCAGTCCAAGGAGGAGTCAATGAACATAACAAATGTTTGGGTACAGAATCCAAACCCCATTGAGATTCTTGTCTGAATATGCAGTCTGCCAGGCCAGGAAAGGGGGGCAAGCATACAGCCCCCTCCCCCTCTGAAGCATGCCAAGTCATATGTCCTCTATTTGGAGGTAACTTGCCAAGTAGGACCCCCTGGCAAAGTACCTTGTCCCCATGTTGATAAGGACAAGGGCCTCTTCCCCACAACCCTTATCCAGTGGTTGTGTAGGTCTGCAGGTGGGAGATATATTGGAATCTTTAATAATAAAAGGGAACCCAAAAATTGCCCCTTCTATGAATAGGTAAATGGTACTCCTACTCAGTCACAAAAAAGTAAACAGTAAATAAAAATACTTACACAGTTTTTTACAAGCGAATGTCGGCTCCAGTGGATGACAGCTAAGTATAAACATATCGGCTGGGTTCCCTGGGTGATGTCATCAAGCAAATATGGATATGACTATATTTGGTCAATGATGTCACAAGACTCCCTGTGACTGAATAAATAGTAAATAAATACATCTGTCCAGAAGCCTACTTCTCCAAGCTGTCGGTGTTTGCAGTGTTGTTGCTTCTATTTCTTTTCAGTGTACAAAAACCCAGAATCAATCAGGTAGTTATAAAGTGCATATTTTGATTTTAACTAAATTACATTATATTGAGAACAAAATTGGGGGCTGAATGTTGGGAAAAAGAAAACATATACTGGAAGAAACACAAGTTTCTGTACTTCCCTCCTTGGCAACTATAATCTGAATGATTGCCGTAAAGTGTATCCAAAGCCAAAAGAAATGTTGTTTTGTTTTGGACAAAATACAGAAGTACAAGAACCTCTTTTGGATTTATTTGTTTTTTGTGTCCCGCTAGGGAGCCTCCCCCATCTATTTTTACTTATGACCATTGTCACAACGACCGAAAGTGATAAAGAGTCCAAAATTATGAATTGTTATGGGGAAACCTTATAACAGGGAGATTTTTTTTCCAGTGATAGCTATCTAAGAGAGGATTTCCCTTCCTTTGGAGAGATCCCTTCTTACTTTCTATTGAGTCTTTTGTATAGGAAGTGAAGAAAAATAGCCCTAAAGAGATACAGACAGCTAAAAATTGTTTAAACAATCCAAGAGTAAAAAATAAATAAAAAAAGTTTGAGATATATATATATATATATATATATATATATATATATATATATATATACATACACACACATTACTATACATCTGTAGATATTATTCTACCACAAATCTTGCATTGTATGCCTCTAGTAAATAAACTTTGGACATACAAAATAAAAGACATATGTTACTGAATCTTTTATACCATGGTTTGTAAAGGATTAACTGGGACAAAATGTAATAGTTCTCACAGCGCATACTGGAGCAAGAGCTAGCTGGACGTCACAGAGCCACTCTTTGCACAGGCTCACACCCAGAGGGCTAATTGAAAACAAAAGGACTGTCAAAATTAGTCTGGATGCTACCACCAGAATTTAACTAATTATTGATACCCCGAAGCAAGATGAAATAGGATTGAAAAAAAAGTCTCCTTAGTAGGCATGTCCAGTTAATTCAAAATTATTATAGAGATAATTAAACATAGATCTTTCATAAGCAATTTTTCTTATAAAGATGATGCAATCCTTTTGCAATAAATGAAAATATACTTATTACTGGTTTATTACGTGGTTTTCTGCCTAGAATAGGTCACCTTCCCATGGTGCTGCTCGTCTCGAGCTTCCACCCGTCGTTATAGAAAGGAAAATGAGAATGGTTCACATATCAAAGACATTAAGGATTAAAACCATTACCAATAAGATTACATTTTTTATATAATTCTTCTCAACCCAAGCTGGATTTTGTCATTCTCTTGCCATCTAATTAAAAATGTACTATCCCATGGGGCACTGACATAAAGAAAACTAATATAATTTCATGGTGGTCGAATCATATTCAACGTCTCTAATCTGCTTCACTCAAAGAACTTTAAATGTGTTAAAACTTTAGTAGTTATTAAATTTTTACCACGTTAAAAAATGAAGAACAATCCTGTCAATTGGAGATGATATGATACTTATCATTAGCACAACAATAGATCTTATCTTTCTTTTGCCTTGTTTATGGCATCTTTTAAGGGGAATCAAAGAAATATGGGGACTGCCCACATGCAACTTCCTGAATATCTTACGCTTCAGGACTGTCTAAATCATGAACCTAGAACATACATTCAGCAAGTGAAGTCATAACTTGATCTGTATCTTATTACAGCTCAGAGAATTAGATATTGAATCAGCATGTTTGCCAGAAATCTAGCATTTTCAGATGGTGAGGTCTATACCAGAAACTTTCTTTTTCTTGGAAATTACGTGAACACTCAACAACTTAATTTCCTATTTTAGATTGTATTACTGTTTTGGCATTATGTCATTCTATTCTGTCATGACCAAATTAGCAGGAGTTATCATTGCTGACCTTTAAGAATCAGTTAAAAGACTGTCATCTTGATATTTCAGTCTTTTTTATGTGTCCCTGACCTTGAAAATGTAGAGGTAAGAAATTCTGACGCTTTTCTGACACTCATTCACATCATGCTTCTCCTGGGTCGGTGACTCAGGAGTTTTGAACCCAGACATAGTCAGGCAACCATTATTTTTTAAATTGTGCCAGCAGTGGCAGCCATCATACATTTGAGTGCTTTAAATAAAGAACAGTATAATCCAGAGAAGCCAATCACATGCTATGGTGATTATTGAGGATGAGCATTTACAATAGGAGAAGAAACTGTTCATTTAGCAAAATTAATATTTACTTCATAGTAAATACCTTGTGATAGGCAAAGAAGTTAAAATAAAACAGGATTTTTTTCTTGAACGTGATTGGGTGCCTAAAGTGAACACATATTCTACTTATATATTAACCTCTTGCTGACCGCCCACCATAGTATTACTGCGGCAGGGAGGCTCTGCTGCACAAAATCACGTAGTACTACGTGATTTAGTGTACGAGGTTTTGGTGGCACGAGCGCCATCTGAGCCACGCTCCTGCTGTGTTTAGACACAGCGGGAGGCGGGCCATGGGAGGAGCAGCGCCAATCGCAGCCTTCCTCCCGCAATCATCAGATAAACTGACAAAAGACCCGCCTGCTTATGTAAACAAAGCAGGCGAGTCTTCTGTCAGACAGGCAGGAAGAGATCAGGAGTTTCAGCTAAGCTGAAACTTCAATCTCTCTGTGCCTGTCACAGAACCCCTCCACACAGTTATTAATCACATTTAGGTACACATTAATCCCTTTGATCACCCCCAGTGTTAACCCATTCCATGCCAGTGTCATTTATACAGTAACAGTGCATATTTTTAGCACTGATTACTGTATTAATGTCACTGGTCCCCAAAAAGTGTCAACAATGTCAGTTAGGGGCCAATCTGTCTGCCACAATGTCGCAGTCTAAAAATCGCTGATCGCCACCATTACTAATAAAAACAAAAAAATAAATAAAAATTCCAATAATCTATCCCGTAGTTTGTAAACGCTATAACTTTTGCGCAAACTAATTAAAATACACTTTTTGGGATTTTTTTTACCAAAAATATGTAGCAGAACACAAATTGGCCTAAACTGATAAAAACTAAACTGATAAAAAAAATATATATTTTTTACATTTTTTTTATTGGGAATGTTTTATAGCAGAAAGTAAAAAATATGGTGTTTTTTTCAAAATTGTTGCTCTTTTTTTTGTTTATAGCGCAAAATCTAAAAACTGCAGAGGTGATCAAATACCACCAAAAGAAAGCTCTATTTGTGGGAAAAAAAGGACATCAATTGTATTTGGGTACAGCTTTGCATGGCCACGCAATTTTTCATTAAAGTACATACTTTTCTAGTTGCTATCATATCTACCTAGAGGACCTGTCCTAGATTAGGTAAGGTTTTCCAAATCCAAATGTCATCTGGGGTATTAGGTTAAACTTTTTAGTAAACTGAGTTTTAGCAATGGAACGGAATAATGATGATCATAAAAATCTATGGTTTCGAATGTATGAGTTGCCTGAATATTTTTAGGCAGATCTTTGATTTATTAATTTTGAAGATTCTCTGCAGTTAAGACAAATCTTCATATTTAGGTCAGTCAAGCAATTTTCATTTCTTCTGATCTTCATTCGATTTACTTTTCATGAATCATTACAAATTGTCTTTTGTTTAAATAGTAGTAGCAAAAAAATAAAATCTTTATTGCCTAACTAAAGCGGAAATAACAGAAACTTTCAGGGCACAAGGTTTCTTCATCTGGCTGATTTATAGTAAGATAATGAGCACACTCTTAAAGTAGTTTTGCATTAAAAATAATACATTTAAGGTAGACATCATTTATTTATTTTATTTTTTTAATAAATACCTAAAATGCCTTTAAATGATATCACGCTGTGTTGCAAGGAATACAAGACGGCATGAAGCTTCATTTCTGAAGACATCTGTGGCTTGGAAAGTGCAATGAGGGCACAGTGGGGCATTAATGAAAAAAAATCTGAATTTTAGACCTCATTAATGCCACAAGGGTCACACTACATTGAGAGATCCTTGGGAGACATTTAGCAAACAAGACAGAAAAGCTCAGTGGCATTAGGAACATTTGACAGCAGGGGACTCCATCAGATTTCCCTATTGTAAAGAAAAAAACAAATGTATAATGTTTCAATATGGCATCACAACTTCACAACACTTGGAAAAGATTTTACAAGATCTGCTATAAACAATATATGCGTTTATTACATACTATATATAGCAAACACACAATATCTATAAATTTTTATATAAACAATACCTACTCTACATCAATTTCACCACTAGCTCCACGCAGAACTGCTAATAAATAGCCCACTGGGCCAAATTTAGGAGCAATAGTTTCTAGGTACATTGTTTAATCAATAAGTATGGAAATGTTATCTCGGCAGGAGAAGATACTAAATCCTGTCAGGTTCTTTCTAATAAAAAAGTGCCAACAAAGAAGAAGAGTTCTAGGGTGCCAATAAATGGAGTACCAAGGCTGCAATTAGTTGCGTGCGACACTACATTTACAATCATATAATATAAAATCTGAAGATTGTTAAGGTCTTAATTTGTCATTTCTTCATTCCCGCCACTTGCATATACTGCAATTAACCAGTTTCTCTAGGCAACAAGCCTCTTGGCTAATGACAGATTAATCTGTCAATTAGTGAAGTGCCTGCTCGTACCTTTTGGTAAATTAACTTTGGATTCAAGAATGATTCAAGGCATTAACAAATGCTAATCCTTACACCTGAGCCTACCAAGTGTGAATTTGGAGGTTTTATTGAAATTGCAGTATAGTGATCTGTTGCTTATGTCTGTTATAAAGTAACAGTAGCTAATCAATCATTATGAATTCTAACCATTTATTCAATATCAAGTGCACTGTTTACATATGAGAATATTTGGGGCTGGTTCTTGATGGAGTGCAGAGGTGTATGTATGGGGCCCATTTATGTGTGTTTTATGTGACTGTCAGGATCAGTGTCATTACGTGGGTCACCTGCTGGTGGCACTGTTGTTCCTGGAACTGAGGGGCGCAGTTCCAGGGCCCACCAGCGGGTGTCTCCCAGCAGCTGGACTGTTCTTTTAATTAAGCTGCACCTGAGGACTGCTGAGGGAATATAAGCCCGCCCTTCACTGAGGCTCAGTGCTTCAGTATTTTCTCTGCTAGCCGTGTCCCTGTCTGAGCCTGATCCTGAAACCTGTATCCTGAAACCTGTATTCTGATCCTGAGTCCTGTTCCCTGCATCCTGCTTCCTGTACCTGGCTCCCTGCTTTCCTTGTCTCCTGTCCCTGTCCTGCTATTGTTTGCTCCATCCCTTTGTATATAGTTTGTTAGGTTCTATTGGGGTTTTGTACTGTTATCATTTATATTTTGTTTACTTGTTTATGGTCACTGGTGTTGGTATTGGAGTATGTCATTTTGCTTAATAAACTTATTTACATCTTTATCCATCTGGGTCCTGATTCCTTGGTGCAGCCAACTGATCTGATCACCCTTGCTGGATGCCTGCATGTGGTATCCTTGACAGTGACTATGTGTAGAAAATTGTAACGCATTGGGTGTTTTAGGTTGTTTATTTACCGCCTGCTGCAATTTTTTAGCGGCTGGAATTTTTCTGCCAGCCTTATATTTCAATAAAGAGTGTTTTTTTCATCGAATCCGGAGTTGAACTTTGATTGCAACTTTTCTCCAGGGGTTCTACTCTATTGAACCCTGCCTTTTTTTTGTCTAGTAGTTAATTTTTGTTGCTAAAGCTCCCGGTCTAAATTGACCAAATTGACCAGGAAGTACCATTCCCAACAATGAATGGGTAATTTAATGGTTTTTTGACCCCTTGAAACGGTTTTATGTTTGATATTAGTTAGTCAATCTGACCTACTCCACCCAACATTTAGAGTGGAGCTTTGGATGGAAGGGGAAAAATTTATTACCACCAACACATTGTTATCTCTTGGTTTTCTTTTTCCAGATCAGTCACTCAATAACTTTAATTGGGAAACTGCATGACCATCTCTTGAGAGAAAGAGTTAGAAATATTATTTTTAAAGTTTAAACGATCTACATTGAAAATTAAGATTTATTATGTTTTTTTTTAAGATAGATTTCACACAAGATTTGCCACTTTTTAAAATGGAAGCGTCTTTCTAATGGGAGACTGTTGGGGGGCTAAGTTAATCTTGGGTGAGTCTTTCAAATCTTTCCACTGGGAGTGAATGGCAGTGAAAAGTGGGAGGAGTTTGAGTTTAACAGTGGTAAGTGGACAAAAGGGATGACTGCAGGGAGTGAGTTGATTGAATAGAGGTGCTGGTAGAGAATGGCAGCAGGCACTGTGAGGAACACAAAATAGACAACAGAGGGTGGGTGACAGAGAATGACAGTGTGAGGATATGGGGGGGGGGGGTAGATACTGGGCCTTGTTGAACCTCCCCCATAGGGATGCTTATAAATTGGGCTGGATCACAGCCAAAAATAAAAGGCATAAATATGTGATTTTTCTCCAATTGGTTTCGCTCTTCGTTTCTGAAGCACGGATTATTTTTTCACATGAATTACTGGATCAACAGGTAAGCTTTTATTCCTGCTGCTTCTTTAAGTATTATAAATGTTCCCTTTCAATTGCAAGTTGCCATACAGCAAGTTATGACATGCCTCAAAAATCATTTAATTTAATGTTATGCTTACAAGAATATTTGGGCAAAAACATTTACTAATTATGAAACAATGTTTGTAGTTATACATGAAGCTTTTGATAAGTCCTATACTCACATTTTCCTAACACTTGCTGAATGCCAATTAAAATGATACATGTTCAAAAAATCAACACCGTATCACTTACAATTATGTTGAAATTACTAATGTTGCCACAGCTGTCAGCAAATTTTCAGACTGATGGCGCCTGCTACTTGCCCAAGTGATAACCAAGGGAAGTCCAGGTCAAAGGTTTCCAGCCAACAAATTCCAAAGAAAGCTGTCATTACACACTTCCACCTTCACCATTGTCTGACACCAAATATGTCCAACTTGTCAAGGTCAGTGGTGCTATCATTCACGACACTTGTGTTTTAAGACTTTTCATCAAGTCAGCTGGGCCAGCAGAAGTCACTTTTGTTCCATGCTCTTAAAATGTAAAAAGTACCAACCATTAAGCCAACAAAGTTAAACATGTATCATTTGTTTATCTGGTTATGGGAAGAAAAGCACTATGAAATAAAGTAAGAGAATGCAATAATTAAAGTGCTTAAGGGCAAACAAACAGCCACATACAGGGATAGATACTATCTGCTGTAAGAACTTTATAAGCAACGCTGCTATTATTTCTGAATTTCCACCTTTGCTGTCAAATTTGAGAAATCCCCACTATGCTGTATGTTTGGTATGTGCTCCAATTCACACGGCATACCTAAAAACTACATTTCTGGTTGTTTTTTGGTGCATAATTATACACAGGACTCTACAGACAGTTTGCAATATTTAGAATAACTTCTAAAGCTGGCCATAGATGGACCTACATTTGGTCTGTTCTACCATTAAATTGACTTCTTGGAAAATGTTTTGTTCGATCAATACTGAAGCTAATTGGCTGCAGCACTGATCAGTGTATTTTTACATTGAAGGAGTCCCCGCTGTCAGAATACAATGGAACAGCAGGGAGAATTACACTATACACCTAGCTTGTGTGGATGGGGGAATTCATTCGGTTTTAGCCCAGTTTAAGGAAAACTTTAGGAACAGATTGGTTTTATAAGTGCATTAACCACTTTACCACCGGAGGATTTTGCTGTCTTACTTCTGGGCCACTTTTTGCGATTCGGCACTGTGCGACTTTAACTGACAATTGCGCGGTCGTGCGAAGCCGTACCCAAACGAAATGTAGGTCCTTTTTTTCCCACAAACACAGCTTTCTTTTGGTGGTATTTGATCACCTGTGCAATTTTTACTTTTTGCGCTATAAACAAAAAAAGAGCGTAAATTTTGAAAAAATAACAATATTTTTCAAATTTTTTATACGAAATTCCCCCCCAAAAAATGTAAAAATCTAATTTTTTAAAATTTTTTAGCCAATTTGTTTTCTGCTACATATGTTTGGTAAAAAAAATCACAATAAGCGTATTTTGATTGGTTTGCGCAAAAGTTATTGCGTTTACTAACTAAGGGAAAGATTTCTGTCATTTTTGGTGTTTTTTTTTTTTAACGAGTAATGGCGGCGATCTGCGTTTTTTTTTGTGGGACTGCGACATTGCGGTGGACAGATCCTTGACTGACATTTTTGACACTTTTGGGGGTACCAGTGACATTACTGCAGTAATCAGTGCTATATATATGCACTGTTACTGTAAAAATGACACTGGCAGCGAAGGGGTTAATTTTATTGGAGAGGGAGGGGTTAATGTATGCCTGGTGCTTACTAACATGTGTGGGGGGAGGTGACTGAGTGACACAGGGACAGATCGCATGTTCAGCTATGCTGAACCCTGCAATCTGACCCTGCCTGTCACTCCACACTCGATTCCCTGACGAGAGCGGGAGCGAGCCTCCGGCGGCGCGCGCGTTCCACCGAGAAGGGGGAATGTCTGGTGACGTAGTACTAGACGTTATCGAGCCACTTTGCCGCAGTAGTGCTCTAGTGAGCAGACGGCAAGTGGTTAACATACCATATACAACCCAAACATTGATATCTTTAACCTTGATGTTAGGACATACAGTGAGCTCATCCTGATCTGGCTTCAAAAGTGGAAATATACTTTAAAACTAAACTCCAAGTAAACAGGTATATACACAGATGAAATATATACATGAAAGTCGTTTTACCTATCAATGATGGTCAATGAGGTTACCTCACTTCTTTGTTTATAACAATTGTCATCCTCCAGACCTCTCATTTGGTAGGAGTGAAATGATGGGAGCAGACATGTATCTGTAGTCATCATGATTGACATGGATTTATATAGTGGTGCTTTTTGTTTTTTTTTTTATTAAAGGACTTTTTTTAAAACTGTGTCTGTCTCTTTTTACACTTTAAATTTTCACATGTGGGTACCAGGATGTCCTTTATTGTTAAAGTGGTTTCCATATTCCAAGAAGTCCCCCACATGCAGACCCCCACATTGACTGGGCCAGTGTTGTGGGGAAGAGGCCCTTGTCCTCATCAACATTATGACAAGGTTCTTTGGCAGGGTGGTCTCCTTCTGTTTCTCTGTGGGAAACTTGGGGAGGTATGGCTGATAATTTAGAGTACTCTAACACTTCACCTCCTTGTCTGGCAGGAGTGAAGACACAATTTCTCTCTGCTGCAGGACAGTAGCACTTGCCAGCCAATCCTCCACCTCTAGCTTATGACTGGATAATAAAAACAACATAACTAATGGGCTCTTTTTCTGTCACTCTTCTCTATCCTCCTATCAAAATGGTCCTTATGCTACTTCTACATTCACCAGTCTGAGCTCTGCTACACAGAGGATGTATTAATGAATACAAAGCTATATTCATTTTGGTTTCTTTTATATCTGTCTGGAGTTCAGCTTTAAATGAGCATTTTGGTTGTTTTATCTGACACTGTCATTTTAGACCAATTCCTAATGCAGAAATCATTCCACAATATTAGACCAGCCTAATTCCTTTGAGAAATTTTCATTTTTTACCATAATATCTAATGTAATGTAAAAAATTCTAATGCCAAGTTTGTTGTAAATAACATTCGCACTTCACTCATTCTGAAGTCTTTGAAGAGCTCTGGTAAATGTGAAGAAACTCCAGTTTCTCCAAGCAGTTCTAAACAAATTTATTAACAGTGTGCTTGAACAGTTCTAGCTAAACATAAGCAGCAAAGATATTTTCTTCCACTTAAAACTGTAATTGACTCTTTTATTGCTAGCCTGTCAAAGGAATGATTCCAAAACATAAATTCAGTGGCTAAAGTTGAATTAAATGTTAACTTCAGGAAGGAAAGTAACAGCTGTCTTTTAGAAATAGCAATGCATAGTTCATATAATTTTGTGTTCCTGAACAATAAAGTTATGTTTGTTTTTTTTAGGTTTTTGCATGCTTTCTCCAAAAATGATGGGTTGAACAGAATTATTTTTGATCTTTTTTTCTAGCCATCTTTTAACAGTCAAAACACATACATAAGTCTAACCTTTTTTTTCATCTTATTAGTCAACATTTCGTTTTAACAGTATATTTGTTGCTTTTTTTTTTTTTTTTTTACCAGACATATTAATAGGAAAATAGATCCCAAGCATTTGAAAAAATAGTTACAGAAATAATGATACAGAAATATTGCTTTTGACATAAATAAAGTATTAACAAATGGAAACAGGAATATCAAAATTGTAAGACCCCGTTCACACTGGGGTGACCCGACCTTGCCGGGCGACCTGTGAAGTCGCGGTGCGCAGCTCGCACCACGACCTCGGAGCGGTCGGCACAGACTTCATATCATTGAAGTCAATGCAGGTCGCTCCAGGTTGCCCCAAAGAAGCTCCGGACCCTTTTTCTAAGTCGGAGCGACTTGTGTCGCTTCTATTAGAACGGGTCCTGTGCTGCTCTATGGCAGGCGACCCACGGCGACTTGTCAGGCGACCAGGTCGCCTGACAGGTCGCCCCAGTGTGAACGGGGTCTAAGCCAAAAAAAAAAAAAACATGGAGCCACAGTCTCTACAAATATAAGTGACACAAGCGGAAAAAAGGTATCCACAAATATTTTGCACCTTTCAGTTGGGTAAGTATTTGATGTGCATTGGTACACTAACGCAGGGTCATTGACAATATTCAGCGCAATGCAGACTCTGCCCAACTTTTCTTTTCTTGACGAAGGCGGCCCAAATTATGATATTGCACAATGGCCCACTGCAATCAGAAAACACTCCAGAATACTAGCAACTGAATTCTAAAAGAACATACTGAGACCTGCAGTTCATAAAAACATAGAAAATGATGGCAGAAAAAGACAGAGTAGTCCATCAATTCTGCGCATTTTTTTTTTCAATAACTTTATTGTCTGACTATAGTTCTTTAACTAGTACTACATAATGATGAAAATTGATATACTTAATACCCCTCTAATTAACCTGTTCTACAACGAACAGAACAACAGCACAAAAACAGCAATATAAAAGCAGCAAAGACATTTTTGAGAGATGACAGGCTATTAAGATATAATAAACTGGGAAAAAAAGAGGTTTTATTGTACAATTGTGGCTGGACAGGTTGAATAAGGCACCGGCTTGAATAAAAGTAAAGGCTGTATTCACTTCAGCTCTTTTTATGTTGTAAGAGTTGAAGTAAGCGACACACATCTTCTGTAACCTAGTGTCCACGGCAACCCTAAGCACCTGACAACCAGAGAGAACAAGGAAGAGTAGTCCCAGAGGAACTCAAGGAGGGCACAAATCCCAAGTGCACCTTGACACGACTGCACACACCAGTTCCTAGGAGACTGCCACTCTCTGATGAATACATTGTTTGTACTTTGAAGTATACCACTACAAAGGCAGTGAGAGGCATTGCTGAGTATTGCAAACTTTTTTTATTTTCAAATGCGTTGTTTTTTTGAAAAAAAAAAAAAAAAAAGCCTCAAACTGAATCCTTTAAATTCTAAAACTGAAACAATCCACATCCCACAAAAGACAAGAAGAGCTTTTACCATGGGAACATTTGAGGAGAAATAATAAGAATACATGTGTATGGGTGTTTTTTTTCAAGAGTCTAAACATTGTCTGCTAATTGTTTTTTTATTCTTCTGAAGATGTTTTACCTGCAGTAAAAGAACCCACAGTGAATAAAATGTCTTGCAGGCTGGATTTATTGCTGAGCCGTTTTTAATTCAAAAGACAGAATCTCATGATAACGCAATGCTGCAAGAACTTAGACAAAAAGCTTTATGTGGTCAGAGATTTGTTTGGCCATTTTTTTTTTATACTTAAAAGTTTTATTAGTTTTACAAGTTCTACAAAAAAATGTACTCACTTTAAAGAAGGAGGAGTGATATTACAGGGGAGTAACAGGATGCACAGTTTACAATTGCGAGTGTTTTTATTAACAATATGAAGCTGGTTCTATCTCAGTGTCCATTTACAACCAAACAGTAACTCAAACATAAAGAGAGAAACAAACTAATCAACAAACTAATCAACATTCTGTATGACATGTATGATTGGTCGGCTCTTGTCTCTATCTAGGTGACAGTGTCATTTCTATTCTTGTGATTTCTCCTTGGTTTGTTGTGTATAAAATCAACAGATGATACATATGTTACTAGGTTGGCTTTTTTCCATTTTTACACAGGAGCAAAGGGAGGGTTCTACTGTACCACTCACAAGTCAGAATAAAGGGGGAAGTGGCTTGTGGCTGATGCATTAGGATGTGCTACACACTCTCTCCGCCGGTGATCCATTCATTTATCCTGATATCTGCCTATTCCACTACTGCATCAAACCCCTACCTACCCAATGACGTTACTGGGAATTGTGCCTACCTTGCCAGCCTTCAATTACCAGCTGGAACGATGTCGCGAAGAGGCAAGGACACTTAGTCGTTCATGGACTATATGCGGGGCAAGATGGCGGCTGTCTGCCACGCTCAGCTAGGGAGGCAGCGATGAAGCTGTTTGCCAAATCTGGTAACTAAGTTACCTTCTACCTCTGAGGAGTCTGGGGTCCAGCCTTCGGTGCCAGCTGAGGCAGAGGAATCCTGGTCTGAGGATATCGCTGATTCTCCCATGTGAGACACAGTGAGTACAGCAACAAGTGCAGGCCCAGACACAGCACAGGGAGATCATGTGCCAACTACTGAACCTACCCCGTGGGACATTTTCACTGCAGTCACAACCTGCAATAAAGCCATTACTGCACTAACTTCAGAAATGAAAGGGGTAAAATTGGAGCTGAATTTAGTGAGACAAGCTATGCAGAAATTAAGGGATCACACAACAGCTATAGAGGACAGACTAGGCACTGTGGAGGATGATTTGGCGCCATTACAGCGGGGTCTGCATCAAGTCCAATCTCTCACTTCAGGCCACTCTGCCCGCTTAGAGGACATGGAGAACAGGCTCAGACGTAATAATGTCAGAGCAGTGGGCATTCTGAAGAAAACAGAGGGGAAGAACCCAGTTGCCTTTATTGAAAATTGGCTTATCAACACCTTTGAGAGGGGCTGGGAGATGGAGCGAAATGAGTGGCATTATTCTCCACTCTGAAAAAACAGACCCCTGATGTAGTGTGTCTGCAGGAAACTCATCTGCAATTAACTACAACTTTGCTTCTAAGACACCGCAACTAGCACACTCAGTTTCACTCCACCCATTCCACGTATTCTAGGGGAGTCAGTATACTGGTTTCCCAATAATTTGCCCTTTCAACTTGTACTCTCTAGGATTGATGAACAAGTCAGAATAAAGGCTCCCTGTTTTGGGAAAAAAATAAATAAATAAAAACGTAAGTAGTTAGGCTTTCGGATTTTTAGGAATTCTAATACAAAATACATTTTCTTGTACCGAAACCCCTAAACTCTCAACTCCTCCTTCTCTGGCTTGATAGTTAGATCAGTTTCAGGAATTCTGAGACTTTTGCTATTCATGGATCATGGTTACAGCTAATAATCACGTATAATAATAATAATAATAATAATAATATTACTAATAATAAATAAAAGGAATAGCAAGCACTCGTTTTACATTATTTATTAAAAACAGTGATGGTGTTAGTAGCATATATTTGCAAATCTTTAAAGAATATTCACTGCCTAGTCAAGGTCCCTATGCAAAGTATGGTCCCTAACTCTATCGTACTTTACTAAGGGGTCTTGACGAGATAGTATAAATTCCACATTTTGCAAATATATACTACTAATACTTCTGTTTTAATATACATTGTTTAAGCAGTGCTGACAATTTATTTTTTTTTTTTTTTTCTCCAAAATATTTTTATTAAATATCAAAGAAATAACATACAGCTTTTACAATGCTGAATTCAAACAATTGGTAACAACCAATAATCGAGACATAGAGAAATATAGCACATGTCTTTTAACTGACATAGAAAATAACTGTCAATCCTGTTACAACAAGAGAGAGCGTTAATGTAACCGACTCAGTGGTGGTATTGTAATACCGTATGCGATTCATTCTTTTCTACTCATGTTGTCTTTGTTATTAATTGGATGGTATAGTAAGATAAACGAGGCCACAAGATTTTGGTGTGGTAAAATAAGGGAGGAACAATATGTAAAATTAACGAAGAAAACAAAAGAAAAACCGTATGTAGAGGAGTACAAATCATTAAAACGGATTTGTGTCCCCTTATCCCGACCTCTTGTGTGGGGAGGGTCAGTGCCTTCAGCGATTGTGACAGAAGATGAGAGTGCAATCATGTCATTATTGTGTGGTATTTTAGATGATTAGAAAACTTTGCTTCGCTGTATGGTAGGAGTAAGTGGAAGAAAGACCTGTCTCCTTCACCTCATGGGTAGAAGGTCCAGGTCTCTGCAAGTAGATTATAGTGGGTAGAATATGAGAGTGAGAGAAAAAAGAGATAAAGAAAGAAAGAGTGAAAGTATGAAAGGGGGAGGAGGGGAGGGGAAGGAATAGAACAAAGTGGAGGGGGAAGAGTTGCTGTCCCAGTCTCTGTCCCCTCGAGGGCATAAAGAATGTTTTTATTTTTATTATTATTTTTTTTTTTTTTTTGTCTATAAGGTGGTTTTCTGTACATGTCTAGCAGCTTTTCATGAGCCTGTATGTTATTGGTGCAAGAGAAGGGGGCTATAATCTTCCCACTTTCATCCCTTGGTTAGGGGTGGGAAAGATTTTATTTGCTATTCTGAGTAAAATTGGGGTCAGTAGACCCTAAGCCTTCTCTTTCAAAAGTTTGTGGTTATATATTGTCATCACTGTAGGGTAATGATTTATTTCCATTTATAAATAGAATGTATGGAATGGTTAGTTATTAAGTCTCCGAAAAGTGTCTGAATTACAAAAAGCTATCCATGGTTCCCATGTATGAGCGTATTTGTCAGTGGTATCTTTTGAAATTGATATCAGTTCTTCCATTTTTGCAATTTTGTTGACTTTTCGTAGCCAGTCTGATATTGTCGGAGGAGTTTGTGATTTCCATCGGACTGGGATGCAGGATTTAGCTGCATTAATCAAGTGGGGGACCAGGGATTTTCTATATCTATGAGGTGGCACATCTGTGAGGTGAAGTAGGTACGCAGCTGGAGAGTATTCTATACGTGTATTGGAAATTCTCTGGGTAATATCATGGATTTGTTGCCAGAACGGTTGGATTTTGGGGCAAGACCATAGTATATGAAGGAGGGTGCCTGGATTGTTGTTGCATCTCCAGCAAACTGGCGGGATGTCAGGATAGATTTTGTGTAGGAGGGTTGGAGTTTTGTACCATCTGGCCAGCACTTTATAGCAATTTTCCTGTATGGAGACATTGAGTGAGCTTTTGTGGGCGATGGTACAGATGTTCTCCCATTGTGTATCTGAAATGGATAGATTGAGGTCCGATTCCCATGTAGAAGTAATTTTGTTAGTCAGAACTGACAGGTTGGAGAAGATCATATTATATATGGTAGATATCAAGTGTCTTTGTGGAGACGTTTCCATACATAGTATTTCGAAGGGTGTGAGCAATCTCGCGAGGGCTCCTTTTTTGTTTAGTGAAAGCAAAAAGTGGCGTATTTGGAAATATTGCCACAAAGGGATAGGAGATCCGTCAAGGTTTGATTTGAAAGATAGTCTGTCACGTAGGGTTTCATTTGCGTAGAAGAAAAGGGCTTTCACCTGGGTGTCGGGCCAAATATTTGCAAGAAAATCAGAGGACATACCTGGGGAGAATTCGGGATTGCTCACAATCGGAGTTAGGGGGCCTGGATTTGAGGATATGTCAGATTGTCGACATATGTCTCTAAAGCATAGCAGGGTGGTGCCAATTAATGGGTGTTTTTTCAGGGCTTGTGGTATGTATGATCTGGTTATCCATGGCGTGCTTTGGATGGGTGTAGTAGAGAAGGAGTTTTCAATTGTTATCCAGTCCTTGGTGGGTTTGTGTAATGACCAGTCCACAATTCGGGTTAGGTGGCAAGCCCAATAATATTTTTTTAGGTCTGGGAGGCCGATGCCTCCCAAATTTTTGGGTTTGGTTAGGAGGTCGTAGGGTAGTCTAGGGCGTTTCTTTTCCCAAAGAAATTGTATGCAAAGGGTTTTGAACGTTTGGAAGAATGTACGTGGCAGCTTGATGGGGACGTTTTGGAGCAAATATAATAGACGTGGGAGTACGTTCATTTTAATTATGGCCGCACGGCCGAACCATGAAAAATGTGGTTTGCACCATCTTTTAACATCGTCTTTAATAAGTTTAAGGACAGGAAGGAAATTCATGTTGTAAAGGTCTGATAGTTTGATTGGTAAAAAGATGCCGAGGTATTTAATGGCATCAGGTTTCCACTTGAATGGGAAGTTTTGTTTGCATTGGGTGACTGTGTCGGGGTCCAAGGATATATTTAGGGCATTGGATTTTGAGAAATTAATTTTAAAGTTAGATAAAGTTTGGAAAAGTTGGAATTCACGGAGCAATGTCGGGAGAGAGAGGTGAGGCCTTTGTAGAAAGAGTAGGATGTCGTCCGCGAAAGCGGCTATTTTGTAAGTATGCGATTGAATTTTAATACCGTGTATGTCTGGGTTGTGGGCTAGGGATCTTAGAAATGGTTCTAGGGTAAGAATAAAAAGTATAGGGGAGAGCGGACATCCCTGTCTTGTACCATTGCCAATGGAGAAGGCGTTTGACAGGTGGCCATTAACACGGACACTGGCCGATGGGGAGGAATACAATGACATTATGTAATTATACATCTTATCCTGAACTCCCATGTGTCGTAGGACTTGTGACATATACAGCCAGTCCAGCCTGTCAAATGCCTTCTCCGCATCTAAAGACAACATAAATCCTTTGGCTTTGGAGGAGGTCAGCCAATGATGGATATTGAGTGCTTTTGTGGTGTTGTCCCGGGCCTCCCTTCCCGGGACAAACCCCACTTGATCTTTGTGGATTATGTGTGGAAGTAGGGGGAGAAGCCTATTTGCTAGGGTTTTTGCAAATAATTTTATGTCCACATTAAGCAGGGATATTGGCCTATAGTTCGTAACAGACGTGGGGTCCTTATCTTCTTTGGGTATCACTGTAATTTGCGCTTCAAGAAGTCTATTTGAGGGGATAGATGGTAAGGATCTGGAATTAAACATTTTCAATAAAGGTGTGGTGAGGGAATCTTCAAAGGATTTGTAGTATGGGGCTGTAAAACCATCTGGGCCGGGGCTTTTACCAGGTTTAAGTTGCTTAATAGCTAATTTAAGCTCTTCTTGTGTTATGGGGTTTTCCAAAGATTGGGATGTAGAAGCAGTTAGAGGGGTTGGGCAGTGTTTTTGTAGGAAGTTGTTTATAAGATCTAATTTGTTAAGACTCATGTTTGAAGCAGGTAAATTATATAAGGAAGAATAGTAATGTTCGAATTGTGAGGCAATCGCAGGCGTTGAGGTGTGAGATTTACCCTGTTGATCTTTAATTGTATGGACAGCTAAATTTGCTCTTTTAGCTTGAATGGCTCTTGCAAGGTAACTACTACTCTTATTTCCGAATTCAAAAAATAGCTTTTGTTGAAGAATGAATTTGCGTCTTGTTTTGATGTTGAGTTCTTCAAGTAAAAGTTTTCTAGTGAGTATGAGATCTTGTAGGGTTTGCTCTGCTTGTGATCGTTTGTGAGCTGCCTCAAGTGATTTTATTTTGTCGACAAGCTTCTTAACTTTGTTTTGTTGGGCTTTCTTTTTGTTTGCTTTGAGGGAGATCAATTTCCCTCTCAGAACACATTTATGTGCTTCCCAAAGTGTAGTGGGTGAAATATCTGGGGTATCATAATCGAGGAAGAAGTCATTGATTTCTTTGTTTATGAGTAGGATGTCCGGTTCTGCAGCTAAAATGGAAGAGTCTAGTCTCCAGGATTTTGAATGTGGGTTAGCGGTTGGTAGGGATAATGTTAGTGAGATTGGGTGATGGTCTGAGAGCAGCATGGGTTCTATCGTGGCTGCCTTTAGTAGAGGAAGGTCTTTTTGGGATAGAAACAGGTAATCGATCCTCGAATACCTATTATGGGGGGATGAGAAGAATGTATAATCTTTAGTGGAGGGGTATAATGTGCGCCACGTGTCGTGTAGGAGTAGATCTTTAATTTCGAGATTGATCTGTTTCAGTGCTTTAAATGGGAGTGATGTGGAACCAGTAGAAGTGTCAAGAATTGGGTAAAGAGCTACGTTAAAGTCTCCTCCTAGAATAGTAATACCTCCTTGGAATTGTGTCAGTGTACGGGTTATTTTCCTGAAAAAGGGGACTTGAGCGGAGTTGGGGCTGTATACATTTGCAAACGTGACTAGTTTGTTCGACACCAATCCTTTTAGAAAAATGAATCTTCCATCCGGGTCGATGATAGAATCTTGTAATGTCCAATTGACTCGTTTTGATATGAGGATGGAGGTTCCTTTCGTTTTTGCTAGTGGATTGGTAGCATGGTATGCTGAAGTGTAAAAACGATTCGAGAATTTAGGTATTTTTTGTGTTTGAAAATGTGTCTCCTGCAGGAAAATTATATCGGCCCTAAGTTTGTGCATTAGGTCCAATACTTGGCTACGTTTCTCCGGGATGTTCAGTCCTTTGACATTTAATGAGACTAACTTAAGGGAGGTGGAATCATTTTGGAGGGTAGACCGTGACATTTTGAGTTTGGGTCTGAAGTGGAGATTCTGATGAATCCGGATTGAGCTAAATAATCAGCTAGATTAGTCTTGAGCTTAGTCTGATATATGGGGGGGGACAGAGACTGGGATGTACAGGAGAGTAAGAATGTGGGGAGGGGAGAAGGAGAGAGGGGATCCTCAATGAGGAGAGAGGGGAGTTTAAGGGGAGTGGGAGGAGTAGTCGGGTAAGTGGGATATGGAAAGTGGTTTAAACCAAGACTAGGGAAGAGAAGGGTGTCTTCCCTAGGAGAATGTACAAGGTAAGGTAGAGATTGACAATGGAACAACTAAAGGTGTTCCTGTCTTGTGGAGGATAGGGTGGCGTCCGGATGAGACAGTAAAAAGAGAGAGAAGAGGGTAATCAGTTCCGGAGTGGAGGAACGATGTAAAAACAGGCATAAATCAATAGCCACTTAATGTGGACATGATGGGCACAATTTTTGCATATATGAATAACCTTACTAGATGGGGTAGAGCATTGTGCACGAATTCAGGTATCCTCAAAGAGTGTCTTGTTATGATTTAGGGTGGGTGAGATCGTAGGTGGGAGTATGTAAGTTAGTTTGATGGAGTCAGGAAAAGGGAAGCTCTGTTCTGTTCTGTTCATTTTATGAATATTGAGCTGAAGTGGAGCTTATGTCAAGGTGTTATGAGGATGTAGAGTAGGGCCAGATTTGACTAGATGTTGTGTTTGGGTATAGTATTATAGACGGTGGTAATTGGATTATATGATGTGAAGCCTAATCTGAAGGGAGGGATATATGCATGCGGTAATCAGGTTTAAGAAGGGAATCTAGTTAGTACTTTTGGTGGGTACAAAAAAAATTAATTTAGACAAGAAGAGAGAAAATACAGTTTCCCCCCCTCCCCCCCCCCTCTTGGGGAGAACCGGCCCCATAAGACCCCTCAGTTCCCTTTCAACATTCATGGGGGAGTGAGGGCAACCTTCATAATGTTAAATTTTATTTCCCTCATTTTCGGGGTCGGTAAAAGTCGAGGGTATTTCATATGAACATATATTCATTTATGTTGGAATCTTTAAGCTGTAGGTTGCATGCAAGATAATGCAGAAAGGAAAAAGGGAGAAAGTGCAAAAAATACAAGCCTATGTGTGTAGGTGGGGTCCCGGGAGGCCGGTCCTTCCTTATCGCTATAGATAAATCAGTCATAAGTATATCTCGAAAGTGCTTGAAAATTTCACTAATGGATGTAGACTGGGTTGTTTATATGGGTGAGAGCTGATTACTGACTGTGAAGACAAACTGAGTGCCTCTCGTAGAAATGGGGAGTTGTGTTATACTTGTCAAAGGGAGAGGTGACTATAGATTATTTCAGGAGTATAGGATGAAAAGATATTTTTCTTTCGGACCGTAATGGTCTAGGTCATCCTGATGTTTGCATGGCAACCGATAAAACATAGGTGGTAGACATAGGTGTTAACAAAAGGTGAAAAAACGTTACTTTTAGTTGCGAGGGAAAACCTGGGGCAATGATGGGGATTGCATAATAGGCATGTACAATGCCGACCAGGCAAGCTCCAGTGTGTGGTGAAAGAAGAAACAAAAATGTGCATACGTTACCACCCGCAGGGTCAGAAAAAAAGAAGAAAAAGGGTTTGGAGCAAGATAACGTTATTGAGTCCGATGAATGGATCAAGGAGGGTTGTGTCTCCAGGTGAAGCGAAGTGTTAGACTGTTCATGTCCAAGAAGTTTCTCAGGCGTACATCTGTAGGGGTCTTGCAGAAGCGAATGAACATCTCACATGTCAGGGATATCTAGTCCGAGTTCTTATTCTTGATCTTGCATCTATTAGGGGGAGAAGATCAACAAGACAAAAGTGGAGAGAGGAGGGAAGGGAGAGAAGGGAGAGAGGATACCGGAGGGGGGATGACATAAAGAGTGGGGCATGAGTCTTCGTTACTGAAGAGAGTCAAGCCCCTGATGAATCTGGAGTTAATCTGGTCATTCATGGCGTGCTCTTCTATGTGCAGGTGAGGCAGTCAGACTGTCGTTTTCTGCATGCCTAGATTCAGTGGACGGAGCATTCCTGGGAGAAGCAGATCTACGACGTCCAAGATGGAACTCATCTCGCTCAGGTATGGTGTCCATGGATGTGGCTCTTCTCAGCTGGGGTGGACGGAAGTTTCTATACCAATCGGGTACTTCAACAAGTGGAATGTTCAGAGTGTTGCAGAACGAAGGTAGGTCCTCTGGGACTCGCAAATTGGCGGTGCGCCCTTGGGAGGAGGCCGATAAGCAAAAGGGAAATTTCCACCTATACTGAATATCTCTGCTGCGTAGCAAATCTAGAAGAGGGCGAAGATCTCTCCTCTGTTGGAGCGTAATGGGTGACAAATCCTGGAAGATTTTAACTTCTGTGCCATGGTAAAGGATGTCTCGACGATCTCTGGCTTTTCTAAGGATGTCTTCTTTGATTTTGAAACTCACTATGCAACATATAATGTCCCTGGGAGGGTCGGTGTCTCTGGCCCTGGGCCTTAGCGCTCTGTGTATGCGTTCGATTTCAATTGGTGTTTCTGGTGGCCTGCCCAGGATGTCATTAAAAATTTGCACGGTCGCTTTTTCAATTTGGTTATGTTCTACAGATTCTGGTAGGCCTCTCAATCTTATGTTGTGACGACGGCCACGGTTATCAAGATCCTCCATGTATCTTTGTAGATCTCTCATTTGGGAGGATTGTATATTAGTGGTGGTGTGGAGGGCTCGGATTGACTCCTCTTGGACAGCAGCTCTGTCTTCTGCCTCATCTACCCTCATATTTATGGTCTGCATGTCCCTTCTTATCTCTGCAATGGCCGTGTTTAGGGAGAGTTTAATGTCCTCCTTGATTTCATTAGCAATAGCCCTGAGATCCTGTATATTGAGGGGCTTGGGAGTGGGTGGTGAGTGTGCAGGGCTGGATGGACGGGACTGTTGAGGGACGCTGTCTTTTTCTGCAGAGTGTGCAGCAGTAGCGCCTCGGACCACCTCCGTGTAGGCCCGGGATGAAGCCGGGACCTCGCGTGACGGCTGCCGGAAGAGATCCGGGATGCTGCGGCTCGACTGCATTGCTGGATCGTGCGGGGAGCGGGATCGTGAAGGGGAAGAGCGTGCAGAGGATTTACCCATCACTTGTGGAGGTAAAGAGGCTGGTGGCTGTGCTCAAGCAGGGGCTTACTCGTCCTCGGTCCGGGAGTTCAGGAGTTAGGCTGCCATCTCGATCAGACGCCAGGCCACGCCCCCTTATTTTTTAATTTCGCCACTGTTGACCAAGCAACCTTCTATATTTACTGTGGCTTACAGTGCAGAACAGGATGTCGAATGGTAAAAATAACAACAATCATGCCTTTCCTCCAACCAGTTTATACACTTTGTCTAATTGTGTAACGTGGAGATGCAGCTTTCTACTCCAGAATAGTTTAGTAGTGAAGGTCAGGGCACTGTGTCAGCTGGATTATGCCACAATAATAAAATGTCTGGCGACATTGTATTTGGCCTAGGAGTCGATCTCCACTACAGCCGCAAGCATCTGCCATAGTGGAGCCATGCAGTAATGTGCACAAGAATGAAATGTCAAAGGACACCTCATTCATATGTCTTTGACAGGAACAGTCTGGACTAATGAAAGTCTGAGTGAGAAATCCCAGCACTTTCCTACATGAGCAAGATGTGTATTAGCACCACAGGATCCTAAACTTATATGGGAAGGGTCAGTTGTTGACATCAGTACATCAATGTAACCAATCTATCTATCTACATTATGGTGTCCATTTTCCAAGCATGCCATTAATGTTGCTGGAATGCAAATAAAAAATAATAATAGTAATATGATTACAGTCAAACAATTCATCCAAAATTCACCAATAATGTCACATAAAGCCCCATGTTTGCATTTATCCTGGCAAGCAATTTCACATATAATATAGGTTAAAACAAAAATTATATAAAGTTAACTATTCTATAGCTCTTCATCTTTTAATGAACAACAATATCCAGCATGCTTTGCTTTTATCCCCTCAGGGATATGAGAATATAAAACTAGAGACAACATGTCAGTCATTATAATCCACTGAAATGAGATCTGGTACTTACATTAGTGGCATGTCAGGACTTCATCTGCTGGCACAGATAAACTGGTTTTCCCCCTGAGTCTGCTTGGCATTTTCTGGCATTTCATTTCCTCTTCAAACCATCAAAGCTCACACAGAACAGATCAGCACTCATCATATTTTTTAGAAATCAGAAAGTATAGTCTATTAAGCAAGCCATAGACAATAATGGGTTGTTGAAATTGATGGGTCTAAAACAAATATACATGTTTGGATCCTCTGCAGACAAAAAGTACCAAGTTGTTCTTACTGTACACAGAAAACACAGGTCAATCAAATGCAAATGGAGCCTATTCACATTTTTGTATACCAAGAGAGAACCCTAAATTCCCCTTTATTGTACAGTCACAGTATTAGCTCACACCCCCTCAGCTTTGCTGCATGGGAAATGCTGCAATCCCTGGGAAGCGAAGACCCTGGCAGTTATACCACCAGACATAAATAATAATAATAAATAAAGCATATGTAAAGGTAAAATAAAAATTAAATATATGGAGTGCATCTCTACAATATGTGCACCTTTCATTGTGTTCTACCATTTTAAAGATAATGCAGGTACATAAAAACACCTGAAATGCACTCAGCTCGTAATTTCCTTTTGTAAGCTAACAACATGCAGCATTTTTGTAGACTGATTGGTGTCAGCCCTGTCCAGTTTTATCCTGCTAAACTACTCAACCATTTACAGCATTCATTTCCCTTTATTCTTATAGTCGAATTCCAGTATAAACCTATTGTCAAGTCAAAAAAAGTTATTTTTCTCCTCCTAACACCTATGTTGGCTAACCCATGTAAAAAGGATGTATAAACTTACCTATTTTCTGACTGATCTGGTCAGGTCATGTGATTCAGCTCCTTTGCATCAGCCATTGGCAGCTGCATAGGAGAGCAGGGGGGAGCGCTGACTAATGGATGGGCCATAGGAACCAATGACTGATTGCACAACTCCAGGCTTTACCGCTGTTGTCGACTGAAGAGGGCTGAAAATAAGTAAGTATATACATCTTTTTTACACCTTAGCTAGCATAGTTGTTAGGGGGGGGAGGAGACTATATAGGTTTATGCTGAAAGCCTTATTTAAGATAAGAACAGGGAACACTTTCAGATAACACAGGAAGTGTGCAGAGGGCACAGAGAAGTTCATTAGGATTTGGGTAAACTTTAAAGAGTTTCCTAGTTTTTGGGCAAAAGTAGAAATTTTGTATATCCCAGAGTTTTTACTTTGATTCACGTGGCCTGTTTATACATTTCTTAAATATCTGACAGGCAGGGAAAATTATATTACTCTCAATCATAGAAAATCTGGGGGGTGAAATATAAAAAAAAAACAAAAAAAAAAATAAAACCAGTATTCCTATAAGGAGAAAAGGTTTTTCATTTGAATATTTTTTTTTTTTTTTTATTGTGTTGTACCACTCCCAGACTGTTAATTACTAAAAGCATAGGTCAGGATCCTGTTGTTTAAAAGCTTCATGTAGTGAGTCAGCAACACACATTAAACAATCCATCGACTGGCATCAAACCAGGGTTCTAAGGCACAAGGAGCTCAAAATTGCTCACAGTACCAAGCTGTACAAAATTAAATGCAATTAACTGTACTTTTTCCCTGTTCTGTGTTGTTTTTAGCTATCTGGTACAAAACAGTGTGTTTATTTTAATGCATTTATATAGTAATTAAATTCCATCTAGAATTTAAATTACAATAATTATTTGCAACTACTAGAAAAGGCAGACTTTGTTGGACAGTTGACTGTTGATTTCATACGTGTTATATCTTAATGGTTTTAGTCCATAGACCTTAATGTTAATGTTTTGAGTCCATAGACCCAAAGTATCAGTATACCAAAAATTGATGTTAGCAGTCCCTAAAACCAACAGACTTCTGGAATTTGTTTATGACACACTAGAGATTCTGACTCTCCCATCCCAAAATAATTTATACTATCTCCAGCAACACTGATTATTGTATTCTGATGGCAGTGAGGTCTCCTTGCTGTCAGAATGCAATAACTCTGCGGGAAAGATTCCCTGATCCATATCAAGTGGTTGGATGTGGAAATCAGGTCTTTTTTTTTTTTTTCATTCAACCCACAGGTTGAACAAAAAAAAATGATGAATCTATCGGCTGGCCATAGATGCCTAGTTTTTTTGATCAATCAGAGGGATGTTTGAAAAAAAAAATGATGGCGTCCCCTGTCCAGACAATTAAGGTAGATGGAGGAATCCTCCCTGCTGCCATTGTATTCTAACAGCAGGACTCTTCCACTGTCAGACTGCACTGATCGGTGTCTGCAGCCTATTGGCTACAGCCGGCTGATCAACAAAAGCTTTCTAACAGTCCCATCCAATAGACATCGACTGTTAGACTAGCAGCTTGAGAGAAAGAGCTGCCACACAGTGAGCGATTGTCTCCCACTGACCTCTACATTCCTACAGGATACCAACAGGAAGCCAGCAGGAGGAACCAGTGAGTGCCATGGGGGACCAATAAATCAACAGTCCAGGAAGTGTTGGTTTTAGTAGATGAGTTCATCTCTGGATCAAAGTAGCATTTTGAGGGCATCAGGAGAGGAAGCTGTTTGCTTCCTTACAATTACAGATTGTCTAGGGAATTTTGAGTTTGGTAATGGGGTCACTTGACGAGTTCTGTAAGAGAAGGCCTAGAAAATGTAGTTTGGCTGTGAAAGGGTATTAACTATTCCCAAGAAGCTGGACCAATCAGGCACAGTTAGGCTATGATGTGGTTATTCTCATAGGGGAATAATTGCCTTCATAACAGATCTGCCAGGGCTTGCAGAAGAAGCAAGGATATGATGTTCCTACAGGGAGAAAACCTTGGGTTTGGGGAAATCTTTCAAGTTCTAAAAATGTATATTTTATGGAACTGGGCAGAAGGATTAACTTCCCGATAAAGAGGAGCTTGAGACCCCGTTCACACTGGGGCGATCCGACTTGCCGGGGCGACCTCACAGGTCGCGGCGCGCAGCTCGCACCGCGACCTCGGAGCGGCCGTCACGGACTTCATAACATTGAAGTCAATGCAGGTCGCTCCAGGTCGCCCCAAAGAAGCTCCGGACCCTTTTTCTAAGTCGGAGCGACTTGTGTCGCTCCTATTAGAACGGGTCCACAGCTTCACTATGGCAGGCGACCTACGGCGACCTGTCAGGCGACCAGGTCGCCTGACAGGTCACCCCAGTGTGAATGGGGTCTGAATGTTTGGTGAGTAACAAACAAGCTGGAATTTGTTTTTGCTTTTTTTTCTATAAAACGTTATTATAAAATTGGAAATATAGGCCATGTTATTTTGATGTTGAAAACACAATAAAACTGATTATAGCCAGTATGAAACTTGAACTGCTGTGTGAATTCATGCTGCCTGATTAACCTCCCATTTGAGTCTGGCTGTACCAAAACATTATAGAAGCAAACCAGCTGTTATCACAGTTCATTGATAAATTCTCTTTTTCACTGCACTGTCCATCAGCACATCTGTACAAGGACAACATGTTTGAACATATATAGTTGATCTTTATGATTGTGCTTCTTGAATGTATGATGATTTGTGAAATAAGCAATCACCATACAGATGACCCAAGCACAGTACATAGTGCCCTCACCTCAGGCAACTCCAGCTGTAGTACAATATTTCAAAAGTGCACATGCAGTTCCTAGAAGGCATTCTGAGAATTGCCAAACAGCAAAAGAACATGTCCACCCACCCACTCTTGATCTACATTACAAACAAACAAAACAAGAAAAACTGACAAACAACCTGCTTTACTTAGAACTTTGCATAGAATTCAGTTGATAAAACGTCTGCATCTAATGATGATGAGTCAGATCTAGCACACATCTTAATGCATGAGTAGCTAAACACAACACTTCCTTGTTTTTATCAGAGTCCTATGGGAAATGTTTTCGCAGAGCTGCGGGAGGACAGTAGACAGGTGTTACTGTATGCATACACTATAATTAGGTGTATCAGTATTTGGAAGAATTATTTACGCCATTCATTACATAAGGAAATTGTTTTTTTTCTTCCTTGTCTGGGATTTTTAGACTGTGAAAAAGATACAGAAAACAAATGAAGCTATACAAAATTCGATATATGAGAAGAGTCATATGCCTGTGAGAAATGCACCCTATAGTTTAAAAAGTACCCATCGACCTGTCTGGTATATAGCACACATTAAAACAAAATTACCTATATAATGAGTTTAGAGTAGCTAATTGGGTATATTAGCAGTAGGTATGTTACATATATTTGTCTTCTTCAATATATGTCTCTACACATCCCAGGTATTGACCAAGACTGACATAAGAGTATTGACCATGTATATGGAGCACCTCAGACTATTCCGCCTAATTGCCATCCATGTGGAAATCTAGCAATCAAAATGCAAATCTGGTCATGTGATAAATACATGCACTATCTTTGTGGTTACCAGTGATTTTTTTTTCTTTCATTACTGTCCAGCAATTCTGCAACATTATTCAGATTTGCCTGTATGGGTGGCTGGAATTATGTCAACTGGGTCAATATGCTGTGGTACAAAGAATGATACTGATCTACATGCAATGATAACTGACACAGATAACACAGATACAAACTGTGGAATGATATAATTGTTCATAATGTGGCATAAAAATAGAACTAAATTTGAAAAATAAAAAAATTGCGGACAGGCAGGCTCTTTTTTTTCAGAAGAGACATGTAATACAATAAAATACATCTATCTGCCTGTTCAGAATCCCCTTTAGAGTGTACACTAAGCTCCAAATGCACATTCGCAGGAGTGGAGTCATCCCAAGCCTGCCAAACAAGATGGCCATCAACCGAGTCCCGCAAGATTAAAGGGAGAAAATGCCGGCACCAGCGAGGGATCTCTCAGGTGTTGGACAGTTGGAAATAAAGGCGGCCATAGATGGATCATAATTCGACCGGTTCAGCAGGGACTGGAAAAATGTAAATCCATCTATGGGCAGGCTAATGGTACTGAAGTCGATCCATCAACTGATTTTAGTACAACCAGCCTGGTTGTTTTTTTTTTCACCCGATCACTGCCAGTGGCTATAGCAGCCAGCAATGATCATTGTATTCTGCTGGGGGTGGGGGGGGGGGGGGGCTACTCACGCTCCCCATGCTCCCCACTGGCAGAACAAAATAGCACTTGTGGAAGGATTCCAAACAAGTGAACAAATTTCTTCCCATCAACCCATGGCCGAAGGAAAGAAAATTGCATATTGTATTTTTCCTTTAGTTCTGCTTTAACCATTATACTCATCAGAGGACCTATGAGGGTGAAAAGTGCTAGGAAGGCTAGCAAGGAGGGGGATTTATGGGGGGGGGGGTATTTACAACTGTAATTTTTGCATCCTTTGCTCCAGTGCCTTTAAGGCAGGCCATACATTATGCAACTTTCTTTCCTTCAACCACAGGGTAATGGAAAGCAAATTTCCTGATTTCTTGACAATCAGTGTTGATGGGGTAATCCTCTATTCCAACAGTGGGAGCTGCCAGCAGTGATTGTACAAAAAAAACAGGCTGGTTATACAGAATTTCATTGATAGAATTCAGTACAACCAGCCTGCCCAAAGATGGATCACAATTTATCAGGTTCCTGCTGAACTGGCCAAATTTTGATCTGTCTATTACCGGCTTTAATCTCTTAGATTTAAAAATACGCTATCTGTTGGTAATAAGTCCTCCAAACCTTCCAGATATTGGTTTGGTTTCCTAAAGAGGGAAGTGTTATGGTCCATTCTACATTTTAACCAGTAATAAAAAGAAAAAAGCAAACAAACCTATCTAGGGCAACTAGAAATTACCTTTCAATTGACTTTCACCAGCATACGTGCTCTTAATTGTTGATAGGCAGTTGATAGCCTATGGGTTACTACACATCATTGCTCTTATCGCTGCATTACAATACATAGGCAAAACAAGAAACAAGATTGCGTCTGATACTCTAGCAATGCGAAAAAGGGTACTTTAAGGATTATAATTTGTTTATTACGGTAGTTCAATTAAGTCGTCTCATATAAAGCTGACACATGATAAATTTCATCACAGAATCAAACGCGCTGGTAAACATCAGAGGCCGAGGACGTGTGCACACCTTTCATAAGTAAGACAAATGACCCATTTTCAAAGAATGTTTTAAATAATACTGCTAATTATGTATTTAGCTGCAGAGCTTGCATTGACCATACAAAACAGCAGACGCTAAAATATTCACCATGACTGTACCAAGTTAATGTTAATTAGATGTTATAAATGTAAATAAGGGTAACAACAATTAGATTTGTAAGGAACTAAAGGATCAGTAATCCTAGAATACAGGCTGACATATGTAAAATTACTATTATTAACATTCACAGCAATATATGAAAAAGTCAAGATCAAGTGATAAAAAGTTGCTATTATGTGAGTGATATTTTGCTACACAGCAGACTTCCTGTCCATTAACTCCATAAAATGACACAGCAGTCAGCTTCTCTTAGACTGAAATAACCGATAAAGTCAAACAATAGTTTTCACTCAGCTAAACAGATTCGTGCACAAAGCACTGCATGTTCTATTAAAGGGTAACTCCACTTTAATGAGAAAGAAAAAATAGAAAATAGAAAAAAAAAATATAGAATATACTATTGCTGCACATACCATATTGTAATTGGGTTTGGTATTAAATATCACCTTTCCTTTTCAATATGCAGAGCTGTTTTTTCTGTAAAATTCAATCCAACCTGGAGGCGTTCCGTTTACCAATGGTGCATGAAGTACCCCCAGAAATGTAATGTCCTGCTTGTGTGATTGGCTTACTGATTATTCTGGAAGTCTGCACAAAGGTACAAGTCAGGTTTTAGGTATCCTCTGCAACAAAAATTTAATTTTTGATAAGATACTCCCAATGGGTTAATCACTTCTAAAGGAATGCAGAACCTGTATTTTGCCCATTAGAACACTGCAACATTCAGATCCATTTTGCACACAACAAATAGCTTTTTTTTTTTCACAGCAAAAACAGATTAGAATCTACTACAAAGTTTGGTAAAATCTCAATAATGTACATGGATCACCCAGAGAGATTTTTTTTTTTCTACAAAAGTGGAATTACTCTTTAGAGCAGTGTTTTTCAACTCCGGTCCTCAGGGCACACTAACAGGCCAGGTTTGCAAGAAAACTGAAATACATCACAGGTGATATCATTTGCTGCTCAGTGATTTCAGTATACTAGTCTGCATCTCCCCAAGGTAATACTTAAAATCTGGCCTGTTTGTGTGCCCTGAGGACCGGAGTTGGGAAACACTGCTTTAGAGGACCATTTCACTCAAAGTAATTTTTTAGTTATAGGAGTTCATTGGCCGTCTGGCATCCTATATGTCTTGGATACTCCAAACATGAGATCATTGCTACTATAATTTCTAATCAACATCCTGTCCACCTTTGAAGTTTTGCTGTGTATGCCCACTTGTCATCGTTCTATAACTTTCTTTAGCATACTTTATCACTTAAATTTAGGTAAAACTCTAAGCGGTTGAGTGGTTCAGCTATCCATAATCTACCAAAAACAGAATTATTTGTTTTAGGTGGATTACCCCTAAGATATGGAAAATTGTACAAGCACAACAGCTGATTAAATGTTTTATGATTTGTAGTACATCAATAAGCAAAATTTACCATTGGTTTCCCTTAGCACTATTTTCTGTTCATATTTAATAGACTGGAAGTAATACATTACTCTAGTCTGTCTATTGTGGTCCAGCCATGTGACAGGGTGTGTCAATGGGGAGCCGCGTGTAACTCACATGCCAATGAAGTGTTTCTTTCAAGTCAAAGATAGTGACAAATTGCTATTTGCTAAGGACTATGCAAGCACAAAGCAGCGGACTCGCTCTATATTTTCTGCTTGTTCTTTGTAGGACAAGATGGATGGACCTGTGCTGCTGAAAGGAGTACTGGTATATTTGTTGGCCTTTTAAACATATTACACTTGATGCATTCCAAGCTGTCAAGGTGGTTTCAGGTACAGATCAACTTTTAGCAGTGTACTATAGTCAGACAAACAAAAGTTCATTTTTGATTTATTGCTAAGGGATAGTTCCGTCCATTGCGCTATAGCTGTATTAGATTTCTGTTTACAACCTAATACAAATGATCCATTTATTTGGTTCCAATGTGAAAACTATAAACAGAGATAACAGTTATCATATACAAATAAGATGCTCTTGTTTCTATTTATGGTGTCCAATATGTAATCACTTCTTAGTGTCTGGAAGAGATATGGCTTAATATTTCATAATTTCATATGCTGGTCACCCAATTTTGTCTAATACATCTTAATTAGCAAATATGCCCATGTACAGAACCTTTGCAGTCTACAAGAGCAGCAACAATACTGTTTCCATAGTACTGACACGTAAGGGGTGATTTATTAAAGGCAAATATAAGAAAGTGAAATTGTCCTATAGCTTGGTAATATGTTGAGGTTACAGTTTGCAAAGAAGACCCAATTATGTGCAAGGAAAATAAATAAAAACAGCTTTTTTGCTTGCACATGACTGGATCAAAGATCTTAGATGAGACTCACAAAAATACAGGACGGGTAGCATGCAAATGGCCACCAACAAACCCAGAATTTACACTCAAAGCTATGAGATTTAATGTGGTCAAAAAAATGTCAAAATGTTTTAAACCTAATGCATTCCCTGCATTTAGGTAAAAAAGCCCTACTAACTGTTTTGCTACCCATCCCTTGCTGTTTGGTCTATTTTTATTTCCTGAATGCACGCTACTTGTTCCTATGTTGACTCTCTGTTACAGATTTGATCTGCCCCTGACTCTGCCTGAACGCTGCCTGTGCCGACCCCTGGATTGTCTTTTTATTTTATCTCTGCCTGATCCTTCTGCTTGTTCGCCTATCTGCCTGGTGTTACAGACCCTTGTCTGACTTTGATTACTCTTCTGCCTGCCACTTGTACTTGATCTGTCTTTCTGTTCCCTGCCCGGACTGCCTGACCCAGTTTACCTGCAGCTAACCGAAGCTGGATGATCCGTGCCTATCTCCTATTTTGGTCTTCCTGCCAGTATAAAAAGGTAGGGGTGACCAGCGCTATGGAGTAAAGACCTTAGACAATAGTGAAGGTGTAAGCTGCCAACAACCGAACCCACAAGGGGTTAAAGTGTGAAATAAATAAAAGGAGGTTGTAACGGCGCTACCTGCCAGTATAGCCCAATCTTCAGCAACGCACAACCTGCTCTTCAGCAATGCAAGCACTGCTCTTCAGCATCCTTCAATGGAAGACCAGTCAGGCACTCGTGCCCACTCTGTGCTCAGGCGCTCCTATCCCTTTACCAGGGTTCATGAGCCAGAGGTGAAAGAGAAGTCTACTTCCACGTGTCAGGCTCTACCACCAGGTACATTACACCAGCCGGCTTCTCCCCTCCTACCGGTTCCACCGCATCGGCTGGATACACCACACTACTCGGGACCCTCTTTTGGACTTTCACCATCCTTCCCGGATCGCCGGAGCTATCCTATGCCTACACCTCATACTCATGTGTGAGTAACTATGTACTGTCTTTTATTGTTGCATTAAATACTGCACTTAGAGGCGCTCTGCGTTTTTTTTTATTACACCAGCCCTGTCCTAGCTGCAGCACGGCTCTCCTCTCACTTCCTGGTCACACAGGAGACACTGAAAGCAGCAGAAGCCATAGGCTCCTGCTTCTGTCAGTCAAATTCTGTGAAGAGGGAGTAGGGGCATGGCTTACCAGCACTGTGTGTGTCTATGGACACCCACAGCCTGGCTCTGGAGCACGCATGCATGGGTGCTCCCTTAGCACCTGGCTTGCTAAAGAGGAGCCTAGAGAAAAGAAGAGTGAACAGTGCCAGCAGGGGACTTCCAAAAAGGAGGTAAGGGACCACTCTGTGCAATATTGTTGCACAGAGCAGGTATGAATAACATATGTTTTATTTTAACACAAAAAAATGTTAATGTCATTTTAAAGCCTATTTTCTTTTTAGACTTGGGAAGAGAAAATATGTCTGTCAAGTTGATATCGCTGAACTTGACTGCACTGGAGGTGTTCACCCCAGGAGAATAATAAGGAGAATGGTTGTCACAGGAACAGGAAAACATGGATAGCAATAATATCCTGGCAGATTTCCCATTTAACTGATAAAAAGTGTTTTGTTGCAGTCTGCATTCCCATCGGAGATATTTATCATCAAATCTTGTCCCACCAGGAAGTAAAGGGAAATCCCCCCCATTAGGGACTCGTATAGGTCCTTTACCTTGCCTTCTCTGTCTACAAGTTGGAATTTAAGCATTGTAAAGATCCACCCAAAATGCGTTATTATTTTGATAAAACTTCATCCACATAACTAAACTCCCTCCTCTTAAACAAGTGAAAATGAGTATTATTTATCAAAACAGAGACTGTGTGCAGCATCGGCACTACATTAAAATGACAACACACCATTCCTACTCCTAGAAAATAATATTATTAACTAATAAAATAAACTGCCCTACAAATAATATATCAACATATTTCAAATCATCCTCGTGTTACGTGACAAAGTCTAATACAAGATGGCATCACAGAATGAATGAGTACAGTAATATTTTGATACAAACTAACTTCGCCCTGCACATTGCTTTTAGTGACATTTCTAGAAATAACATTTTTGCAATAACTTTGTATGTCCTGGCTAAAGTCAATCCACTGGATCTTTCTAAACATCTCTCTTTTGTTGACAGCATTTTGTTGTGCCGCCAAGTCCCTCCCTTTGTGCTTTTATCGATTACCTTGTGCGTCGTATTATATTATTAATCTTGCTTATCTGTTGTAGGTTTATGAAAGATTATCCAGCCACAGATCTTGTGTAGCTGCTCCTTTAGAAAGGTCATGTGTATTATGGATATTAGAGCACATGAATGTCAAGAGATTTTTGTCATAAAAATCTAAAATAAAGACTCCAATTGTCCTTAAGAGGCACCAAGGATGATCTGTCAATGCAGCATGACCCTTTCAGGAGCAACAGCATTTTTCATACCGTATAAAGCTTGCTCATGTAGGAATTCTCTGTCAATTTATTGGCCCAAATAGACAGTCTGGATAGAACAGGGCTATAGGCCTTTTGTGAGGAGTAATGACACGCACTTGTCAGAAAATTTTCATATGATAAAGCCAAACTTTTCCTTTTCTATGTAAAAAAAATGAAAGAAACTATTTTACCACTCAAGAACTCCTCAATTTTTTGGCAAGTACCAATTTGTAGTAAGGGGTAGTCAATAAAGGCAGAGGTGTCACCACCCAACAATCTTGAGTGACATTTGTCTGTCTATGAACAGCCTAAGGTAGACCACATACAGCCTGGAACACAAGGGTGGCTCAGAGATGCAGTTACAAGTATTTCTTATATATCATTTATCACACAATGAGATTTTTCAGCATATTGGAAAAGTTCATTTTGACAAAGAGTTGAAACCTTAAAGCAGTATTAAACCCAAAAGCAAATACTTAAAGAGGTTGTAAACCCCCAAATTTTTTTTGTTCAACCTGCAAGAGAAACACATAATGAGCTAGTATGCATCGCATACTAGCTCATTATGAAATACTAACCTTAGAACGAGCCCCCGCCATGCCGCCCACTTACCTGTATGACGGGCGACATGTTCAGTCGCCCGTCTTCCGGGATCGCGGTATCCGGCCATCTGATTGGCCGGAGCCGAAGTGACGTCACCCCCGACGGTCACGGCACGGGGCTCTAAAGGAACGGCACCAGCGGCCGTTCCTTCAGAGCGCATGCGCCAGTGACGTCACTGGCTGCATGTAAGGTAAATATTTCCTAAACGGTACATGTTTAGGAGATATTTACAGTACCTATAGGTAAGCCTTATCATAGGCCTACCTATCGGTACAACTTGCAGAGGAGGGTTTAATTCCTCTTTAAAAATAATTATATGGCAGCTTACCAATTTTAGGACATGATGGCTGCATTCATTTATTTTATAGGCATTTGTTTCTATTTTCATTGGTGATCTGACAAGTAAGTTTTCTGTTTTTAAAAAAAAAAAAAAGAAAAACAAGCTCTCTTCCAGATCTATCAACTTACAGGGATTGGGTTAACCATTCAACACTGGCAGGGATGACTAAAATCATCAACTATTATGTATGTAAAAGATTTATCCCAAAAGGAAACAAAAGGAAACAAAAACTGCAGTAACTGATAAAAATAAGTGTGAGATGGAGTTTGGCTGGTTTAGATTTGTAATTGCATTTAAATCTGCTAGTACATTTAACATTACCCTCCTCCCAGACTAACAATGCTGATGTCTGCTGTGCCCCCTGTGCTCATTCATCCAGGCTGAAGGCACTCGAATACAGGAAGTGTGTTAGTGGCCAGATCACCAGGTGAAAAGACAAGGTGAAAGCCACCATATCTAATGATTAGTAAGCTGCAATATACTACATTTTGGGTTTAGTACCTCTTTAAACCAAGCACATCTTGGCACCCATCTATATACCACCATAGAAAGAATGTAGCAACCCCCGGTAGGGTGTAAGTCATTTGGGTAGTGCAATATACTGTATATCATCACATTCATTCTTTGATAATCCTCTTTAGATCTATGGCCATCTTTTGCTTATAGCTTAATGATGTGCACAGTGGAAAAACCTATAAAACCAAATAAGATATTAGTTTACTAAAGTCATTAACTGAAAGATGTTCACAGATTGGTTGCCATGGATATTGTTCTGTAATCAGCATTCGTTTGGCAACAGCGTTGCATAGTTCCCAACTTCTGAAAAGTCCTCAAGGCTGGAGCAGCAAAAAATCATGGAACCTTACACATTGGGAGGTTTATTACATTTGTCTCCTATGCAAGTCTGAAGAAATCAAACAGTAATAAAGGTGTTTTAATTGAATGCAGAATGCAATATATAAAGTAAGTAAGATTGTGCTGTCGTGAACATCTGCAGCCATAGTATAGCATTATTATGTCATATTCCCCTTCAGTCTGGATTTTGCCATCAACACTCCACTGAAATTGCTCTCCTAAAGCTCACAAATGATCTGCTAATGGCAAAATCCAATGAACACTATTCTGTACTCCTACTCCTAGACCTCTCTCTTGCCCTTGACACAGTGGACTGCCCCCTCCTCCTCAAAAAACTGCACACCTTTGGTCTCCATGACTGCACTCTTCCCTGGTTCTCATCCTACTTATCCAACTGCACCTTTAGAGTTACTTACAATTGTACTTCCTCCTCTCCTCTTCCTCTTCTCTGTTGGGGTCCCCCAAGGTTCTGTTCTTGGACCTCCCCTATTCTCAATCTTTGCCTCCTCCCATGGCTTCCAATACTATCTCTACGTGGATGACACCCAAAATTATCTCTCTACCCTTTAGCTCACTTCTTCGTCTCTTCACTAATCTAATAACAGACTTATCAGCTTTCTCAAACTCAATCTATCCAAAGCAAAACTCATAATTTTTCCTCCCCCACATGCCTTTTTCCTGATCGATGGCACATCTATTAGCCTGTCCCTGCATGTCAAGGTTCTAGGTGTAATCCTATCCTTTTGGCCCCATGTCCAATGACACTACAAAGCTCCTAGTTCACTCCCCTTTTACCTCTTGCCTTGATTACTGCAACTCCCTCCTCACGGGATTTCCTTTCCATAGGCTAGCTCCCTTCAGTCCATCATGAATGCTGCTGCCAGGCTCATCCACCTTACCAACCACTCAGTGTCTGCTACTCCTCTCTGCCAATCCCTCCACTGGCTTCCGTTCACCCAACAAATTAAATTTACAATACCAACAACAACTTACAAAGCCATCCACAACTCTGTCCCCAGCTTCATCACTAACTTAGTCTCAAAATACCAACCTAATTATTCTCTTCATTCCTCCCAAGACCTCCTGCTCTCTAGCTCCCTTGTTGCCTCCTCCCATTCTCGCCCTCAGGATTTTTCCTGAGCCTCTCCTATCCTATGGAACTCCCTACCCCAAACTATCGCCTACTCTGTTTGCCTTTAGATGATCTCTGAAAACCCTCCTCTTGAGAGAATCAGCTCATCCCCCACAGTTATCACCTTTTGTAACACTTGACCCTCCCTCCTATATTGTAAGCTCTTATAAGCAGCACCCTCTGATTCCTCCTGTATTGAATTGTATTGTAATTGTACTGTCTGCCCTCATGTTGAAAAGTGCTGTGCAAACTGTTGGTGCTATATAAATTCTGTATAATAATAATATTCATTTGAATGTTGGATGCAGAAGAACATTCAATATCTGAGATGTTGGGTCAGTCTTCTGCATGGGGTTGTTTTGCTCCCCTACCTGGGATTGTGATCAAAACATAAAGGCAGGCCACATGTAAACTGAGCTCTTAGTGGGAGTCCAAATTGTTTGCCAATCATTCCAATTAAACACCAATTTGAGCAAAACATAAATGTAGATAGTAAAAATGTGTTTTCTTTTCAGAAGCAAGCATCTGCTTATCACATTGTCAAATTATTCAATTCTAATCTAGAGCACAAATTCTTAACTGGTGGCATGTGTCAAGGATCCTTCTTATATGTCCAGGGCAATTGTCTGCTTTCCCATAGAAATGTATCATAACAGTTTACAGATCTGACAAATAAAAAATCATACTTAACACTGAGCTGAGTAATTATTTTTTTTAAGGCATCTATACACATGAGATGGCCTTGGAAGTTGGAAACAATTTCATTTCTGTGCACAAGAGCAAACACATAGTTCAAGAAATCTCAGGGACAACTTTTCTTGATATTAGAGAGCTCAGCACTCAAGCCCCATAGACACGGGCTGAAGGCCAGCTGTAAAAAAAAAAAAAAAATTATGTCCGACATTGGGCCTGTGAATATGACAGCTGGTCTGTTTGTCGGACGAGCATACTGGAAAAGCAGCAGATGACCGACTCCTGATCAGTGCTCTCAGCCAATGGCCAGGGGCTGTCCCCCTGTCAGAACACAACAGCTCAGCAGGGGAGATTTCTGTACTAACATTGGATGGTTAGTACAGTGCCTCTGACCAGAGCTGTCAGTTTTTTTTTTTTTCGTTCAACTCGCTGGGTTGAGCGAAAAAAAAAAAAAAAAAACTGTTAGCATGTACCAGGCTTCAGACTGTAAGAGGGAGAACAGCGCTGTAAACCAATCAGACTCTGCATCATTGCACATATGCTATCAGACTGCAAAGTGGGAAGTGGGCAGGTGGGACAGTACCCAAATATACTAGAAAGAAAGAAAGAAAGAGAGAAAGAAAGAAAGAAAGAAAGATAGATAGATAGATAGATAGATAGATAGATAGATAGATAGATAGATAGATAGATAGATAGATAGATAGATAGATAGATAGATAGATAGATAGATAGACAGATAGATAGACAGATAGATAGATAGATAGATAGATAGATAGATAGATAGATAGATAGATAGATAGACAGATAGACAGATAGACAGATAGGCAGATAGACAGATAGACAGATAGATAGATAGATAGATAGATAGATAGATAGATAGATAGATAGATAGATAGATAGATAGATAGATAGATAGATAGATAGATAGATAGATAGATAGATAGATAGATAGATAGATAGATAGATAGATAGATAGATAGATAGATAGATAGATAGATAGATAGATAGAATATCTACATAGTATCCACTGAAGGCATTCAAATCAGGGAATTATATACAATATTTCGGTACTGGTATTAAATGTGCACATGCCAAGATTTAAAGTGGTTGTAAACCTCTGATATCTTGACATGCTTTCCTGACACCAAGAGAAAAAAGGTGACAGGGGAGGGAGCTACGTCCGAATGACACCCTCAACTCTGCTCGTGTGTGCTGTGTGAAGGGTTGTGTGGCTCTTCCCTCCAATCAGCTGTCAGAGCTCTCCTCAATGAGCTCTGCAGATTGTAACATCAGCTCCCTACTCCCTGTTTTATGAAGCTCAGGAATGCTGTGTAAATTCTGGACTTTTAACAGATGTAGAGAAGAGAAGACTGCAGATAAACATTACAACTTATGTAGGAGAATTTATTTAATCTCTGTGCGTCACCTGAGACCGGTGATTTCACTAGGTACATGTGAGTGTTTACAACCATTTTAAGCCAGGTGAGTAAAGGGTAAATAATTTAGAAATATGCAGTTTTAGAAGGTATTGGGAAGATATTCTATCTATCTATCTATTTGGGTTGTACTGGACGCACAACTGTCACGCCCCCTAGACGCCGGCTCACATACACGCGTGACGCCGCAAATTTTCTTTATCGGCTTTGGATAATCTGATGTGCCTTTTTTCAAGTCATTCATGTAAGTGCAATCTAAATAAAACCTTGTGGATAATTTACGGAATTACACTATGTGCTGCTTATTTCCTTCCATATGTTTATGACACCATATGTGGAGTTCCTATAAGACATAGAGGAATATACCTGGTACCTGGTCTCTGGAGGAGGTGATCCATTGGAATTATTGCTTTAGCGTATGTGGCCGTTCCATTAAGTTGGAGGCCTAAGCTTCTGGTAAGCAGCTATTTTGCTACTCATATTCCACGGGTGTACCCCTGCCTCTATCTTTGGATTCAAGTCTTCGGGTCTATCATCACCTCTCTGGGACTTTTTATACCACTCATTATTATTTTTTGGAACACAATTATGGACTTCTTTGTTCACTGTGTATCTTATATCACTTAATGTTTCACTTTGATATATGGGTTACACCATATTGGATAGCGCTGCACTATTTTTTTTTTTTTATATTAAGAAGATATTCTAACCTGTACATATAAAGCTTGGAACCTGACTTATTCAAAATATATTTTCTGGCACGTATAACACCTACATTTTTGTAGGTCTCATTTTTCAAAGTGTCTGAAAAAGAAATAACTGCGTTGTCTATAACAATAATTTCGAAGCCTCCAAAAATAAAAACGCGTGTATATGTTAACTGTAGCTTACTGCACACATGTGCTCACATGCATAAGAACATTCATTTCTGTTACAAAGAAAAACCCTGACTGTAACACGGCCGGTACACAGGCAGCATAAGCAGGCATTGTTATGAAACTATGAGCTATGACCTGACCTAAGTTCTATTCTGTAGAGATGAGCAGAGCGCAACAATTTACATATTTATAGCATAACAAGTGGAAAATATGCTTTGCATTATTGGGCCTACATTGAATTTATACTGTGCGGAACTATTTGCATCTCAAGCACGCAGGACTTCTGAAGTGGAAATTGATCAGCACCGCAGTTATGGATGGCCTATACTATTATTATTTTTTTACTAGAAAATATGGTCTTCAGTCTCCTTGTATTTTCTGTGATTTATAATTGCAATAGGGTAAAGCCTCTTCCAGCTGTTCCTATAATATAGCTCATAATCAAGGTCGGGGGCCTAGATCTGCAAAGTGACAGGAGTAATGTTAATACAACATAATTCACACAGGGATAAATGTCAGCTTAGAATCAAGTGGCATACAGAAAACTTATAAACCATCTCATACTGGCCAATATCGTCCAAGTCTCCAGGGCATCCACTTTGAGACAAGGTTAAGTAGGTAAAGAAGAGCTTAGATTCACATTCCTGACTGCTTTCCAGGCAAAATAGAATCACATTTTTTTGGGTACTGTAATGACTTGAAAGGACAAAGAAGTAAAGGAGTTGGAAAGGCTTACTGGAATGAAAGTACAACCTAGGAATCTATAAAGTGTTAGTCCTGCGATAGCTCAGGAAACGGAGGAAACAGTAAAAACTTCAACACAATATCAATTCATTTTCTTAGGATGTTACCAATACTTACAAGGCCATCATAAAAATGTCAGCCAAAAAAGCAGGCCTGCTGTATACGAATGTTCGGCGGTGTAATACACATAAAGGTATAAAGTCGCTCACAGAGCTTTCAATTTCATTTTTAAGAGCCTTATTTTATGGCTAGATGTTTATTTGCTTCTGTCTACAAACGTTTAATTTATTTAAAGTACCATTTTTATCTAAGGTTTTTCCATGCAGATTGAGTACAAACTGTAAATGACTACAAAAGTGCTGTTTGCAGACAAACACATCTGAGCAGACTTTTTGTGTCAAGAGTTTTTTAGGAACTTCTGAAGCACTAATGGCAATGGAGATGGTTTGCTAAAGGAGCAGATCATTTTCACTTTGCAAATGTTAACTCACCTTAGTGAGCAGGTTGAAAATGTGTTCATGCCATATATCCAACCACACGCAAGCAAAACTGTTTTTTTAATTCCTTTTGCGCGTGTTTGGGTATTTTTTTTCCATGCAGCTTCATAGAACATTCGCTTTTCAAAGGGTACATTTTTTAATGCTTAAGGCCCCTTTCACTTGGGCGCACCGCCCGACAGAGTCTATTCTGCTCAGCGGGGAATCGATCCGCCAATCCCCTCTGAGCAGGCGGATGACAGCTCCGCCTCCGCTCTGTGTGCAGAGATGGAGCTGTCAGATCCTCGCTCTCCTCTATGGGGAGATCGGATGAGAATGGACCGCCTCTCCGTTCTTATCCGATCCCATCCAATCCGATCCTCCAGACAGATGGAAAATATGGTTTCCATCCGTCTGGATTTCACGGACAGGATCGGAATCGGATAGCTGCGGGTGTCAGCGGAGATGTCTCTGCTGACACCCGCTGCCCCATAGGGGTGCATGGAACATCCGATCAGGTCTGCCTGAAAAACTGACAGGTGGCTTGTTTACAATAGCGTTAGCCCCCTGAAGAGCAATCCACAGTGGATCACTTTTTGGAAGCCATTTTAATGGCTGTGAAGGGGCATTATGCCACCTCCTTACTTCCTGTGTTAACCCCTTTAAGCCCACAACATGCATGCATTTCTTGAATGGGTCACACACAGCAGGTGCTACTGCCAGCCAAATTCCACTGGGGTTGTCATTCTCGATGCAGCCATGAAGCAAAGCATCATGGCCATGGCACTTGTAAAACAGCATCCATTGTCTTTACCGGTTAAGGGTAAGCAGTTGGTAGTAGTAAAAACATGGCTCAACCAGGTGTTTTCACCACCCCCAACCACAAGTTTAACCAAGCCCTAAGTAAATCATCTCCAAAGTATAGCAATCAATTTTGAAACATTGATTTTTGCCCGTATTGATTTATCAAAAGCAATTTGGTGTTAGAAGATTTAAACAGGGCCTGTTCAAATGGATCCACTGCATTGCGGTATGGTATTTCATACTTTAACATGCGCTGTGTCAAGGCAGCCAATTCATTTTAAATGGACTGCCAATGCATTGCAATCAGCTACAAAATGTACCTGCACCATTTTTGTAAAGGTAAACATTACAAAATGCGGCACTGTGTGTCCTTGTACTATAGCAGAGGTGTGTTTATAACTACTGTACTTGCGCACTGGGTTCCAATTCCAAAATAAATGGCACAGCAACTTACACCACAAAGAGCCATAGATTAGTGATTGTTGTGGTAACACACTAAATTGCACTTTTACACACATTATAGGGGTAAAACAAGCCTGGGGGTTCTGTATGGGAGATTTTCCCAAATCATCATTAACCTGTATATGTAATTGGCAAAGTGTCTCTCCCAAATGGTACTTACATAGCTCTATCACTTTACATATATTTATTGTACATTCACATCAGTCCCTGCCCTCAAGGAGCTTACAATCGAAGGTCCCTAACTCACATTAATGGGCCAATTTAGACAGGGGCCAACTATTTCATCAGCACGTTTCTGGAGTGTGGGAGGAAACCAGAGCCCCTGGTGGAAATCCACACAGGCGGAACACACAATCTCCATGCAGGTAGTGCCACAACCGACAACTGCTAGTGCTACAAGGGGGAAGTGCAATCCACTTAGCCACTGTGCTGATAGTCAGTATGGAGATTGAAAACAACGCACAAGAAGCCCATAGCAATACATTTGGATGGAATCTCTAAAAATGTTTAGTGGCATGGAAGTTTCATATTTGGCAACTAGACCTATATATATATATTACATGAGTTTAAGGTGTGTCTTTTTTGAATAAAATTTATAATATTTTATATCTTTTTTGTCTTTACTAAATTCTTCTAATTGGTACCGTTAAAAGTCCCATCCAAAATTGGTGTAGCCAAGCCCTCCTTTCCCCTCGTCTATACGAGAGCTCTGTGATTTCAGAGTTTTACTTATATATATATATATATATATATATATATATATATACATATACAGAAAGGTTAGAGGTGCAGTATGTTTTTCTTCTACAATACTGAGAATGATCGTGTGTGGTAAAGGCAGAACCTTCTACTTGGCACAAGTTTTAAAATATTTTAGCAAATGTCCTGGAAAGCCCCATTGCAATAGCTAAAGGACAAAAGCAATACCTGGAATAAAGTTAGTAGTGCTTTTATTGTAAGAACTGTCAGTGTTTTTCTCAACAAAGCTCCAGTTTAATTGACACAAGGGTGTTTCAGTTTAAGTTCTTGGGAGGTATTCATTCCTAAATTAGTGTAAAGGAGCTCCTTATCAGACATAGGGCCATCTCCACCCAGGTGTCTTTGAAGTTTGAACCCATGATCACATGCCCAGAGGCAGTAAAGGGGTTAAGTAGTAGATGGCTTTACTTTCAGCTGCTGAAGTCACTGAACTGGAGATAATTATTCAGCAACTGTGAAAATCCCCAGTCTTCTGTATTGCTCAGCTGCAGCTGAATTCAATGCTAAGTATACATTTCAGCATCAGCAGCAAACAGTGAGGACAACATTAATAGCGGGAGAAAGTAATGTGCAAACAGTATATACATGCGAACATAAATATTCCACAAGACAGACGGAAGCATTACTAAATCCTCAACGTATATTCAAGCCCCGCAGTGCACAGGCATGTAGCATTAGCATAAAAGGTTTCTTGCAATATCCCCACTGGGAGGACAAAGAATACCAGATCAATATACGTCTACATATTACACAACTCATTGCTCTTCCTGGGAACTAGAACTACATATTTCCCTAGATTATATTTAGCAAATCACCCACACCAAGTTCTACAAAAAAGACAACAGCATTAGCCACATTTTGAAATCCACAGCTTTCATTTAACCTGCCGTACATTTTTTAATTTTTTTTTTTTTTTAATCAATTCCGTTTTATTACAAAGTCGGCTGCTCATGCATTTCCTAATCATCTGCTATTTATGAGAGGTCAATATTCCTGTAAACTGCTCTATATCACGTCTAAGGCATCTTTCTTCATAACAGATAGAAATGTGTGCACTGTCATGCATGAGAAATTCACTGTGTAATCTAGCAGTAAAGAATAAACAAACCGCAGTGGTGGAGAGAGAGAGAGAGAGAGAGAGAGAAAGAGAGAAAGAGAGAGAGAGGGAGGAAGAGAGAGACAAAAGGCAAGGCATAGTAAAATAATAACAATCTGTGCCAAAGCTGTGCAGTGATAGTGGTCAAAGTTAACTCTTCCCAGGAGTGTTATTCCACCACTTCCCGCTATATCGATGACTTCAATCCCAGGTGATGTAATGATGTTTTCAGGATCTTCCAATGTCCTAATTCAATGCAGGAACACAAAACTAGAAAAATGTGTCCCTTTTAAAGTACTGCCCAAGGCGTCCAGGATTAGTCTGCCTTAAATTCCCTAACCTGCATCAGAAAATTAAAACAAAGATTCTGGTTGGCTGCTTTCATTTCTCAACAGTGAGGTTATCTTTGAAACATTGTATAAATTAGGTCTAAGGGGTTAATTTACCAAAGGCAAATGGGCTGTTGAATCTGCAAGGGATTTCCCCTTAACTGAATGTTGTGAAAATTCATTTTGCTAAGAATACCCAATCAAGTGCAAGAAAAAATAAATAAATACTTTTTTTTTTGCTTTCATGTGCTAAAGGAGAATTCCTCTGAAAAGTAAACAGCATATTTGCCTTTAAGTCTAGTACACACGGGCGGCTTCACAGAACAGAAGTGTTCTGGCGGAGGGGGGGGGGGGGGGGTTGGGGAGTCCCCCACCAGAACACAATACCTCCTCAGCAGGGGAGATCACTGTACTAACATTGGATTGTTAGTATAGCAGCTCCAACCTGAGCAGACAGTTTTTTTTCCTTTAACCCTCTGGGTCACAGGAAAAAAACTGGTAATGTGTACAAGGCTTTAGTAAATCAACCCCAATCTTTACAATGGAACAAAGAGGGCCGTCAGACATGCAGGTAATGGGGGTGCGAGTAGATGTAGCCTTAGTTAGATTTTGACTGAATTTCCACTTTCAGTAGTAATCCTAGCCTCCCTTTGCTGTGCTGCTATGGAAAAAAAAAATAATATGGTGATATTATGCCAACAAGTCTAAAACATTTCCTGATTTATAATAATACCAATCCCCTAACATAAATGTGATAAAAAATAAAGCCAGTACAGAAACTTTGGGTTAGTTCTTTCAATGTTTATTGACTTTGGCTGTTGCTCTGACCTAGCATATATAGCAGTATGCAGCATATAAAAATACATGCAACTGGTCTTCATACAACAACCCAGCAGAACCAGATTGCACAAGCTGTGGACTGCCAGCCATTAAAAGGAAACCAGTCATGAAACCCAGAAGCTGCCTTTGCTGCTAAATGCATGTTTTTTTATGCTGACCCTCTTTTTTCAATAGTTTAGGCACTGACCCAAAGAAGGTATACAAATCGGGACTTCGATGCACGTCTTTTCACTGACACACAGCTTGGAATTCCCTGACATCCAGGCAACTAGTATTTTAAAAGCAGACAAGCAATGGCAGACTTCACATTTCTTTTATAGCAGGTTTACTTTAAAGAACTACAGTTCCCAGCATCCCCCTCTAGCCATCAACATAAGGAAATACTCTGTGTAATGCCCTAACACTATGTAAAAAATGTCAGAAATGCAGAGCCCTAGGGAATAATATGTAACATGATCGAGATTTGTAGGCTGTACGCTGGCAAAGGTGATGAAACCATGTTTTAACTACAAGAAGAACATATTAAATGCCAAAAGAAATGTTCCAGTTTGCTTTCTGCTTGGAATTCATCATGACAGAATTAGATCTAATGAAAATTGGGCATGCTTTATTGCCTAACTCCACAAAGCAGAGTCAAGCAGCTCTATAAAGTGAAAGGAAAATTGACTAGATAAAAAATACCTGTGACAGTTCTGTTGCTGTATAGAATACCGACTACTAAAGATGTCCTGATATCAAAGCCGGTGTCATTAGCTCTCTGAGAGAGGCTTTCTATTGCCAGAAATGGAGAAAAGGCATTTTGGAATTCAAACTATAAGTCAATGTAATTACATTTTGGTCATATGTTAAACAATTTAGCACTAATCTATTTCGACATATTGTAATGAAGCTCAGAAAAAACATGTGCCTATATTTCCATCGGGAATTGTCCAGTGGGTTCCCAGAGTAGCTTCTGAGTTATCTAGTTACAACCGTGGAGGGGACAGAAGGAAATGAGAGACAGAAGTTTGTGTAGCAGAGTTAAGCAACGGCAATTACAAGTGTTGATTCTGGTACTGCAAGTTGTGAATGACTGAAAGAGGTGGTAAAATAACACTCATATCCTCCTCTTTTATTTTCTTTTCTTTGGCCGTTTACCACGTTTGACCTACGGGATAAAGACTAGCCCTGGGGTGAGAAAAGTGGAGCTGGTCTTGTCAGTTGTGAGGCCTAGGCTATCTAGCAGAGATTACAGCTAAAAGCCACAAAGAGAGTCCACACTGGAACTAATTGTTGCTGTAGAGGAAATGTAATACAATTCCTAGCTTTTCACACAAATATGTGTGTGGTTTTGGCACGAGGAAAACTAATATGGGTGTTAAAAATCAAGAACTATTGTACATCATTAAATGATGGGTCATACAAAGGGAGTTTATGCATCATATCTGAGGAAGTTATGTAAGGAATGCATATCGACTTGCTGGATAAAACAAAGAAAACCAGGCAGAGCTGAGCCTTCAAATAGTTTCCAAAGAGCCACAATGTACGTTTGTTTTAATGTAAACAAGCCGTACGAATGTCATATGGGTTTCTGTGCTATTTTTGTGGCCTGAATTATGTTTCAAGCATTCATATTCTGTTGCAAGGTTTAGGTTACCCACAAGCATTAGGACTGAGATGTATGGAGTAATTGTGGAACATCTACATTTTTGAGCATTCTGGTCATGGTCACACCACGTACTTCAGTGATAACAGTCTCTGAATGCTAGTATTTGCAGCCAGAAAAAATGAAGCCAGAGAACATAAACTCTTAGAAGATGTATTTTCTATCCCTTCTCATGCTTTTCTTGTTTCTGTACTAGGAAAATGTGTCTACCAAGGCCAAACTAGCTTTACAGATCACTGCATGTATCTTATAGGTACAACTACAGCCACAACTCAACATGTGACATGTGATATATGACATGTGTGTTATGGCATTCAGAGGATAACGGGAGCCAAAGAAAATATTTTGGATACCTGTGTCAAAGAAAGCACTTTGAACTACAGTCTGTGCTATACAACTCTGTCCTGGAACGTTAATATTCTCTCATGCTTCTAGGATTTCCGTACACCAAAGGAAATAGTGAAATAAACAGTGATGACAGGTATAAAGTAAAATATGTCTGTGCATCACTAATGCCATCTAGGAAACAATGCAACTGGGCTAAAATCAGAATTTACACCCAAATTACCATAATATGTACTTGATATCTGCTGCCAGATTTAGTAGCCTTTTCATTGGGGTTGATTTACTAAAGACAAATAAAGTCTTAACTTTGCAAGTGCAGTTGCACTTTGATTTACCTTAAGCCAGGTACAGACGGGCCGAATGTCGGGGTTCTAAAAAAACGGCCGAAATTCGCCTCGTGTGTATGTCGGTCTGTCCAACAGAAGCTGGCCATTTGGACAGTATCTGCTTGACGTGCATGCTGGGAAACGGGCATTCGACCCACTCCCAATCGGCACTCTCCGCCAATGGCGGAGAGCGCTGATCAGAGTGTTCTTGTGAGTGGGCCATTCCCCTGTCAGAACACAACTCAGTGGGGGAGATAGCTGAACTAACCTTGCATGGTTAGTACAGTGGCTCCGACTAGAGCTGACAGTTTTTTTTCATTCAATCCATAGGGTTAATAGTGTGTACCAGGCTTTAGAGTTTAGTAAATAAAGGGAAGCTCTGCTGACTTCCATCATCCAATCATGTGCAAGCACAAATGCATTTTTTTTTCTCCTAGCATGTGATTAGGCATTACCTCATTTACTAAGCTCTGAAGCAAATGTCCTTGCAGAGTGAAACTGCACTTGCAAAACAAAACAATCCTTAGTGTTTCTAACAACAACAGTAGACTCTTGTCATGGGATTCTGCCCTATGCAACCTCTATTGTCAGAACTACAGGACTAGGAATTGGGGAATACTTGGCTTTTATTTTTGCCAAATCAAATTTAGGCACATGCAAGGAATAAGAATGTTGAGAAATAGGCTGTAAGGAGCTCGTTACTTTAGAACCCCCCATGCTTTGACCCATTCACCTTGGAACATGGTGCAGGAAGCCCAAGTTTTGTATGTGTTTCCCCCACTGCATTAAAAGCGCACTTCCATTGCAATCTGCAGTGGGTGTCAGTGCAATGTTAATGACACACCAAGCGCAGGTTGTAAAAGCAGTGTGCTTGCCTGCACCAGATTGCATTGTACAAATGTAGCATTTTGCAGCGCAATTCCAAAAGTAGTGCATGAACTACTTTTGGTGCAGTGTAGTACAAAATCACACTGCACAAAACTGCACAGGTATGCACACTGTGGTTCTATTTGATTCCTACTGTGAGCTGGATTTCTGTAGAATAGCATCCCATCAGGTAATGCCTCCCATGATCTTCACATATGCAGTGGGGGTGTTTTACCTGCAGTGGTCCATTCTGTTATGCTTCCCTTGCTACACCTAGGGCATTTGCCCTTGGGGTCTGTAAGGATGAGCAGATTGCCTAGACACCAGTGGCACATTTTACACTTAAAGATTCTTGATTAGGGTAGAGTTTAGCTTAGTTTTAGCAATGAATGTAGGGAACAGGTTAGGATAATGATCTATTGATCAGCTGGCGTGACGTCAACATTGCACATGCGCAGAGCATCGGATGCATTATCCGATGATCTGCAAAGCTTGGAGGGAGAATCTAATTGTCAGATTCTGCCTCTCTCTCTCTCTGTGCATGCGCGAGATTTGAGCGACATCACAGGTGAAGTCACAGGCAGAATACTATTGCTGTTAAGCAAATTTGGCTGTGTTGCAGGGCGGATTCTGTCGCCCAAGTCGCACGAGTGCGCAGAGAGAGCGAGGCAGAATCTGACAATTAGATTCTCCCTCCGTGCTTTGCAGATCGGTGGATACTGCCTTTAGGGAATAGGCTAGGACTATTAGTAGGGCCCATGTTCATTTGAATAATGCATCCTGTTGGATAATGCCTCTGACGATCTGCGCATGCGCAATGTTGACGCCACGCCAGCTGATCCAAAGATCAGCTGAAGTAACGTTACGTACTGTGTATTCGCAGATTGTCAGAGGCATTATCCTAACCTATTCCCTACATTAATTGCTAAAACTAAACTCTACCCTAATCAAGAATCTTCAAGTGTAAAATGTGTCACTGGTGTCTAGGCAATCTGCTCATCCTTACAGACCCCCAAGGGCAAATGCAACTAGGTGTAGGAAGTGAAGCATGACAGAATGGACCACTGCAGGTAAAACACCCCTTATTAAAAAAACATGATAAAATGCATTTACAAGTGATGACTTCATGAGAACATACCACCAGGTTGATACATTTCCATCAAATGTCAGGTCACAGCACAGATGTAGATCTATCCCTTTCTAGAAGCCAGCAGAAGGAGAGATATGCTGGGTACACACGAGCTGTAATCAGCCAGCACAGTAGAAACTGGCCAACATTCGGCCCATATGTACAGCTTCCTGTCCATCAGCAGTCTGTTTAACGACCGGCTTCTGTTGAATGGGCATGCTGGAAAACCAGTATCCAATCAGTACTGGCAGCCAATGGCCTGACCTGTGTGTTCTGTTGGGGGGTGGTCCCCTTGTCAAAACACATTAGCAAAGTGAGGGAGAACGCTGTACAAACATCGCTTGTGTTAGTACAGTGATGTGTCAGATTTTTTTTCATTCAGCCCTCTGGGTTGATTGTGTGTACCAGGCTAAAGGAATAGAGCTCAATGATGAGTGGAGCCTGAATCCTGGAGCCAGCTAAAAAAATTAGGAGCCAGTTGTTTTTTTTAACTAACAAAGCTTTTTAGCTATACAACGCTGCGCTACTTTACATGACAGTTGCGCGTTCATGTAACACTGTACGCAAATGACGTGTCAATCATTTTTTTCACATAATAGAGCTTTCTTTGGTGGTATTTGATCACCACTGGGACTGTAATAGTACGGCAGGCATAATGACACTGGCTAACAGACACTGACATCACCACTAATCAGTGCTAATAAAATGCACTGTCACTGTACTAATGACACTGGTGAGGAAGGCATTAACATTTGGGACAATCAAAGGGTTAACTGTGTGTCTAGGGAGTGTAATGTAATGGCACTGTTTGATGTTTGTACTAAGAGATGTGCTGGTTTTTACCTCCCTGCTTTGCACACTGTCATTGCAATCTGCAGTAGGTGTCAGTGCAATGTTAATGACACCCCAACGCAGGTTGTAAAAGCAATGTTTTTGCCTGCACCGGATTGCATTCTAAAAATGTACCATGGGATCCGTTTGCAGTGCAACTGCTTTGAAGGAAGGCAAAAAAGGCACATCTTCCGCTGTCAGTAGAGACACTCCTCTCTCCTGTCACTTGGTCCCACGATCAGCAAGTCCCGGCCATGAATTATTGTCTGGGACCCGGTGTTCAGCATGTAAGGGAGACAGTGGAACAGCAGCCTGGTGGGCACTACCCAAAAATGCAGAATGACAAATTGCTCACAGTGAATAGACTGACAAAAGCCCAGGCGCCAGGACACAATTTCTAGTCACCATGGTGACCTGATGCCTGGTATTTGTCGAGCCCTGCTGTAAAGAACACTGAACAAAACCAGGGGTGACAAACACCAATGCTTCTCCACAATAGTGCAAAATCAAAAGGGACCAAGCAGGCAGCCTGGGAGAAAAGAACCTCCACTGACATGTTTCAGGGCCCTTAATAAAGAGTGTTTTACCTTCACATCTGGTTTTCTCTGTTGCTTTTCATTTCCTACTCTTATCAGGAGCCTACCATTACTGTGCCAAGATGTATCAGTGATGAGCACCAAAAATACTAAAGGTGCAAATACACGTTTGGCTTACATTTAAAGTCCCTTTTACTGGAATAAGTTTAATAAGTGCAGAGAGGGTAATTTCAACTAAAAACAGCTGTGAAAAAACTTGCCAGGTCAGATCAGCTTATGGAGGAGAGAGGTAGGAGCTCCAATCAATCACATAGGAAACGATAATGATGGGTAGGAGAAAGCCCCCATTTTGTCAAAGAGCCAAAATCCATTAGCCAGAGTCATGAAGGTGTCTACAAATCTATGAAGGTATATTTAATGCAGCTTAATGTGTTTCCTTTCTGGAAAGTACATTTTATACAATAAGACAAAATTAAAATATAAATAAAGGGTTTGGATAGATTGGAGAAGGGTTGGAACACTTGTCATGTTTGTTTTGGAGTCTTTGTCCTTCTTAAGGAGATTCACCCTCTCTCTTTGTCCTGTTTACTGTTAATACCAAAAATAAAGAAAATCACAAATTTTGGGTTGTCACCAAAACAGAAATGGAGGGGAAATCTTCCAGATGGGACTCTAGTTCTGATGATCCTGGTGACAACAACTTAACTTTGGAGGGATTTCCTCTTACTTCTTGTTTTGGCTATGGAAGTGGAGGCAATGCTCCCCAATAGGGCAAAGATGGAAAAACAAATTGACAGAAGTTGTAGCCCTCCCTAACTCTTATCTAAAATAAAAATGAAAAAAGGTTTGTCTTTAGTTCTACTTTAACTGTGCAACCCTTAATTCTTAAATTGTGTGACTGATCTCAGATGTGCCTTAAAGCAAAAGTTTGTTTCCAGTGCTCATATTTATGTATACAATCATCCTAGGGTGAAGCTCAGTTAATCACTCCTTTTAACAAATATTTAGACCAGCCAAAAGCTTTTAGCAGATGCCCCACAATAGAACAAGGTTTAATGTTTATATAAACCGTATTTTTCATCTGTGGCATTACAACATTTTTTTTTTTTGTTTCTTATAAATTTGGTTTTGCACTGATGTGTTTTCTTTAGAGATTATTCCTATGCCTTGTATCCATCAAAGGTGATAGTCATTCATCAAAAGCAATATTTATCTCTCATCTGCTGTCTCTACTGCTCTAAGGGGCTTATTCATCAAGCTCTATACAGATGACATTTCCATGAATCACCACCATGGAATAAAAGAGAAACAGTTTATATGGATCCCATTTGAAATAAAACAAGTATGTGATAGATATAGTACTGTATAGAATTTGTAAGGATATCAAACCTAAGACCTTATATGATGCAACTGCCATAATGTGCTAAGGTATTGGGCCAGTATATTAAAATAAAATCCAGATATACAGGGAAAAAAGACATTCTAGAAAATCCATGAAAAACCCCTCAAATAACTAATGCTGAGTTTACGCTGCCTGTACAGTTGAACAGTAATCGCCCACCCTTACCATTGAAATGAAGCTTATCTTCACATGCATCCCTGCTCATGTGCAAGGAGACCACACAAAGCTCAGGGCTCCATCCATGAGATTTAGCTTACTGTTGGTGATTAGATAAGAAATTTGTCAGTAAACACTTGATCATTTGAAAGTAGGGCACGTAGACTGTAAGCTCCTTGAGGGCAGGGACTGGTGTGAATCTACAATATACTGTATATGTAAAGTAATATGTAAATTGTAATAAATAAATAATAATAAATTATCTTTTTCAGCACATATATAATTTACTCATAGGAAAATAGGATTTTGTAACATTTCAGTTCCATTCATGCATGCCAACACAAATATGTTTGCAATTCTATTGATTTATAAAAAAAAAACATACATATGAGCAGCTGTAGCTATAAAGGGAACCTTTAGGCCCCTTTCACACAGGCGGACCGTTCAGATCTGCCTGTCCGTTTTTTGGCGTATCTGAACTGCATCTCTATGGGGGATCGGATGTCCGCTGACATCCGATCCGATTTGTCAAATCTGGACGGATGGAAACTCTATTTTCCATCCGTCCAGCGGATCGGATGGGATGGGATCGGATGAGAACAGACCGACGGTCTGTTCCCATCCGATTTCCCCCATAGAGATGCATGGGGAACTGACAGCTGTGTCTCCGCACACAGCACAGAGACACAGCTGTCCTCCTGCTGCTCAGCGGGGGATCGGCGGCCCGATCCCCCGCTGAGAAAAACGGAATCCGTCCGACGGACGGATAGTGTGAAAGGGGCCTTAAGGGAGCTTTGTGTTGAAGCAGGTATCAACCCTATGGGCTAATTCACATCAGCTGCTGTGGCTGGTGTGTGCATCACACTGTTCACTTTTTTTTTTTTTCTTATACAATCAAATTTATTGAACTATCACACGGTGTCCTTTCATTAGGTTCTATAGGTCACTACACAATGCGAGGTAGCGGATTGCCTCGCACTGCACTGCACAGAAAAAAAGTATAGCTTGTCGTACTTTTTTTTTTAACCGCACACCGCCTGCGGTGATGTGAATCGGGCACATAGGAGACAAAGCATTTTGCCTAGTCTTGTGGTGGAACTTCACTGGAATAGCCACCCAGCACAGTACCACTGCACCTGGTGTTAAAAGACTATAAAACTGTTTAAGAAGCATTTCTAAAGAATAATAGTTTGAAAATAGTATGATAATCTTCATTTTTACAGCCTTAGATAGAGCAGGGAAGGGTTAAACTTCTGCCAGGGTTTATTGCTGTCTATGGCTCCAAAATAAAAACGAAGGAGAAATATTCTCCAGTAACAACTAAGAGGTATTTATATTTCTTTGGAGAAATCTCCTCGGACTTCCTACTGTGTATTAGGGCAGAAAGAAAAAAAAAAAATCTCCCCCATTGGAAAAGGATATCAACAAAAGTTGAAAAAAAAAAAAAAAAAAAAGAAGAAATAAGTTTTGGCTTCCTATATAAACTTTAAATTCACAAATAAAAGTTTCACTATAGATCTGCCAATTGCTGTACATTCATGCTATAATTTTTTAGCTGGAAACGTGAAAATCATAGTAAACATCTGACTAGATGATCTAAAATGTAACATCATATGTTTTAGAAATCATTACATTTCTTGTGTCCTTCTCGGGGAGTACCAAAGCTCAGCTGAGGTTTAACCTTCTTCAGCAGACAATGACTAATGGTAAAGTATGCTTGGACCATTAGGTCCTAAGCGTAACCAACAGGGTAGAAAAGGATTGTCATTCAAAACATGTAAGGAAGAGGTTTTCTTCTACGATTATCTTTAAAATACTCTTGTCTGGAAATAGTGGAAAAAGATCAACGAAACCTAATGTATCAACATAATGGCTTTGGGCAATGATACAAACAAATAACTTTTGTATTTTAAATCAATATGTACACATTACTGTACCACTTTCCATCCACTTTAACTTGAGTGTGTGAATTTTTGTGGATGTACTTGTCATTTCTCTTATTTTCCTTCTTCTACATAACCAATCCTCTCATTATGTGTTAGGTCTCTGAATTAGAATGTAGCAAAGCTATGTGCCATACTTTGATGTGGTAGGGTGTACCCAAATAACAACTGCATGTGGTTTAAATCATGACAAAAGAATTTAATGAAGACTACAGGGAGAGAGCATCCTAGTTTGTACTATAACAATTCTCACGGGCTTTAAAGCAGATGTAATCCCAATTTCTAAAATATCATAAATACTTTATCAAGCTAGTGGGATTCAAAAATAGTTTTGAATCTTTTTAAATGTGCAGCTTTTGTTAAAATAATGGAAACGAGAAATAGGCAGAGGGCGCACCGGCCTAGGGCATTATCCTTCTTCGGGGCTCTGAAGAAGAGGAGGGACCTCAAAACTCATCAGCCAGTTTCTGCAGACATTTCTATCCATGATGTAAAACTGTGGTCACTACAGCCACTTTAATGTGATATGCCTGTATCAAGCACTTGCTTGTGAGTACCTTTCTTTTTTCAAAATAAAAAATATTTTTTACAAAGGATAATGCACTAGGTCTGTCTGCCCTCTGTCTATTACCCGTTTCCAGTTATCCAGACATCCCCAGTCTTGTGAGGGCAGCAAGGCGGCATTTATCCAAATTAGCCAGGACAGGGATCCTAGAGCAAAATCTTTTTGGGGCCGACCTTCAAGCGCAGGAGAATTGTGTGGTGTTTCTTTTGAAGTATTCCCTAAAATAATACCTGCTTATTCTGCCATGACAGTCCTTGTTCAGTCACTTCTTTTTATGGGGGGACATGTTCATCCTGTTACATGTGCCCTTGATGGGGACTGTAGGTAAACACACATTGCAAAGGAAGCCAGTCCAGAGCAATGAGGTGTCGCCAAAACTGCAGTGAGTGCATACAGACAGGAACAGGCTGAAAGAAGCTGGAAGAGATCAGCGCCACTGAGACATAAAAAAATGAAAAAAAAAAAAGTTAAAACCGTGTGTAGCACTACTCCCTTGGGAGCTGCTGGTTACGGGTTCCCCTGGGTTACCATTAGCAACAACATGACAGTTTGACATTTTTCCAAGTGTTCTAGCTCAGTCAGGAAACAGTCCATTAGCTTTGGTTTTTGTATTTTTTATCTGGAACTTGGATAGGAGAAGGGAATGAGTGGGATACTCCAACTTTATACAACTATGCACAATTGGCTGGGATGACTTGAAAATACTGAGCTGAGTAACGCTAGTCACGACTAGGCCACTGCTTCACTTTGCCCTTAGCTGTGAAGTATAAGCGAATGAGCTTTCTGAGATAATCTGTACTGTACTGCTAAACAACTTCAGGGCCCTTTCTGGCACCCCCTTTGTTCCTATTCTTCAGGGTCAACTATACCGCACCCCCTTTACTGATAAACTTACTGTTTGAGCTAGCTCCTTCATCCCCTGACTTCTCTGGAGTGGTCCCCTCTCTTAGGCAGACCCTTAGGCAAAACTCCTGGTACTCCCGATACTGTTTTTCCCTAAAGTCTCAGCCAGCAGCTCCACTTGTCAGCACAGCTCCATACACCTGGTTCACTAGACCACTTTCCTCACACCTACAGGAGGAGAGACAGCTGTCCACCTCCTCCTGGGACTTTGCTCCTGCCAAAAGACACCCTGCCTCATGTGCTCCCCGCTTTTATCACCAATCCCATGCTGCATCTCTCCAGGTGCCAACCCACTGGGACAGTTACAAAAGCTTGTGTATCATTGGTCAGGTTTCCTCCACTGTCCAACATGCCTCCCTATTGGATACAGTGGGAACACTCCCTCAGACCAGATGAATACACACTGAGAACAGAGAGCAGGCCTATCTAAAGATCAGGCTCCCCTGATAAGCAGCAGGAGCATTATATGCCTTTACCTAGCACCCATCTAGGAGGGTGCTACACGTGTTTTTTGAAAATAAAAAATGACAGTTGTTTATAATACACAATGCTTTAGAAAATTAGCTGTACAGAGATTACATCCACATAAAGATGCCTAAATCAATGGTGGCCCAAGATCCACCACATTTATTAGAGATGGAACAGCTGGCCAAACAGTAACATTTCTTGAGAAACCATACATATTTTCCATTACCTTAAACTGCATTGTCTGTGTCATCCCATGAAACTGATCGCACCACGACTACATGAGCTGAGGCAGGATTGTGAAATTTAAACAGCTTCTTGCAGAGCCAGGATTCAGTTTTACTACCTCAGTGACCATCTACATTATATTCACATCTTGGTCACATAATGACTGCCGATTTGTTCCTCTCCCAGTAACTTGATTCTTCAAAGCAGAAATGCTTCTTAAATTAGGTTGACTTTTGGCAAGACTAACAAAAATACAATGAGATACTATGTATCCTGCATTGTAATCAGGAGTCAGTATCCAATCAAAGGAAAGACGTATTTTGAGCCTCTACATCTTGAAGGTAACAATGACTACCCTAGAAAAGGGAACAGATAAAAGAACAAATGTCTAAATTTCACCAGCTTCTAGTCACTATTAAAACAGAACTCTAGGCAAAAAAGTTTTTATAATATTCAATGTGTAAACAAAAGTTGCCTACCGAGATAATTGCAATGTCAGAACTGCTACTTTGTCCTTTACAATCTATACTTTTATTAATAGTACATTTCACACTTTATTTCTGGTCTGCTGTGGATATAGGGGTTCAGTATATAAGAACGTCCTCTTCCATGGACACAAACAAAAGTGAGAGAAAACATGCCAAAGTGGGGAACAGCCCCTGTAAGACACTTGTCATGGCAAAAGAGCAAAAGATTACCCTCTGTTACTGTTTTTTTCACACTTTCTTTCCCAGTGACAATCATCACCAGGGCAAATAAAAAAGAGGACACAGAAAACAATAAAATATGATTTCCCTACTATATTCAAAACTACAAAAAAATTGCCTTTCAATACACATTATGTTAATAAACGTTACTGAAATCTTTATTAGCTCAGAGGCATGATTTGCATTTCTGTTAATTTTAACTGTGACTTTTTGTTGGCAGACGTGAAACTATTGGGGTTGATTTACTAAAAACTGGAGTGCAAAATCGAGTCAGCTTCCAGTTTTTTTTTTTTTTTGTTTTGTTAAAACTTAAAGTGATTGTAAAGTATTTTTTTTTTTAATAACAAACATTTTATACTTACCTCCTACCTGTGTAATGGTTTTTAACAGGGTAGTTCAGATCCTTCTCTTCTTGGGTCCATCTTCACTGCTCCTGGCCCTCCTGTTGAGTGTTCCCAGAGCAAGCAGCTTGTTATGGGGGCAACTGAGTTGAGCTGCAGCTCTGTGTATCCATTCAGACATGGAGCTGTCATTTGGCCCCACCCCCCTCTCCTGATTGGATAACTTAGTTTGATTGACAGCAGTGGGTGCCGCTGCTGTGCCTCAGCCAATCAGGAGAGAAAGTCCTGGCTGAAGCACTCGGGCACATTGCTGGACAGAAAGGGGGCTCAGGCAAATATTAGGGGGGCTGGGGGGGGGGGTCTGATGCACACAGGAGGCTTCTTATCTTAATGCATAGAATGAAAAAAAATCTTCTGACTTTACAATGGCTTTAATTAACCTCCCTGGTGGTATGATTTATGTCAGGAATTCTTTACCAAAAGCGGTACAATTTTTTGCATTGAAATTTGGCGTTATGTATTATAGGCCTACAATTCTTTGCTTACTTACTTAAACCTGACCAAACAAGACTCTAGTAGACATCCCAGATGTGATAAAGTTTGAAACGTTTCACTTTTTGAATTTACCGCCTGTTCCACCCTCCTGCGATGCAACGCTCACAGGGAACGGAAGCCGGGACACACAGCATCAGACGGAAGATCCGGCCTCCGTACACTGCTGGATCCTGGGGACAAGGTAAGTAACCTCTTCCAGCGACTTCTCCCTGGCGGTACCCAGAGTGTGGCTCGGGGTTACCGCTAATGGCACTGAAATTCCACTCCGAGCCACACTCGGGAATACCGCCAGGAAGGTTAAACAATCTGAAGTTAGAAGCTTATTGGCTACCATGCATGACTGCACCAGATTTTGCACTCTCCCGTTTTAGTAAATCAACCCTATTGTGTGGCTCTTTGGAGAATTTAGGGGCTGCATAATGGCTCCTAAAACCTATTAGGCTACACAGTACTGATGTTGTATATATTATGGAATTATCTCTTTGTTTAAGTAGCATAACACCAGGCTTTTTTTGCACTCATAGAGAATTACTGTTCCAAAATTTCAAACTGAACCAATTGGTTTTTTGTTTAAAGTTTTCATTTATCAAGATCACATGCTCATTTAAACGGAGGAAGCAATTTGGAATAACATCAAAGAAGTCCGGTTGAATGTGACTAACTACTACTAGCTGTCCAACATTGAGGTTTGATGATTAACTATTGCTACTATTCCCAAATCATCAGACGAGACTTTCTTCAAGCTAGGCCACCTTCAAGACTGCAAATTAAGAAAACAACATTTTTTTTTTTTTAAATATGAAAGATTTGCATTTTATTTTAATAATGCTTTAATGAATTTATTTGCTGTCATTTTTTTTTCATTGCTGTATAGTTAACCAAATCTATTCTTCCCTCTTTTTTAAATGTGTTGGCTCATTGTTTCATCTCATTGTGCAGATTTCAAAGTAACAGCAACAGCGAGTTGTGCCAAGTTACTTTGCATCTTACACACCGCATTGCTTTGTAGGAACAGAGAACATAATTTAGGATGACAAATTACAGGATATTGAGATCCCTAGAAAAACATTTCCAGTAAATTTGCCTTTAACCAGCAAACAGGAAGTTGATAAACTGGATGACATATGAAAGGGAAATCGCAGCAGCAAGGTTAATTTCATGAGATACCATAAAAATTCTGTTTAGTAGAACGGTGACATTAGCTTAAAAAAAGATTAGCGGGAGCCCAGTATAACATTCTGCTGGAATGTCCTGTGCATCAGTGCTAAAGGATGCATCATTGTTCTGTGGCGGGCCAGGCAGCTGGCACTACACTTTGACCTTCAACCTCGTCACAGCAAGGAGCTCATTTACAACCTCTCTAGCATAAAAAGCTGAAAGACCGGTACAGAGAATGAAAAAAAAAAGGAAAAACACTGGCCGCTCTTCATCAATGGCAGCACGCAGGTCCAGTCAAGCTTCACAATTCCCTGGCCTCATGAACTCCTATTTTTCATATGTTTACCAAAGTCTCTTTTAGAGCTGCTTTCACAGGCTCCTGAGTTAGCAATGGCTTTCTATTCTTGCCTGAAATTTGATTAATTTGCAGCATTTAGGTGTCCCCAAGGGACAAAGCAAAAGGACTTTGTGTAAGCTTATCAACACGCAACTGATGTTCTGACCCAAAAGTGAAAAACATAGTACAGACTGTTAACCAGCAGACTAGCAACAAAATACATGGCCTTTTTGTTTACGAGAAACAGATAAATTCAAACATCACATATAACGGATTGAAGCTAGCCATATGCACTGAGATGTGATCACTACGAAATGACCCATCCTACCAAATTTATACTTCTGGACTTCCTAGCATGGGAAAGAAGGATCATTTAAGGTAGAAATTTTTATTGGAAAAAATCTCACCAAGTTAGATATGCAAAACGAAAGCCTAGTACACACCATGAGTTACTGACAGCTCCAGTCAGAGCCGCTGTAATAACAATCCGATGTTGGTAAAGCGATCTCCCTCGCTACGCGGTAGTGTTCTAACAGGGGGCAGCCCCCCCACCGCCAGAACACTCCAATCAGCACTCTCAGCCATTAGCTTCTGTCGGATCGGCTTCCATACACACGGACTTAATGTCGGCTTACTTTTAGTGAACTGGCCGATGTAGCAAGACAATTGGCCCGTGTGTACTAGGCTTAAAAGATCTATAAGGCAAGCCATAGACGATTTGATTTTCTTTTATCATGGGTGGAAGATGAGAAAATAGCTTGGTTCCCCGTCAACATAGTCATTGTTGATGGAAGAATCCCTCCAGCAGTGCTATTGAGTTCTGTTGGCAGGGAGCCTTCCCAATAAAGCCGCTGACAGTAATCACATAAAAAATCCAAAACATTGTTTCATTTATCCACATGGGTACAACATGCCTGCCCATAGGTGGATTGAATATTGGCTGGTCCCTGCTGAACCAGCAGAAATTTCATCCATCAATGGCCAGCTTTATACTTATCATGTTAAATGTGTTTTTCATATGTGTATAGGTTAATACAATGATCTCCTTCTGCAAAATATGGACAGGGAAAGGCACGGACCAAGGCTGTGGTGGACATTTTCCAAAGTACAGACCTTAGTGAAGGACACCAGGCTACATTTCAAATAAAACCATAAAAAAACACTCTGTCTACTCTCTGACCTAGTTCTACAAGTACAAATATGTTTAAAATAACATTTATATAAAGACTGCTTGTGGTATAGTGTTATAAAATGTTTAAAAGATTTTAGATCCCCTTTAGAGTAGGGTCCCCATAAATCCCCTTTAGAGCAGGATCCCCCCTAGATCTCCCTTTAGAGAATGGTCCCTATAGATCCCCTTTTATAGAAGGGTCACCATAGATCCCCATTTAGAGCAGGCCAGGGTCCCCATAGATCCCCCTTTAGAGCAGGGACCCCCATAGATCCCCCTTTAGATCATGCCAGGGTTCCCATAGATCCTCCTTTAGAGAAGGGTCCCCATAGAATAGCCATAGAATCTATGGCATAGATCCCCCTTTAGAGCAGGGTCCTCATAGATGCCCTTTTAGAGAAGACTTCCTAAAAGATCCCCCTTTAGAGAAGGGTCCCCATAGAGCCCCCTTTAGAGCAGAGCCCCTTCTTCAAATGGGGTTACATGGGGACCCTTCTTTAAAGGGGGATCCATGGGGACCCTGCTCTAAAGGGGGATCTATGGAGACCCTGTTCTAAAGGGGATCTATGCCCTAGATCCCACTTTAGAGCAGGATCCCCATATATCCCCTTTAGAGCAGAGTCCCCATAGATCCCCCTTTAGAGAAGGCCAGGGTCCCCATAGGTCCCCCTTTAGAGCAAAGTCTCCATATAGCCCCCTTTAGAGCAGGGTCCCCATAGATCCCCCTTTAGAGAAGGGTCCCTATAGATCCCCTTTCAGAGCAGAGTCCCCATAGATCCCCCACTAGAGCAGGGTCCCCCATAGATCCCCTTTAGAGCAGGCCAGAATCACCATAGATCCCCTTTAGAGAAGGGTCCCTATAGAATCTAAAGGGGGATCTATGGGGACCCTGCTCTAAAGGGGGATCCAAGGGGACCCTGCTCTAAGGGGGGATCTATTGGGACCCTATTCTAAAGGGGGATCTATGGCAAAGAGCAGGGTTCCCCATAGATCCCACTTTAGAGCAGATTTCTTGAGCATATGAATAATTACACAGTCAATTTGAATCATTTCACAATGAGGAAGCTGGGGCCTGGACACACACACTAAGACCGGCAGGAACGGGCAGGTTAGAGGAGGAAGTTCCTTCCGTACGCCTCCTCTGAAGTCAGGGCCTGGGGGGCAGGGCAACGTGCAAGCAGTGCCTGTGCACCTGATTGGTTAGGATGCCGGCGGTCCTTCCAATCAGCGGGCAGTGGCAGGGGAGGTGGAAGTGAATGTTGCCTGTGACATCACCGCCGCAGACCCTGCAAGGACCACTCACAGACACCAGTGTGTGTGTACGGACACCTTGCTGACCGCCTGAATATGGAGGCTGCATGTAAACACATTTAAAACCCCAAAAATGTAGTTCTTATTTGCAAGCTGCCAACACAAATCTCTTCCCACAAAGCATCATGGCTTCCGACAAGCTGTCTCCTCTTTTAGGCCTGGTTCAAACCTATGCAGGTTGCAGGTTGCAGTTTGCATAACCCAAGTGCATTTTGTGTTTTTGAAAACATGTTTTTGATCCATTAAAATCTATGGAACCAAAAACCAGAAAAATGTCCCTGGCCCTTTCCATTAAATGCACAGATGTGAACATGACCCATAGGAAACCATGGACTGTAGTGTATTTCTGCGAAACTGAAAATGCACTAAAAATCCATAGGTGTGAACCAGCCTTAAGAGCAATTATGAACAAAAACAAATTCTCTTGCACTCAAACGAGTCTCTATGGCTCCGAGTATATGCACAGATTTTGCTGCCCTCCTAGGGTCAGGGGAAACCCGATGGAAACACTGTAGAAAGAACAAAAAGAGGGCGCACCAACCTTGTCTTCAGCTTTCTCTGAAGAGCAGGAAGAAGAAAGGATATCCCTGAAACGCGTCAGCCATTTGGAAGCTCCTCCAGTGTGCTGGAAACTGTTCTGGTGACCTGGTTGCTTTGGGTCCATTGTGGACCGATACGCTTTTAAGATATTTGTGTTTGTGAGTATATCTCTTTGTACCTAATTTTAATAAAACTCCACTTGAGTAATGCACAAGGTTGATGCACCCTCTTTTTGTTCTTACTTAAGAGCAATTACAGCAATGGCATAATTGCCTTTAAGTATCCCCGTTTATCAGGTACACACAAAACCCCCTCCTGGCTTTCCTCATAGTATAACCACCATATAGAGCCCCGAATTTTCATGCAATGTAACTGTCTGATCATTGCATTCTATTGTGCAGTCCATATTTCATATTCAGAGCAGTACCAAGCTTCCCTAGGTGCTGTTTTACACACAGAAAATATCTAATATTAGTAATATGTAAAAACGAGGACCAATGCGCTACCTGTGAGAGGTTTGACTCAAGAACCAATGAATGGTGTAGATATATATAAAAATTCCAATGTGCAAATCCGCAATGATGGAGAAAATAAATAACCGAATTCCAATACAGTGAGAAAAAGCAGCCAATTCTATTCAGTGTCCCCTCTGTAGTTAAGACTATATAAAAATATAAAAATCGGCGCTAATTCATGTATAGTTCTAGTTCCAAGAATAGTATATGCAATCTTGATAAACAACTAATGGGCTAAAATATATGTGTATATGTTACACAGATATTTTAGCCCATTAGTTGTTTATCAAGATCGCATATACTATTCTTGGAACTAGAATTATACATGAATTAGCACCGATTTTTATATTTTTATATAATATTAGTAATCATTTATTTTTCCTCAGAAGAAGGAAAAAGGTCCTTCACATCAGTGTGATTTCACCCAAACATGGCTAATGGCAGTAGCTATAGGCCCACTCTCTGCATTGAGCCGGATGAACACATCAAATATCTGCAAATCTACCTATGTATACTGTATTTGAAAATGTTTGCATAAGGTCTTACAAACAGACCACCTTTCTAGGAAACGGAAGTTAAACTGTCAAAGCACTTTCCGCCTATTGGCTAGGAGAGGGGGACATCTGAACATGACCTAGTAGAGCAAAATATAACTAGCATTATTCATCTTTCTCGATGAGACATCTGCTAACTTGCTGTAAGTTAGCTACAACGTTTTATTTTTACCTAAAACATGACTGGTTTGCAGCTTTTACCTGAAGTTAAGATCCAAACGGAATTTGCAAGGGCATATTAACAAGCAACTGATGTTCTAACCCAAAAGTGAAACAGATTTGCTAGTGGCAACCCAATCTAGAATGTTAACCAGCAGACTAAGTAAATGTCAACACCTTAGCTGAGTATCTTCTATTAATAATGACACACACGTTTTCCTCAGATTGGTGCTCTACCCTCCACTTCTTCACACTCCTACATCTCTAGTAGCTACATTATGAATTTTCTGCTTTTGTGAGCATCATTGTAACAAGGACTTTCAGCTTTATTTTTCATAAAGCCCACACAGGCAACATCAGAACAGAAGAAAATCTATTCAAGATTCCATTTCAGGGCCACAGCTATTCATAATTGCGAGCCGCCGTGCAGACTAAGTTAATATTAGCTGCAATATTAGAAATCACATTCTCCTTTTTTTTCTAAGTACACGTTTCCAGACATGCTTCTCTGAAATGACAGTCTTTATGGCAATTTGATAATAAATCTTTGCTCAGCAGGACCATGATTCAGAGAGGATGTAAAAAAAAAAAAAAAGACAGAGAGATATATAGAGAGAGAAGAAAAATACAGCGAAAGGTCCAGTGAATCAGCAATCATCTCCCCTGGGGAATACCTACACTTTCCTCATTTCAGATTCTTTTTTGTCACTGCACTTAAGTACCGGCTGTTGATCACTACTAGCAATCACTCTTGGCTTCCTAGCTTATGACCACTTGTGCCATCTTTGACAAATCGGCAGAGACGGGACTGGAAGGCCGGCGAGATATTATTTGTCTGATTCAAGAGGCAGGCATCAGTGTTCCTCTGATGAGTTCTATTAAAAAAATAATAAATCCTCAGCTCAGTGATTTCAGTGTAATTATTTCAAATTGACAGACACATTATAATACAGCTGAACGGGCTCCCTGTTTGTCTCATTCTTGCCCTCCCTCCTTCTCAACACACACTATTAAAAAAAAAAAAAAATGTGAAAAAGAAAAGAAAATCTACATATCAAACAGCCTTGGGCTAGATCATCTAAAGAAGCAATATGCATGAGTCAATATGTCAGCATTAAGATCAGATGAAAAGCATGTTAAGAACGAGAAATCTTTCACTGTGAGACCATCTCATTTTGATTCTAATTCCCTGGTAATAGTTACGTTAAACCAACATTTTACTGTAATACAGGTGTTAGATGTTTAATGGTGGGATAAAAAGCCATCCTCTCTGGGTCTGTTTTTCAGGCTTTAAAGCGAAACTTACCTCTTCTTCAACGGTCCAACATTTCTTGCCGGTGCCAGCATCTTCTACCTGTTTTCTTCCGGGTTCCGGGCTGCAGCCATTCTTATTGGCTGGTGTGTGATGACATCAATCTTGAGCTTGTAAAGGAGTTCAGACATCCCAGCTCAAAATCAATATTCCAGAATGTAGACTGAACCATATACATTCCAAAGGAGACTTCAAGCAGATAGATAGGTATATTTTCTTGCAGAAGAGACATTGCATGTCCCTTTCGCAATAAAGAGCCTGCCTGCTCACAGTTTTTGAAAGTGGGACTTTAATTCCACTTTACTTTTCTGCAAGGGGCAGTCTTCATTATACAAATGAAGACAGCAGCCAATGGGCTAAAGCATATCTAAACCCAACAGCATTAAAAACGTATCATATTGTAGCTTACCAGCCCGTAAAATAAGGTAGTTGCATTCATTTTTCTTTTTTTTCGGACTGTCCTTTATATTCATCTGATGATCCTTCTAATAACACAAATGACATAATACCTCCACTGCATCTATGGAGGTGGTGTCACTGTAGACTGCTCTTTTATTTTGGACTCCAAACATACCCCATCTCTTCATCTCCATTACATAGGAGCAGGGATGGTGGTGGTGGAGGGGGGATGTTGTTGTAGTTTACAGAATATAGCTTGGAAGGGAGGTTAGAAAGATTGTATACGATTTTAGTTTAATTCATAGGAAGTCACAGGGACACTGCAATATTGACAAGATCAACAAGTATTTTCTATACTTGAAAAAAAATGTACACAGCATGAAAAAAAGAAAAGCAACGCATCCAACACGCCTAGGACCTGGTAAGCTGAAATACATAACATTAAGCTGAGGATGTGGTACTATAATATATACATGACTATGTAATCATCTCTTGACATAATTCTCTTTTGTTCTGCCTGAGGAGCACTTTGGTGCTTATCATATCCCCTATGTTAAATCCCACCGAGTGCTAAGTTCCACCCTTATTATTAAAGGCAAACTTTCTCCAGTAGACCTATGGGAAGGAAAGTGATTATGTTGTTACTGCATCCTTGAACTGATACTTTACTGTCCACAGGAGCAAGGAGCAGCAGGAGACATTAAATGAGAATCTTATCTCATGCTGTCTATAAAGGACACCACCTAAGATAAGATTCTTAACCTGCCATGATAATGATAGACACACTGCTTTCTGGACTGCCCTAATGCTTGCCTGTTTACAGGGTGTCCACGTACAAAGACACAGCTGGTAATCTGATATGAATAATTATGACATCTTGGCTAATTATCACAGGACACCTAAAGTTAAAATATATAATGAGACCAAATGGCATTTTTGTCTAAATTTTTTGATCTGTATTTGAGTACAGGCATCTGAACGGAGCTACAGTTTGCGATGATAGTATATTTTGCACTGAATTGTGAAATGAAACCATAATGAAAAAATGACATTAGACCTTAGATTGTAAGCTCCTTGAGGGCAGGGACTTATGTGGATGTGCAATGTATGTGTAAAGTGCTGCGTAAATTGACAGCGCTATATAAGTACCTGAAATAATAAATTAGATGGTCAGGTGCAAGCCAAAAAAAAATGCAATAAAAAACACACAAAACAAACAAACTAAACAAAGAATGGATTACCCTTGAAAAGTAGTCTTATTTTTCTATACTGTCTGTGTGCATGGATATCTGTGACCTGATCATAAAAAGGGATTGCCAGGAAAACGTGTTGCTCACAGTACTCAGCTATTCAAAGTTGTCCAATTCATTGACTCAAAACAAACTTAGCTGACTGATCAAAGCTAAAAGGTTCATCTTTATTGTTTATGGCTTACAGGCCACTTGCACTATTTGTTCCATGTTGTTAAATAAGTCCTTGTGAGCATAAAGATTCAAGTTCCTCCATTAAAACGCCTCTAACCAACTGGTTTACCGTTTTTTAGCAATTGAGCCTAAAATTGAGCCATTTGAGTTCATACCCATGAATTTTCATTGTAGTGCACTTAAGGGATTATTGACACCCACTTTGTGGCATTTACGATTCAGTCTTTTTATTTGTTTTCTTGTTATTGTACATAAATAATACAACTAAAACAAATATGGAAATAATGAATATACTGTTAATATCAAAAGATATAACATACCCAAGGTATCAAAATAACCAAGATGAATAATACATCACTATGGTAAGAGAAAATACCCTTTAAAGTGAGCTCTTATTTGCCTTTAGTAAATCAGCCCCAATGTGTTTCCAGATGTCACCCACTTAATAAGTATTTTAACTATAGGAGCAACTGCCCTGTAGACAAATAATGGTCAGATTAGCAAACGATTGTGTATCGGTAAGCACTTCAAGGACCAGTTTCATTAGAAGAATCAAGCATAATGGATAGATTTTTCTAATCAATAACTATTGTTCTCCAAAATTATGTGCAGAGACAGTGGTATAAAATTAGAATGAAACCATGTACAATAAGTCAATACAAACTTGTATTTTTATACCACAAATAGAACAATGATCATTGATTTAGCCTACCACCCTGTCTTGTATATGGACACATTATTGTGTTAGAGATTTGATATGTTGGCACCAAAAAAACATTACAAACAACAATTCCAAAAACTGTATCAAGCCAAGAAGAGCCATAGTTAACAAGTGGCAGTATATTTTGTTGATTTGACAGATCTTATTATGTGTGGCCAGCATTAATATGAAGTGTTATGGTGAGGTCCAGTTCAGCTAATATACACTATGGGTGGTATATACAATAAATCGTTCTTGACATTAAAGGTCAGAAATGCCTCCTGATTCCAGTGACATAAACGCCTCAAGGTATTTTATATACTGGCTGCTTGGACAATACCGTAAGTAATGAATGTGCTACATTCTCAAATCCAAGTCTACATACAAAGCACCAGCACATCCATTATTTTCCAATGTCTAGAACAGCGCTAGACCTATTAAATGTAAACTCCATAGTCAAAGTTTATGGTTAGAATGTACTGATGGTCATATGTTTAACTAAAAAAAATAGATAATTTTTAAAAAATGTTTTTTTAAAATGTATAATTCCTCTGTCATGATATGCTCCCTATTATACAGGTCCTAATGCTATAAAAAATGATTTACTTAAAAAATAAACATCTATAAACGCAAAGGTAGCAGCAAAAAAGAACAGTTAGCCAAGAGTATTTGTGATCGAATTGACTTTTTTGTACAGTTTTTTTTTTATTACAGTTGTAAAAACATTTTAAATGAACAATGTACATTAATTATATGATAGTATAAAAGCTGAGGTCAAGACTATTTCTGAATATTGTTTAGCTTATGGAGAATATTTACATATTCCTTTTGTTTTGTAAATGACAAATAAGAGCAAAAAGAGGTTGGTTTACCAAAACATGGATATATGCTTAAAGTGGAAGTAAACCCCGCTTGGTCATTTTTACCTACAGGTAAGTCTAAAACGAGGCCTACCTGTAGGTAAAATGAATATCTCCTAAATGTGCACTGTTTTTGAGATATTCACCCTGGATGCAGCTAGTTATGTCACCGGCACATGTGCTCTGAAGGCCCGGCATACCTTTCTGGACCTTCAGAGCTTTGTACTAGAACCAAGAGCTCCTGCACACATGTGCGGGAATGACGTCATCATGCTCCGGCCAATCACAAAGCAAAAGCACACAAACCCAGAAGATAGACGGGCGGAAGATGTCAGCCCTCTCAGCGGTGACAGCACAGTGCTGGAGGGCTTTGTTCCAAGGTGAGTATTTCATAATGTGGATGACAGTCCACTGTCCTCCATCTATCCCATTAAATACATGTGCTCTCACTGTAGAGACTCTTTAAATTGTGGAGTTAGGGACTGCAGATCACAGGGTGCCTTGTCGGGGCCTGCAGTTTACGCATGTATTTGCAAATGTGTGCAACCAAACCCCTGTTTTTAATGCATACTGTTAGACAGGTCAATTCTGTTGGTCGCTGGCTGGTTGGTAAGTTGTGACTGGAAATCTCTTCGTTTTTTGATCTGCGTCCGCCCTTCCAGTGCTCCTTACCACTAAGACCAGTTATAGGTGGAGGCAGTGACCACTTTTTGCATTACTTCCTCTTTAAGACTTTACAACCGGTTTCAGCTTTAACATAAAACCTGAAAGCTGATTGGTTTCTAAGCAGAACTGCACCAGATTTTGCACTCTCTAGTTATAGTAAATCAGCCCTGTATTTAAAATGATGTGTGATTTAATTAGGCCTCATTCACACAGGCATCCATAAGAAGGGCCGTGTTTTCCCACAGGGAATCCTCAGGTATTCCGTACATTCTGGGCAGGTAGTCCCATTCATGTCTATGCATGCATGCATTGACACAGCCCTGGTCCATATTTGACAGCTGTGCAGGTGCGGGTGCATGTCCTCGAATACAGGTAGTATGTGTTTGGGGACATGCTTCCGCATGGCTGTGAAAATTGAGACCAGCACGATCACAGCTGCTGCATCCCAGTTGACATTAATGGGGTTGCCTGCACAAGGATGCACAGAATACTCAGCGCGGGCAAACATGGCCCTTTGCATGGATGTACGCTTATGTTTTCACATGTGAAAAAGGCCATTATCTGCAGTAAAATATAAACATTTGTTATTCCTACAGAAGAACATCAGAAAAATCGTCTTATAGGGACTGATTTACTAAAAAATAGACTGTGCACTTTGCAAAGTGCAGTTGCTTCCGGGGCTTAGGAGGTAAAGCTTCACTTTGCAAAAAATACCCAATCATGTGCAAGGAAAATAAAAAAAACAGCATTTTTGCTTGCACATGATTGGATGATGGAAGTCAGCAGAGCTTCTGCTCATTTACTAAGCTCAGGAGCAACTGCTCTTGCAGAGTGAAACTGCACCTTGTAAACTGCACAGTCTATTTGCCTTTAGTAAATCAAACCCATAAAATCGATTTGATTTAGAACCCATGTATCAAAAGGGGCAACATGTATGCTTTCATGACATTCACTAAGACCTTCTCCATACCGGATAGATGCATTTAATACACACAGGCACCTCGTCACCCTTGTGTATGGAAGGCAATAGGCAATTTAAATCAGAACTTTGCTTGTCTCTTATTATGCAAAATGCTTGCATCAGTTTATTTATATGCTCAACTAAGTTTTGACATTTCTATTTGAACTTAAATCTTATCCAAACCCAAGAACAAAAATGTCATCTATTGTAGCTTACCAGTTCTTAGATGAGGTGGCTGCATTAGTTTTAAAACTTCACCTTCTTTTTCCTCTGGTGATTCTAGCAGTAACACGTTCTGTCCTAGGGTGACAATGCCTACTCAATATATTTTATCTATTGAAGTGGAACATTGCAATCTGATGTTTTTTTAGGACTACAGAACACATACCACTCTCTATGTGTTGTTCACATAGAGAATTGGGAAAAAGTTGTGCCGTATAGGCAGAGAGCATAGGAACTTACTAGCGCAATCGTTTTTTTGGCAGGATCAACAGGTATTTTTTCTGCACTCATCCAATAGATACAACAAATGCTTTCAATTGCATATTTAAAGTAGAACTAAACTCATTCAGTATTAACTATTTTAATCTCACTGCTGCTAGCATTAGTAAATAGACAGGAAGATATATTAGATGTACATGTTTTAAAACTTTTCTTTTTTTTTTTTTTTACATTTTTTTAGTTGCTTTCTGGTTTTTGGCCTAGGCCAACATGATTTTATAAACCACAGGAGTCTTCATGAGCACGTTTTCTCTCATCTGGAAGGGAGGAGGGGCTTTCTCAGATAAGCCCACCCTTCTGTCTGCATGCCTGAGCTAAGGGCAGATGAATTCCAGGAGGTACATGCTACATGAATCATTGGCCTTTACTAAAGATTACCATGGCTAGAAATGCTAGGGGGGGCGCTATTTGCAAGGCGACTCCTCAACAAAATAAAGCAGGAGACATGGATGGATGGGGGAGTTTGCTTTGAGAATTAAAAATGACTTAAATTGTGATTTCAATTTGTGATGCTCATATGCCATTTAGTTCCACTTTACCCGGTTGCCGACCGCCGCAAGTACATATACTGCGGCGGTCAGCCCCGGCCAGGCAAAGTGACGTATCGGTACGTCACTAGCCTGTGAGCCAATAGGGGGCAAGCGTGCGCCGCCGGAGGTGCGCTCCCGCCCCCGCTTGTTCACGGACACCTCCACGCGAGTGACCGGCGGACCCGATGTCCGCCGGTCACTCGCGATCGTCCGCTGTGAAGGGAGAAAGGCAGGCAGCTAATGTAAACAAAGCCGCCTGTCATTCTTTCCTGTGTAACAGCAGAGATCTAATGGTCCTGCTATGTAGGATCGTAGATCTCTGCTGTTACATGTAAAGTCACATCCAATCACAGTTAGAAACACGCCCCTAGGGACACACTTAACCCCTCCTTCCCCAATAAAGTTAACCCCTTCCCTGCCAGTGTCATTTTTACAGTAACAGTGCATATGTATAGCACTGATTACTGTAGTAATGTCACTGGTACCCCCAAAAGTGTCAAAGATGTCAGTCAAGGGTCCGATCTGTCCGCAGAGTGCCGCCATTACTCGTTAAAAAAAAAACAACAAAAATGACAAAAATCTTTCCCTTTGTTAGTAGCTGCGATAACTTTTGCGCAAACCAATCAAAATACGCTTATTGTGATTTTTTTTACCAAACATATGTAGCAGAAACATATTGGCCAAAAATGTTAAAAAAAATTAGATTTTTACTTTTTTTTTTGGGGAATTTCATATAAAAAAATTTGAAAAATATTGTTATTTTTGCAAAATTGTCGCTCTTTTTTTGTTTATAGCGCGTGATCAAAAAAATCGCAAGGGTGATCAAATACCACAAAAGAAAGCTCTGTTTGTGGGAAAAAAAGGACGTCAAATTCGTTTAGGTACAGCGTCGCACGACCACGCAATTGTCCATTAAAGTCACACAGTGCCGAATCGCAAAATAGGGCCTGGTCAGGAAGGGGGTAAAATCTTCCTGGGCTTAAGTGGTTAACAGAGCAAAAGGAAGAAAATCAGAGTCGTTTGTTGTTAGGATTTACATACACTTTAACTAGCGATTTATGTTTTTTGATTGCATAAGCATTCCTATCTTCAAATGAGTGTGTTGAAATTATTTGGATCATGTGACAATGCAATGAGCTGCATCTATAATTTAAAGTAAAAAACCAAGTAAACAGTGAAACGCTGAAGCAGTGTGACTCATGCAGCAACATAAATACACATTTACTAGCTATAAAACCTCTGGAATGAAATCCAAATGGTTTTATTCTGAGAATTGCCAGGCAAGTCGAACTAATCATCAGGCCATCATCGGACTGTGGTTTTATCTCGTGTGAAGAATCCACTGTTACAGCTGTGTCATTTTAAAAGGTTGATATCATCATAAGACCTGAAAGAAAGAAAATCCACTGCTGGATAACTCAGCCCTAAATTATAACAGCGGTTCGAAAGATTTTCTGATATGGGGTAAAATTACAGTCTTGATGACTCTAATCCATAGCGGGCTAGTCTCTGCTCATCTGCAGTAATTCATCTCTGGATCCCATTATTATATTGGAGCTTCAAAACAGAAATTGGGTGTTTCCTGGAATGGCCCAGCATACCCCAGAGGGGTATGCTTACTAAATTGATGTGTTTTATCAGATTTCTTGCAGCAAGAGACCTGGGTCTAAATTGCTTTCCAGTGTCAGTGGTGGAAGTCCCACATGTACCGCAAGGGTTACAACTGCCTACATACTTTGACAAGATGAAGGAAAATGATACCTCCTCTAATGCAAACAGCAGGAGCTTGGTAATGTGTATCACAATTCTTTCATTAGTAGGAGTGAAAGTGCAATAGCACAATGATACATTAGCCTGCTGAGCAGTAATACGATGGGCTGTAAATAACTAGGAAGCCATATGAATTTTAAAACTGAGCACTCCCGCTAGTGTGAACTTTAAACAGGATGCTACATGTTATTTATCCTGCAAAGGACAGATAGCATTCAGCTCTAGGGAGAAGGGGAAAAAAAAGAGATGGAAAGGTTTTTAATCATAACAGTACATTGCGAGCCATGCACACATCATTTTTTAATATATTCTCGCTGGTTAATTGCTCAGCTGCCTAATTAACTCCCTAAATTTTAAAGAATGACACAATCCATTATAATTTAGTAAGTTTTCCATTTTAAGCCCTGGGAGCCAGAATGTGCTGTGCTATATAACCATTGCCGATTATACTCCATCAGGTTCCTCTGAGGGGTCTAATGCTTAAAGTGCACCTGTTTTCTTGGTTTTATGACACCAGCCACTTCCAGAGGCCCACAAACTCTGTCTTTCATTACATAAGCACATCTGCACTCCTTTGAGTGTTCAGAGTTTTGACATGTGACATGTATGAATCCTGACTTCCAGGCAAAGTCAAGAGCTTTGACACTCCTTCATACGAAAAACAACAGCAAAAGACGGGCGCACCGACCTCGTGCATTACCACTAAAAAGGTTTATTAAAATCTGAAGACAACATACGTTGTACTCACAAACAAAAGATATCTTGCGGTTTCCAAAGCAAGCAAAGTCCTTTTTTGTATTAACAGAGGCATGGACTCCAGAGAGAGAGATATCATTTTGCCCCTGTACAAATTATTAGTAGGACCTCATCTGGAATATGCAGTTCAGTTTTGGGCACCAGTTCTTAAAAAGGATATCAGGGAACTGGGGAAAGTGCAAAGAAGGGCAACCAAACTGATAAGAGGCATGGACTCCAGAGAGAGAGAGATCATTTTGCCCCTGTACAAATCATTAGTAAGACCTAATCTGGAATATGCAGTTCAGTTTTGGGCACCAGTTCTTAAAAAGGATATCAGGGAACTTGAGAAAGTGCAGAGAAGGGCAACCAAACTTATAAGAGGCATGGAGGAGCTCAGCTATGAGAAAATATTAGAGGAACTGAATTTATTCTCTCTTGAGAAGAGGAGATTAAGGGGGGATATGATCAATATGTATAAATACATAAGGGGTCCATATAGTGAACTTGGTGTTGAGTTGTTCTCTTTAAGGTCAACACAGAGGACAAGGGGGCACTCTTTACGTCTAGAGGAAAACAGATTTTGTCTCCAAATCCGGAAGGTTTCTTCACAGTAAGAGCTGTGAAAATGTGGAATAGACTCCCTCCAGAGGTGGTTCTGGCTAGCTCACTAAATTGCTTTAAAAAAGGCCTGGATTCTTTCCTGGGTGGACTTAATATAATTGGGTACTAAAATTTAGGGTTATAGTTGATCCTGGGAATATCAGATTGCCTCTTGGGGGATCAGGAAGAATTTTTTTTCCCCTGCTGTAGCAAATTGGATCATGCTTTGCTGGGGTTTTTTCGCCTTCCTCTTGGTATAGGATTGTGTATATGGGATTGTATGGTTGGGTTTACCTTACTGACTTTTAATTTTCACACACCTGACTGAATCTTCTCTTTAAAAATGTTCCCTTTCCCCTCCTGCTACCTATCTTGCCTACCCTGTATCCAGTTTGGTCATGTGATCCACTGTCTCAGTGAGTAGCAACTGCCATTATCAGAGCTCCCGCTCTTGCTTCTCTTCTTCGGACATTGCTAACTGACATAGGGGAGCTTGATGCAGTTTTTTCAGTCAATGGGGTCCACAACTGCATTAGCCAATGCAAACTTCAATGCACTCTATTGCCAGCCGCACGTTCTTTGTTAAATGGCAATCTTCTAGGGTTATATCAATTTGCACATAGTTCTCAATATGTGTGGAGTCACATAAATTCTACCCAGTCACTGGCAGAGATTTTATGAAACTGTGGTTGAATTAGGGCTTGCGTAGAAAAGCAAATTCATCAAGCTTTCAGATGTATACATCTTGCACTTTAGTAGATGCGTTTGACCTGTTCACAGCTGCTTTTGCATTCCCATTGACTTGTATGGGCAGAAAGACAGCTGATGCAAACAAATGTATCCATGCCGTAACTTGTATTTCTTTTTATTAGATCAAAGCATTGATTGTACAATCCTTTATAACCTCCTTTGTGGCCATAAGATAAGTTTATACAATCCAAACACTTATCTCTGTTGGATGATCTTAAAAGCTGTTACATGAAGTCGCTGTAAGATTATACATTTTCTATTACTTTCTACCGATGCTGCTTCCGTATGAAACTATCTTATAATCAAAAAAGGGAAAATTGAACTGTAATAAAAACATGTAACATTTGTGGATAGCATAAGGGAGCTCCATTCATTGAATAGGATCATTATGTGATTGCAACGATCTCTGCACATCAACTAGAATTTACAAAGGTATTTCTTTGGAGTTATGCTCACACAAGACCTTGGATGCTATACATGACATTAGTGAATGGGGGTTGTTTGGGCGTAGCAGCAATTACATGAATGCTATGTTGATGTAAATTAACTGTTGCATGCACTGTTATTATAAGTGTTATACAGTGCGAATGAAAGGTAATGCTTTCCTTTGATGTGTTGCATGTTGGTATTTAAGACTATTTTAGTTTGTGCCACTGGGACCTCTAGGTATACCATTGGCTATCTGTCAGTACCATTCATTAAAAGAATGATAACTGCTTGATTTTTGCTTTAGCCTTCACATGGCAGCGTAAATTATAGCTACCGTCTATACTCCTACCACTGACTTTGAGCACTAATTGAATGTTCTCGGGCAGAGATACTATAAACAAAAATGCCCTTAAATTTACAGTAATTGCACTGGTACTAAAAGTCACTAATTACAGAGCAGAACGTGCTCTGCTCTGACCTTTTCTGTTTCATCATCAGTGCCAACAGTTAGTCTTGATTAATATTCTGCTTTTCTCATGCAGCCATTTTTAAGCTTAGTGATCACCGCCGCTTAAAACTTAGCAGTATGCCTTGGTCGTGTATCAAAGCCTTCTCTCTGCAAGAAATCAGAATAGGTCTGGCATAAACACTGATTTACCTATTAGCAGAGAAGCTGCAATGTCATCCTTATAATCACACTTAATCCTTTGCATCAAATAATGAATACACGGGCAAAGCTTTTACTTGCATGTGAGCAATTATAACAAGTTCCTGGTAGTCCTCCAAATGCATTCCTGACAATTTGTGAACAGTGCGACTTTCTGTAATAAGATTCTTTGACAGGTGACTTAAATGAATGATTTATTTAGGTTGTCTAAAATAACTGGTACATAGTGGCTTCTCATATTATTGAAAATCCAAAATGCTCAATTTAGCATACAGTCATATTCACACGCATATTCTCAGATGCTGCTTTATGCAAACCCTTGTTTTCTTACGTTTCTATTGGCATCTACTGACCAGCTGAAATTTCAAATGTAACCATGGTGCCCCAGTGGTTAGAGTAGACCTTGCAGTACAATGCAATGTCAGCTTATAATGTCCAGACCTCCCTCCCCCCTGTACACACTGCTAGCTCATACCATGTCATGAAGGCATTGTAAGGAAAAAATGATAAATTTGGTGTACAACCGTATTCTGCCTACAATGCCTAGTTAAGAACGACATGCTCCTTCTGGCAAGATCCTGGGAAATACAGAGCAGCCCATAAAAGAAAATGCTCTTAGATTGGACTGGAGTGTCCTCTTGATCCCAGAATTCTTCTCAGAAAGATGGTTATTTACTCCCAGCAATGAAGAGGACAGTGGTAAAGTAAGTATAAATCAATTTTTTTTTTTTTTACATGTACTTTTTTTACACATTTTTTCAAATTTTACAGAGGTTAAGGGCCCAGACATTTTAAACAGACCTTGCCCTGTTCTACAAGGTCTGTTTTAATGGAATAGGAAGGAAGGAAGGGGGGGATCAGGGGTTGCTTGCACAAAGTTATCTCTCATATCTGCAGTTCTGAGAGTGCAGAGTTTTTTTCACAAATGTATATAAGGTGTGGTGGGATTTTTCAAAGTTCAATCAAGTTTGGGTGTGTATTGGCTGTAATAAATGTCTAAAGCCTAGTACACACTAACAGTTCTTGTTTGTTCAACCCAGTGGGCTGAAAGAAAGAAAAACTGAAGAGCTCAGGAGGAGCTGCTGAGCTCTTCCATGACAATCCAATGTTAGACATATGAACAGGCCGAATGTCAGCCAGTTTCTATTGAACCGGCCAAAGCTGCCTGACATTCGGCCTGTGTGTACGGCCCTTTAGGGCTTGCTCACACCAGCTGTTCAGGAATTGGATAAAATTTGACCTGTGTACAACCAGCATTAGGTCCCATTCAACTATGAATCTGTGTATATGTATATATCGGCACAGTGGTGTAGTGGTTAGCACCTTCACCTAGCAGCAAGAGGGTCGCTGGTTCGAATCCCAACTACGACACCACCTGCCTGGAGTTTGCATGTTCTCCCTGTGCCTGCGTGGGTTTCCTCCAGATACTCCAGTTTCCTCCCACACTCCAAAGAAATGCTGGTAGGTTAATTGGATCCTGTATAAAATTGGCCCTACTATGTATGTATGAATGTGAGTTAGGGACCTTAGATTGTACGCTCCTTGAGGGCAGAGACTGATGTGAATGTGTAATGTATATGTAAAGCACTGTGTAAATTGACAGCGCTATTTAAGTACCTGACATAAAAATAATAAATAAAAATATATATTTTAGAAAAAAAAAATATATAAAAAAATGATATGTATACTATATAAAAAATTATACATCTACTATATAATAAAATAAAAAAATATATATATATTACTTTTGTTGAGTGTCCTAAAGACTCCTCAATAGCAGGATAATAATAATAGCAGGCATCTTCAGAAAGTACTGGTACTACAGAATCTCCTCCACTACACAATCTCTCCCTAGTAAGGATCACTGAGCCTATATATGCATTACTGTCACCAGGACAGGGATAAGGAAGGCAGTTGTTCTGCCTGCACACGGATCCCGCCATGATTGAAAAATAACTGGCCTTGTATAAGCACAGAATGGGTTAGTTGCTTCCAGACTGTCTGTCTGGTCAGTCACTGTGCCTTGGTCTGTGTAATAGTGACCACCATGAGTATGCTTTGAGAGGCATGTGTCACACCCTTCAGCTGTCGGATTGAAATTCATGAACCTTTTTAGCATGACCTTTTAACACTTCATTTAAGAACAATTTCCCAACACTATAGGTTATCCAGCAAGGTTGTCTGCCTTGATGTCCATGCTCATTATTATATCACACTGAAAAATTCTCTTCAAGAGGGGGACACTGTGAATTTTATAGGGCTGAAGGACAAAAAGACTAAAAGCTCTTTTCTGCCTTGCCCATATTGCATGTTCTTCACGTTTATATTTGTTACTTTGTTCAAACAATAAAAATTATTGAAACAAAATCTCTTTTCTGCTCTTTATTAACAAAAAATATGAAACACGTGTATGCCATTCATTATTATATCAAATAGAATCGATGAAGAGTCCATCCCTATTTGATATTTTCATTTCAGATGGGGCAGCGTAGACTGAGTGAGCCTATGTCTTGGGCAGTGGGGTATTTTGGTTTTGTGCTGCCCTAGGCGAGACTAAAATTGGGCGCCCCCCATGTAAATTTTCCCCACTCCTTTTTTAACAGATGTGACTCCATCCAAAACTGAAGGACTACAAGTCACAGCATGAATCCCTGAGATCTCATGGGGGGTGAGAGGGAGAGAGAGAGATAGAGAGGGGGGTGGGTGGGTGAGGGAGGGAGGGAAAGAGGGCTTATGAGAGAGAGAGAGAGTGGGTGAGGGAGGGAGAGAGAGAGAGAGGGTGGGAGAGAGAGAGAGGGTGGGTGAGGGGGGATGAAAGAGGGGGGAATCAAAAAGAGAGAGGGGGGATGAGAGAGAGGGGGGGATGAGAGAGAGAGGGGGGATGAGAGAGAGAGAGATGGGGGGGTGAAAGAGAGAGAGAGAGAGGGTGAGAGAGAGAGAGAGAGAAAGGGGGATGAGAGAGAGAGGGGGGATGAGAGAGAGAGAGAGGGGGGGATGAGAGAGAGAGAGAGGGGGGATGAGAAAGAGAGAGAGTGTGAGAGGAGAGCCAGAGAGGGGGATGATAGAGAAAGAGAGAGGGGGGATGAGAGAGGCGGTTCTAGCAACTAGTGGCCAACAGAGTCTCAGGTGGAGGGGGGTTGGCTTTTTTGCTGCCCCCCTGCAAAGTTCTGCCCTAGGCCTGGGCCTTGTTGGCCTAGGCCAAAATACAACACTGGTCTTGGGTACTTCAGCAACAAGAGCCCCTACAAGAATTCCCAACCTGTCCACCTTAAGATTTTTTCTTTTGCCCACCTTTGTATGTTCCAGCCCCTCCTGTTGCATTCAGCATTAAACAAATAAATAGCATATAATATAACATAATGAGCTGACTGCCTGATAGCAGGAATGCAGAATGGAACACAATGGCTGCCTGATAGCAGGAATGCAGAATGGAACATAATGGCTGTCTGGTAGCAGGAATGCAGAATGAAGACCAGGAATTCAAGTGCAGAGATCTTATCCAAAAAAGATTTAATAAAGCGTCAAGTCATAAATTCTCCAGTATTTACAAAAGTTGAAATATCAGTTTTGGGCAGACTGACCATTTTAGGTTTTAAAACAAAAAGGAATCCACAGGCTGCCTGATTTTCTATTACTGCAAGCTAAACCGTTGTGGCTTTTCACTAGTCCAGACCTGTTTATGTGCCCAGGATATATGTATTTTATTTTATAAAGCACCTTTTAGCAGTGTTAAGAACTTTCCAACAATGACAGCGGTAAACATAAAAAGGAAACAAGTAGAATTATCAGTTGCTCATGTTTCTTAAAGGCTTTAACACCTCTGTCTAAGCAGCAGACATTACAGTGCAATAGTGTCAGCTGGATACAAGCCACGCTACTAGATAACCAAACAGGTTTTTCCTATTCTGAAGGGATGAAAGATTTGACATTCTTTTGTGGCTAAGTCATGGGTTAGAAAGCTATTAATGACTCAAAATGATCATGATTCCACACATGTGTTATGTATGATTCTCCGACAGGCTGACACGACCCTCCTGATCCAATGAGAGCATCTGCAACAGATGATCTCTCCTAGAAGGTTATGTGAATGCATTTTAGAGCACATATATCAGCAATAAAACATTCCATGGTAAATCTTTAAACATTCCATGGAGCTCATGCATTAAACAAAAATGGAATTTTACAGAAAGATCTTGCTTCTTCTACTCAGACCTAAGTTTGACATGATACACAGAGAGACTCCATTATGCTCTGCTGTGTCATAAATTCTCTGAATCTCATGCACGTGCCTGATGATAGCACCCCCTTGTGGACAAAAACGATAAACTGCAATAGCATATGGCTCTATTCCCAGAAAAAAAGATTTTTTTAAAAATATATTTTTGACTGATTTACTATTTAAAAGAGACCCTGTCACCAACTTAAAAATGTAAGTATGCAAGTATTTTAAATGCTTACTTTTCCATGAACAATTTTGTATTGACATGCAATGTGAACTTGCTAGGAGCAACGCCTGAAGAAGGAGCTTGCATGCTCCGAACGCGAGCACCTCCCTGCTACCGGCAGATGTGATGCAGGACACTGCTGGAAGACTGCTCAGGAACCAGGAAGTGCCGGACACTACCGACACAGCCGGGACCCAGTTCATCCCCAAGCGATGCAGATGATGATTATTATACCATGCTGGCTTTTTACATCCATCTTGTGAGTTTTTATTTGTTTTATGCAATAAACCAATCTTTTCAAATCTACACTGAGGTGGCGCTGCTCTCTTCCCCCTTTCCCTTGTTTGTGAACTTGCTAGGGAACTGACATTCCATAAAGCCTTAATCACGTAGCAGAATCCCCCCCCCCCCCCCAACATACAAATCAGAATTCTACTACCTTCTGGGTGTGTCTGCCTGTGCTATACCAGCTTCTCCTCCTTTCCCTTTCTTTGTAAACCTTATGTAGTAGCCATGGAAGGAATGAAGGGGGAATTTATGGTATCACTTGAGTGACAGGCCAGAGTCATGCTAGGGCTGCTGCAATCACACCCATTATGGCAAGACCCAGCAGCAATCTCAGGGTGTTTGGATTTACCGGTAAAACAATGCATAAAATATGCTAAATGCACATCTTATGGAAATATTGTTATTAAAATGTATGTTTTTGAGACAGAATTGTACTAAAAGAAACATGAATGCTGCCATTGCAGTGTTCTAAAGCTGGGCATACAATTATAGATTTCTTTCATTATATCTGAGAGCTGAGTAACAGAAATCTAAGGTTTCACTTCCCATGCTAAACAGCATGAATGGATAATTGTCCCCTGACAACTATTGCATTCACACATCCAGCACCTGTGGCTGTCAAAATACCCAAACAGTGCCTGCATCTGATTGTATGAAAATGCTGTCCAGCAGATAGTTTTCCACCTGGCTTCTTTGGCAAAAGTTATTTGAACAATTGACTTTTGTCAAGCTGGGTGGTGCTGACGGAAACACTCATTGCTCACATTTTTGGCTAATTTGGTGAGAATCGGTTGAAATTTAAACCATGTGTGGCAGACATTACAGTACTATTTGCCTGGTTGTCTCTGGCTTCAGTACTTCTTTAGGCACTAACCTGCAGCAAGTGTGCTGATCATGAGGTCAAAATACTAATCTGCATACTAATTCTAGGGCAAAGCCTCAAAAACTACTGATGTTAATGAAATTGCAGGACAGCCAGGAAACTAGCATTTTTTCACTAGAAAAAATAAGCAATAATGGCCACAATATTTAATTAGTCTAGACCAGACCAAATATGCAGCCAGAGGAGTATTAGGAAACGTAATATGCATATACTGTTTGCAAGTCCATTTCTCATTAGGAAGTGAAGTCGGGATGAGGATGACATGGAGTTTGCACCATTTTAGAAAAGATAGCAATTGCAGGTCCCAGATTTTTACCTTGCTCTGTTTCTTTAAAATATAATCTGTGCTGAAAGAAATATGGATGCTATTGATAGAAAAGCATCAAAAACCTCCACAGGGAGGTCAACAAAGACAGCCTGTATGTATGTCTCAAAACCGGTTTCCTTTAACCACTGGCCTACTGGGCACTTTCACCCCCTTCCTGCCTCAGCTTTCAATGCTGTCGCACTTTAAATGACAATTGTGCAGTCATGCAACACTGTACCAAAATGACTTTTTAATCAATTTTTTTTCACACAAATAGAGCTTTTTTTGGTGGTATTTAATCACCACTTTTATCGTTTGCTAAATAAATGAAAAAAAAATGCCCAACATTGGGGGAAAAACGTTTTTCTTAGTTTCTGTTATAGACTTTTATAAACAAGTGATTTTTTTTCCTTCATTGGTGTGGGCTAATGATGGTCACTGATAGGCTGCACTGATGGGCACCGATAGGCTGCACTGGAGGACACTGATGAAGTGGCACTGACGAGCACTGATGAGGAGGGACTGATGAGGCGGCACTGATATGTGGCATTGATGAGCACTGATAGGCGGCACTGATGGGCACTGATAGGCAGCACTAATGGGCACTAATAGGCAGAACTGATAGGTGGCACTAATGGGTACTGATAGGCAGCGCTGATGGGCACTAATAGGCAGCACTAACGAGGAGCATTGATAGGCAGCACTGATGAAGAGCACTGATAGATGGCACTGATGAGGAGGCACTGATTGGCAGCACTGATGGGCATTGAACGGCAGCACTGATGGGCACTAAAAGGCAGCACTGATGGGCACCGATTGGCAGCACTTATAGGCAGCTTGGTGGGGCTGCACTGATAATCAAGATATTAATGATCAGTGCCCTGATTATCAATGTAGATGTTCCCTCTCACAATTGCTGGTTACCAGCTCTCCTCTCCTCATTCTGTGACAGTGCAAGGAAAGGAATCCCGACAACCGGCAAGTGTGTTGTGTTCACACAGTAAAGGGCCGCTGTGATTGTGATCTGTGATCAGCTGTGTCTAAAAGACACAAAGTGTGTCACAAAGTGTGTCAGAGGCACACTGTAGGGGGCATGTGGGGGGCGTGGTTTTGGGAGGACATCAATTGGACGCCCTCCCAGAACTGGACTACACTGTAGCCATCATTCGGCCATAGCGCAGTCAGCAAGTGATTAAAGAAAGGCAGAAAAGCATCAATGGCACCAGCACCAGGACAAGTAACAGGTTTATTTTGATGACAACCTCACAAGCAGCACATACTTATATTCCCATTGGTCCCCATGGCTCTGTTTGGCTGCTAGGAGGGAAGAAAATGCTGATATCTGGGGAGCAAGGGAGTCATCTTCCCTACACTTTCTTTCTCAGGCACCCAATGTCATCAGAAAGCCATCAGTCTTTTTTTTTAAAAAGGAACCTAAATCCTTCTCCCCTTTTTTTTTTAATCCCTTCTTACCTGTGATGCAGGATTTCCATCAGAAAACATCCTCACCTGCCCAGCAAATCCAATGTTGCCCAGCTTTGATCCACTGCCATAGGCTTGTTCCGGTACCATCATCTTCCCTCCATTATGGAGTCCTAGCTGACTCTCTTGGGTTCTTGCTACCTGCCCCTAATGACATGCCCCCAGGTCTTCCCTACAGCCTCTGTGTACCTGCTGCTGCTGCTGCTCCCAGGATGCTTTAGGAGCAGGACATGTCATTCTCATCTAGGTAAAGGTAGGGGGATGGGCCAGGTAAAAAAAAAATAAAAAAATAAAGAAACAAACAAACAAAAAAAAGGCTTTTATATACTGTCTAGGAATGGGATGGCAAAGCACAGTTTCACTTTAAGTCCCACAATAAATATGTTCATATCCATATGTTATCAATACCATTATTTATTTATGTATTATTCTACTACTTTTGATTTCTAGATAGCACCATTTTGCATGCAAACAAAAAATCTAGACCAGAATTATTAATTTCAGTGAATATGTTACCAGTCTGATGAAAAATTGTATCTAACAAGTGCTACAAAGTGATAATTTCGGCAAACATAATTGCAAAATTTAAGAACATGGCCTAGGCAGTGGGTATGAGGAATAAATAAAACAGAAGTTAATTGGGTGTTTTCTTCCAATGTGAGAGGTCAGCACCCTTTTTTCAAATTGCAAACTGACTCATTTCAAGGTGATACTAATTTATAACACAAGTTGTTTATGAACCTGGGTTCACACATTGCAAATGAGGCTTGAGGAGAATACCGCTTAAGAATTAAATGAAAATTTGAAATGCAAAGGTATGAAATTTGATGAAAGCTCAATAGAAAATCCATGTAACACATGCCTTAATGTTATAATAAACATGGAGACAAGTGATATGGAGAAACAGGGATCACACATACATAAGCCCAAAGAAGGCATACAATGGGAAGAATGAGCACAAATGAGCAAAAATGTGTGGTCAGTAGTTGAATGGTAGCCATGAACAAAGTAAAACAAAAAAACATTTTATCTTATGCTGGCCATACACGCACAGAATTTCGGCCGAAAATGGTTGTTTTAGGAAAGATCGTTCGAAAATCAGGCCGTTAGTGAACACAAGTTTACCAATGATTTCGATCGTGTGCCCGGCTAATGTCGATGGATCCATAGCGAAAACCTTATCGTTTCTACAAAAGTTTTTATGTGTATGGTAAAATTGAAACGAAAATAATATTCTGACTCATATTGTGCATGTTATTGAACGATCATTATGATCATGAAAACGATTATGTAAAAGAGTTTATTCTGTAAGTTAGTGGCCAACTCGCTTTCGACCGACGAATAATCGTTCAGTCTGCAAACGGCCAAAATTCTGTGCGTGTATGGCCAGCATTAGTCTGTGCAAAACGAAGGGGTGTAGGTATAGGTAAATAGGTGTAGGTAGTCTGTGCAAACATAACAAATATAACATAACAAACATAACAAATATAACATAACAAACATAGCAAATTCCCATAATGTTTGTAATATGCGTGTATAGTTTCCTTTGGTGTATTTTGCTGGGTGAATGTACTATTCCCTAACATTCGGTCTTAGTAGAATAATAGCTATAAGAACATTTAACTATGAGAGTTAACATTCACCAATAGAGAAATAGCCTAATATTATTGGCAAAGAAGCAGGGAAATAATTAGAGAGAGACTTCTGCACTGTGTACAGTCTATGGAGAATCTTAAACAAATGGCCAAAAGAACCTTCAGGTGCAGTGTGAAGACAAACATTTAGCACTAGTATTTATTAGGACTTGTAAATGTAACCGCTCCCTCTTGGTTGTTGGGAAGCCAGCATCAATGACAATAATGAAATTCTCATTATGTCATTGACCAGATATGGTTTTGTCCAGAGCTCTGAGGAAGGGGGCCTGACCCCCGAAACGCGTTAGCGGTCCTGACTGAAGGACTTGTTCCAGTTCACACATGGTGGATGCTTGTTACATGATTTTATCAACTTTACGTCTGTGAGTATGCATTTGGCATTTTTATTAAAATTTTGCAAACAGTGACCACGGGTAATGCACTAGGTGTTTGCGCCTCCTTTTTCTTTTTTTCTATGTACCCATGTTGGAGTTCCCTGCCTGAGGAGAGCAGCACGCCAGTCTTCCCCTTCGGAGTGAGCGCTAGGCTGAATTTTTGTACTATGGTTTTGTCCATACATGAATAAATATGTCACTCAAAGACCCTGGCCCTTTGCTTATATTGTAGAGATGGGGACTAGGAGATGATATTTGAGGGGAGTCAAGCAAATGGGTCTGGACGTTTAAGCAACTTTTTTGCCGTTTGGCAGTTTGGTGTTAGGCATAATAATTGGTAGGTGTTAGGCATAATGATTGATGTGGATTTGCATTGCTGGATGCTGGATGAGGTGATTGACAAAGGGGCTTTTTTTTTTTTTTAAATAAAAAGACTTGACAAAAAGTGTGTTTGTATTTATTTATCATTGACTTTTTTTGTGAATGAGTAGGGATACTTGATACCTCTTACTCATTTACATAGGGGTGCCCCCCTTATTATTAAAGGGCTCTTCCAGATTTTGATAAGCTCCCTCCACCACAGACCCCCACAACTACTGGGCCAGGGCTGTAAGGAACCGTCCTCCTCAACATGAGGCAAGGTGCTTTGCCAGGGGGTTCATACAAAACCTAAAGGGCTTGGTATTAACTTTGGGGAGGCTCATACCTTTATTTTATTTTATTTCACTATCCCTGCTGTATGTTTTTATTCACCTGTCAGTCAGGAATTCCCAACTAACAGCTAAATGTGACAGGTGGCGATGAGTCAATGGCTGTTAGGCCCCCTGTAGTTGTGGGTTTCCTAACAACCAGAAGGAAGCTGTCATATTTAGCAGTGGTAATAACGCCACTGCTAATGATTTCACTTCACATTGCAGCTATAGGTTTGTTTGGCTGAAAACTCATTTATTTGTCTGTTTCACAAGATTCTCCATAGACACTTCACAGTGCAGAAGTATCCATGATTACCTAATTTGCTGTTCAAATATTCTTAGTCTATAGTGTTATACCATTTTTTTTTGTTGGTGAATGGTAACTCTCCAAGTTGAATGTTCCTAAAGCTATTTACTATTAGGACTAAAATCAGTAAATGTTACATTTACCCCCCAAAAGGCAACAAGGAAACTATCATAGACAATTACACTATTACAGACAATACAAACATTACAACTCACAGGATTTCCAGCAACATCAACAGGTATTTTTTGCACTCATCAGAATCAACAGATATGAGACAACACCTTCAATGGCATTGCTAACAGACTAAAAGACACCAAATAATAGAAGGGTTAGGTTGGAAGAGTTGTTAAAGTTTATACCTTTCATGCCAGAATGTAAATAATTAATTTTGCCAGTTCTGGAATCAGTAATAATAACTCCCCAAGCTAGTGAGTCCATCACCTGTGAGCTGTTGTAAGCAGCAGAGCTATGTACAAGGTAAAAACCAACAGGATAATTAGATGATTGATGTGAACACAACGTCTCCTTATTCACTAAGCCGTACACACTTGACGAAAATCGGACGAAATATCCTCCGATTTTTCTCTCTCTTGCTCAGCGTTCATTACCGTTTTTAGTTGACAGTGCATAAATGTTCACAAAATTTCTCGTCCGATTTTTCTTTTTTTGGCACATTTGTTCCCAGACTTCCGGGTTGTCAGCAACTTCAGATCATGTGCGGTCTTTCGTATCCGATTTTTCACGGACGTACTGCATACACATTACACGAAAATTGGTCATCTGGGGATGGACGATAAAAATTTTGGTGTTTGTCCCTCCGTTTTTTTTTTCGTTGAAAATGTTGGCATCGGCTGCTGAAAGTTGTGTACACACTAGGCGAAAATCGTAAGATTTTACCTCGGACGGGAATTTTCGGCAGATTTTCTACTAGTGTGTACCCCACTTAAATTAATATTCTCAATTTTTTTTTTTGTATTTTAGCTAGCTGACTGCATCCATAGTACAAATTTGCCTTTAATGGTTACAAAACTGGCATGAATCTGTAATGTAACAAATTTACTAGAAATACTAAGGATGATTTATTTAAAACAAAAAGGCCTTACCCTTACTTTTTCTATCTGGCAGGCCATTAAAATGGCAGCTAAAATCTTACCCGTTGCTGTCTCAACTAATTGCAAACTAAGGGGACTGTGTATTATGCTTTAGATCTAAAATATAGACATTCTTTTCATGGTATGTATCTAAATGATGTTATTAATTGCATAGAATTGACTTCCCTGTCATCAGCATTTAGGAAGGCTTACTCAATGACCACAGGGTGTCTCTGACTCTCAATGGCTGTGTTTTTTTAAAAGCTTTTTGTACAGCATGGCATAGCCTGATAAATGATTCCACACCCTTTCATGTAAAAGACCTTTCCAACAGACCGCAGGCTTCTTGTACAAGTTGTCAGTCCAGCTCCCTAACTTCAGGCATAAAAGCATGTTGACCAGCTAACGCAGAACCTGCTGTCCCCAGTGACATAGACCTTCTGTCTTTCTTCATCTCACTACTTCAAACAGAGAGTAGGGAATACAATCAAGAACAAGCAGAACGTATAATGGATGATACAAATACAGGCCACTTCCTTAGGGTCTTCTGGTATCAGTTCATCACTGTACTTTAGCTAACTGCTACACCATGAGGAAAAAATGCAGTGCGGGGCCTATTTGTGATAATAACCCCACCAGTTTCTATAGAAAGATTTGTGCAGGCCCAAGTGAAGTTTATGATGAGACGCATACACATTCCTGAGCTGCCTGCAGTCAAAAGCACAATTATGATCAAACCTCTGAATTATTTTTTTTCTACAAGGAAAACAGAGCAGAGCCTGCCTAACTGATTTTAGCTTTTGTTAGTAAACTAATTCAACTATATCAAGATTTTCAGTGAGCTAAATATTGCTTTGCTCAAACAAAACTACATCCTCTATACCAGCTACAGGTTGGATCTCAATGTATGCATGAAAATGAACTGATGTTAGCTAATTTCTCAAAAACGAGACATCCATAACCTATATAAATCCAGTTCCTTTCTGCTTTTAAGGATCTTCCATTAATCCTTATGCCATATCCCCAGTAGTAACTATCAGTTTACAAACACGGCAGATGGGGTTCCCAAGGGAAACAGATTCTTTAATAACTTTGGAAAGGTTCTAATATGACCTGATCTCTGAGTAATTCCAGATTGTCTGTTCATAGTGTAGTCAAAATATCAAACTCTAAAGGTGCAATTATCTAATTCATTCTTTCTGCAAGATAACAAGTTATTATCTTTACATGAAAGAAATATGCCACCTATTAAATTAATTTTAACAGACAGTAATTATTTGCACGCAAGCTAAAGTTTTGTTATTCCACTTAAAGAAATAAAATGCAAGTTACCACTGGTGTAAGCAGCTTTAACAAAGCACCTCAGTTATTATGTCATAAAAAGAAAAATCATACCCTTTTTTATGGTATTAAATTCACGTTCGGCTATCCTGAAGTGCATTTGACAGCTTACATTTGGGAGATGACCCTGTGTCAACAACCTATGGCTTTTCTATTTGAGAGATAGAGAGAGATTAGTCCATAGTCTTTCTCTCCTAAGAAGATTTCTTCTCCCCCATGGAAGAAATATAAAAGGCAATTCTGTCCCAAATGTCATCTAGGCTTCACAAACGTCTTCTCAATTTTCGGGCCTAACTAATGGCTATTAAAGAACCCCTTGGGCATGACGCTGTGAAAAAGGCAAGGGAAAACTTAACTTTTAAGCTACTCTTTTTGGTCTTAGGAGAACCTCAGAGCAAAAAAAAAAAGAAAAAGAAAGTGATATTCAGAGATGTGGCTACCAGCTTAAGTTCAGCCTTGAAGGATTTAAGTTACTAAAGTTAAGCCTGTGTGCATATTAAAAAGTGCAATTTTGAACTTCCAAAGAAGCTACTTAAATTCATACCAGTGTTTCACAAAGACATGAAGGACATCACTGTCTCGTAGGGAAAAAAGACCCAGGAGAGAGCACTCCTTGTTGTGCAACTGTTAACATGAAAAACTGTCTTGTGACAAAGCATGACTTCTTCCCATTAATCCTCGAAATACTGCATACAGAAAAAACTGAAGTCTTTCATAGCTCCACTTCCAAAAGAAGACATGGGTGGTTAATCAAAGAGGACTAAAAAAAAAAAAAAAAATTTAAAACGCATACCGTGTGAAACGAGCTGTCCTCTGAAAAGAAAAAGTCATAACTGATTAATCGGATTAAAGTTGAAATGGTGTGTATTAAAAAGATAGATCTCCATGACTATATACCACTTCATAAAAGACCACATCTACCATTGGTCCAACTCCCTTCAAAGGACCTTACCTCATGACTGATTCCCCACCATACAGAAATTCCTAGAGAAAATTCTATTACCTATTTATTACCGTATTAAATAAAATGCCTTTTTCTTAACAGTTGGGCATTCACACATTTTTTTTTTTTTTTTTTTTGCATCAAGCAAATTATACAGCAACTAAAAAAAGGATGTGTTGCCCATGGCAACCAATCAGACATTTTGCTGGAACAATACCAGCTGAAATCTGTGACTGCATGAAGGACAGATAGCAAAGAGAAGAGAAGCTCTATAACCGCAGCTGCTAGAGGTAGCACACTGTAGTCTAGGTTAGAAGACACTTCTGCAATCATGCCATGAGCATCATCAACTGATTCCATCTAAATGTTGCTGTCATGAGCTTAAAAATGTACAAAAAACATATTTTTTATAGGTGCAAGATATTGTTTTTTTGTTTAACTTTAACATTATATAAATAGATATGCCTTACTAAAGCTGGCCATACATAGCTTACATTTTAGTAGATACCCATAAATCAGTCAAAATTTGAGCCATGGGTGGCACTGCCAATACCACCAGTCTTTAAAATTTCAATTAAGAAATAGAAAGAGAAAAAAGGGGGGCAAACAGTGACTTCAGCCAATCAGCTACAGTCACTGTTAGAGTATTCTAAAGCCCCGTACACACATAGCGAACGTCGGCCGAACGATCGGCCGTCTTTTGTCCAGGGCTGTCGTGTCGGCTGAAAACTGCAAAAGACTGCACATGAATTTTTTCGGCCAACAACAGCCAACTGCAGAAGTGATGCCATGTGATGGTTAACTTTCCGTGTGTTTTTTCTTTTCTGAGCATGCCCAGTCTTGCTAATCTGCTGTCTGTCGGCCGAATTCTGTACTGACTGGCGAACAATCGGCCGTTCTGGTGTTGGCATACAAAAATTTTAATGCCTGCACAACAGATTCTGTTCAGCCGAAAATGCGCTGTCGGCTGTCGGAAGCATCATACTAACAAGCCTACAATCGGCCGATCGGTCATCGGCCGAATATTTACGGCCGACAATCGGTACGTGTGTACGGGGCTTAACAGTCATGGGTGACAACTGTCAGAATACAACAATCGGCAGGGAGAGATTCCTCCATCTATGCTGTTTAGCCTGTATGGGGGAATCTAATGATTTCTCTCATTTAGCCAGCAGGGCTTAACGAGAGAAATCTTTAGGTACTGTATATGGCCAGCACTGTTTGAGTTGATATCGTTATGTAAACTGAAGCTGTTAAGCACTATTCTTGGTTACAGTGTGTTTAATTAAAGCAGAAATAAACTACAATACATTTAACTACTTTGGGAAATTTACATGCTAATCAAAAGCAAGACAAGCAATATAATCAAGAAAAGAATTAGTCTATGTTCTTTTATATGTGCATTCGTTTTAATGTTTCTACAATTCAGATTTATTTAGAACTTACCCAGCATTTTTAAGTAAATTCTTCATTATCCATTAATTTTTATTTGGTTTAGGTTTATTTGAATGAATACATTTAGTGCATTATTTCCGAGAATATTAAAAAAACACAGTGAACCCAAGTACGTTTTATATCAAGGTGAAGAACACAATCTGAATAAAATTAATCTCATTGTAATAAATTAGGCCTAGGAAACTACTGTTTATCATCCCTATCTGAATTTCAGAAGAAAATTGGCAAACCTCTCTTGTTCCATTATTGCTTTGCCTGTAGGGTACATACACTATATCATGCATTTAAAGTCACTTTCACTGAATTTTGTAGGCTATCACCTTTTTGTCATTTATATGGCATTCCCTGTAGAGTGAAGCAGCTTTTAGTTTTTTTTTTAAGATAAAAGTAGGTCAAGGTTGTAGCCAAATGGATCAATTCCAGATTTAACAACTCTCACACTTGAATTCCTATATCCTTTTCCCAACAAGCTTTAAGCCACAGAATTATACATTACGTAATAAAAGCAGGGGGGGGCACGAAATTTAAAAAAAAGAGAAAATGTGAAGGTCGGGAGTAGAATAAGAGCCTTATATGAACATACACAAAGGCAAATAAATATAAAAATAAAAGAAAAATTGTGAAATAACAGCAATCAAAGTAGTTCAGGAAATTATTGTAGAAAATTAGATAATTGTGTTCCAACATACTGGCAGATTGGCTGTGATTGCTTCACAGATTGCTATTTTGTTTAATCATTGTAGCTGTATTTAAGAAAAAAGGGGCCCACCAAATTCAAATTGTATTTATGCTTGTTTTTTATTACTATTATTTTTAATCAGTTGTAACGCTCTGAGTAGAACATGCGTGTTTTATTTCAATGCTTGCAGTACAAATGTCTTAAGGCATAATTGGTTACTAAGAAAAAAGCAAACTAAAGCACAAATCACATGCTTACTTTGTGAAAAATTAATAAAAATGTACATTTTGCTCAAAGCATATTGTTAAATCTTCTGTCTTGAAGCAGAAATATAAAGCTGGCCATATACACTATGTTACCAAATGTATTGGGACACCTGCCTTTACATGCACATGAACTTTAATGGCATTCCAGTCTTAGTCCGTAGGGTTCAATATTGAGTTGGCCTACCCTTTGCAGCTATAACAGCTTCAACTCTTCTGGGAAGGCTTTCCACAAGGTTTAGAAGTGTGCCTTAGGGAATATTTGACCATTCTTCAAGAAGCGCATTTGTGAGGTCAGGCATTGATGTTGGACAAGAAAGCCTGTCTCGCAGTCTGCACTCTAATTCATCCCAAAGGTATTCTATCAGGTTGAGGTCAGGATTCTGTGCAAGCCAGTCAAGTTCCTCCACCACAAACTTGATCATCCAGGTCTTTATGGACCTTGCTTTGTGCACTGGCGCACAGTCATGTTGGAACAGGAAGGGGTCATCCCCAAACTGTTTCCACAAAGTTGGGAGCATGAAATTGTCCAAAATGCCTAAAGAGTTCCCTTTACTGGAACTAAGTGACCAAGCCCAACCCCTGAAAAACAACCCCACACCATAATCCTCCTCCACCAAATGATTCGGACCAGTGGGCCAAGCTCAATATTGAACCCTACAGACTAAGACTGGATGCCATTAATGTGCGTGTAAAGGTAGAAATCCCAATACTTTTGGTAATATAGTATATGTGTAGCCAAATCCAGGGACTTTATCTTGACATGTCTGTTCATATATGAAAATTGTTACATATGTGAAATGTGCACTTTTCCACCCATGCTGCATATCCAGATCATCAAAGACAATCTTCACACAAACTAGTGGAACCAAACATAGTGGGTTTGATTTATTAAATGTATAGAAGCTGTTCATCTAAAAATGTGCACCTATTAAAGAGTATGTTCACTTTGAAAAAGTAATATTAATAAATAAGGTTAACTTGAGTTCCTAATGCTAGGTTTACATATGTGAGGGCGGTTCCTGCTGCAGGTCCTCACCTGTTAGAGCAGCTGCAACCACCCAAACGTGCAGGATGTGTACGGGTGGCATGCATGCACCAGTTCCTGTGCAGGCTGAAATTTCTAACATGCTGCAAGGACCTTTTCCTTGCATTTTAGGAGGCACGGTAGCCTATTCTAATGCCAATGCAAAACCTGGCTTGCAGAGCCATATCAATGTGAACCTTGCCTAAAAGAGTAACATGTTCACTTAGTCATTTACCTTAGCTTAGTGAATAAAGTGAATATGACTTGACTTTCAATATTTTATTGTAAACAGGAGAACACAAAAACAAGATTTACACATGGATCATTAAGTAGAACTCCACTGCACTGTTCACTAAAGCTGGCATAGATGGATAAATATTCAGCCAATTCAGCAGGGACTACCCAAATTTTAAACTATCAATGGCTGTTTTCACTCCAGAGAAGTTGATTCTAATGAGAAGCTTCCCTTAAAATTGAAAATTGAAAATTTGCAATGATTGCAGCGGTGATCCGTGTATTCTGACAGCGGAGTCCCCACTATTGGAATACAAAAGCGCAGTGGGGTGAGTTCCTTCATCAACCATACCTTTTTTTTTGATAAGCCAACTGACTGATTAATGAAAGCAGGTCTATTTGTGGCCAGCTTAAGCTAAGTGACTAACAGTTACATTGATTTACTAAAAGATTAAGAAATTTACATTTTTCAAACTGAATGTTCACTTTGCTAAGCAAGAATACTTAACAAAAGTGACATAGATGAAGCTTTGTTCACTGCACTCAACCTATCATGTGCAAGAAAAATATTGTTTTGTTTTGTTTTTCTATTGCACTTACATTTGGTATATCTTCACTTTGCAAATTCACTTTGTAACTTCTGTAAAAGTATATAAAATCTTTAGTAAATCTTTGACAACAGAAATGGTTGTACTTCCTTAGCCAGGGAGTTAAACAGTAGGCTATGCAAATGGAGCAGTAGAATCACAGGTTTATATGCTGAAAAATGAAACTATCCACTCTTCATAAGGTACTCAAAGTTTAAATGATTTCCATCATTAACTTTGTAGTTTTACAACCAGTGAAATAGTTCTCCTGTAATTTTAAATAAAATAATTAGAGGGTATGGTCCATTAGAAACAGCTTCCCAGCTCTCTTGCCTGCTATGCCTTATATTCAGTTTGCCTGGGGAAAATTACAGACACAGAAAGACTTGATTTTATTAAGCAAGGGCTCTGCTATCTGTTCCAGGCCTGCTCTAGAAAGGACATCCCAAAGAAGTTAACAGCATGCAGTTGGCTAGTAAAATGTAGCATGGTAATGAATTTTCTGAAAATAATCACCTAGACTGTGACTGTAATTGGTTAATGGGACTGAAAGCATTGGTGGTGGCTGACTCAGCTTCTGTCAAGGTGCTTAAATAGGTAGCTCTAATGGATACATCTTTCAATTTGCATATATTCGTAACTATTCCAAACAAATAGTTTAGTTTAGACAAAAAAAGGGTGTCCAGAGAGCTGTCCTGACACATATGAAGCTCACCGCAATGCTAATAAGCACTCTGTGACTTTTCAGCCCTATGAGATTAACATGGACACTACAGTGTCTACGTTGCTTTCCCAAGCTGAACTCCAGGGAAGAAAAATAAATTCCCTTGCAGTTGGACTTCCCCCACACTGCTAGGGTTAAATGCTCTTTAATGCATAGGGTGCTAGAGTTTTTAGGATGCTCTGTTGGTCACAAGTACTCTGGCATCAACATGTACAATGCAGGGCAAACAGCTCTGCATTGTATGTGAGGGCACTAAGGTATTGCCCACAACCTGGGGTGTAAGGGAGAAGAGCTGAGCACTAGCTGCCTAGGGAGCAAAGGATCAGGTAAGTAAGAGTCAATTTCCTAGTACTCTTGGTATAAAAAAGCATTTAACCCATGTAGAGTGTGGGGAGCTCCACTGCAATGTTTTTTTTTCTTCTCCCCAGAGTTTTACCCCCTGTCCTGAAGGGACTCGGTTTGGCACAGTTTTACACAGGGCCTGAGTCTCTTCCTCAAAAGCCTATGTATAGGGATCCTATTTGCTTTAAATATATAGAAATTCATGAATTCTGAAGAAGCCTGTAGACATTATTATGCTGCATTACAGTGTGTTTGAAAAAAAAAAAATTAACTCTTGGAGAAATAAACATTAATGTGCAAAAACCCATGTCAGGCTTTTTTCTGCATAATAATGCATCTGCACCATAGAAATTGATATTCTTTCATTCCTTAATTTGCATAAGTCATAGAGAAAAAAATGAGCAGATTTATGTGCAGAAAAAATTCAGATCAACCCACATGAAAAATGTGAAAACACATGTATAACACACACGCAATGCCATGCTAGCAAAAACCCACTAGTGCGTACTTATCGGTCTGGAAGACATGCAGAAAAACTGAAAAAAACATTGACTACATAGATTACATATATAAAAATTTAAGCAAAAACCAAGTTGTTAAATTGTCAGGGTCATCAAGGGAAAACAGTGGCATAACCATTACATATTTATTTATTTTGTTCTAATAGCTTTTATATCTTTTCATCTCCACGCGTATACACACGCTTTCATTCAAATTTATATATATATATATATATATATATATATATATATATATATATATATATATATATATATATTTATTTATTTATTTTTATATATATATATTTATATATGTATGTATATATATATATATATATATATATATATATATATATACACACACACACTACCTACTTAAAAGGGTGACAAGCATATGTGTCAAAAAATATTTTAAATATTATTGAGATGAAAAAAAAAAGAGAAATGTACTGCTTATCATAAGTAAAAAATCAAAAGCCTGCATTAGTTTCACAGCTGATAAGAGTACCATAAGAGTTTCAGAAAGTACACAAGGCAACATCATCCAAAGTCTTTAAAATGACATTCATCCATGTAGTCCATCATCTTAGCTACTCTAAAGTTTTATTATAGATGTATTGCAATTTGTTGCATCCATTTCGAGTAGCTAAACGATGAAGAATGAGAAAGACTTGTGTTGTTTTACCCACAGTAATCTAATTGATTCCAGTGTCAGGAAAATCATTCACTAATCTATAAGTAGAAAGATTGATAGTTGCACTTTCTTGTCTTATCACAAGCCGAGCCACTGATTCTACAAAGAACATTGAAACAATGACACTTCCCCAGATAACAGGCATTTGGCCCACCAAGTCGCACCATTTTTTATTCTTACTGTCAAGCAAAGTTTTAAGTTCTGCTTTCTGTTGCTGTAAATCCTGTGAAATTACAAACTTCTATTATAAATCTTTTCTAATAGTTTGTTTTTCTAGAGAATTTTACTTTCTTAGGTTTATTTTCTTTTCCGAAGGACTACAATACTATTTCTCAAATTAAAGTGCCACAAATATATGTTGCCATTTTATTTTATGCAAAACAGTTTATAATTGTTGCCATAGTTAAATATTTAACACTTACAGAAGTTTATCAGAACTGGCGATATTTAAGTAGAGGTTTGCAATATTTCATAGACAAGTTTTTTTCTTGTCCAATACTGTTAATTTCACACCTAAAAACAACTCCATCCAATAATTTCTTCATTATGGCTATAGTGGGAAACAAGTGATTTACCCTTTGTTTTTTCCATGCTGCTAGACCAGTGATTGTGAATCTTGGCACCCCAGTTTTGGGACTACATTTCCCATGATAGTCCTGTACTCTGCAGTGTAGTTGAGCATCATGGGAAATGTAGTTCCAAAACATCTGGGGTGCCAAGGTTTACCAGCACTGTGCTAGGCAAAGGGCAGCCTTACCCAAACTCTTCCATCCATATGGCTATAAAACACTTGGCCTTTGAGCTAAACTGCAAGTGTTTCAAATAGAGTTGGGTAAATAAACACAATTTTTTTCTCCACTGACAATCCCCAAGCCCTATCCATATATTTTAGACAGGAGGAGGTGAACCTTATACAGGAGATTTATTCATAGCTCACCTGTCCCCATAGGGATGGCCCAAGTCGAGACCCACGCGCCTACTGGTAAACTGTCTCTTTGGATCATTTTCCCACTCACCAATAGAAAGAAGCAGTTAGTCAAAGGTTTAAAATACATTTTATTGTGATACAAATCTGTTTTCCATTCTCCAACTCCACTTTCGTGGGGAAAACTCCACTTTCGTGGGGAAAAAAAATAGCAAATAAAGAAAAAACAATATAGCGTATAAAATTGCTACACAAATCATATTGTAATTGAATGTTATTAAACATTACCTTTCCTATTTAATCTGCAGCTTTCTGAAATTGCAATGCAATATGGCTACCTGGAGCTGTTCTTTACACAGAATGTGTACTGACCACACCCCAGAAACATAATTTTCTGCTTGTTTGATTAGCTTACCAATTTTCCCAAAAGTCTGCCTAAGATACAAGTCAGATTTCTGTCATCCCCTGGAACAAAAATGTCATTTTGGTGAGATACTTCCAAAAGGAACATGTCTAAAGGGATGCAGGCACAGCAGATTTCCTCATTAGAGCCCTGCAGCTGCCACAGCTGATAGATAATTATGAAACCACTCCCATTTGACCCACTCAGCACAGAGGCAACAGACAACAATTTCTTCTGAATAACAAAAGGTAGGAATCTGCAACAAAGTTTGTTAAAATACTTCTAATGTACATAGAGCACCCAGAGGGGAATGTTTTTTTTTTTCACAACAAAAGTGGAGTTACGCTTTAAGTGTAAAATAAACCAGGTGGGCCTTCTGCCAGAATAACTGAGTGCAATAAAAATGACAGGACATAGCATTTTGTGATATGTTTATGGCCCCTTTTTTTATTTTTAATTTGTTTCTTTAAAAATAAAATTATATATATATATATATATATATATATATATATATATATATATATATATAATATTTTTTTTTTTCTAAGAATACTATTGGTTCAGCTACTACTATTATGAAGGCAAACCACTAGAGGGAGCTATATATAGTATTCCTGTGACCTGTATTCGATGTCTCATCTACAGTATGGTAGTTATTTTCAACTGAAATGCAGAAAGACGAGAATAACATTATATATATTATAGGAGACATAAATCTCTATACAGCAACAAAGGCTAAATGACTGAACCTGTTCCAAGCCTTTATGAGGTATTTTAGAAAAAGTACAGACAGAGGTACTGCAAATGGGGCTTCATACTTATGTGTATTATATTACTTACATATGTCAGCTTAATCAATATATTTTCATGGATCACAAAATGCAGCAAGAAATAGGTTTAAAGACTCTTACATCATAATCTTTTAACCTATTTTTTGTGTTTATTTTTCTATATATAAATATATGTACCATTTCAAAGGAAAACTATGTCAAAAAATGAGATATTTAAAGGCAGTTTTAGATGAACAGGACTGGCTGTAGAGAACCAACTGACAAGGTTCTTGGAAAAATGTTCCTTCATGTGTCATATCAACTGTTCATTGCATGGCAGACAATCTGCTTTTTAGTGTTTACTAGACTATAATGGGGAGCTGTGTGTTATGTGTTATCTCTGTTTGCCTGTTTGATGGCTCATGTGTGTTGATACAATAGTTTGGCCTCCATACTCAAAGATATTGACATATATATATTCTGCTGACAACTGAACAACTGAACCGGAAGCAAACAACTCTTTGCTGGTTTTTTTGTTAATTCATTAATTAAAACGTAATTTTTTGTTGAAATCCCAAAGCAATCCATAACATAAAATGGTATTTTTGACTGATCACAAGGAGATATGATTGAAATTGTCCTGACCCAACCTGGAGGATTTTTTTTTCATTTTTGTTTTGATCTTTTTATATACTATGTTGAAGCTACCAATTTATTGGGCAGTTTTGACTTCACAATCAACTGAATTCTGGTGGTTCATCAAGTTTGTGTATAATAAATTGCTTAGTCTCTGGCAATTATGGCACGTGTGATTACTGAAGCATGAAAAGAGTTAAAACGAACTGAAAACTGTATGCTTTAAAGACAGTTTTATAAGGTTGGCAACCACTGGGGGAGATTTACTAAAATAGTTGCACACAGAATCTGGATCAGCTGTGCATAGTAACCAATCAGCTTCTAGGTTTTATTGTCAAAGCTTAAATGAACAAACTGAAGCTGATTGGTTACTAGATTCTGTGTGCACCAGTTTGAAGAAATCTCCCCCATTGTGTATTGATCATAGATGGAGGATTTCATTATCTGACAATAGCAGCTGTATGTATTTGGTAATTCTAGGACTGCTTTCATGGTCCTCTGCTTAAGTTTAACAATCGTTATAGCTGTCCCATAGACCTTTATGTACAAATCTGATAAATATCTAGTGAAAAATGTCCGAGACCTAAAAGTATTATGCATTTATTTAATCTCTTTTATTTGTTATAAAGTTCATTATGTGTAATGCTGGCTGGTTTAGACTGGCAATCTGGAAATGGTATCATTGGCCAAAGGGTCATGAGTGTCTGAACATTATAGTGATGTGGCATTTAGCATTCTGTTTGTGATTTTTGGTACTTGGATCTCAGTGCTGTCTAAATAAATGAAGTCTCTTTCTCATCAATCACTGCAATGTGGACTGTATGATCATGGGAAGGAAGTGCTTTCACAAAAGAAGACATTGAAAAGAAAAATTAAGATTACTGTCAGCAAAGGAGATCCTATGGAATGCAGAGGTCCAGCTCTAAGGGAGTCTCCAATGAAGTTCAAGGTTGTGAAGAAGGATCATAAACTTAGAATGTTTCAGCACTCACTAGTGATAAAACTGTGGTAAACCAACTTAAAAAAAATCACCCTGCTTCCAAACAGATGTTTCACTCGGAGGCACAGCACAAAATTGTTACACAAATATAAGCAAAATGGTGCTGTAGCCAAAGTAATATTTCTATGTTCAACCTAACTGTGTAGCAAGAGATTTTGGGTCTACTGTGCTTTTGAGACCCACAGTAGTACCATGATCTACTATTACTAAGGTTTTTACCCAGTTGCAACATGCATACCAAACTGAGGACACTAAACCACATAACATCAAGCCATAAAATATCAACAGAAAGGATGGTGCATGGATAAGCCAATGAAGTTGGAGACAAACCTACAATAAATAAATAAATAAAGAGATTATTCTCCCACTCTACAAGACTCTGGTCCGGCCACATCTGGAGTATTCAGTCCAGTTCTGGGCACCGGTCCTCAGAAAGGATGTGCTGGAACTGGAGAGAGTCCAGAGAAGGGCAACAAAAATAATTAGGGGAATGGAGGACATCAGCTATGAGGAAAGACTACAAGCATTGAACTTATTCTCTCTGGAGAAGAGACGCTTGAGAGGGGATATAATATCAATGTACAAATACTGTACTGGTGATGTCCCTAGCATAAGGAACAAACTTTTCAGAGAAAGGGAATACAATAAGACACGTGGCCACTCACTAAAACTAGAGGAAAAACGGTTTAACCTTAAAATACGTAAGGGGTTCTTTACTCTCAGAGCAGTAAGGATGTGGAATTCTCTTCCACAAGCAGTGGTATTAGCAGGGAGCATCGATAGTTTAAAAAAAACTATTAGATGGGCACCTTAAAGACCACAACATACAGGGGTATACAATGTACGGTTAACAGCAAACACACACACATCATCGGTTGAATTGGATGGACTGATGTCTTTTTTCAACCTCACAAACTATATAAATGGTCACAGAACGAACCACTCTCTTGTGTCAATAATACTTATACCTTCCAGCCGGAGGTAGAAAAATGGCTATTAAATATTATGCTGTACAATTTGTCTTAGAGCCCTTATTACTTATAAATTTAGATGATTGCTTTTTGTAATTACAGAAGATTATACAAATCTGATAATAACTGGCCAGTAAGACTCCTCCACATTTGACTGATTGCTAGAAGGATATGACAGCTTCAGAGTAAAACTTCCACTTGCAGGAAATGATCCCTCTGCACTGTAAGTTATGAATGTGTGTGTACTTTTTTGTAAAACTCTAGGTCCCTCGTAAACTGGTAACTGCTTTTTTCCTCTCTGCATGTTAAATATTATATGCGCCATTAGGATCAAATGTTATTGCTGTGTACTAAAGCGCAGACTGCCAAGTTAATGGCTTCAGACTAACCTGTTTATAATTTACCTTTAAGGCAAAATGACTCAACTTTTTGCAGTCAGTCCCAGCTACTCTCCAGTGACACATACTACCAAAGGGCATAAGGAGTAGACAGACATTTAAACATTGTTTAAGAAATTTTGGCAGATTATAAATCATACAAAATGCAAGGGAAAAATGCCTGAACCCTACAACTTTTTATATTAATGAGTATAAAACTACTGTAAATAAAGAGGTCTGATTCCTGCTCAAAGGCTTGTTGTATATCCTCTTTCACTTCTAGGAAAAAAAAAAAAAAAAAAAAAAACATTTTTAAAATAGCTGAGGTCGTAAGTGAAATGTTTAAAATTCTGTTTTCTCTATAGGTGACAACTTAACATTAACATTTTTACAATTACTCCCTGCTTGGTGTGCGTTAACGTTAAAGTGCTGTTTAATAATTACATGCTGCAGAGTGGTTTTTTCGTTTTCAGTAAAGGATTATTGTTCAAAAGCAAATAATAATGTGAAAAAGCAGATGTAAAAGTAATGGATTTTATAGTTTTCAAAAATGCACTGATTCCAAAGTACCTTAATAACATGTTTTAGCCATTATATAATTCCAAAAAGCATCATTTTACAAATTCTGCTGGTCAATTAAGCTGACAGATATCAAAGGCTAGCGAGTAATGTGGGTTTCATTACTGCTGTCCACGACATCCAAAAAGTATCTTACATGACAATAGTGAGTAAATTTTGAGTGTTATGTGAAGAGGATGACATATTTGGAAGTGCTTCATGATGTATAGCATCTAGGCATTGATTGTCCTATGTTATTGTGTTTTCAAAGCTCCACAGTTTCTTCAACAGTGGCTGTTTGATACCACTGGGAACTTAGAAAGCTATTGGTGGATGTCAAAATGTTACAATGTTTTCTGCTATTTCTATGACAATCTAAGCACCAGATGGCACCATTTGATAGTGGACAAGGAGTGACGTGTCATTTAGCAACTCAGGTATTTTTAATGCATTTAAATATTCAAGGTCAGAATATCACTTTCACAAGAGACATGTTTCCATCAGATGGACAGGCTGTTCATTTTAACAAATGATGACAAATGTGTAGACCTGCTTATTTATACTATTAATTCAGCCTCCAACTCACAAAAATCAATAGTGCCCATGTCAACCTTACCACATTTAATTTATTATTTGAGTAAAAGAGTAACTCTTAAGCTAGTCATACAGGGATCAAAATCCAACCGATTTTGTTGATCCAGCTGGATTTTTATCAATGTATGAGCAGATTGGTTGTACTGAAGTGGATCCATCATGACTTGCATCTCAATTGCTTGCTATCTGGTAATGAAATGCTCTTCTGGGTACGTAACCACTTAAGGACCAAGCCCATTTTTGACACATGTTGTTTACAAGTTAAAATCAGTATTTTTTGCTGCAAAGTTACTTAGAATCTCCAAGCATTATATATATATATATATATATATATATATATATATATATATTGTAGCAAAGACTCTGGAGAATAAAATGGTGGTCATTACAATATTTTTTGTCACACGGTATTTGCGCAGCAGTCTTTCAAACGCCATTGTTTTGGGAAAAATTATATTTCACTGCATTTAAAAAAAAACTAAACAGTAAAGTTAGCCCATTTTTTTGTATATTGTGAAAGATGATGTGACGCCAAGTAAATAGATACCCAACATGTGCACACCCGCGGAATGGCGAAAAACTACGGTCAATACAAATCTCCATAGGCGATGCTTTAAAATTTTTTAAAGGTTACCAGTTTAGAGTTACAGAGTAGCTCTTTTTTTTAATTATTGCTCTCACTCTGGCGATCGCGGCAATACCTCACATGTGTGGTTTGAACAGAGAATTCATTTGCGGGCGCAAATTCCATATACGTTTTCTTTCGTGCGCGAGCTCACGGCGAAGGCGGCGGTTAAAAATGTTTTTTTTCCTATTTTTTTTTTATTTTTTTAATTTTAGCACAGGTTTAAAAAAAATAAATAAATCTGATCACTTTTATTGCTGTCACAAGCAATGTAAACATCCCTTGAGACAGCAAAAGGCAGTGACAGGTACTCTTTATGGAGGGATCGGGGGTCTAAAAGACACCAAACCCCTCTACTGCACTTCAATGTATTCAAAATGCTGAAAACGGTATTTTTGAATACAGCCACTTTTTTTAATTCGGTGCCTTTAGCAGCCAAGTAACCTGGACGTGATGTCATGGATGCCTCCTCCGGGTTACGTCATCGGAGAGATGCGGATGCAGCTTCGATCGGGACTCCAACCAGCTGGTGAATGCGCCGGCTGGTTGCTCGGGTCTCCTGGTGGGACAGGAGACCCAGGCAGAGCCGCAAAAGGCGGCGGGAGGGGGGTAACGATCAAGCTGCTCCCGCCTGAAAGCCAACCGCCGGCTGTAAAAAAAAAAAAAATGGTACTGGAATGATGCCTCTAGCTGCAGGCATCACCCCGGTATGGCCACTTAATACAGCCGACATAGGGCTACGTCGATTTGCGGTAAGTGGTTAAATAGCTTACATCAGTCCTTGCTACTGAGATTGAACCATATTTGTTGGTGGATTAAAAATAGAGCAAGATGTTTCAGTTTTTTGTGAACTTTCCATTCTTTGCACCATTTCTGCCTTGTAGTTCAAAATATTGAAGGATTCCCTCTCACTTTAGCATAAAGGTATCTTCTCAGACAGATCACACAAAAAATGCCAGCACACTGAGCAATTTCCATGGCTAAAATTTGAATCTACATTATTTTTATCTAATATTTTAACAAATTAGTAACAGATTTGTGACTCGTGATTATTCTTTGAACGGTTCTGACACTGGGGATACAAGTAATGGAGTCACTAAGTTTAGTGTTTATCTGTTGCTGTTTCTCAGGCCTCCCAGGAGGAAATAACCTTTTTACCTCTGCTATTAGCAAATTCTCCTTGCTCTCAAGGAAAAATAAACAAGACCAAGGAAGACGCTTAGAGAGATAGGCGATCTCAGACAGTCTAAACTAATAACTACAGTACTGCTGATGCCAATTGCATGACACACTAATCAAAATCAGACGCAAAAGTGATCATGAAGTCAAGTTCTTTCTCGTGACTAGCTCACACACTTGATTATTCCAAGTGAAATCAGTCATTAAAAACAACATATTAATGCCAAGTAGGCCAGTTTGCAAAAGTTATGTTAGATGGCAACATGTCATGGAAAATATTCTCCTGCAGTTTATGATGTGTTTTAATGACGGGCAGGCTGATCCCTAATTTAATTTAAATGATGTGATCCCCTAGGTGCTGGAGACTTGCATGCTGTGCATTACCACATTGGCACTGACAGGCCTGTACTTTGGTATGGTAAATTCTAAAAAAAACCACAAATATTTTAAGGCCCAAGAAAATAGTGACCTCATCCTGGTGTTTTCTCAGCTGATATTAGGTTTGCTTTAAATTCACTTTTCCCTTATCACATCTTAACTGTATTCAAGATAATCTATGTTGGCACCGCGGCTTTCATTCAAAGAAACTTGGCCAGATTTTAGAGTTCATTTAACTGTGTAATATTCAGCACAGCAATCCTGGTATAAATGAAATACACTTTGTTGGAATTCAGTTCAACAAGTAATACATGTCTTAATTTATTGCATTTAACAAAAACAGTCTGCCCTATAATTCCCTATGAACCAATGTTTTTATGCCACTTGCCTGTCTATGGTCCATGCTGATGTTGGCACATGTATCTATACTTGTGGGGGGGGGGGGGTGGAGAAGAGTGACATGAGACACATAACTAGCTTTCTAAAATACCTGTACATGGACACGAGTAAAAATGAGTAGTAGTAGTATTTGTTCTATGTTGTATTTTAATTGAATGGATGGTTTATTAGAGCATAGCTTTAATTTGTTTTATTTGGTGCTAATGGCTGTTGGTAATTTTGTTGCTTCTTCATATCTTGTTCTTGTGACCTTGTGTTATCTTTGTTGAGTGTGGCTGTGTCATAACAATTTCCCTTTAGGATTAATAAAGTATTCTGTATTCTGTATTTTATAAGATAAAATAACTTTTTTTGGTAGAGAACCTTTAAGTACATACTTTACAGTACACTTTCACTTATAGACAGAGAAGGGCTACCATTACCAATCTCCTACTTATATATAATATATGTATACGTATATATATATATATATATATATATATATATATATATATATATATATATATATATACATACATACATACTTTAACTTATTTATAGTCATTTATTATATTATAATTTATGATTTTGTGTTTCAAACTTCATCATACCCGTGATGTTATAAAGAAGAACGCACAGTAAAAAAAAATCATATGTAAATAGTTGGTTTGGGTTGCTCATTCTTAAGAATTACATGCAAAATAATGGTACCGCTTTCAGCACCTAAAATCGGAAAGAATTATACCGCCAGGGAGGTTCAAGTTGTGTTTTATCAGTTTTTTTGACCTGAAAGTATTGGGGATAAAGCATAGGTATGAAGGCCAGACAACTGGCCTTTTTAAAAAGGTCAGCATGGGCATCTTACATAATAAATAGACATAGAAGACCCTGTTGGACTAATAGATAACTGCACCCATGTCCCCAGTTTCGGGATTTGCTAATGTTTATTATACAGCCATTAAAGCATCCCAGGATGTGGCTGCCTACCCCTGGCCCCACATAAATGAGATTACATTTACAATTGTCCTTACAAAAGCTTTAATAAATAAGTGCTCCAATACATTCCGTGGAAATGTCTCCACAGCCTGACTAATTAGGCTGCTTAGGGAGCTAAAGTTCCAGGCCCCATTGTTAAAAAATGGCCCAAGTTCTTGTCAACCAATTACTCTAAGGATAAAGTGGAGTCCATGATGTCTGCTTCGTACGTTTTAGGCCATATATTATTACAGGTAGCATTGAATATAAATACTTAGATGCCTCTCCTCAAACCCTGAACTAATCAGTAATTTGTATAAAAACTAAATAAATCTCTGACTGGTCACAACTGCAGTCTGCATCCAAATAAACATCTCTGTCCTTCCTTCTCATTTGCTGTGTTATACATACAGTGCTGTATAGTCTGCATGCAAATGCCTGTACAAATCCTGCTCTACTTACAGTTGGATAAGTAGTAATGAACTGGAAGATCAGTAAATAGCAGCGGATGAAAAATGAAAAAGAAAGCATTCTTTCTATGACTTGCCAGCTTTTTCAAGACTTCTTTTGTGAAGAACTGGCAACCATTAAACATGGCTGATGTAGATCATATCACCTTGGTGGTGCTAAGATGTATTTACACAAATTTAAGCTGTAGTCAGTATATTCCAATACAGTTCTTCCAATCCCCTACTACCCTGTCTCCTGTAGTGATTGTCCCAATAATCCAAAATGGACTAGGTAACAGTGGTTCAAACTAACTGCAATACCTAAAACCACTCTAACAAAGTAAAAACAGCATTCTATTAATTTATAAAAGAGAATTCAATTAATAACATCTCTTCCGAAATGCTATAAGGCATTCATTTTCAAAATTAAGTGAAGGGACACAGTACATTTATTTTAATTATATTATCTCAGTATATGTTTTTACTGATCATTGCAATGATGTGTTCTGTATAACTTCCCTGCTTCTCTAGGCTGATGTATAGTTTAATGTTTGTGCCTATTTTAAGGGGCCATTTTAAAACTAGACTACAGACAAGCAGCTGGATACACAGCTAAGGTATTTTTATATAAACTATTTTGCTTGTCAAATGAGTTGTGCTGCCAGTATTGTGATCTAGGCAGGCTTTCCAGGCAGTACAGCCATGTTTATGACCAACAGAAACAGAGCAACTTATCAAAGAACATGATTCTTATCCAAGAACAGCTAACTGGAAAATGAAGAGCATATTAGACATTTGTGGTTAGATTTCCTTCAGATTTACCTTTTTATGTAGTGCAAGGGCCTGCCAGATTGCATACAAATTAAAAGTGTTTAGGTTTGACCTCATATTATATGGTTTTGGTAAGTCTAAAGGAAAAAGTCTTCAGAAAATCTTATAGTGTGTATGGCCCATTAGAATCAAGAGAAATGTAAACCCCACGTGGTACCTACCTTTTTCTTCCTTATCATGTGCCTATAATACAAACTATGGCATGGCAGGACATTAATCATAGCACCAAAGAAAGGATTGGTATTACTTGGTCATTTATTTCTACCACAAGCCACAGGAAAAGAGGAATCCACGTCACGAAAGTCACAAACTTTTATTTATTGAGAACGAAGCACGAAGCACCTGATCACCACTTGAAAATACTTTATATATTGAATTTTACATTTATTTTATTCACATATATTGATCACCACTGGAAAAGACTTATTTATCTATTTATCAATTCTTTGGAACTTTTTATTAATTTTTATGTGTTTAATTGATTTGTATTTTCACTTATACTGAAAAAGATAAGTTTTCAACATTATTCACATACATTAAGTTAATTGTTTTTTTGCGGCAAGCACTGTATATAGCCTAGGCTATTCTTCTATCGTTACTTGGTATGTGATGGGGCAGAAGAAACTAAAAATGTTTCAGAATTAGCTTTACTTTTTGGCTTGCATTTTGGTGAATCCTCATAATTATCAGGCTGTCATTATAAAAAATCTTTTGCTAACTTGGTTGCCATTGTTCTTTTGCTTTAAGTGGATACACAATGCCCTATAGTCCTTAACATATGCTTTGTAACCCGTTGATTGATTGGATTTGCTCCTCAACTCTTAAGACATTTGTCTGAGGAACATAACCACTAGAACTAGTGCAGTCTAGTTTATTAATCTGCTTGTGTACAATAATCTGAGCAAAGACCCTTGGAGAACCTAAACCGTTAAATCCAGCCCTAAAAGTTCAAGCAGATGGGTGCTGGCACTTGTAGTTCTCAAACAGCAAGTAAGTACATCAGTTGCCCATGGCTATACAAAGCACAGAAAAGGCAGATAGGCTTTTCATTCATTCTCTATTTACTGTGTTTTTTTCTGCAGAGATAATCTGATAGCAGCAGCCTCTCTCTTTTATAGCTATTATTTTTTTCTTTTAATTCCGTACTTTACTTTTTCTGCATTTTAATTTTTTTTCATTTGTTTATACCATGAAGTGTTCTCCACATCTTTATTAAAATTCAATTTTCAATATACCAAAATTCACTATGGATATAACAGTAATAACAACTTCAAATCATGCTTGATAATTACACCACAGAGTGTGTTTAGCTGGATGAAAAGATGTTTTCCAATGCAAAGAAAAGAAATAGGAATATATATGCAGATCTCATTCAGAGGAGCATATTTAACATTACCATAAGTAATGAAATCCAGTCTCCTAACTGAGCAATTCTGCTGATACTTGTAGCAGAACAGATGCTTTAGCTGAAGCCTATCTGCTCACACCATTCCTGCTCCCATAAAAGAGAAATCAGTGCCTGACTGACCCTCTTTTTGTCAGCTGTTTTCTCTTCTTGGCTACAGGCATATAATTATATCTGAGATAAACAGTAAAAACATAAGCAATAACTGCAAAAGTAACATCACACAGTGTGTAAAGTATGTTCTTAACCACTTCCACTCCAGCAATAGTAGACAGACATCCGACGTGGTCTATTTATTGCTAGATTGTTCTGGTGCCCCCATGATAGAGCAAAATTTGATTTGAGCTTTCAAACTGAGGGCATCAAAAGAAGACCTAGCTGGATAGTTTGCTCTTTTTTTTTCCTTTCTCAATGCAGAAACATAAAATGTATTATTAGATGATCACTCCGCACCTCACTGCTCTCAAGCCACCTTCTTCCTTTTTAGTCATGTGAGACAGCCGGGTGCCATAGCCCAGGAGTCCACTCCATGGGCTCTGGTACCCTGGCTCCATGAAACTCCTCAGAACAAATGGACCACACCCAATGAAGTCTTTAAGATCTGAATTGATTTATAAAAAACCAACAGCACACACTGCATTCTTAGATCTATGATTCAGGCCTGTATGGGTGAAATGCATTAGAGGTGCAGCCTTAGGTAGAAGGATGCAGTTTTTGCTGTCTGTATAATAAATCAAGTCAGATCTTAAAGGCATCATATGGCCTGTTTGTTGGTACTGTTGAAATATATTATGTCCTAAAATACAGAAGCAGGAACTGTTTCCTTACTCAATAGGATTCATTTGCAAAGGATTACTAAAGGAGTAAAGAAGAATTTACTTAGCATAGTAAATACTGAGAAGCTGTATTTGCTTTAATCATTCAATCCAGTGCAAGCCAAAATACAGTTTTTTTTATGTTTATATGATTGTATAGTCATATTCGCCATAGTTTCACTTTATTTACAAAGCCAAGTGAATATTACTATCACTCTTTGCTATTAAAGCATTATTTAGGCCCCATTTAGACCCAATTGCACATTTTGCCATATATTAATGTGTGTTGCATTAGGTCTGTCCATTCTACAGTAAATACAATTTATATACAATTATATATTTTTTTACTTCCACTATCAGCAAGCAAGACAGTGAGCACAGCAACTGGATCTTGCTCTTATACTTTCATCATTTTTAATCTCTGAGTGTAATCCATGATTTGGTTTAATATCTCTTGTTCCTGGAAATGTTAGTGAAGCCCTGAGAAATCTTTTCAAAATATGCCTAATGTTCCTTTATAATTATTCAGCAACATATCCACTTTTTTGTGTTGGAAATTAACAGTCATAAATTAAATGTATAAAGCAGCCACAGCTGTTTAATAAATAATTAGAATTTAGTTGCATAGTTGAGGCCTATTGCTAATTTGTGCTGACAGGCCATATTTTGAAAGATTTATCCTGGCCAGTTTATGTTCTTGAAAATGTAATATGTTATTATTTTTGAGCAAGTCGTTGGATTGTATCCTTCTTCTTGTTGTCTCTACTAGACACATTTATTAATATCTAATCAAATATTCTCAAGCAGATGCCTACAAAGATTCTTTATTTCATAGGAACCATGTTCTGGAACACAAAAGGCGCAAAAGTAATAAACATGGTTTTGCCACTCAGTATTTATCTGTAATCCTGGTAATAAATAATAAGTTAGTACAACTTCATATTGTAACCTTAACCACTTAAGCCCCGGAAGATTTTACCCCCTTCCTGACCAGGGCCAATTTTGCGATTCGGCACTGCATGACTTTAACTGACAATTGTGCGGTCGTGCAATGCTGTACCCAAACGAATTTGACGTCCTTTTTTTCCCACAAACAGAGCTTTCTTTTGGTGCTATTTTATCACCTGTGCGATTTTTTGATCATGCGCTATAAACAAAAAAAAGCGTAAATTTTGCAAAAATAGCAATATTTTTCACATTTTTTTATATGAAATTCCCCCAAAAAAATGTAAAAATCAAAATTTTTTAACATTTTCGGCCAATTTGTTTTATGCTACATATGTTTAGTAAAAAAAATCGCAAAAAGCGTATTTTGATTGGTTTGCACAAAAGTTATCGCGTTTACTAACAAAGGGAAAGTTTTTGTCATTTTTGTTGTTTTTTTTAACGCGTAATGGCCGCGATCCTCGATTTTTTTTTGCGGTACTGCAAAATTGTGGCGGACAGATCGGACCCTTGGCTGACATTTATGACACTTTTGGGGTTACCAGTGACATTTCTACAGTAATCAGTGCTATACATATGCACTGTTACTGTAAAATTACACAGGGGCTGTGTGTGTCCCTAGGGGTGTGATTCGAACTGTGATTGGCTGTGGCTTGAGCTGTAGGTACAGTGATTAATGGTCCTACATAGTAGAACCGTATGATCACTGTTTCTACACAGGGGAGAATGACAGGCGGCTTGTTTACATCAGCCGCCTGACTTTCTCCCTCTGCAGCGACGATCGCCGAGTGACCGGCGGACATCGGGTCTGCTGGTCACACGCGCGGGGGGGTCCGTGACCACGCGGGAGCGTGCCTCCGGGGCGTGCGCTCGCTCCCTAGACCCTCACAGGCTAGCGACGTAGATCTACGTCACTTTGCCTGTGAGGGGCTGACTGCCGACGTAAATAGTCGTGCGGCAGTCGGCAAGTGGTTAAGGAGTTGTAAAGTCAAACGTTTTTTCATCCTAATGCCTCCCCAGCTACCCCTACTACTTACCTGAGGTCCTTCTCTGTCCAGCAATGTTCACAAGTCCCTCGGCCGTCGTGGGCTCTCCCTCCTGATTGGCTGGGACACAGCTACGGCACCATTGGCTCTGGCAGCTGTCAATCAAAGTCACTTAACCAATTAGGAGAGAAAGGGGTGGGGCCTTATGTCAGCTCCATGTCTGAATGGATACATGGAGTTGCAAGTTGGCTCGGGTGCCCCCATAGCAAGCTGCTTGCTGTGGGGGTACTCGATAGGAGGGAGGGGCCAGGAGCAGCAATGAGGATCTGGGCTGCCCTGTGCAAAACCACTGACCAGAGGAGGTAAATATAACATGTTTGTTATTTAAAAAAAAACAGAAAAAAAACGAGACTTTACAATAACTTTTAACACATCTAAAGCATATACAACTTTAAGTGATAAAACTCATATACAAGGATTAATGTTTCAGATACCAAGACAATTATGATCTATGGCACCTGAAAAGGACTGTCAGGAAATTAAATAATTCTGGTATCAAAACTTTAAGCATCTACTGTACCAAGATGGCATCCAGGATGAATAGCTATGGCCTTAACCGTTTAGAATTTATTTGGCCTTTGTTGATTGTTAGGAAGTCCATTGCACTCAAATGGATATACCCGCATGAAATTTGAATTATGTGATATGAAAAAAATGTAAGTGAACAGGATATGCTCCAAAAATGGAATAGGATCTGGGGTGCATTCAACATCTAATCATACCAATAGCATTGCTACCTTAGCATACTTTCTCACTTACATGTCTTGCACAGGACTCTTTGGAGTTTGAGCTCCTTAAGAATCACAGAATATGCACTTTGCAAAATTAATGACCAGGTAGTGAAGAAGGTGACACTGTGTTGATTTCAATCATCCAATAATGCACAAGCAAAACTACTGTTTTTTTCATAGAGACTCTCATTAGTTAGGAAGAACTGCAACATCCTGGCCTTTCCTTTTGCTACTTACTCATAGTAAGGAATTTTTCCTGTCCTTTCTGTCTCCCACACATTCCTATTGGCCATTAAGGCCTCCCATCATTGAGGGAATCTGTGGGGCAGGAGGTAACAGCAAGTCCCACGACTACCCTTTGTTGGATTTTTGACTGTCACAATAACCTGGGATTTGACCTTAACAAAAGGGTCCCATTTGTGGCTACAGCTTCTGAGGGCCTGCACTTTTTATCCACAGAAGTTTTTTAAAGATAGATTCATTTTTCATGAACATGATTGGGTATTTAATGCAGTCATTTTATTCATTTTACATTCTCTGCTACTTTAGTAAATCAAACCCATTTATTCATCTCAGGGAAGGGCTTTTAATGTGGTAACTTTAAAGCCTAATTCTGGGAAGCAAAACTATTTTCCATTAAAGTGGGGCTTCGCCACTGGGTGGGATATATACTTATTTTGTCTAGGGGAAGGGAGAAGAAACTTTACTTAACCTATCATGATCCTCCATCTGATGGCCCTACCCTATCTTCCAGTGGTGGACTGTCCCTTTTTGTCTTTACAAGGTAGATGGACTCTGCACTGGTCTTGATAATGCCAGAACCTTAGACTGGTGGAGCATAAAGGAGAGGACATGGCTGCGGCCAGTCAAGCAGCAGGAAAAAACATAGAATTGGGTAAGTAAATCTGCTTTTCCATGTCACCTACACACTGAGCAATTAATCATGTGGGTACAGCTTCACTGCAAGGGATAATTTTACAGTTTTCTGGAGCTGGGATTTAAATAGAACATATACTGTACACCATTTCAACAGATTGCAGTAGGTACCTACAATATATATATATATCAGTGTACAAATTGATTAAATGAGTTGCCCAATTAATATGCAAACTAGTTTTGCTGTCCATAGTCCCAATATTTTGGGTATTGATTTTTTACCAAAATAGAGAGACTGCTCATTTAGTTTAATAAATCAAGTAAAGCTACATAAGTCATCCAATTTTTTTGAATTATTTTTATAAAAATGCAGTGTAGTAGTGGAATGCAATCAAAGCAAAACCAACTGTGAAATGAAAGATTACTGAAAGCTGGCTTCTGATAGCTGTATTGCATAGATTCTGAATACCCTTCCTATGCATTTTTTATACAATTAGTTTACAAGAAAATAGATAGAAATGTTAATTCCGCAAGATGCATATAAATTATCAACCCAGCAACATTGAGCAACAATGTCACAATACATTTTTCCTAATTGCATTATTTAATTTCATATGTTTCTCTGCTTACTTAAAGATGATTGCCACAATTTTGTTTTGCTGATTTTACTATACTTCCTCGTATTGTATCATATCATATTTTCTTAAACAATCCAAGACATAGTATGCCTGGGTACCAAGTAAGACATCCATTAAGAGGATATAGTATAAATTACTTAGAGAAAGGGCTGGCCACCCACTTTGAACCACACAAACATAAAACAACGGATTTTCCTTAACATCTCAATCATGAAGTGTTTAACTCTCTCATTTGTTTTTTAGATTATCCCAGCTCATTATTTTCAGATAGACCTTTTACTTAGCACACTGTTTACTTTGGTTTATTTTCACTCTATAAGTCCCTTTTCTTCAGCCTGTCAAGAACATATTTGAACTCAACGTTCTTCCTGTTAGAAGTCAAAGTACGTTTTTGATTTGTTGCCTCTACACAAACTGGTAAATTATTGACAAATTTAAGCCAAAATAGTCAACAAAGCTGTTTTTTTATGACCTGACTTTAGTTGCTAGGGGCAAAACCTCAATCTTTAATGCAGAAGATACACACTGGATATTCTAGCTAAGACAATATAACACCTTAGCTGAGCCTTTAACCTCCCTGGCTGTATGATTCTGTCAGGAATTCTGTACCAAAAGCGGTACAATTTCTTTCATGGAAATTTGGCGTTATGTATTATAGGCCTACAATTCATAGTAATTACTGACTTAAACCTGACCAAAACAAGAGTCAAGTAGACATCCCAGATGTGATAAATTTAAAACACAAACGCATGAATTATAATCAAATCAATAATATAATTTTATTATATAATACATAATAAAATTATATTATTGATTAGATTATAATTCATGCGTTATATTATATATATATATATATATGTGTGTGTGTATATATATATATATATATATATATATATATATGTGTGTGTATATATATATATATATATATATATATATATATATATATATGTGTGTGTGTGTGTATATATATATATATATAACGCATGAATTATAATCGAATCAATAATATAATTTATATATATATATATATATATATATATATATATATATATATATATATATATATATATGTGTGTGTGTGTGTATATAGGTATATATATATATATATATATATATATATATATATATATATATGTATATATATATATATATATATATATATGCATATATATATATATATATATATATATATGCATATATATATATATATATATATATATATATACACATATATATATATATATATATATATGCATATATATATATGCATATATATATAATATAAAATGTGTTTGTGTTTTGTGCAACGTTTTTTTTTTTTTTTTTGAATTTCCCTCCCTAGTTCCGCTCCCATGCAGCATTGCTGCTGCAGGGAACGGAACTAGGAAGTCCTCCTACGACAGACGAGCAGCGGAGATCTCGGCTGGTGGTCACAGCTATGAGAGCTCATCGCTGGATCGCCAGGATAAGGTAAGACACTCCGCTGCGCTGTCTGCATAGCTCTGCCCATTCACCCCGAGCGTGACTCGGGGATACCGATAATAGCAGGAAATTCCTACCCCGAGTCAAGCTCGGGTTTACCGCTAGCGTGGTTAATCGAGCCCTGCCCTGCAAATCTGTATATTAATGTTCCTTGGTATAAAAGTCCTCAGTTGCCTTGTTCCTCAATATTAACTTCCCCCAGTTGCCCTTTCAGATACAGTGATTGGAAACCAATCTTCTAGATTGTAAGCTCTAACGAGCAGGGTCCTCTAGTTCCTCCTGTTTTGAACTGTATTGTAACTGTATTGTCTTCCTTCACATTGTAAAGCGCTGCGCAAACTGTTGGCGCTATATAAATCCTGTAGAATAATAATAATAATAGTCAGCAGAGCGTCCCAGCTAATAGCTATCACTTGGCTTTATTTACAAAAAAGCCAGCACTTGTTAGTTTAGCCATCATAGAGGAACCCTGACAGAAGTGGCCAGAAGGCTATTAAAGTGGTGTACAGACTGAAAAAAACATTTTTTTAAATTTGCAAAGCTTTTTTTTCACATTTTGGTCTACTTGACAGCTTATTAAATATTTTGAGCAAGGATTGTGCTAAACAGTGTAATAAATAAGAGCCCCATAGGTCCTTAAAACTCAGGTAGATAAATAACTCATAGGTTATTGTCAAGTTACCTAATCTATACTGCATTTCTAGTCATTAATGTCCCCTGGTCATGAAATGGTTAAGAGAGAAGTTTAGACATAAGAAAATCTTTAGTAGACAGTTGATTGTTATTTTTACCGGATAGTCAGTGCTTACTGTTTTTTTAATTTTTTTTAAAAAAAATTTTAAACCTGCAAGAATACTTGTACCCTGAAGGTTAATATGATTACATTGCATGCTGCATCTAAAGGTAAGTCTTTAGCATTTCATGAATGGTGGTAGATTTTGGATGGAAGTACATTAAGCTCAATGACGAATTTGTGTCTTGAGACCAACAGAAGAAGGCCATTTCCTGAAACCCAAAATCAGACCATTATTTTTCTTCACATGCTGCACCCAAAAACAAGAATCAAACAAAGGAGCAAATAGCACGCTCTAAATTTACATATTTAAATTAAAAATTTCTCCTTTTAACCCATATATGCTTGTTTACTTTTACGTGTTTATACGTGTGTACATGTGTATGTATGCATGTGTGTATTAACATGTAACATTGGGGTCATAAAAACTGGTTGCTATAGGCAACAATCACATTTTTGTGCTCATGTTCTTTACTCCATTTTTCAGGAATCAGTCACATTGCATTGCTATGAGGCCAGAGGAATTGCCACATTGCATATTATTTCTTCAATTAAGCAAAATATGTTAAATTATATTTGCAGCTTTCTTATTTGACAATGATTAACCAGCGATATAATTAAAACATTCTTATGCAAACACAGAGCTGGGTCATATTCATATATTCATATTAAATTATTCATCAAGAATCACTTTGAAAATCTTAAACTTGAACTCATCACTCATCAAATGTTAAAATGTCCTAAAATGTTCTCTATTATGACATCAACTTGTATTTCAGTTCCCCCTCCAAGCACCACAAAAATGAAACAATACCGGTTTTTGAAATACACAATTTGTCTCCCATATCCGAAAGATTTTTCTGAAATGTCAGATTAAAACAGTGGCATATTGAATTACAGCCAACAGCACATTTCAAGCGTTAAAAAAAATTGAAGTGTCACCCAACCTGTCTGTCATGCCGGGAAACCTGCAGGAGTTGTTCTCACTTAGGTAGGGATTAGGTAATCCTTAGATAAAGATTTTCTTTTCATTTCTACATTCGGAAGCTGGCAATGTCTCAGCTGGTCTAAACATCATGAGCTGACATGAACTACTGCTTTAATAAAGATGATCTAGCACCAGGTCTTTGGTTTTTTTTTTTGCTCAAAAAACCTGGTAGTCTTCCAAGATTCATCAGTTTTCTATTATTCTAACAGCTGAATCCAAACACGTCTACATCTGTTTTTGGTCAATTTGATGCATAATCAGGGTACTATTATAACAAAATAATGTACGCCGGGGTAAATTTTATTATATTAAAATCTGTAATAGTTTTTTTTTTATTGTTTACAGAAAGAAAAAAGCACACATTGATTTATGAATACAATGTTGTGACAAATGATTGCCAGCGTCATTCTGAAAAGTAAAAATTGGTCTTCATTGGTGGTAATAGTAAGAACTAAAATATTTTTGCTATAAATGAGCCCACAAACACTGAGTATCATTTCATTTGATATGAATACTATAAACTGTTTAGTTACATAGTACATTTGACCTCTATTCCCCAGCCAACCTCATTGTTGCTTGCTCTAAATATTCTGCCTCCTGTGCAGACAACCAACCAGATCTCTGCTTTCCTTCCATTGTGTATTGTGGTGCCTGTACATCTTACTTTGCTCTTGCACTGGGCACTGCCTTAGGTAGTAAGAGGTCTAGTTAGCCCAGCGATTACATTACTTTCTGTTGAAGTGTACAGAAGTGGGTACAGAGTGGGTTCAGAAGTGTACAGAGCATGCACAAAGTAATAGTAAAGGGACCAGAATATGCATTGAAAAGAAAACCAAGGGCTTTAGATAATTAAACAGCGACCTTTCATGAGCACAAAAAGTTTACTGTTTCTTGGAGCATTAGACTTTTTTTAAAGTAAGCACTATGTGCTATACAAATCTATAAATCCTAACTATTATAATTTAAATCAATCTCACCTATGTATAAAGAAATATGTGAGCGGGCATGTTTCCCACCTCACCTCAACATTGGTAAATGTGATAAATGAGCATCTGCCCATTTAAATGCCCAATGGCTCTAGGCAAAATGAATAAGATAAAGAGAGGTGCTAGCCCAAGGTGTATAACAAAAAATCGTCAATAGTGAAAAACAAACAAGCAATTTTTACAATATTTTTAAATAACCATGCAGTCCCCATCCTTGAGATAACCATGCATTTGTATTATCTATCTGCAATCTATCTTTTGCAAATATTGTAAAATTGCTTGTTTGTTTTTCACTATTGTAGGTTTTTTGCTAAACACATTGGGCTAGCGCCTTTCTTTATTCATGTTGTTTCCTGGAGCAGCTATACTTTTTTTTTTTAAATCCAAAGGACATAAATTCACATTTAGCAGGCTTCGAATTATTTAGAACACTTGAAGGTCTTTTTCACACCTCTGGCCTGGCTGGAAGTAGATGATACTAGAAACCTTTTATATACAAATACTCCCTAACGCCCTAGAAATTAGCATTTAAACAAACATTATACTGTACCTCATTGGGTACATTTTCTAATTCACAGCAGTCCCTGCTTTAAAAGGAACTTACTTGATTACCTGATTTATAAAAACTTACTTGATTAATAAGGAACTTATTGTTGCCGTTATAATGATAAAACAAATACACACACACTACAGTGCCTTTTCGAGCCTAAAGCTGATTAAAGCAAACAGAAAACCCAACAGTGAAATGGACACACCACTCAATGCAAGTAGAATCACTGGTGGAAAGGTACCCTAGCACTGTAAGGTGAAAGTGATAGCTAATTCATGACCAGGTGACCCTTCCCCCAACATGAGAAAAAAAACGCAGAAGATACTTCAGGGTGAGGTCAGATATCTTTTTTCCCAATGCTTGCCAGTCTAGGTTCCCCACAAGCATTCTAGTAATAATTAGGGTTCACCTGAAATGCTCCTTTTAACATCAGGTTCCAGTACTAATGAGTGACTAAATAAAAATTAAATAAGACCACTCTTTCCCAACCTGCTTTTGCTGAATATTCTTTTTGTACTTGCCAATGATAACATAATTTAAACACATCAATTATTAGATTTGGAAGAATGCACAGATATTTTAGTGTCATTTAAAATTACACTGTAGTATACATTCATCCCATAGCCTGTAAAATAATATTTTGTTTATGAAAAAAATCACTGTGTAGAATGACTGTGTTGCCATCTAAATTGGTGTCATTAATCATAATAATGTTTGCAGTCCAAAAAAAAAAAAAATGACTGTACAGACTAATCCTCGTAGAGATGTGCCATGGAAGGATTCACATGGCTACGTGTGTGTTTTCCAGCAATCACATATAATATGAAGAATACTTGCACCAATAATGTGTTATTTTTGTCTTGATACCTGAACATTGGCTGTTCAATTGAACTGACTGTATTCATTTTTTTTATATTTCTTGACTGTAGATCTGAAGCAGAGTAAAAAAGCCTGGCATCTTCACACAGAAAGGGGAAACAATATGGCATCATTTACTGCTAGAATAAACTGCATAAGGTTGAATTGACTCCAAGAGGGCTGTACTATGTTTACCAATTTTTTTCTTTAATATCGTTTACATTAAAAACAATTACTTGGATTAAGAATACTGATCTTCATATTCATTTGTGTAGGAACCATCAGATAATCAGGAAATCCTTGTCACTTACCATGCAGTCAATAACCCCAACTGCAGCTAACACTTTGTTAACTTTAGGTCTTTGATATCTTTACATTTACATTTATGCAGTCTGGTGTGGTGTGTTAATAAACCTGCATTTATATTGTATGCACTGTTAAATGCAATAACCTACTTTATATTAACAACAACAATGCACCACAAAAAGTTTAGATATTTTTTAATCAGTGCACCATAATGCACTACAGTCAGTGGCTGGGGGCCACAATGCTGGGCGTAAGAGGTATGTTCCTCTGGGGTCCATTCAAGCTGAATGTCACTGGCACATAATAACCCATGCATAGTGCATTACTGTGAATTGTGACAATGCATCCATTACTGCGGTACATAGGTGTGGAGTCAGCCTTAAAGATTACGTCTGAACCAATCCCACAGTTTTACTCACTATACATACAGTATGTACACTTGTCAAGCTAGCAGATTTTGTAAGAAGTGCCACAGAACTTATGGATATCACTAGTAAAGCTATGTTGAATATGTAATTCCTCTCAGAGGAATCCTTGTTTACTGGAAGCCAGGTCCCTTGATAAAACATGTCTTTAGCATTCCCCTGTGTGTTTTGCTTGTTGGCCTGTGGTTATTATTTAAAGCAGCTTTTGATATCAACAATGCAAGTCTTTTTTTAAGGCTCATATCAAATAATATGCTTTGTTGTACACGTGCTTATGGGATTATCTAAAGGATAAGTGCACCTTTAACTTTAAAAAGCAGATTTCCCTCACTCTCCCTATCACACTCTTGGATAGAAAGTGGTTACCTCGTTAACAAGGAAACCACTCTTTATTCTGCCTGGGGCCAGTACAGTGTTTTATACCCTTTGGTATTTCAAGCTTCTTTAAACTCCTGCAGAGGATGGGCCAGATAATAATAAATAGTGGCATCTGTCTGTCATAGCATCAAGGCAAAGATGAGGACTGCCCTTATTGGTCAGAATGGGCATTGGAGCATTAGAGGGTAATACAATTCTTCACCCCTAGTGCAATAGGAAATTCTGTGCAGTAGCTCCACATCAACCATATTTTTTAATTCTAGAGTTTACATGTTCAGGTTATGTGTGCGGAGACGGAGGGGTCAGATCCCCGCTGTCCCCTATGGGGGAATTGGATGAGAACGGACCCCCTGTCCGTTCTCATCCGATCCTCCAGAAGGATGGAAAATATGGTTTCCATCCATCCCGATTTGACGGACAGGATCGGATCGGATGTCAGCGGACATGTCTCCGCTGACATCTGCTGCCCCATAGAGATGCATGGGGCATCCGTTCAGATCTGCCTGAAAACTGACAGGCGGATCTGAACGGTCCGCATGTGTGAAAGGGCCTAAGGAGCTGCTTGGTTATTTTATAGAGTGAATAGACAAAAAAAAATGTAATTAGAAAAAAACATCCAAGTATATATCTGTAGTTAAAGTGTATACTTACTTGTGCTGAACTCATACAATGTTGGGGAATTGGCACTTAGAGAAAAGATCCATAAGGCCATTGTATTGAGTGTAATAAATATTATTTTGGTTCTATTATGAACCTTCATAAATGGAATAATGGTTTATCCTGCATAATCCTGTCTGACCCATGTTTCATAACTTTATTTTACTATAAAATCCTCTAATGCATCCCCACTTCCCCTGAACTAACCTCCTCACTCCAGCTTCTTATTTACCGCTGTAGTGGAGACAAATACCGTACTCTGATTCACCTCAGGTAGAAATATTCTTCAGCTTTTCAAGATCAGCTGTGATTGTGCACTGAACATTCTTGTATGGGGCCACTCTAGGATGGAGATCCAGTGTCCAGGACATCCCCACAAAAAATTCATTAGGTACAGACAAAACCAAAGATGATTTCTGCACAAAGTGAAATAAACAGTGTGCAGAACTTACAAACTGAAGAAGAAGAAGAAGGCCCTGTAGCTCACTGGTTGAAATTCTGAAATGTTTCACAAAAGTGTCTTTGTCCCCACACAGACTGGAGACACACTGAATTATTCCTCATTAACATACAATGGAGAAGCCCAACTTCTAAAATGTTAAGCCTTTGATAAGATAGACAGTGTTCAATTAGAGTTTACAACTGATAAAGGAGAACCAGCAGCACAATACCGACAGGGTTAATTATGGTACTCATTAATTCCCCAATCCCCTTGCATTCCACAGGAAAATTATATATTGGTGGAAAATAAAAGAGAAAGTAAAACACTAAACAGAAGATTTTACTTCTTTTTTTTTTTAAAGTTATGTTTTAGAAATGGAATTACGTAACAAATATTAAGTAGGTGTTATCTTAATTTGCTTGCAAGCAGAAATACAATTTAGGTGTGTTTAACCTGAGCCCAAAAACACAGACAAGAACAGCAGATTGAAATCAAAAACTTTCTCAATACAAGAATGAAAGCGATTAGAAAACAACATCATATTGGCTCATTGGATTAGTAGTGGTCCTGCTTCTTCTCTTTATCAGACCTGTATTATTGAAGTACCTTTAGATGAGATATGTTAGATAGATTTATCGGCAATAACACAGGAGGACCCATTTCTGCTATCTATACATTGAATAATAAAAGCAAAATACAGAGGTGACTCACTGTGATAACAAAGACTGTTCTGTTCTTACTTAAAAAAAAAAAAAATCTTTACTTAGATAAACAACACACAAGTGATTTCACTAAGATCTATATTGCTAATACGATTGGGAGACCTGCCATTCATAAGAAGGTCCCCTTCATTTTTAATTATTGATGTTGTCTTTCATTGGACACACCATCAGCCTACAAGGGTGGGCCAGTGTTATGGACACAGGCAGTTCCCATTGGGGTGTCTGGGACCTTGGCCCTCAGTAAGAGGACCCCTAGAGGTCTTCATTGCATATATTGAATGCTCAAGGGTGCGCTCCCTTTATCCCCCTCGGACCTCCTTCTTACCTGCCTACTTCCATTGATTCCTGTAAGGCGAAAGAAACACACCTCTATTCCATCTCAAAGACATCCGTGTCTATAAACACTATTATTGTTCATTGTAACCATGGGCGTCCGCAGAACGTTTTTCAGGGGGGGACATAATTTTAAGGTCACCCATGCTCCGCCCCTTTTCAACAATGTCATGAAGGGGCGGGGCTTAGTCATTATATTTATTTATTTTATTTTTAAAGAGCAAACAGCAGCATTTATTTTTAAAGCATTTGTTAACCTAAAAAAAAAATGTATCCTGTTCCCTTAATGCATGTTATACAGCACAGTGGTTTGCTGTGTAATTTGGCCCCTTCTATCACCTAAAATGCCTGGCTGATCCTGCCTGGCTATGTCCTCCCCTATGTAAACTGACCACGTTATACCATGGCTGCTGAGCCCTGACACTGTGGTCAGTTTACGTGCCTCCGTCATCCGCAGCCCTCCTCCTCTGTCCTCTCTCCCCCTCTCTACCTGCCTGTCTGCTACTGGGTCATTCCCCCCCCCCTCCTTCTCCTCCTGCTGCTGTAGTTTCATTTAAAGTTTTATATCCTGTCTACAATCTATTTAATAATCCTGTGTGCCCCTGTGTTTGTTTTATAAAAAAAAGCTGTTCTTTACAAGTTTTCAGAGTGCCACTCATCGCTCACGTGACCTGCGGCCTCCCTCCTCCTCTCCCCCTCCCCTCCCGACTGACATCAGTGAGGATGCCTCGGCCCTGCCTGCTGCAGGCAGCTGTCAGATGGGGAGAGGAGAGAGCCGACGGGTCATGTGAGCGGCGCTCGGCCCTCTGAAAACTGGTAAAGAACGGCTTATTTTTTTAAAACACATACACAGATACACAGGATTATTAAACAGACCAGACAGGATGGTATAAAGTGGCTTAACAACCACTTGAAAGGGGAGGTTGAGATTCCAGGGGGGGGGGGCATTTGCCCCCCCTTGCCCCTACCTGCGGATGCCCATGATTGTAACTGGCTTTTATTATTCGTTTAAAGCTCATGCATCATGCAGTTATTGTTATTCACATGCCCTTAAGTGTTGTACTATTTATTTTTTCACAAATGTATTCATGAAAGTTTTTGTCATGTTTAAAACCTCAATAAACCTCATTTGAAAATGAAGAGGTCAACACAGGGAGAGTAAGAAATCTGACACACATAATAAAATTACATAATAATGCAGCTTTATATATATATATATATATATATATATATATATATATATATATATATATATATATATATTTTTTTTTTTTTTTTTGCATACTAACCTACACCTTAAAATCAAACACAAACATTCTGTATGTCTGTCTGTCTGTCTGTCTGTCTCTCTATCTATCTATCTATCTTTCTATCTATCTATCTATCTATCTATCTATCTATCTATCTATCTATCTATCTATCTATCTATCTATCTATCTATCTATCTATCTATCTATCTATCTATCTATCTATCTATCTATCTATCTATCCATCTATCTCTACTTCTGTATCAATGCTCCATGGTTGCATTAAACTATGTATCTCCACTGAGCTGTTTAATGTTAACATACCGTGTGTGCTGCTGGCATATTCTGAAACAAATTTGCATTATTAGTCATTTTTGTGGTAGCAGCTGACATAAAAAATCAATGGCATCTGTCGGATGCACGCAGAGATGTACATTAAATTTGTAGGTTAATAAATCCTGTCTGATGTGCTTCAACTATAAATATTTTTTTTCTTGTACATGACCTGCTTTCTTCTCCATCAAAATGAAAAGGAACATTAACTTACTTCTCAGCGCGTTTCAACCTTTTGGTTTGCTTGGCAATCATACAAGATTATTAGCGGTCAAAAAGTTCATACAATATGAAGCAGCTGTCCAACAGCAGACTTTTCTATGATTTGTCATTGTCTGCCTGAAGAATTTATCTAATCAAAATGGGATTTTCGCAGCCATTAGAGGTTTATTCTTAAGTTACAGGACTAAATTGGCAAAATACTGCTTAGATCAATAACAAATAAAGATGGGCACTGGTGACTGGTTACTTATTCAATTTGCTGGAGACCTTGTGTCCTCTTTTAACCAGTTCTGGACCGGAAGGATTTGCCCCCTTAATGACCAGGCCATTTTTTGCGATTCGACACTGCGTTACTTTAACGGAAAATTGCACGGTCGTGCGACACTGTACCGAAATAAAATTGATGTCCTTTTTTCCCACAAATAGAGCTTTCTTTTGGTGGTATTTGATCACCTGTGCGATTTTTATTTTTTGTTCTATAAACAAAAAAAGAGTGACAATTCTGAAAAAAAAAACTATTTTTCACACTCTGCTATATAACATTCCGGGGGAAAAAAAATTAAAAATCAAAACCTTTCATTCTTTTAGGCCAATTTGTATTCTGCTACATATTTTTGGTAAAAAAAAATTGCAATAAGGTTTGCGCAAAAGTTATCTCGTCCACTAACTAGGAGAAAGATTTATGTCATTTTTATTTTTTATTTTTTTTACTAGTAATGGCAGGAATCTGTGATTTTTAGTGGGACTGCGACATTGCGGCAGACAGATTGGACCTCTGACATTTTTGACACTTTTGGGGGGACAAAATATGCACTGGTACTGTAATAATGACACTGGCAGAGAAGGAGTTAACCTAGGGTAATCAAAGGGAGTAAATGTGAGTCTAGGGGAGTGTTTTCTAACTTGTAACTGACTTGCGAAATTATCCCAGAGACCTGTGATCCTATATAGAAAGATCACAGGCGCTCTGTGATCATTTCAGAGAGAACAGTCAGCTGTGTTTACAACAGCTGATCGTCCTTCTCTCCCAGTGAGAAGTGATTGCAAGTGCCCGGTGGCAATCGCGGCCACCGGTCCAGTGGATTGGCATCACCGTTGGGGGCAAGAGCGCGCCACCACCGGCGCGTGCTCGCCCCCCAGGAGGGCTTCCACGAACCGATGTACCCCTAAAACTGCAGTGGGCAGTCGGCAAGTGGTTAAATTTGGCATCATTACGATTCTGTCAACCAAAATAAAAAACATTTTGAATATAGTATTTGGTTGTCTTAAGTATACCATCGACATAAAAAAACAATCCTTGAATCCTCTTGCAGATTTGTTTTCTTTGTTCTGCCCCTTCGAGTTATTAACATTAACGGCAGGAGAGGTAGACCCATCTGAAAAATAGTGAATGATATTTCATTCGAGCTGAGCTAAAACTCAGCAAGTGCTCAGTGGCTCAGGGCACAAAAATATTGTGCTTCACCAGTGTGTGATAGGAGATTGTCGAGTCAAAATGACAGAATTAGCTGACAGGATATTGGGACATGCTGAAAATCAACACTCTCATGAATAGCATGGGGATGTTATACAAAGCCACTCATACTATTCAGTTGCAGCAACTTAAATCTGTAAGTTAAAAAAAAAAATGCTACGAACTGCGGAAAATAAAATAGACAACAAAAATATGAACATCTTTAAAAATGGCTACACGATCTGGTAAATTGATACTATAACTAATATATACTATAGCAATATTGTTAAAGATAAATAGATAGATAGATAGATAGATAGATAGATAGATAGATAGATAGATAGATAGATAGATAGATAGATATAGACATACATACAAAAAGGAGTATATTAAAACTTTTATAGAACACCACTATAATGTAAAAAGATAAGGAATTCCTTCTGGAAATCTGTACTGGAAAACAGATGTTCTCACCAAAGAGAAACAGTAATAAACGCAACTGGTAGGACATATCAATTAGTGTAGCTTTTTCTGAATGCTTAGAGCTGCATCTACAGTAAAAGTTGTGTTCTATTCAATGATTGTGGTATAAGCCCATGGTGGATAGACATTCCACAAATGTGAATCAATTTCTGAAGCAGCCTGAACTAGCCACAGAATTGCAAGCATCAATAGAATGTATGACATGTATGTATTTATATGAATCATATTTTACAGTGAATTCTTCTATTCTTCAGTCGGTATTCATCAGAGACTTTTAAAAGCACATATTGCATGTTAATCCCAATGCTACCAATACTGGTAGTCACGTTTTTTTGTGAAGATCACAGAATGCCTTAAGAAATATGTAGAACAATGCACCATGAATTGAACTGCTTGTCCATTTTTCCCTTCTGACTATTTTACCAAGCCAGATAAATGCCACACAATAATCCCCCTTAAACATACACAAAAAAAAAAAAAAAATATATATATATATATATATATATATATACACATACAGTATATATATATATATATATTAATATCTCACTCTCTCTCTCTTTTTATATATATATATATATATATATACACATACAGTATCTATAGATATAAATCTATATAGTTAGATATCTATCTATATCTATCTATATAGATAGATAGATAGATAGATAGATAGATAGATAGATAGATAGATAGATAGATAGATAGAGAGTAAAGTATTGATACTTGTTATGTAAAACATTCTAGACACCACATTATTCTAGTAATGTTTCAATAATATTAGTAGCAGCACTAGTATTATTATTTGTAGTGTGTTTTAAAAAGGAATATAGGGTGACCATGAGAATATATAGTATATATTTATATTGAAATGCAGCACCTGTAAATGAAAGCACATATACAGTGACACCAGTAATGTGTCAAGCTAATGTACAACACAAATGGTATAATAATGGAAATATGCACTAATATTTTAGCATTTCTTAAAGCACATGAATTGCAATGAGGTCACCTTTCATCAATTGAAAGGCCTGAAAAGCACCACAGGACCCATAGATGTAGACTGCTTGGTGATATATTCACTCATATATACTATCTGCTTGCGTTCACAATATAAAGCTCAGTGTTTTTACAGCTGATACAGCTTTTTCTTTATGTATAACTATTGTAGAAAAGATGGCTGCCTGCTAAATACATTTAGCTGATCAAATTATTTGCTCTGTATAGAATGAAAGACTAGAGGAACGTAATATAACCAGGCGTAAATGATGGCATTATCCTATGTGAATATCTTTTGTTAAAACATCTGTGTTATCGCAAGTCTGTATTATTTTGCCTTCTAAAATATTTGGTCTGTTACCACAATGTTTGTTGATACGTGGAAGGCAAATGGAAAATGGGGTTTGTTAAGATGTATAGTAGATTACAGGGCATGGGTCCAAGAGAGTGAAGTACAGCATATGGTTAAGCAAAGAGCTCCTTGTTGAATCGCTACTAGATAAACAATCCAGGTATTTTAAAACTGACTGCACTGTTTCCTCCCTGTATAGACCTTTCACCTCCCACTCAATTCTCCAGCGGTAGGCAGACTGTGACTTTCTGAATTACTTCTACACTACCGTAGGCATGGAATTAACATTTCTTAGGGAATAAAAAAATGAATCGCCAAAATTTTAATAGATGGCAGAAATGTAGATGAGAATGTTCCCTGTGAATGACTAAATTGTTATGCACGTATATGTACCTTTTTTTTTTCATTTAGTGATTAAAAATTTTGATCTGATTTGAATTGTAACTATCCCTCCTAAATCCTTCCTCAAAACATCTTTTACCCCACTCTTTCCATACTCTACCCCAGAAAGTGACCTGGCCTTTAAGAGCTCTTTTCCTAAAGTATGTCTTCTAATAGACTGCAAGAATATATGGTATATCTACTAAGTGTGAAATATAGTCTAAATGTCAAGCTAGCTTATCCTTCTTCAACCTACAGTGATATCTGTGGTCAATGGCATTCACAGTGATATCTGTGGTCAATGGGTGTTCATGAACTACCTTACAAACTAAAATGATTAGGTAAATGGGTTAAGAACAATTGCCATCCTATGTCTGTTTTCCCTTAGTTTCACACTCTTAAAAAAAATTTTGAAGCACAAATAAAAAGTTACAATTGACCAGCCTACCAAAGAAATATATTTTAAGAAGCAAATATGTGTTGCAAGTCAAGAAAAAAGTTGAATAAAACAAGGATAAATCCACAAGAGGTACAGAACAAATTTCATTAAAGATATAAACCATTTGGATACTTTAGAGTTATAGTTCTCTGCCAGCTAGTACATAGACTAGTATTAAGTAGATCATAGGGTAGTAGGATATATCAAGGAAAAGGGAAAGCTTTATGCCTAAGCTGACGGACAATTCTCTCTGCAATAAAAATTAAGAAGTAATACGGGAAAGCCTTGTGAAAAAGCAAATTTTATTTGTTTTATTTACTCTGTGGTATAAACTTCAATTATCTGCATTTATTTGATGGCTCCTCATATTGCAGTACCCGTCTGTGTTCATGCAAACAGCAGATTCTCAAGTGTTTCATAAAAGGATGAAACTAGCAGAAAAAAATGCATTTTTCTCCTTTTACAAGTCCCCTCTGTTATTTTTTTAAAAGGTTATCCAAGGTAGAATTGTTGAAAATGTTTTCCTATGCAAGATGATTTCATTCTATCTAGGTGATTGAATATAGAATAATAAACAGATCAGTGAATATACCACAACAACAAAGTCAACAAAAGCTACTGAATGCAGCAATTTAACTTAAAACAAAGCATGCGTCTTGAGGTTTTTCTTTTCTTTCTTTTCACCTAACTAAGCCCTGCTTTAGGCTACCCTCAGATTGAAACCTATTGGTCTGTATCTTATTTCTTCAAGGACGTTTTTAGAGTTAAGCAAAAGCAAAAAAAAACAAAAACAAAAATAAATAAATAAACAAATAAATAAAATCAAACAAATCTCCCTAAGGCTAAGATTAATGAATGCCAGATTAAAATGGTATAAATAAAATAGGACTAAAAGGCATTTTCCACAAAATGATACTATCCAGATTAAATCTTTATAGAAGTAAACTCTCTTTATGGAGAACAAGTAATAGTTTGCAGAGAAGGCCAGTGTCTGGCATAATAATCAGCAGTGGGGTCCTAGATTCAATTCTCATCACAACCTCTGTTGCATGGAGTTTGTATGTGTTTCCCTTGTTTACATTGGTTGCTATCAGGTGCTCTAATTTCCCCAATATGTACGACTGTGGTAAGGACATATGGAAGAGAGTTCCTCTGGGGCAAGTATTGTTCACTATTGCATTGCCCTGCTTTGTAAATGAGCAAACTATACAAACAACAATATTGAATAACCTAAGAATAAAACATGTTCAGGGCCTGTTTACAACTTGAAATTTTTACTGCACTTAAAGTAAATAGACAGTTTATTATTTTTTAAAAAATCATCCCCTATGCATTTTTTATTTTTTTTAATCCTGTTGGTTAAAATGATATTAGAGCCCATTCACACTGCCGCGACTTGTCAGGCGACTTGTCAGCCTGACAAGTCGCGGTCGGTCGCGGTCCATTGAGTAGTACAGGACCCTTTCTAATAGGAGCGACACAAGTCGCTCCGACTTAGAAAAAGGGTCCTATACTACTTTGGGGCGACCTCGGAGCAACTTGCATAGACTTCCATTATGTGAAGTCCCTGCAAGTCGCGCTGAAGTCGCGGTGCACAGTGGTGCACGCGACTTCACAGGTCGCCCCCCGAAGTCGTGTCGACTCAGTGTGAACCGGCTCTTAAAGTCTTGTTTTTTTTGTTTTTTTTCTTTTACAATAACAAACATGGGATTCTTACCTGCTCTGTGCAGTGATTTTGCACAGAGCAGCCTAGATCCACCTCTACTTGGGTCCCTTGCCAGTGTTCTTGGCCCCTCCCTCCTTCTTAGTGCCCCCACAGCAAGCAGCTTGCTATGGGGCACTCGAGCTGAGCTGCTGCTCTATGTGTCCATTCAGACATGGAGCTGTGCCTTGGCCCCACCCCTTCTCTCTCTCCTTATTGGCTCACTGACTTTGATTGACAGCAGAGGGAGCCAATGGTGCCCACTACCATCTCGGCAAATTAGGAGCGAGAGTCCCGGACAACTGAGGCTCTAGTGCAACATCCAGATGGGACATGGGTAAGTATTAGGGGGGCTGGGGGGGGGGGGCTGCTGCAAACAAGTTTTTTTTATCTTAATGCATAGAATACATCAAGATAAAAAAACCTTCAGCCTTTAGAACCACTTTAATCTTTTATAGGAAAAAATAGCAGCACACGTAAAATGCATATAAATGTACTTTAGTCCATGTAGTCCAGTTCACTCAATCTTGGGAAACAATTCGAGTTTCAAAAGATGCTTGAAAAATGCACCACACTATGTAATGCATCTAAACCATGTGTTAAAGCACTCGCTGTTAAATGTTTAAAAGTATATATAGGTTCTATCTGTTTTAAATATTATTTATTATTTTTATCATTATCTTGTATTTATAACGATCCAGAAATCAATATATTAATGTGCATTGTATTAATAACGTAAATACAATTAAAAAAAATATACTGTGGATTAAAATATATTCGCAATCTTACCCCTAAAGATCTCCTGCAGTTACATCCATAACGCTCGATTGGCTGTCTCATGTGGCTTAATGATAATTCAATTGGCAAGCAACAACTGTGCTGCTTAATTTCTGCAACAGTTTGTCTAACCTCCTGAACTTGAGGGAGAAACCAGCCACTTTAACTAGATCTCTGGTCACTATCAGATGGCCCTTAAAAACCACACTGTCCTGAAGGAAACGTGTATATAATATTATGTATCACAACAGTATATATTCTAGGCTGCAGATTGCTTAGCCTGTATATTGCATTATAATTTTGAAGAGATGTCTTACTCCATTGTAATACTATACAACCTTTTCAATTATATTTAACAATAAAAAGTTAATAATTTAATTTTAATAGCATGATTTATTTTTATTTGTGTTCAGTCAATAATTCTCCTCTAATATTTTTCAATAGATAGATAGATAGATAGATAAATTGATCTTAATACAGTGCTTAACTGCTCCCTACCTTAGAATCATCAACGTTAAAGAAAAAACTTGGTTGTCAGTTGCTCTTGATGTCAGTCAAGCAAAATCAGATCAAATTACTTCCACCATGTGGTACTAATTCACATATTGGCAGGACAAAAGAGACGTTAGCTCATTGTAACAAATGTAAGAAGAGAATTACACACACACACACACATATATATATATATATATATATATATATAAAAGCTTATTTTTATTTTTTTTAAATAAAATTGTTTTACATTAAATTAACTTACTGTCACAAAAAGGACAGCATGGCTAAACAATATAACATTTGCAAATGGCTTCTGACAGATATAATATATATAATTATTATTTTTTTTTTATCTACAGTATAAAGTAAAGTGTAGAAACACGCATACCTAAACATGAAAATAATGAATAAAAGGCATCCCTGCACCATGATGTCATTTCTCACTTCCTGCACAGAGAGAGGAAATACTAGGTACCTTTATTTTTAGTTTATTATAAGATGCCAAGGGTGGGCTTCCCATGGTATTATTTGCAGACTGCAGAACCAGGGATTGCTCTAGTCCACCCACTCCTGGCCTAAGCAGCTGGCTGAAGTTGGCAGCATGTCAGGCTTGCAGAACATATAGTTCATAGTTCAAGGTTGTTGGAGGTGATGGAGGCTTAGGGGTAGATTTACTAAAGGCAAATAGACTGTACACTTTTGCAAGTGCAGTTGCTCCAGAGCTTAGTAAATGAGGGAGAGCTCTGCTGACTTCCATCATTCAATCATGTCCAAACAAAAATGCTGTTTTTTTTAAATTTTCCTTGCATGTGACTGGATGTTCTTTGTAAAGTGAAGCTTTCCCACATTTACTAAGCTCTGGAGCAACTTCTTTTTGCCTTTAGTAAATCAACTCCTTAGTCTCTGTGGCTAGTGATCTTTTACCCATTTATATATTTTATCATTCATTTTATTTATTTTTACTTGTATATCTCTTGTGACGTTAGATGTAAAGTATTTTTTTTAAATAACAAACATGATATACTTATACAATGGTTTTGCACAGAGAAGCCCCAAATCTCCACTTCTTGGGTTCCCTGCTGGTGCTCCTGGCTCCACCCCTCTGCAGAGTGCCCCCATAGCAAGCCGCTTGGCATGGGGGCACTTGTGCATGCTCACTTTCAAGCCCTGCTATGTGTGTCTATATCTCAGCCCCGCCCCCACCCCCTCCCCATTAGCTGTGATTGATAACAGTGGGAGCCAAGGAAAAGAGAGCAGGAAGAGGCACTGCTCCCATGCACATTGCTGGATCCGGATCAGGCTCAGGTACAGGCTGCACAGAGAGGGTTTTTTACCTTCATGCATTGAATGCATGAAGGTAAAAAAAAGTCAGCGTTTAGAAACACTTTAATTACTTTAAAATCCAAAAGGTACGCAGCACTGGCCTTGACAAAATACAGACAGATAAGACAACTAAATACTATACACTGATTGTGGATTCGTAGATTTTGTTACAGAATATATATTTAAATTATTTATCTATTTGCAGCTCAAATTTCAAAATATCCCATATGCGGTCAGTTGTTTGGGATTCCCACCTACCTTCTTTTGAGGCAAAGTGAAGCTTTTGTCTCAGGTCCTAAATTGTGTGCCAAAAATGACCTTCATACTTTACCATACTGTTGCAGAGCACACACACAGGGAGGAAATATGCCCTCACATCTTCCTGTAAGAAGTATTGTTCCAGTAGGCAGTAGGGGTACAGAACTCATGCCCCTGTCATTACATTTAGGCATGGAAGAGGGCAATGTCAGGCTTTAAAGAGTTGAAAACTCCATCCAACTCAACAGACTCCTATCATTATTTTGCAAACGTTTTTCTTCTTGCTCTACTCAATTTATCTTTAGCATCATAACTTTCATCTTTACTTTGACTTGAAAAATTTCCCCAGAGGGACACCTACTTTTTCCATATTTAAAATAATATTCTAGTCAGGCATGTATATCTAATTAATGTGCATAACTCAAAATCATGATTTATATTGCAACACAACACAAGATGCTGCAGTAAGACTGAACATGAGCAACTGTCTATATCATTTACCATGTGTTGTGTTTACATATTTCACAAATTCTAGATTTGTTAGCAATATGAGACAGCAGGGGTTATTTATCAATGTCTTCATTGTAAGTGAACATAAATTGTAGCAAATCTAATAAGAGAGAGAAAAAATGGAATTCAGCTGAAACAAATGGAGTAAAAATACAAAATAGCAAATGAAGCTTTGCTTGCATGGAATATATTTGAACAGGATTGTTTCTCATAATAATGGTGGCATTTCACTGAATTTCTTTGAATTTGGTTACTTGTTTACACACATATAGGGTAGAGCATGTTTTTTTTCTGATGAGATTAAGTAAGACTGAAATAGCTGTATGCAAGTTGAAAAGATAACTCAGCATATTTTAATATCCCTTACATAATTTAAAAAAAACTCTTAGTGGAATCGGAAGCTTTAGCTGGTTGGTCATTTTAGCGTGGAAATGGGGAGGAGCGGACTACACCTTGGCTTCCTGTTCAAAGGGACTTTCATCTCTCTTACACCTTTGTGCCGCATATTTTGGGCAAGTGTCTTAATTTAAAGCAGACCTTGTAGTAAAATTCAGGCTTGTTTAATATTTTTGGGCCCTGTTCTCCACCACTAATAGCCATTTACAAAATGGTAGGGACATTGTAATGCCTAATTCACTTTAATATTGTTGCATCCCACATCCACACTAACTTTTTTATTTGGTTTCTGCCCAGATCTAGATATAATGATATATGCCAACTTAAATCCCCATAGCAAGACAAGTATTATTAACTTTAAATAATAAACAGATATATTTAAATACTAAACTTTATGATGTGAAAATATGTACATTTTTACCACAGAACTGCCCACCCTATGGAGCCCAGTTGTTCCAGAATTACATACCTTAACCTGACACTGCTGATACTAGTACTTTGTCTAACATGAAGACTTAATCTATACTGTGCAGGTGTAAGAACTGATGTCTCTCTGCTTTATCTAATTCAATTACCACATATTCATTTCTTCTGTCTATAAAGCTCTATTAACCACTTTACTACCAGTCACGTAACCTCTACGTGATCAGACTTTGCGGGGTTATACCGGGATGATGCCTCTAGCTAGAGGCATCATCCCGGTACCGTTGTTTGAAGCCGACGGTCGGCTTTCCGTCGGTAACGATCGATGCGGCTCGGGAGCCGCTCGATCGTTACCCGGGGGGGCGGGAGGGGACGTCCCCCCCCTCCCGCCGCCTTCCGCGGCTTTGCTCGGGGCTACCAACCCACCGGGAGCCCCGAGCACCCAGCCGGCACGTCCGCCGGCTGGATGGAGTCCCGATGAATGCCGGAAACGGCATCGATCGGGTCTCCGATGACGTAACCCGGAGGCGGCGTCCATGACGTCACGTCCGGGTTACTGTGCTGCAAAAGGCGGCAGATTTGAAAAACGGCTGTATGCAAAAATGCCGTTTTCGGCGTTTTGCATACAGGGAAGTGTAGTGGAGGGGTTTGGGGTCTTTTAGACCCTCGATCCCTCCATAAAGAGTACCTGTCACGACATATTGCTGTCACCAGGGATGTTTACATTGCTTGTGACAGCAATAAAAGTGATCAGATTTTTTTTTTTTTAAAAACCTGTAATAAAGTTTAAAAAAAAAGAAAAAATAAATAGGAAAAAAAAAAAAAAAAAAAATTTAGCCGTCCCCGTCACCGTTAGCTCGCGCACAAAAAAAAACGTATACGCAAGTCGAGCCGCAAATGAAATCGCTGTTCAAACCACACATGTGAGGTATCGCCGCGATCGCCAGAGCGTGGGCAATAATTAAAAAAAAAGAGCTACACTCTAACTCTAAACTGGTAACCGTTAAATAAATTTAAAGCGTCGCAGATTGAGATCTCTATTGACCGTAGTTTGTCGCCATCCCACGGGGGGGCGCAATTTTAAACCGTAACATGTTTGGTATCTATTTACTCGGCGTGACATCATCTTTCACAATATACAAAAAAAATGGGCTAACTTTACTGTTTAGTATTTTTTAAATGCAGTGAAATGTGATTTTTCAATTTTTTTCCAAAAAAATGGCGTTTTAAAGACCGCTGCGCAAATACCGCGTGACAAAAAATTTTGCAATGACCGACATTTTATTCTCCAGAGTCTTTGCTAAAAAAATATATATAATGTTTGGGGGTTCTAAGTAGTTTTCTAGGAAAAAATACTGGTTTTAACTTGTGAACAAAAAGTGTCCGAAATAGGGCTGGGGCTAAAGTGGTTAAATCAGTTATGTCCAAATTCTATATCTACAGTAAATGCCTTTTTGATCTGTAGTATTAATTTAGGTAACTTAAAGTGACTTTGTACTCATTGTCAAGAGATGCAATTAAGAGCTTCATGCAAAGCTGAAGAATATTTACCTTTCCTACTGACTGCACTGCCAAACCCTACTGAACTGAGGATAGAAGCTTCTTTAAAGATTTTCAGCATCCAACACATCTGGGTGATGCAGTATACCAACAGAGGAAACCACAGAGTGCATTGGGGGACACTAGAAGCATCAAATTCAGACAATATTTGAGCAAGATTCTTTCATAAATGCAGCCAAATTGGTGGTGTGGGCAGTTTGGCAGGTAAGTATTAAAATGTTTATTTAATCATTCTACAATAGTAAAAGCCACTTTAAAATATACAATAAGATCTTCTGTTTACATTTCCCCATGGCTGTGACATTTTCTTATCTCTTGTTATTTGTGTGCCAATGTAAAACATCCAATAAACAATGGCAAATACAAATGTGCTTGCTCCTACAAAACGTTCTATAGCAACTCTTCTATGAGCCACTAGAATAACATACAGAATATCTGTATCTATTCATCTCTAAACATAATCCATCACCACCTCCTTATAGATTATAAATACTCCATGTGTCAATACACCTGAAATACCTACGAAACTCAAAAAATTAATATGCTTGCCTTCCACTTTTTATGCAAGTTATCATCACTCCTCACACCTGGCCAATGCAAGCCTATGCCTCTGCCCATCATACAAAGATGTTCTCTATCTTCAAATTTGATTCTCTTAACCCTCAAATGCTCCAACAAAAATAAGGAATCTATAATTCCCACTAGTAAATTAACATACTAACTTCCCCTTCTGACATTGTCCCCAAACCCCAAAATCTTAAAGCTCTCTAACTCCATCTACTTTCGATTACTGTAACACCTGCTTCCAATTTATTCTAAGCCCCCCCTCAGATGTTCTATTCAATTAGTCTACTCAATCAAGTTCAGGGGATGTTTATATACTGTGTATTTTTTTAATAATTTCCCTTAAGCTGATTAGTTATTTGAAATGAACTCAGGTTCAGTGGGCTTCTACATTTAATTTATTTTTAAGCATTGTCAATTTAAATATAAAAATACTGTACTCACTGTATGCAATTTAAAAAGGATTTTCCAGAAACAAGCTAAATTCTCAATAATTGTTCATTGTAGAATGTGCCTGAAATCTAAAAGTGAAAAATAGAAATAAGTAACATCTGGATTGTACAAGCAGCCTGTGATGATGCCTCTTTCCAGCTAAAATGCTCCTTTACAGTCTAGGGTTTAACACTCATGTGCCTCTTGCAGGCTAGCAGTCATTTAGTTGGAGTCAATCAGGCGTGTGATTAGAAATAATAACTCAATGAAGCAATGAATTCAAAAAGGTTAGATATTCGCTGAACTGAAAGTGCAGGTTATCCCATTATATATCTTTTACTGAAGACTTCAAAAGAAATCACAGTGTAGTTCTGTGGAACGAAAAGATGGCAGTTACTCAAAGTCTCTTTCTTAAGCTCCAGTTCAAGCCATCATTCATATAACATTTCTTCACTGCCGCTGATGCAAACCACATAAATACTGCATGCCACTTTCTGTTGGACTTATTCCTTGTACTGAAACTTACCCTGACAACAAAACATAATTTAAGTCCTTCCTTCCTATTAAGAGCGTAGATGTATTATAGACCATTTTCTACCTTCTATGTGTTACAAAGCTCTTTTTAGCTTACGTCATTGGAAAACCAAGCCAAAATAGTCAGATTAACCCTTGAACAAAACTGGTAAAGTATACAGAACAGAAATGTGTTTAACACCTACCCTTAGGTTACATGTTTTTGTACAAGACTTTTACAGAATTTGAAGGAACCGACATACATGTTTAACTCATTCCTTTAAGACCTATGAACATGATATATGTGTTGTTTTAGTAATGTTGTATATTTATGTTAAATATTAATGATCAAATAATAATAATGTACAGAACATATTTAAAGATTAGTAATGGTATTATGGAAAATAGTTAACAACATAACATTTTTACTAGCAAAGTGTGCCATGACATTGGTAAGTTGTAGATTTTATGTTTTTAAAAAGTGCATTTGCTGACATTGTTATTAGTCTAAGAATTCAAAGTCTAAGAAATCGAATGAATGAAAATAATGTGATCTGTTAATAATTTAAAGCATATCTAAAGCCACAGAAGAGTTAATTTCCTGTTTTGTTTTTTGTCTTCATCCCATTTGGGTGACTTCACTTTCTCTTCTCCAAGAGACAATACTAAGTGAAAAAATGAACAAAATCCTTTCTTAGGTGGCTATTTCTCTTCTGGTGACAACCCAAAATGTTGGATTTTCCAAGACTTTCAGTCCTGATGTTGATAGTTAGAATGAGATATAGAAAGACGGGGATCTCTCCAACTCGGGGATCACCCCTCCCATTTTCTATATAAATTTGGGTCTCCAACATGACCGGCCTCCTATTTTGACTGCTGATGCAGATACTGCTGGCTAGGAATCCTAATCCAGCAATCAGCTTCCCTGAACAGATTCAAAAATGAAAGCTTTATTTTGAGTCCACTCAGGGTCATCTTTTTTAACTGAAGCCTTGATGAAGGGGGAGTTCCTTTGACTCCTGAAATGCATTAGATGTCTTTTAAATAAATAAATGAATTTGGACTCTTATTTTTTGGTCTATTTATGTACGCCCAACAGGAACACAGGCAGCAATGGAAAATTACAGTGACATTACTATATCTCAGTCCATCTATTTACCATTTTCCCATACATTTACAGTGATCACCTGGAGTAAAAACAAAGTAAAATGCTGTAAATGTGTATTGTTCTGCATTGCCATTTTCTCTATGGGCACCAAAATGCACATACTTAGTACAATTCATAAAGATTCAGATTTCTATTGCAGCACAGAGATATACAGGGGTCTGATTTGTTTTTTGTTTGGGCTAGTTCTATGTTTTCTACAGTTTACCTTTGATAGCTAACATTGGCTCCTGCTGCTGTCAATCAAAGTTAGTGAGCCAATGAGAAGAGAGAGGGGGCAGGGCCAAGCCGTGGCTCCATGTCTAAATGGAAACAAAGAGCACCAGCTTGGCTTGAGTGCTCAAGCTGCTTGCTGTGAGGGCACTAGGCAAGAGGGAGGGGCCATAAGCACTGGCGGGGGACCTGAGTAGCGGAGACTCTGGGCTGCTCTGTGCAAAACCACTGCACAGAACAGGTAAGTATAAATAAGCATATATTGATCAGTTTGCATCAAAGTTAAAGCTTCTACAAACTATTGGATATTTACTGGAATTTTTATTCATTTATTTATGTTACTAGTAATGGCGTCAATCAGCAACTTATAGCAGGACTGTGATATTGCGGCAGACAGTCTGACACTAACTGACACTTTTGACTCTTTGTGGGAACCAGTGACACTAATACAGTGATCAGTGCTAAAAATATACACTGTCACTGTACTAATGACACTGGCTGGGAAGGGGTTAAACATCTAGGGTGATCAAAAATTTAAATGTGTGCCTAACCAGTGTTTTTGTACACTATATGTGATGCTTTTAATAAGGAATCTGGTGGATTTTCTTTCGCTGCATTGCAAGGAAAGAAAATTCAACAGATTTCTGCTGACAGTATAGAGCTCTGCCTTGTGTACATAGGGAGAGCTATGTTCTGTGCCTCTCCTCCTCTCTTTTCACAGCACAGCCATGGCGCCGGTGGTGCCCCAATGGGTCCCCTACCAGGAAGTGCTGAATCACGTACTAGGCATGTGGTCCAGTGCAGGGGACCTGCCTTGCCACCGTACATTTTAGTGATGCAGTCGACAAGTGGTTAAACGTTCAGATCTGTATGCTTTGAAATGCATTAGACAAAAAAAATGAATGTCTATCTTTGATTGGTCATCAAGACTCTACTGATGGAAATGGCAGTGCACATGAACACATGACAATGAACCCAATAAAACAACACAGGTCAATGAACACACAGACATGAAGCCAGCCCATAAGCCTCCTTCGAAGAAAAGCTTCCTTTAGTGATTCATATAACAGTTTAATTTTTCATAACAGTTGGACATTTGATAGGTATCTATCCTATTTATGCTAACTACATGAGGAAAGGATGTTTTGTTTCTATTGGCTAATTTTAACTTGCCACCCTAATCCTTCCACAGAAGCTTATAGCCCACAGAGTAACTTTTGATAATAGAATAGTGAATTACTGTAATCTATCCTACTTTTGATATTCCTAAAACAATTTTATGATCTATAATATCATGGTAATTATAAAATCATTAAATAATAAATTCTGTTTAGATCACACACATTCCCCACTCTTTGAAATGCAGAAGTTAGTTATTTGTAATCTTCTTCACATAAGTATCTTTGCTAGGATAAAATATGGAAATACCATATTTCAGCGCCACTTTCTTCCTCATTAATTACATTTTTGTGTAAGAAAACGTCCATCATTCCAAACACTTAAAAAAAAAAAAAATCACATGTTTAGCCAAAATAAAAGAAGGCCTTAAAGACAAGCATATGTTCTCATCACTTCTTTTTTAATAAAAATAACTATGCCATTTTTTTTTCTAGGACACTTTGGATTCAATCTAACACATAACAGAAGAAAATAAAACCTACTGCAGCTAAAACATGTACAGGCATACCCCGCTTTAAGTACACTCACTTTAAGTACACTCGCGAGTAAGGACACAGCTTGTTCAGCTTGGCATGACACTACTCCCGGTTTTTAACATTGGCGTCTATAGGAAATCTTGGTCAGCTTGACATGGCACTGCTCCTAAACCATAAGTGACAGGGATACCAAACTTAGGGAGCACCGAGAGGGGGCCCAGGACTACAACATATCCTGTTTGTGGCTGGCCAGCTTGCCTAGGTAATCTACTATGTCATAGTCCTGGATCCCCTTAACATGCTCCCCAAGCTTGGTGTCCTTGTCACATGGTTTGGGAGCAATGCCATGTCAAGCTGACCAAGATTTCCTATGGAGCTAGTGTATTTAAATGCATTGAGAAATGGAAAAAAGGTATTGCTTCACTTTAAGTACATTTTCGTTTTACATACATGCTCTGGTCCCATTGTGTACTTAAAAGTGGGGTATGCCTGTATGTACAGATAGAATAATTAAGATTAGATTATACACCATGAAAAAGTATAATTACAGATGATCTATACTATGCATTACTCCTCAGATCTGCATATCCTCAACTTCCAAAAGTGAAAGACTTGGCAGTAATTGCCCTTATAAACATCTCCTGTCTTTTCTAACATTTTTGTTGCTGATTGCTAATGTAAAAGCACTTTGACAGCCGTTTCACTTTATCTTATTAAATAAGGCGCCTATAGACACCTTGATCTTTGCAAGTTATTTCAGCATTGCTTATTCTACGTAGTCAACAATCATGCTATGGAGGAGGTTTCATGGTGAGGATTAGAAATATGTTTTAAAATGCCTGTGTGGCCAGCCCCAAGTTGTTCACTTTTCTATGATGAAAATGGAAACTTGTATGCACTGAATTCATTAAATATGTTTTTTTTTTAGCTTCTCTTAAATCTTCCCATGAGTGGGATATATGCAATGTGGATATGATGCTAAATCCTGATTCACAAGGCATTGGATGGGTAGGGTGAATGTGTATCGGAAACAAGCAAGGTGGAAATAAATAGTGAATCAATGATAAAGTTTTATATGAGATAAAACATTACTATTATTATGGGTTGGGGAACTCTGATTACCTATTTGTAACACCTAGTAATAATAAAATTTTGTGCTACAAATAATATGCAGTTTCATTCCACTTTTCTCACATCTTAAAGTCATAAAATACAGATGTACAAACTTGGATGGAATTTCACAAGTGGGCAGACAGATGCCATATTATTTCATCTTGATTAGCAGCATTAGCGTAAATTGAAATTCATCAAGGATTTCTAATTTGCTCCACAAGGTGATTTGCTCTGTGGACTATTAAAGGGGTTCAAAGAACTTCTTTCTAATCTACATTTGTATAACTTATTGGAAGAAAGAACCAAGCAACCTCTGATCCATGACTGAATTATCGGCAAGGAAGATATTATTTTTATTTAGTTGAAGAAGTTTTAGGAGACTCTGGAATGAAATTCTACATCCCTGTAGTCTAATATGACTTGTAAGGAAGCACTATAATTATTCACAAGGAAAACTTCTATTGTCCCAAAATGTCCTGTACTCTCTTTGATTTATCAAAAGCAGAATCTCAAATGGTCCAAAGGTCTGTGAGTTTAGAAGAGTCAGTGATTCCATGTCAGGGTCTGGGCTCCCTGAATGAACCCATACTATACAATACAGAAGCAGATTAGACAAGAATTACTAACTAATATTGATTATTTTCGGACATAGAGAATTTTAGCTTAACCTCCCTGACGGTATGATTATGTCAGGAATTATGTACCAAAAGCGGTACAATTTTTTGATATTTATAATTTATAAAATATATAATATGTATATATATATATATATATATATATATATATATATTATAAACTATAAATATATATATATATATATATATATATATTAATAATATAATTTTTTCTGATACTAAGGTGATACAGTGTAATCCTCTCAGATTACACTGTATCACCTCCTTTTTATGTGTTTGTGTTTTGTGCAACTTTTGAATTTCCCTATGAAGCAAAAAGAGATGACCGCACTCCGATGTAAATCAAAATTGGAGTATATTTATTCCACATCAAACAAATAGGCAAACTGGAAACATCACACTGTGAGTGCAGGACACAAAGGCAGACGCGTTTCAGGACTTAGAGATGTCGCTTATTCATTGCCATGTCCAACTTTTGAATTTCCCTCCCAGTTCTGCTCCCATGCACCATTGCTGCTGCAGGGAAGGGAACCAGGAAGTCATCAGAGCGACGGACGAGCGGCGGGGTTCTCGTGGCAATCACAGCAATGGGAGATCATCGCTGGATCACCAGAAGAAGGTAAGGAACCCCGCTGCAGGCTCTGCACACCTACCCCGAACGTGACTTGGGGATACCGATCCTAGCATGAAAAAACCACCCCGAGTCACGCTCGGGGTTACTGCTAAGGGAGTTAAAGAAGTATCACTTAAAAATGTAAAAATCCTTGCTGTGAATATATCACTTGGTCCAGCTAAAATCTGTGTTGTAATTGGTGAGCTAGCATGGTCAACTATGCGCCCCCTTCCCCCACTGTTGTTCGATCGTGTTGTTCACAAGGGGAGGAATGTATAATTAGTTGTGAGGGATGGTGAACACAGAAGATAGAGGGAATGACAGACAGTGTACACATAAGAGAGGGGGCAGTGATAGCGCTTGCCTTTGGCAGCACCCCCGATCTGAGCCCGCTGTTTAGATAACATCTCTGGCATTTTATGTCATGAAATTCATTCTCAGATGTTGACTTAAGAAGATATATTCCTTTAAAAATGGGCACCTACTTGCTTACTAGTGGGTATTTACAACATCTACAGTTATGCCATCTTCCATCCCTGTATTCTGTTAATGAAGGAGGAACAGTTGAATTATAGAATCTCCTCCAATCATTAACAAAATGCAGTGCATTGTGGGAATATAGTAATATGAGCAAGATTAATGGCGGAGAGGGCAGAAGGGGGTAGGTGAGTGGTGTAACTTTTCTCTGTAACAATCACTGATGTTAACCTTCACAGCAGTGGAAGACAACCACTCAGGCCAGTATCCAGCAGCTATAAAAACAAGTTGATTTTTAGCAAAAGCATTTATCAGCTGGTAAGGGGATTCACACCATCATTACACATACCTGTTTGGTACAGTACCCAAAATAAAAAAATAAAAAACTTTAGCTTTAAATGAGATTTAGTCAGTCAATCCAAATTGTTATTATTAAAGGTCAATGACTATGTCCTAAGTACGGTAACCCATAGCTATATGTATTTTATTTTAATTTATTGTGCCTAACCTAGGTGAAAAAAAGTAATAAAAAGTGTTATTGTGTGAATAAGCCCATATGCATTTTACAAATATTCATTAAACATGTTTTGAATTCAAGAGTATTTATGTGGAATAAAATCAAATCCATAGCTTTCAATATGCATGAATAACCTGGTATAATATGTTAGAAATATATGACTGAACATAATTTTTCCAGAAGTATATATATTTTTTTCAACATAGTCCTTTTTCTGCTGTAATGCTTGTGTTATTGAACACCTTCATAAATCACAAGTGGTGCACAAAACTGCTTTCTCCATCTTTCGCCTAATCTTTACTGGGAATTTATGGTAGAAGGACGTTTGTAAATTTAAGAGCCCATCAAAGTATCTGAAAGCGTACCAGTCCTAAGTACTCATTAAGTGACATTAAACATAACTTTTCATAAAGTACAGAATGGATGGGCTGGCCAGCTTGCAGCTACTAAGACAATAATTTATAGTTTGTAATATTGCCTTATTACTTCCAAAAACATAAAAAGAAGCATTTGGCAGCTGTGAAACGTGTGGTCAGTGCTATGAATCATTAAGGGAGGCATAAAGAAAAAAACCTTTTATACTCTTGCCGAAAGTGTAAGCTATTTTGATAGAGGGAGACTGACACTTAAAAAAGTTCCAAGCTGACTTTGAGTCTCTCTCTCTCTCTAATGCAGGCTTTGCAAAATTCGGTCTCTCTTAAAATTCACAGTGCGGCATTTCTCATATGAAAATATACAGGAAGAGCTCAGCTTTCAAGGCTGCCAAATGACTTTGTCTGGGTCTACTGTATGTGTTCCAGTATATAAAGTAGATGTAGGATTTCAGTCTCAAGTATCTATGGCTTTGAAGTACTGACATCCTCATATTCAGGGGTGGCCTCTTGCTGAAACGGATTGGGGAGGCTGTGTCTAGAGTCAATGGGCAACAAAAATAGCTAGAACAGCACAGCCTGATGCTTTAAAAGGCCATTGAATTGAAAATGAAATAATTTCACAAAGAGAATCTTATTATAATATACACAAATATTTCTGGTGAACCTCTAGCACTTCACAAAACCTCAGAGATAACAATGAATGAATATTTACAATGTAAACTGAAGCATGGTTTTGTTTTACAAGTCTTGGAGTGTCTTTGTCTGTGTCCTTAAGTGACACTACTAGATACAGTATCGGTTGTTTGTAGAGCAATAGCACGCCCCACAATCACAGTTTGGGGGTTGATTAACTAAAGCTGTATTTTTTAAATAAGCCCAGTAAATCTGTGTTTGCTTGAAACAACCAATCATTTGAGTCTGTTCCTTTTGTGCCTGGTTTGATGTCTAAGGATAATACACAATACCCTTTTAAGCCCAAATATTCTTTTACTACTAAATCATTCCCCTCTAGCTCCAATTTCTTAATGATGATATCCAAATATATTTGTTAGTGTCTTGAATAACTACTGGTTTAATTATATTGACTTAAAATACAGCAATCTAAAATATAAAGATTAGAAATAACATCCAAATTACATGAGCATTATGGACATTGAGAGCTTAAATGAACATGCATACTGTTTACAGGTTAAAGAAGCAATGCTATATTGGCAATCTTCACGGAAGAATATGGTCTATGATCAGATCTACCATTCAAGCCAGCCACTCGTTGAGATAGCAGTATTTTTCTAACCACACACAAGCAACTGTCACCAAATTAGGATTTAATCAGCTGGTAATGTGTATGTACACTGTGTATACCTAATACAGCAACCCCCTCTTATGGAAACCTATGTATTAGGGCTCATTCACACCAGAAGGCAAGCCTAAAGATGCACATGATACATGTGATGGTGTGCATCGTGAATGGTAATAGTTACGCATGGCAATGTGTTGTTAAATTGCAGTGCTCGTGTTTTTTTTTTCCCCACAGTTGTAGGCGATTTTTATGCACGGCAGCATTACTGCTCATAAATGCAACATGTATTTTTTTTTTTTTTTTCAAGCACACCAACACAGCATTTTGGTTTGAACTGAAACAGTAGGACATAATGCAAATTGCTTTTGCTATTTCTATGCTATTATATGACATCGTGATACATAAAAGCAAAAGAATATCCACATATTTGGAAAAAAAACATACCAAAATAAATATGATTTATGAGAAATATTAACCTAACTGACAAATATCAAGCACATTTAACAATGAAAACAGTTATACATGTTAATATACTATTTATTAAAAAAAAAAAGTTACAATGAGTTAAATAATACTCTAAAAAAAATAAATAACAAATTCATACAGGTAGTTCAGGTAATACCTAACTCCAGGTTATACATAAAAAACATAAAAGGGTCATATAGATTCTGGCAATTTCACCATCGAAATCAAAGTAGGAAGTGGTTTAGAGTGAGGCAAAACAATATATATCTATATCTATATATATATATGGATATAAATATATATATATATCCATATGTATATATAGATATAGATGTATATTGTTTTGCCTCACCCTAAACCACTTCCTTCTTTGATTACACACATATATATTTTTTATGATAATTTCAATATTTTGATCAAATTCCTGTTTTGTAAGTTATAACAATGTGTAAACATTTAGTAATGCTCAAGATGGAGGCTGTAAAAAAAATAATGTTTGCCAACAAAAAGCATAAAAATATTGCAAAGCTCAGCTAATACAAATATTAATATAAGGCAAAATGTGCAATAAAATAAGTATACATAACAACATAAACCATGTAGCCAAATGTAATAAATCTAGAAAACGCACAGAAAGTAATTAAAAACATGACAAAAGAATAGGGTCAGGAAAATTTAAACTAGCTGTACAGAGATTGTGCTGTGCTCAGAAAAAAATCCAAGATGAATAAACAATAAAATATATAATCTTTCCCAATGTCTCTCACAGTGAGATGTCTCCCAGAACAAAGAACAGAATGCTGTCATTATGCCGTGTGAGGAGTTTTTCTTTTGCTATTTTTGCACTGTAAGTAAAAATAATATCAGATGGCACTGTAAAAGAATATTTGCTTTAACATTTTTAAGAAGCTGTATCTCAAAACACAAAATAATGCATCTGTGTGTGTTTTGGGAGGGAAACATATATATGTATATATTTATTTATATATATATATATATATATATATGTATTTATATATGTATGTATATATGTATGTATATATATATATATACACACACACACACATATCTATCTATCTATCTATCTATCTATCTATCTATCTATCTATCTATCTATCTATCTATCTATATATATATATATATATATATACACACACATACACACACACCTGCACAGATACACAATTGCTGTCATTTTCATTACTATGACTGGTGATAGCACTCCATTGTAAAGCACATATGACAAAATAGCAAAATAGTTGATTGCAGAGTGAAACACATTACAAAGACATCCACCTAACACAAGAGCGAATAGAAAAGGAACCTCTATCGCGGGCGTGGAATGCATTTTATTCCAGCACTGAAACAGTCGAATTTTCATTGCGTGCCAGCAAAGAGGTCTCATCGCACCGATAGCGTGCAGAGGTTTGACCATATGATCACGAAAAGATTTGATGCTCGAGTGACTTGGAACTGTTGATGTAAAAGTAGTGTGGTAGAGTGCATTCTCTCAGGAAGGACAAGTGCCATCTAATTCGTTGTGATGGATCAGTGGCTTTGGTATCTTGTCACTGTGTCATGTGGGTAGGACAGCATTACACCTCCCATCAATTTGTGTTGTATTCATATTTTGCATTAACACTTGGCCCATTGCGTTTAATATTCGCAATTACAACTGTTTTGGCCCTTTTTTGCTTAAGATTATTATGTTTTTCTTTTTCGATTATGCCATAGAGTCGTCAATGTACTTCGACAAAACAACTTTTTTTTTATAAGTTATCTAAACAATGTTTATCTCATCCTGACCACAAAACAATGCTGTTTAGATTAATGCCGTAATTGCGATACATACAAAGGTCTGCCTGCTTGCAAAATGGCCTCATATGATTCCCCCGTAAAATAAATAACTGCAAATAAAATGACCTATATAGTTCAAACAATATTACTCAGTGCATAAGGCGGCTCCAGGCTTCCAAGCGACTATTGTACCTGAAACAAGTTTAAGCTACTTAAGCCGTAATTCATTTTTTCATCAATTCTTTAATGTAATTTAGCTAGCTATCAATCACGGGGATCATAAAACACAGCTTGCTGTGACATGTAACGTCTGAATTTGACAAATTGTCTATAGGAGAGATTGCAATGAAATGTCTTATTTCATACAGAAGCAAAGAAAAGGTTACATCCTAAAACAGATTTGTTTTTCAATGAAAATAATGGCATTTGATATAGTCCCTTTGCCTGGTCATGTTTACACAGCTAGGTTTGTCTACCTGTTTTGCTGTGTTAAATAAAAATGCCAATGTACCACTGGGATTATCTCTAACCAATGCAGTAAAGTAAAACAATTGATTAAGTAAATAAAGCATCTTTTCAAATGCCCTATCTCCCTTCTTTAATTGTCAATGGTAAAAGCAAGTACAAAAAATGTTTTTCTCATAAGTATGAATAAAATGTAAATTTCCTACCTCACCTCTCAGAGAAAAATGATATCTTAAAATCACAAAGGACATTTATAACATAAATCTTATAGCACAACATTACAAATGAATACAGGCTAGGTAAGCTTGGCCATGTATACTTCCAGTAGATGAGGCCTACAAGGCTTATAATGGGAGCTTTTTAGCTTGCCTGTCAACCTTGAAATGTTTTCCGTCGATGATGTCATTCACTCTTTTTCAATATCTGGCATGCTAAAAGAAAGAATGTTTTTATTGTTGAAAATATGTTGCCTAATCGTTGATCCTTTAGGCCTAGTCTCTACGGAGTTCTCCCCAGAGGTATAAACTGATACATAACTAAAACATTCAAAATCTCTCGGGAGATTTAAGTCCTGATATAATGAAAAGTTGCCAAGGCATTTCTCTTTAGTGTCTAATTATTACCTTTTGTTCTGTTTTCATCTCACTGTTATGACACTTGGGTTGCTTAGTGTAGATAAAGTAGAATAAAATACTTTCTGGGTATTATTAACTCAATTAAAGCTCAGGCACTTACAAGGTTGAGCAGTGTTCACCCTCCCGTCCTGGCAGATGATGTTCGCTTGGTCAGGCATCCCTATGAATGACTATGTGCAAATCTTTTGGCAGTCCGGTCGGTGTTTAGGGATTAAAGCTGAGGTGGGGCTTCTTATAGCATATCTTTAATAACAAAAGAGTGAAGAATATCTATCTATCTATCTATCTATCTATCTATCTATCTATCTATCTATCTATCTATCTATCTATCTATGTTTCATGGCAGCTTCCATAACCCTCAGAAGCCATTTAAAGGCATTAATTGCTCCATTAATAACAACCAAAACACCTTAATTTTGCATTCCCTGTTGACTCATTTCAACAAAACCTTCTGTTTTTAATGAAATGTTGGGGCAATTAAAGCTCTAACTTTCACTCATCCTTATCCAGAGCCATGTATGTTGTTACCAAAAATATATATGAGAGTCAATGTTCTGGCATTTTAAGCATATGTACATCACTGTGGTATTTAAGAGATCTCCCAGCTATATGGTTAACCAGGCCTCAATAGTCTTTTAGCATACGTTATAGAAAATTGCACAATCTGTTGATCAAGGCCTCATATAAAGGCCACAAAAAAGTTTGAAGTCCCCAGATTGTTAGAAATAATACCTTTTCTAAGGGTTGTGTTACATAGCTACATACAGTAGTTACATAGTTAATCTGGTTAAAAAAAGACACAAGTCCATCCAGTTCAGCCAATAACATGAAAAAAATTATACAATCTAATATAAAGAATCCTATACCCACAGTTGACCAAGAGTAAGGCAAAAAAACTCAGCAAATCATGATTCAATTTGCTCCAGCAAGGGAAAAAAATTCCTTCCTGATCCCCCAAAGCAATGAGATATTCCCTGGATCAACTTTACCTATAAATGTTAGCATCCAATAAAATGATGTACATTTAGGAAAGAATGTTAGGCTGAAGTTGAAGAGTGACCACACATTTGGGGGCTCAGATTCATATCTCCCTATATCTGGGAGATATTTTCTGGCACTCTCATTTCACCAGAAGGTTTGTTATTTTTTCAAAATCATATGTTGGTAGCTCAATATGTGCACAGTATTTTGTGGAGTTGTACTGTAACTGATAGTTCTGCATGTCTATTGTCATTAAACTAAATCCTGCTTTAAAAAATTTCCGGTCTATCACACTGTGAATTCTAGAATGCATACTAGTTCCACGGTAGTAAATATCCACCTATGCAGCTCCACGGTGATGTCATGAACTTAAAAAAAGTTTGTAACCCAGCACAGTGGTGTAGTGGTTAGCACATTCACCTAGCAGCAAGAGGGTCGCTGGTTCGAATCCCAACCACGACACTACCTGCCTGGAGTTTGCATGTTCTCCCTGTGCCTGCGTGGGTTTCCTCCGGGAATTCTGGTTTGCTCCCACACGCCAAAGACATGCTGCTAGGTTAATTGGATCCTGTATAAAAAAAATTGGCCCTACTGTGTATGTATATGAGTTAGGGACCTTAGATTGTAAGCTCCTTGTGGGCAGGGACTGATGTGAATGTGCAATGTATATGTAAAGCGCTGCATTAATTGACAGTGCTATATAAGTACCTGAAATAAAAAGGTAGTTCATGGGCAGCTTCCATCAGATGCTTCTCACAAAGGAGTTTTGCTTTGTTACAGACTCTCCTTGGCATGATATCGCTTTACATTTCCAAGCCTTGTTTATGATATTAATGATCTATGTGTGTATTGAATTACTGTTTGCATTTTCATTTTCTGCTTGCTTTGTTGTGCTTCAAGAATTATGTATTTATTTTTTTATACCTCAAGATTAAAATCCAAAATTGAGCAGGGACTTCCCTGAAAACTTGATTCTCCTAGTGCAAATTAAAAAGGAAAGATATATTTATATTCTTTACAGAGGAATAATAATAAAAGTTATTAGCCACTTTATCACCTGAAGCAATGTCACCAGGGAAGCATTTAGCATCAAATACAGGAATTAGTCCTTCCTCAGCTCAGAGAGTCATGGCACATGGAGACTGCCGTTATACAACAAGCAGACAAGTACAAATAAATACAACAGTAAGCAGATTATTTAGTGTACAAGGCTTGATTGAAAAGAAGAAATACATGGATTGAACTGTTTTAAATTATTAAGAGGGTGTGCACAGTTTGTAAAACATATTCTAGCATCCTCTACTATGGTTTTATTGGAATTTAAAATAGATGCACTGAGATATTAGGAAAGAGTGTGGTTTGGTCTTCTGTCTCTCACCATAATTTACGATCAGTGTGTTAAAAGAAGCTTAAGGCACACTGTAGCAAAAAAATATTATATTATTCTAATTCTGTTTTTTTAAACATGTAATAGTATCATTCACAATATTATTGTTTTTTTATTTTTTTATTTCACATACCTTTATTTATTTTTTTCTTTACATTTACATGCAGACCAAGCCCCTAGGAAAAATAAGAGTGCAGGGGTTGGGACAAATTATTATACTACTAAAATGGTGAACTTTTGTTCTTGTGATTTAACTTTTTCATTTAAATTTAATTTAAGCACTTCAGCCCCGGAAGATTTTACCCTGTTCCTGACCAGGCCCTATTTTGCGATTCGGCACTGCATTATTTTAACGGACAATTGCATGGTCGTGCAATGCTGTACCCAAAAAAAATTTACGTATTTTCTTTTGGTGGTATTTGATCACCTCTGCGCTTTTTATTTTTTTCGCTTTAAACAAAAAAAGAGCGACAATTTTGAAAAAATAAATAATATTTTTCACATTCTGCTATAGGACATTCCCAAAAATTTTAAAATCATACATTTTTAACATTTTAGGCCAATTTGTTTTCTGCTACATATTTTTGGTATAATAAAAATCACAATAAGCGTATTTGATTGGTTTGCGCAAAAGTTATCACGTCTACTAACTACGGGAAAGATTTATGTAATTTTTATTGTTTTTTTTACTAGTAATGGCGGCGATTTTTTGCGGGACTGCGACATTGCGGTGGACAGATCGGACCCCTAACTGACATTTTTGACAGTTTTGGGGGTACCGGTGACATTACTACAGTAATCAGTGCTAAAAATATGCACTGTTACTGTAATAATGACACTGGCGGGGAAGGGGCTATCACTGTGGGTGATCAAGGGGTTAAATGTGAGCCTAGGGGAGTGATTCTAACTGTATGGGGCAGGGCTTATGGAATGATCATAGAGACCTGTGATCCTATAAGGATACAGGATCCCATGAGCTCTGTAATCATACCAGAGAGAAAAATGGTCAGCTGTGTATACAACAGCAGACCATCCTTCTCTCTCAGCGGGGAGCGATCGCGGGTGTCAGATGGCAATCGGAGCCGCCTGCCCCGTGCATCGGAATCCTCGCACGCTCGCCCCCCTCGCACCCTTAGATAACTAAAATTGAAAAAAAATTTATACTTACCTGTCCTGTCCAATGGTATTGCACAGAGTGGTGTCCTACACCCTCTCCTGGAAGTTCCTTCCCGGCACTGTCCACACGCCTCTCCTGCATGTTATCCCATATCAAGTCTTGTGCAATGGGAGCACAGGTACAGGTGCACTCCTGAGCCAAGCTTTGTGCATCTATAGACCCACACAGCACAGTTTGGACACTCCCCCACTCCCTCCTTACAGGAGTTGACTGACAGCAGCAGAAGCCACCAATGGCTCCCCCTGCTTCCAGTCTGTCCTATTGGAGCAAAGGGAGAAGAACTGCAGCTAGGCACAGCACAAAGAAGTGTTTGGAGGGGGGGAGTATTGGAAGTTTTTTACTTTAATATAGAGAATGCATTCATTACCTCCCACCCACCATATAAACAAATGATGGCGGGATGCTCTGTTGTTCTGGAATAATGTCATATGCCATCACCCCAGTATCACTTCTCTCACGCGCCTACAGGGGCATGCAGTGCAGCGATTGCGGGCGTGTTTTGTCACTGGGACACGGAGAAACCCTGATCTTGGTAAAGAGCTAATGACATGGCTCTTTACCCATGTGATCAGCTGTGTTAAATTTCTCAGTTATCGGCTTTTTCTCTCCCACACTGAAAGAGTCTCCTCACAGGGGAGACCTGTACAGATAATCAGGGCAGATGATCAGGGCACTGATCATCAGTGCCCTGATGATCAGTGCAGCCCCAATAGTGCCCGGCAGTGGTGCCAGTTGGATCCCATCATTGATGTCAATCTGTGCCCAGCAGTGATGCCAATCTGTACCCATTGGTGATGCAAGTCAGTGCTGCCTTTCAGTAGCCATCAGTGCTGCCCATCAGTTACCCCTAAGTGCTGCCAATCAGTGCCTATCAGTGCCACCTACCAGTGCCACCTATCAGTGCCCATCAGTGCCACCTATCAGCGCTAATCAGTGCTGCATATCAGAGCCGCATATCAGTGCCCATCAGTGCTGCATATTAGTGCCGCCTCATGAATGCCACCTCATCAGTGCCATCTCATCTGTGCCCATCAGTGCTGCCTCAGCAATGCCCATTAGTGTAGCCTATAAGTGCCCATCTGTGCAGTTTGATCAACACATCAGCAAAGGAGAAAAATGACTTTTTTACAAGATTTTAGAAAACTAAGAAAAACTTTCAGGTTTATTTGTTGTTTTTTTTGTAAAAAAATAAAAAAACCCAGTGGTGATTAAATACCGCCAAAGAAAGCTCATGATTAAAATGTAATTTAGCTATAGCTTTGCATGACCATGCCATTGTAATTCAAAGTGCGATAGCAGGAAGAGGGTAAAGGTGCCCTGCATTGAAGCTGTTAAGGTAAAAAAAAAAATCTTTTTGCCTTTAGAACCATTTAAAAAAAAAACAAGAAGGTATTGACCACAGAATTAATTCAACAGGTGCTGGAACTGGATATTTTCATAGGATCTGCATGACAGTGGAGTCCAGGAGAAATATAAGAAGCCTTTTGAGTGTCCTTGCTAGCCAGCATAAGCTACTCAGCGTCTAGTCCAAAATGTCATCTCATTAGAACCCTTGAATATGGCTTGCTGGTGACCTTACAAATAAAAAAATCACAGCCAGTCACTATTTTCAGTACTTTATTCCCTGGAGGTGGATGAAGTCTGGACAGATGTGACTTTTTAGAGGATAATCAATATAGCGTGTGCTGTGAAGATGACCCCACACATAAAACAGTCATAGTCACAACTGAGACCAGCAATCCCTGGGGACGAGTAAAACCTTGAGCTATTCTCAGCCACATTTTGTCACCAGGGTGGGGTTACACAAATATGCCTTTATGTGGTGTAAATACACAGTACTATTCAAGAGTGTAGCATATCATATTAGCAAGCATAAAAATGCAAGAGCCTCATATATACATCTATACAGTAATGTGACCAGCGTGATCTTTGCTGCGTCGTTGCTATGCTATGGCCACATCCAGGCCATGTTATTGCAGTAATTAGAGTTAATGAGTGGAGGGGAATTTTTCTAAATGATGGAAAGAATACATTTTTCCCACTGTAAGCACATATTTGTAACTGTCTTACTAGAGTTTTTCTGACTTCTTTGAGGTCAACAGCTTTAGCACAATATTTGCATACTGTTTAACCTAATTAGCATTTTTTTTAAATCACAAGCTGACCATACCTGGAACAAATTTTGGCCAATTCCCACCAAACTACGTCATATGTCTTAATAATTTTAAGATTTTTTTTGGTGACCTGCACACTGCTGGCTACACTACAGATGCATCTAAATCAATTTCTGTTGCAATCAACCTTCTTAATTCCCTGACTGTGTAAAGGTAATTCAGTATTCATTGTAAACATATACTGTCTGACTGTGGTCATTGTATAGTGAATATTCAGCTCACGGGCCATATTGTTGTGTACATAACTCTGGTTGCCTGTAATGCTTGGGTGATATCTATGAAAAGAGACAGTTCCATTATATTTTATTGTACTCAGTACACACTGCTAAGGCTGGGAAAAAAATAAAGTTTTCCATGGCTCCCAGAAGGGCTTTTATGATTGTAAAATAATGGGTGTTTATTTTCTAGGTATATTTTATAGGGCTGTATGTTTATATTTCAGATGCAGATTTCCTAAGCCCAATGTGCTGCAATAATAAGATGTCCAGTAGAAATGTGAGCTTATGCATTCCTGGCCTCTCAGTTTGCTACAATTTCCTTCCTTCCTATTCATTTTCACACACAGACGTGTGAGAAATAGCTTATGAAGCCAACGTAGGCAGAGTCTGCAAATCGAGTTAGAACAAAGTAAAACAAATACAAAGAGAAGAAGAGAAAACACTCCCCTGGCGGTACTGTCTACATGGGCGCTGTTTAACCCATATATTAAATTACTTACATGTATAGTTCCCTTTAATGGAGCATTAAAACAAAGGACTTTTATTATTCTGCTTTGAACTATTTTAACTGTTTTATGAGAAAAACACACACCTGTACTTAATAACCCTCATTATTTTATTTTATTTTATTTTATTGTACTGTGCAGGTCAATACAAGCCAGGCCCCACCTTCATGTCTGCCTTTGCAAGCACACTATGGAGTTAGGCAAGAAAGGCAGTGCTGTCATATTATTATGCCACTTTGTTATTTGTGAAATTTATATGCGTTTATGCATTTTATTTATTGGTATTAATATTACTATTCTCAATGTATGTAACTTTAGGAATAAAGCTACCCATAGCTGTAGACTGATTGATAGGCCAATTGGCAAATTTATGTTTACTGGCAGCACCAATCTTAGTAAGGGCCAGGGAAAAAATAATTATCTATTTTGGAAAGATCATGCTAATATTCCCTATTTCTCAATATAACTATTTTAATTTTATGGTAAAAAGGATATCATTTCTAGCATGATTGCTAATGCTTTTATCTGTGCTAAAGAATACTCATTTTCAATATCTCTATCAATGTTTTATACAATTCAAATTTTGTTCAGCCAACAAATTTAATCAATAAATGTGTTACAAACAAAGGCTAGTTATTATGATTGCCCAAATCATGATAAGAGGAAGAGTCCTGCCTAAATGAAGTTTTACTCAGTAGGGAAAAGAGTAATAGATAAAATGTAGTAACCCATAGTAACCAATAAGTAGTCATATTGTATTATTATGACAGCTTTAATAATAGGTGAAACTGAATTGCACTGATTGGTTGCTATAAGTAATTGCACTTTCTAAGTGATCATTACTCTTTGCCGTGCAATTTTAAAGTTGCATGTATTTGTGATGTTCTTTAGAGCCTAGATTTTGCAGCACTCTATACTACTGTAATGCCTATATTTTTTGCATGCTGACCCCCACGGGCATAATAGGTTATATTCAATTAGGATATTACTAAGGATTAAATAATTTCTCTGCCATTGGCTTACACCATTTTGAAACTTCAGAATTCCATCAACATGTTTTTATCTTTTTGAAGTTCATATTGCTGACTCTGTCACCACTTTCTCTCTTACTATAAATCCCTGACAGCATGCCAAGTCAAGACATGTTACTTCTGATGTCTTCTCCTCGGTGGGCGTGCACACGCGATCCTGCACTTTCTCAGACCGCTCAGTCCAACTTGGCTGTGCCAGCTGGAGCTGCCTCACTGCACATTCGCATCACATTAATTCCGCTTTTCTAACTTTTCCACTTCTGAGCACTATCAATTATGCACTAGAATAACAGAGGCCTAGCTCGGCAATGTAACATAAAGGCCGATTATGAGTGTAAATAATTTAAACACCTGCGTGCCATGTTCCTTTTACCAGTGATATGAGGCTGGCAGAATATGATGTACTATTAGGGCAGGCTTGGCTTCTTAATGCTTTTCAACCTGCCTACTGTGGAAAGGCACCTGAAAGGCATAACTGGGAGATCTATATAAAACAGTGGTCAAAATAGTTTCATTTTATGGCATGTGTAAGAAAATACTTTAACTTTTACAGTGTTAATAATTCATTTTCCACAAAAAGTGGAAAATGTTGTCTTTAAAACTTCATTTTAAAGTCTTGATTTTCTATTAACATATTTCTATTGCTGTAGTATAAAATATAGGTAGAATGAAAGGGAATTGTGCCAATATAAATGTAGACTTTTATCCATTCTTTTTTTTAATGGACACGTACACTGGCAGGATAAACTGTAATTAAATGCTAACGATGAAAAATGATCTAAAAAGCAGAATTTGTGTTGGTGTAAAATGCATTTTTAGGGGACTATTCATTTATCTTAGTGTAAAAAAAATTTGACAAACTTCCAGGGCCTTTTCAGCATGCTTCTTTCATGTCGTTTTACTTTCATCCTACAAGTTGAATGATTGTGTTTTTTCTTCAAGGTCCCATGAAGAAAAAAAAAATGTGGATTTGGTGTTTTTTTGCAGACTGGAAAAACATACCATGGAAACTAAGTAAATAAAATATTTCCTATTTCTGAAACACAGCATTTGACCTGCGGCCATATTGCTCTTTGCGTTTAGAGGAAGTATACAATGAATTGTGCTGACATTATCTGCGTTTATAATGCTGTGTTAAACCATTAGTCTGAGCACACCATATGCTGTGGTGGCAGAATCCAGAAATTCCATCTACACACATAATATGGCTAATGTCACTGTGTCCCAGATGACGAGTGGTGTTATCTAATGACAATGAAGCAGCAGATGACCATATATTCTTGCTGATGGCAACCGAGCACCTGTTGTCAATATATCTCATTATTGACAGGACCTAGGACAGTCTCAATCAAGTTCAGCATTACTGCCTGTTAAAATGTGGTGTATAACTGAGAGAGAAAGAGAGAGAAAGAAAGAAGAAAAGAAAAGAAAAGAAAAGAAAAGAAAAGAAAAGAAAAGAAAAGAAAAAAAGAAAGAAACTGATCCAGCCCATGCCCCCTTCCCGAGATCTGCCAGAAAGTGGTGTCTACCGAGGTCTCTGGGGGTATACAATAATGTTTCTGTTATTGCTCAGCTTATGTATTGACAACAAAGTAAGGATATTTGACTGTGCTACGGGTTCAAATGTTCTACACATTTTTTCTCAAGAGAAGGGTTTAAAAAATGAGCAAATTATTCAAAAAAATTACTTTACATAAAGTCTTATTTTTTCTTCTTTTTAAAATCTGTATTTCCTTACTAATAATGCACAGAAGAAATTCATACAAGAAATTAGAATATATACTAAAAAAGACATTACAAAATAAAAAAAAAGGTACAAAACTCTAAACTGTAGAACATGTAATCCATATACAATAATAAGATATACCCAAAATACAAACACAGTCTTGTTAAGAAATTGCAAATTCCCTTCTTGAGTCAGGCTATTTGAACATATTACCCACAAACATTGTTTAAAGTCTCCTTGCTTGTGCTACAGAAGCACCTTACATGCTAACCAGTACCTACCTACAGCCTTACACAATTCTGGCTCAGCAAAAATGAGCATTCACTAATATTTTCCTGTAAGTGCTTTCTCTCTCATAGATAGATAGATAGCCTTTAGATAGATAGATAAATAGAATCATATTGTACGCAAATACACACACACACACACACACACACACACACACACACACACACACACACACACACACACACACACACACACACACACACACACACACACACACACACACACACACACACACACACACACACACACACACACACACACACACACACACACACACACACACACACGCGCGCGCGCGCGAATAATGTAATTATTATGCACACAAAATGAACAAAAAATAAATGTTGTGTGTTTATATGGATTTTCTGGGCACAGTCATGTCAATTTAGGAAAACTTAAACTATATCCTTAAAATAACAGTTTTATTTAATCACAGCCACATGATTAGACAGATGCAGCCAAACTCTCTAAAACTTTATTACAGTTATTTTCTAAAATGAGTTCATTATTTTTCTATGCCAAGGTTTAGTAACTGAAGTTGATCATGGAAAAATTGGAGTCCCACATTTCTTCACCTTTCTAAACCAGTCTTTCCAAGACCTGATTTTCCTGGTGCCATGTACTTATCATATATATTTTACATCTACAAGATCTGGACAGGGAATTTTTCTTGGCATGCTCAAACGTCTCTCCAGCAACAGGAATTTTCAAGAACAAGGATTAGTTGCTTGATGGGGTTTCTTTGAATGGATATTACCCTGAAGAACCTTTTTCTTCATTTTATACTTGGACAGTTTTTCAGTTATAATGATCTTAAAAATGTTTACTGCTTTACCATGTAAAATATAGACTCTAGAATGTTTTCAACAATGTTGATAAATTATATATAACCAAACATACAAAATGGTGAAATATTGTACAGTAATGGATAACATCCGGAATGTCACTCATTCTTCACAAAAAAATAAACAATAGACAGTGATTATAAAATAAAAAATAATACTGGTGAATATTTATACTTTACATTTTACCCACAACTACTGATTGTTAAATAATAAACAGAAAAATAACTAAGAACTCTGTAAAGTACTATTTAAATAATATTAAACTACTACAAGTAATAATTATATATTTCCTATATAATTTCACACCTATTACATAGCACAGATACTTTATTCGCATTGCTGACAACATTTTATTGTTTTGCTTTTCATAAAGAAGATAACATTTTCATGACGTGTAAAGAAATCTTTGAGTGTAATCGTTATATTCCCATAGCTGTTAAAGCACCTGGCACGTAGTGAATAATCCTCTACAATAGATAAGTATAAAGAAAATAAAAAAGAAGGAGATTAATGAGAGATAGAAGATCAGGAGGCTTGTCAATCAATACCTACTTGTTGGCCAAGACCTATTCAATTGGGTATAATAATGTATTTTTATACTTACATGTATTGTTCCATGTGTGGTATGGTATCATTTAGAGAACAAAGAAGATCAATAAAACATAGGGATGGGGGATACAGTAAGAACAACCTAACCCAAAAAAGTAGTTGAAAACACCAAGTTCACAAAAGATACCCTACCAAAAGAAAATACACTATTATTGAAGATAACAATTATGTTTTATCTACATGGACAGATAGTCTTTCAGTCTTTAAGTCACAGAGTTAAACAAAAGGGGGTATTAAAGTTAGAAAAAAATACATTCCATCTATTACTAAAATAATTAGACTTTTTTAGTCAGACCGAGTTGTAACTATTTTATCAGTTAAACCCCAGAAGGAAAACATTCACTTAATTCCATATCTATATTCAAGACCAGACTGGCATATTCATCACCCCTTTCAGCGCCTTTTGATTATAACGCATATAATTTACAGCACAGTTGTTGCCGAGTTGTAAAACTTACAGCCTATTCAATTTTAAGTCAATTTTAATGCCTGAACTGGATTTTCATCTTGATAAGCAGGAAATTTCTGTAAAGCTGACCTTATTGCGTCTCTTTGTTTGATCAAATAAAGGGGGGCTTAGAGACTGGGGTGATTATCCTGCATTAAAAACCTCAAATAACAGGCTTGGCAGCCAATAAAGATTTATTGCAGATAAAAAAAACTTTTCCCTTCTTTGTCAATTGATGCATGTGCATTTAGCAAAATCAGATAGGTAAGTAACCTTGACCACAACTGGATCTTAGGCAGAGAAAATAAAAAATCTCTGCAGTAAGTCTCCATTGAAGAAATAACTTTAATTAACGAGGGATGACAAAAACTCTACGGGACAGTAAAGCTTTTGAATTAATACAATATCTGTATTAATACAATATGAGGGGGATTATCTGGAAATAATGCTTAAAAAAATAAATAATTTCCTCAAACTTGCGCTATATCTGATTCCGTAGATCAGTGTAGATTGAACAGCAAGCTGATTTTATTCTAGAATTAACAATCACGCAAGCTCAACTCAAGGTAGGTGTCCAAACTACAATCAAAACGCTTTGCTAATATCTTTCTTTATGTTCCCCTGGAAACAATAAATGTTAAAGGGTTGTGGACAAATCGCCAACATTTTCAAAATAGGATGTGCTGAGCTTCTTTTTTTTATATTTCTGTGTTGTGCGTGCAAAAGTCTGCAAGCCTGGCTCTTCACTGAGATCACAAACACTCTTTAATATTTCATCTGACCCAAACCACAAAGCATGATGAAACTCAGTACATGGAAATGCTTTATCTAGCCCGACACAAACTAATAATTCAGCACAACCACCATCACCAGAGACTTGACAATGATGGCGAAGGAAATGACGTCAGGGTGGCTTGGGGTCTGCAATCATCATGGCATTCATTTCCCACCAGAATAAGTTTAACCATTTCCATGCCACCTATTGATGCCTACAACAATGCTAAACAGCATACCTTAATGCAAAGGTATACCTGAAAATCAATATTCTTTAGACATCTGTAGGACCTGCAAGCTTGTTTACTATAAGTATATATCCCAACAGTGGATGAGATTTAGAGCATTGCTATTGCTAAGAATGACCTATGCCAGTGGTTAAACAATATAGAGGCCACATCCTAACTATAAACTCTAAATCTAAACTCTTCAAACATGACTTCCAGTTATGAGTTCCATATCCAGTGATAAGGTTTCTTTGCATAAATGACCTGAATATAAACCATTTATAGTTAATACATTATGCCCTAAGTTAAATCAAAACTAAACCCAGTGCAGTTGCCCCTCGTCTACACAATGAGATCTTCCTGATACTCCTTATCAGAAATAGCAGGCACTTCATTTTGCTATCTTTTGTACAACATAGCACATAATACCAAATAACTGTGATACTTAGTTTACTTACAGCTTTACTGCAGGCAAAATCTCTAATTGTGTCTCCGTGCTGTCACAAAATGTACCCCTCTGCAGACATGTAACTGAACAAAAGTATGGCAACCCCTTATGTATCTAAAAAACACTGAAAGCCCCAGTTTCTTTCAGAATCAGGCTAGCAGGCCCGCCAGAGGCTCAAACAGCAAGTAAGAAAAGAGATAAAGGAGTGTAAATGCTGTGAAATTCTTTACTACTGACAAATAAAAGGACAGAATGTGCTCCGCTTGCCCCTTAAAGATGCATTGGTTTAAGAACAGTTGCTCCCTTGCACCCCCTAAGGTTTAACTCTAGCAGCACCCTGTAACTATACAAACAAGTTTCCATCCAAGGATCTTTTTTTGTACTTACGTCTTTATTGGGCATAATACTGGATTTTTGCTTACCACAAACAATACGGGAGTCTTTTTCACTACAAGTACCTCTGATAAAGTCTGACAGTCAAATTAAAATGTTGAGAAGAAATGTAGCGATATGGATCAGTGCCATCGAACAAATGTCTTTTAAAAAATGGAAAGGGTATGAAATGGAACAAATCAAGCACAAATATTAATATTCCAGTCAAAAAAAACCTAATCGGCAAACCAAGCAAATGCTTTTCATCTCAATTAGGTTGTTTTATACAAAACTCAAAAGTCACATTTTTTTTTTCTTGTTTCTTTGCATTTTCATGATGATTATTTCTCTGCTTTAAATGAGGCCTACAGGGAGAATTCTTAGTGTACATGACCTGTGACTGGAATGCAGAAAATAAACTTGATCATTATTGTTTTGTCTTGTCATAGACACACACTGAAGCAGACACAATGGTAAAAGGGAGAAAGTCTAATTAATCTATATGTTGGTACTAGCTACCTGCATGGCTGCATAACAGAGCTCCTCCAACAATTAAATTATCCTAACACAGCTCTAGTCAAGCTTCAAACAAAAGAGACTGCACAGGTTGACAACTTACAATTTGTGCGTCTGGTGATCTTAGTTCATCTACTCAAAGCCTTTGGTCTATTTTAATTGCTTTTAATCTGTGTTGATGCAAGATACTGAGAAATGTTCTTTTATATTTCTTTTTCATCAAGAATAGAGGAGGCTGAATTATTATGAAGAACTGTTCAACCTTTTAAGACACACGTGGTCAAAATGACTTCGTTTACAAGGCATACATATTATACTATACCAATTTATATCTTCTCAGCAATTATCAACTATCAAAAGTGCTTGATGATATTTATGTATGTATGTGACTGTCCAATGGCTAATTCTATTGTTTTTTTTTTTTTAGAAGTTCAGATTTAGGAATATTTAGCCAAGGTCATTTCATCACTGCCTGAATGACGTCATAGGACAAATTAGGCTGAATTTTAGCAATTTTTTGTAATATAACACTAAGGCTATATTATTCTTTTTTTTTTGGCTGATTGAAAGAAAGCGCCTTGATTCCCACATCCTTATGTTGTACTATATTCTGACAGTGGGAAGCCTTCCCCGCCATCAGAATTCAATGACCAGTGTTGCCGGCTATAGCCGGAAAGCCCGACCATCTGGTTATACACAGGTCCATCGATGGATTGACTTGTGTACAACCAGCCTGACCATACATGGATTGAAATTTTGATCCATTTATGACCAGCTTAGGAGGTAAGGTTAAACCTAATACACACTATTAGTTTTTTCTGTTCAATCCAGTGGGCTGAATTAAAAAAAAAAAAAACTGAAGAGCTCAGGAGGAGCCGCTGTACTAACTATGCGGTGATAGTACCGCAATCTCCCCGCTGAGCTATAAATCAATGTTAATTACTGGGTTAAGGATTAAATATGAATTCTTGATAGGTGCAATAACAGTATTCAGTCATTTAATCTAGTTATATAGTAATGATGTGTTTTAAAAACAACTAGTAAAATAAGCTGAATCTGTCTTTATATTAGCTTCCTGATGTTCTCTGTGCAGTTTAGTGAGAAAAAGATGGTTAGCACTATGAGCCAGTTTCTACTGCTTTGCACAGATCTACAAGTCTAAAAGTATAAAAATGTTTAGAGTGGGGAAGTACAAGGAAAGAACTGTTTAGTATGCTGCTGCTCCTTCTTTGTCCATGTAGAAAATTGGGAGTGAGTCCATGACTAGCATTAATTGCATATTAGCAGTATAGAAAACAATAGGTCACCAGTCTGGCTGTGCTGTCTGGTAGGATTTCCTGGATTTCAGGACTGGTTTGACAAACCTACAAAAAATGTTGGCTTTTAAAATAGTTCTCATATGTCTATTCAGCCGTTTGCCTTGATTTCAGGTATAATGTGACCCCTGAAGATATATTTACTTTCATTATCTTTAAATAGACTTGTATTACCATTACATAGCTATTCAAAGAATATCTAAGGCCACATTTTTTTTTCATTTGGATAAAGTAGAAAGTGGAAAAAAACACTGACACTTAGAAGAAATTTCTTCTTTAAAATTAAAAGAAATTCCCTGTTAGATAGTTGTTTCCTTTAGCTTCGTTATTGAAGATCACAAGGACAAATTAAAAGGGAAACCAGGAAACAGACAGCCCACAAATACATACATAAATAAAAACCTGACAGCAGTTCTAACCCCTCTGTTTTCATTTTTTTTTTTTTCATTTTACCTAAAGTGACTGCATCATAGGGTCAACAATATTACAGGAGCACTAACCTGTGAAGTATACACACCCATGAGCTTGTTTACTAAACTTGACACTGACCTGATGCATTTCAGTTCCTCAGGCTGGCTGAATAGCAGGTCCCCCTACTGGCTACTGTGGTTCCTCCTGTTGATTCTTAATCACTGCAGGACACAATGCTGACATAGGGGTTGGTGGGAGGAACCACAGCAGACAGTTTTGGACATGCTATTCTCCAGATCTGGAAGTGTGGAATCAGATTGGTTCCAGGAGACTGCAGACATAGCAAACAGCCTGATGGGCAGGTAAATATAAAGCTATTTTCTTCCCAGGTTATCCCTTTTGTAATTTTGCTGACCCCCTGACAGGGTCACTTTGACAATCCTGTAGGTAAGCAAAGAGGGCATCATGGCCACACTTACTAAGAGGCATGATGACCTGGAGGTTAAGATCTTTTAGAAAACCTTAACAGAAAGAGAATCAATTATCTTGTCTGACTTCTTTGGAGACATTATTGTCTGAGTAAGTTTATGAAACCAGAGATACAAGTTCTATCCCACCAGTTTTTCAAAGAGTACAAAAAAGGACAAAGGTTAATAAGCAACCAAAAACAGCGGCATGTCATCATTTAGGAACCATCCTAAACAGCATCATAGTTACTGATAAAAAAAAAAGTTACTTGGAAAATAAATGTATTTCTGTGTAAAGTAATGAGGGTGACACCTTTAAAATCTGTAGCAGAAATCACTACATGCTTTAAAGGCAAGAGGGCAATTCCTTTTGGTTTTTAATAAGTAGTTATGTGCAGTTGGTAAGAGAGTCCATTTATAAGGAAAAGTGCCACTTCTTAGTCTATTTTTGTCTCCTTTGTTAAGTTATCCAGTTCATATGCCCTTTATTTCAAACAATTCTACAATTTTTATATTCTGCATATTTGATCATTCTTGTATTATTTAGTAGGTCATTTATGCTGATATAAATTGCTAAAGACAAAGTGGATTGTATAAATGATTTATTACTTATTAACCATTTCATAAGTGAGAAAGTTCATGCTTGCCAATTTTAGGCACACAGACACTATTATTATTATTATCATATAGGATTTATATAGTGCCAACAGCACAGCGCTTTTCAAAATTAATGGAGACAGTACAGTTACAAGCCAGTCCAATACAGAAGGGTTCAGGAGGGTTCTGCTCATGAGAGCTTACAATCTAATCTGCAAACATAAGGCAATCACACGTTGCCTCACTATCAATTGCCTCGCCAAGCTACTACTATTACTCTCTGGGTGAGATGTTCCCACAGGTTCTAGGCCCTGGATTCTCTTTGGTTGTCTTTCTTGCTCTCACTTTAACCACTTGACCTCCGGGAAACATTACCTCCTCCCTGACCAGACCATTTTTTGCAATATGACACTGGGTTTTTTTAACGGACAATTGTGCAGTCGTGCGACGCCATACCCAAATACAATGTATGTCCTTTTTTCCCACAAATAGAGGTTTCTTTTTGTGGTCTTTGATCACCTCTGCGGTTTTTATGTTTTGCGCTATAAACAAAAAAGAACAACAGTTTTGAGAAAAAAAAACAATATTTTTTACTTTCTGCTCTAAACTATATCCAATAAAAAAAATGTAAAAAATCTATATTCTTCATCAATTTAGGCCATTATGTATTCTGCTACATAATTTTGGTAAAAAAAAATCCCAATAAGCCTATATTGATTGGTTTGCACGACAGTATTAGCGCTATAAACTATAGGGTATATTTATGGAATTGTTACTTACTTTTTACTAGTAATGGGGGTGATCAGTGACTTATAGCGGTACTGCGATATTGCGGCACACAAATCAGACACCTAACTGACACTTTTGACACTTTTTTGGGAATCAGTGACACTAATACAGTGTTCAGTGCTAAAAATATGCACTGTCACTGTACCAATGACACTGTCTGGGAAGGGGTTAACATCAGGGGTTATTAAAGGGTTAAATGTGTGCCTAGCTGGAGTTTCAGTGTAGTAGGGGAGGTGCTTTTACTAGTGGAAGGCATGGATCAGTGTTCCTGCTTTACAGAAACACGGGGTCCATGCCTTCTGTACTGATAGAACAAAAATTTGCCTTTGTTTACATAGGCAAATGGCCATTCTGCCTTTGTACAGAATGATCAGCGGATGCTGGCGGACATCAGGCCCGCGAGACCCGCTGTGAAGATTCACAGCCGGAGTGAGCTGCCAGCAATGCGCATTAACGCCCGATACCCAAGAGTGCAGAGTCATGTCTATATACATGATCCTGTGCAGCCTGGCTGCCCAGTAGAAGTAAATGTGCTATAGGGCGGTCGGCAAGTGGTTAAAAAAATAAATATTCCAAAGAAACTAACTTCTTGTATGCAGACTGATAACTGCTCTTATGTACTTGAATTACATTCTTCAGTAAAGCTTACTCCTAATATTTCTCATATTCTTATATGACACCCTTGGCTTGTGCCAAAAAGCATTTGTTGCACAGTCTGCTACAAAGCATACCTTATTTAATCAAAAAGTGCAGAGAGAGAGCAACAAATATTCTTTCACTCAATTTTCAGCCTTAAGTAATGATACATTTCTCATCATGATAATATTTTCAGTTCACAATATCATAAAGTAGTTTTTATCAAGTGCCTATGAATTGCTGGATAAGAACAGCACAGGTCAAGTAAGAGTCACTTCTCCCTGCTTAATATACATTTTGAAAACCAGCGTTCTCTCTTCCTTAAGCTCGGCACATACTGTACATGTCTACTGTCCAGTTATGAAAATGTTCATGCTACATTCAAATTTAACATATCTCTCTCTTTCTCTCTCTCTCTCTATATATATATATATATAAAATGTTACACCGCCATTACATATTTTGTTTTAGATATTGGTTTAGAAAACTATAAATGTCATTGTTAAATATGTTACGTTTTGGCCACATAGGGTATATTAATGCTGCACACCAGAGTTCCCAGCTTCGGATTAAGTACTTGATATATAACTCCATTTAATTCAATATATACTGTATATATATATATATATATATATTTGTACAATATGTATTTTGTAAATGATTTTATTGACTCATTTCCAAGCCCAAACATAAATGATTACAATCATTTATTTAAAGCTCGTTTTTGGGATATTGATTACCCCACCTCCCACCACCTCTAAAGAATCATTGTATTAAAAAAAAGCTATCTAAGGCCAGGTTCACACCTAATGACTAGGGTGCAGTTCATTAAAGCAGGCAGGTTTTTTTAACACATTTCTGAATTGGCTGGCATGCACCTCAGTGGCCCAGAAATGGGATCTGCACCTCTTTTTTTTGACAGCATATCGCACTGCAACTTGCAACACTTGCCAATCAGCAAAGTGCATAGAAGTGTCTATCAGAAGTAATGGTTAGTGACACACGTTGAGGTAATGAGCACGGGAGTATGCGCATTCACACAACATGATAATGGCCTTTTTTACATACCTAAAGCTCTTCCTATTTTTATTCTGTTTACTTTTGGCAAGGCCCTTCTTCAAGTGTCCATGTTACTGCCTACATGATGAGGGGTATAATATTTTTCCTGGAGTGGGGCTTTAAAAAAATAATACATCTACAGTTCAATTGCAAAATGCCTGCTGACCTGCTTCTGGGACATTTGAAATAGGCTGTTACACCCATAGTCACATGCTCGCAAATGTAATGAATTATGCGACGCATAGTCCCAACTTTGTATGTGCAAAAAAACCTTAAGAGGTCAAAGCAGGATATCCCTGTAACACTGCTAGGGATCAGCATCCTGACAAACAACATTACAACCTTAGTAAAATCTGAAGTGGTTATAAAGGCATAAAGTTTTTTAACTCCATGCATTGCATTCTATGCATGAAGGTAAAAGCCCTTCTGTGTGCAAGGGCCCCCCAGACCCCATATTACTTACCTAAGCCCCCTCTTGATCCAGCAATGTCCACGAGAGCCTTGTCTCTCCAGGGACTCGCACTCCTGATTGGCTTTTGGCAGCAGCGGGAGCCTTTGCTGTCAATCATAGCCAGTAAACTAATCAGGAGATGGAGGGGCCGGGCCGAACCACGGCTCTGTGCGTAAATGGACCCACAGAGCCGTGGGTCAGGAGCACGTCTGCTTGGGTGCCCCCTAGAGCATGCTGCTGTAGGAGCCAGGAGCGCTGGGGAGGGACCCAAGAAGAGGAGAACACGGGCTGTGCTGTGCAAAACTACTATACAGAGTGGGTAAGTATAACATGTTTGTTATTTTAAAAAAAATTAAAAAAACAGACTTTAGTATCTCTTTAAAGTTAATTTCCAAATAACATACAATTTTTGATGAAAAGTTACAATGCTCACGTTTTTTAAAACTTTTTAAAACTTTTGATCCTATGTGTGCAGGCTTTTGGGACCTGAAATGCAAGCTGAAAATTGAGGTACCTGAAAAATGATGTTAATATTTAGGGCCACAGCATAGAAAATAAGCGCCAATCTTGCTGTTAATATGGGTTAATATGGGTTCTCAGATTTTATCCAAGTTATTTCAAGCTACTGGACTTTTACTTCTTTGTCCACAGCGATAAAAAGGTTGTTTTCTTATATCTTATATGATGTATCTACAATTGTTTCAATCCTTTTGCATGTGGATTAACTTCAGCAAACCTTTAAGTGGTTAACATCAGTTTTTTTTTCTTGTGATTGTTTCCTTTTTATACATTTTTGTAGTACAGTGCAATATAAGAGATCCACTATTTTGAAGTCAATTTGATTTAATTCACCCGAGACAGAACCAGTCATTAATGGTCAAGCAGTTTGGTCACCAACGATTGATCTACAAACATGGAATTTGCTGAGACCTAATATTACTTATTGCATTGACCTTGAACAGGTCAAATGAAATTGGCTTTGGAAGGATAATGTTTTAATACCCCTGGAGATCCCCATGCTAAAATGGATGGATTAAACTAAAACAATGTCATACCAAAAATATTTCTATGTGCTGCCGGATTATTCCAATGAAACTAAAGAACAACGTCAAATTAGTTTCTCCATACTTGTGTGTGCGTGTGTGCAAATATGTAGATGGATAGATCAAGCTTCGGGTATATCGTTTTAGAATTTCCACCATGTGGACATCTTAAATGTCTATGGGCTACTATAGTAACTGAAGAATTGTCTCTTCTGCTCTGGCTTTACTTTAGACACAGGCCATCTGTACAAACTTTTCCTCCTGTCCTGTAAACCGTATCAGATTTCATTGGCAGCTTTATCATTTGTTATTTTGATGAAACAAGACAGCCTTTTCAAAATATTACAGCTTTTCACGTCTTGTCTTTAAGTATTATATCTTTGTTTTGTGTGCTAGGAACATATACAGTATATAAAATATTGCCCCTGTAAAAGCATATTAAAGACATTAAAGCAGTAATAAAACAAAAATTAAAAAAAATAAATATGTTCCTAAATGAGGTAGCTGCATTATTTTTCTTTTTTTTTTTCTCCTTAATTTTCAAATAGTGATCTTTTTGTGATCTTGCCAGTTTTCCCTTTGTTTTCACCTCAAAAAAGAAAACGAATGCAGTCGCCACCTCTAAGAATTGGAAAGTTGCAATATATTAAATTTTTTATTTGGTATTTCATAGTGCTTTAACTGAAGCAAATAAAAAAAGGAATACGATTAGATGTTCACATCAAATAGCTAATTCAATGCCATCAGAACTGATCCACTTCTCCATCCTCCACCCACAGTAAAAGACACTATTTGGCCTATGCTAAGCCCAAAAACGTATGATTTATAAAAAAATGATGATGATATAGCACACCTATATGCTCATTTGCCACAGCATCTGCATATATTAGGCCTACTAGCCGATCCACTGGCTGATAAGATCACAAGGCCCCGTTTGGCATAACATAAATCTTTATCATTACTTGTGACAATGTAATACAACGCATTTTGTAATTGCAGCCACTGTGTCCAGGCACAAAGCACAACTATTATACAGCATTTTTCTACAGATTTGAATATTTAAATAGAAGACACCAACAATTCTGAGTTGTCATTGCTAATTACTTCACAATGGCAGTATGAATGTAACACTATAAATTATTCCTGTTTAGCATCAGTCTGACTCCTGGTTATCCTTCACTGACTCCAAGCATTCCTATCCTAATTAAATGGTTTAAATTGGGATCCACAAGGTGGAAAAGGTGGGAGGAAATGCTTTGTGAGCATGGGTGAGTGCATGCCAATTCTAAAAAAAAAAAAAAAGTGTGTGTGTGTATATATATATATATATATATATATATATATATATATATATATATATAAATAAATAAATCATATATATATATATATATATATATATTTATTTATTATCTGTACTGTATATATATATATATATATATATATATATATATATATATTTATTATCTGTACTGTATATTTTATATATATGTATATACATAAACTCAGCTAAGCATTTCCTCCCACCTTTATAGTATTTATTGAGAGAGATCTCTTTTCTAGAAGCAGTGTTTGCCTGAGATAGGATGTAGAATAAAATAAAACAACAATACTAATAAAAATAGTCCAGGCACAATAACCATGAGTGCTTGAGTTTAGCGAATTCGTGCATGAATAGCCCTAACCCAGGTATGCATGTGCATTCACCTATAAGCATTATATTTGCTTTTAGTAAATCAGGGAAACATTTTAGAACAGCATCACTAGAGATCAACAGCCTTCCTATGGGCCTGACCTTACTTATGATGAAGCTGTAGACATCATAGAAGATTTGCTCCAAAGACAGGCAATCTTTAGCACTCCAGCTGTGGCTAAACTAAGTACATACTGGCTGGGAAAAAGACTTAAAAAACTGCTTGAGATGAAAAAGATTCAACCTTTATGCGTCTGTGTTCACTCATGACTGGGGCACTTTAAAGAAGCACCTAATTGAAGCACTGGCTTTATTGATCAGTTCTGTGATGGCTCATGGTTACCTTGATGTCATTGATTGCATTGACCAGTCCTTGCCATTATCAAACTAATTAGAGCTGTCACAATCAGCCAGTTGTTACACTGCAGAAATACATCTCCAATACAGCCTGAGTGTTACAAACACTACATAATAAAACAGAGAAAATAGCGCATTTGCTGCATGTTTATAGGAACGTACCAGCTTAAATTCAGTTTCTAAGCAAGAGTATGCTTATAAATTGGGTATAGAGTTAAAACAGTCTTACAATGTTTAATATATTTTCAATGAGCTTTGCACAATTTGTTTGCTTTAGGGACTTTAACCTTTTTTCACAGAAAAGTACATCAGTGGGATACCCATAGCCATAGAAGTCCATGAAGTTGCTATGGGGCCCAGGTGATGAAGGGGGCCCTATTAGGAAAGCTGTAAGGCACATTTAAACATTGATTTCCGAAAACTAGAAAATACTAAATCTGGTGTAGCTTTGCATGGTAGCCCATGAGCTTCTAACTTGTTCAATTAAGCTTTGACAAACAAAAACTGGAAGCGGATTGGTTACTATACAGAGCTGCACAAGGTTATGCACTCTCCAGTTTTAATATTTCAACCTCAAAACGTATTTATTCATTTGAAGATAACACATATCAATCACTATAATATTAATAACTGCAGAGGTTGCTGTTGTCATTGACCCCATACCCCCCAGTGACATTTCCAATCAAGAAGAGCTGACAGTATATGTACAGAAATCTTTGGAATCGGTGTTACTAGTAACAAATCTTTTTTTTGCAGGTTGCACAGTAGCTGTCTTCGCATTTTGCCTTTCTTTATAGTGTAGATTTACTGCCATCAGAACTTCTGGTCATCCCAGCCAGCACTGAAATTACCCCTTTATGCCCAGTACAGTCTTTCTATGGCTGTTAAAATCCAGAGTTCCTCCTTGTAGTTCTACCAAAACACTCCACAGTACATAATATTGTAAAATACTGCCATGATTGTTAAAGCGGAGTTCCAGCCTTTAAAAAAAATATTTAAAAGTCAGCAGTTACAAATACTGTAGCTGCTGACTTTTACTATAAGGACACTTATCTGTCCAGGGATCCTGCCATGTCGGCCCCCCAAAGCCGATTCATCCATCGAGTGCAGTCGCCGGCATCGCAACTAAGGGAAACCTAATAGTGAAGCCTTCAGGAAACCAAAAAAAGGTACAAAACAGCAAAAAAAAAAAAAGAATATCCAAAAATGAGGGGGGGGGGGTGTACTCAATTGATTAAGACCTAGTTTCAATTTAGCGCACTTTAATATTTTTTACATAAACCATTTTATTGATTTTTTTTTCTTTTACGGACTACTTTACTACTTTTTTTATTGGGGGAGTGCTCATAATTAACACTGAGGTCCTGAAATATTAGATTCTGAAAAAGACTGGTAAGCTACAGAGGACAGAGTAACTATCTTGAATATTAATGATCAAAGTTAACTTTCTGCACCAGTGTCCCCTCTTCCCCTACAACTTCTGTCCACAGCACTAGTCCACCACAATGTGGAGCAAAGAAAATTTAAGAATTGTTGATCACAGAAACCAATAACTTTTGATGTTTTATTTTTTTTTTTAAATAAAAGAAGCTATAAGGCCTCATGCACACTGGACGTTTTTACAGTTGCTGTTTTTGGCGTCAGACATTTTTTTCTGCAGCCAGTAAACTCCCCAGCATGTTATCCTATGTGTCCGTGCACACATAGGCTGTTATCAGCAGTTTTTGGCAGGGGCGTCTTCTGGCTGGAACAAAAACCCAGAACTGGTGGGTTTTAAGAGGCATTTTTCAGCTGTAAAAACACTTTAACTCTGATAAAAGCTTAAACAATCTGGAAAACGCCAAACAAATGCAGAAAAAATGCAAGTATTCAGCATTTATCAACGTTTTTGAGCCATAGGCTTTTGTGGGAGTATAGTTTTGCTAAAAAAAAGCTAAAAAACAATACAGCTGGAAAAAGCTAAAAAACTTTGAAAAACGCTACTGCAAAAAAGCTGAAAAACGCCTTCTACAGCTACAGCTTTCTACTGATGTTTTGAGTGTGCATTAGGCCTTATTATCCAGCCTCAATTTTTGTAAATTTCCAAAATCAGCCCCAAAGTAATTGGGACAGGCATCTGACACCCTTGGAAGTGTTTCAGGTGTGAAGATTCTGCCAGCTTTACACAGTGAATATTCCACTAACAAACAAGCAAGTATGGCGTGTCTTCTTATGTAGGATTTATTTGTTTTTAATTTTTAATTCAGCAACAAAGTAATTTGAAATTGCCTATCTTGGTTTGGTCGAGTACCTTTAGCTGAACTATGCGGGGTTTAGTGGTGGGATCACCAAGCACATTCAGGAATGCACTGCAAACATTCTTATTTTAATAGCCCCTCACATTTCTTCCTGGTAACTAACATAATTGTCTTTAATTGATTTGCTCTGCAGAGGCCAAGATCTTGTTTAAAGAAAATTATCACCTCATTTCAAGTAATGTTAAACAAACCATGACATGTTAAGAGAGCTACCATAGATATGTGCATGTACATAGCTCACATTAATCATTTTTGCATAAGAGATCATAGGAAAGAGACTAAGAGAGGGATTTACTAAGCAGAAAAAAAAAGATTCAACCTTGCGTGACTTGGAAAATCAGACTGTTCTGCGCTGGATATACTTGGGCGGTTAGCCATACTCCCCTGTTCCGGTGTGTTGCATTGTTTTCACTACATGAACACAGCTTGAAAGAAGATAGAAATAGGAATTATAGACCCCATCCCTGCATGAGCTGACAAAATCCATACTGGGGGTGGGGATGATTTACTAAACGGTGCAGGTCTATATCAGCAAACCGTAACATTAAAGGGACATCACCAAATTACTCGTTTTTCTAGAATCAAACTGTGTGTTAAAAACAAGCACAAGTTTTCTTGGTTTAACATAAAACATACTCCCTTTAGTAAATCACGCCTTAGATTAGTGCATGTACTATGGACTACAGATAAAATAAAGATTCATTGAATGTGTGGTAAAATCACTATTTATTTGAGTTCATTTACTAAAGAATTTTGCCCTGTACAACGGGTACTAAAACAAAATACCAATACCACATATTCACTAAGCTAAGTGACCATTCTCTGGTCCTATAGTAAATAGTCAGTGTGTATATTTTTTTATACATTTTTATATTAGGTTCATTGATACCATTGATTTGTTTTTCAGGTGGATAGGGGTGGGCTCAATGTTAATAATCAAAGTTTTTCCCAACAAAACACATACAGTAATAGAGTTGATACCTGCTGCCCATGCCCATGCTCATACGTAGGCATGTGTCACATTTCTGAAAGCCTCGATAAAACAGCTAAATCAATCTCTTGCAAAAATAATAATAAGAGTAATAATAAATGCATTTATATTTGAAAAAAAAAAAAGAGCGTTGCAAGCTATGGGGTTGATATACTAAACGCAAATAGACTGCGCAGTTGCACTCTGCAAGAGCAGTTGCCCCTGAGCTTTGTAAATGAGTAGAAGCTCTGCTGACTTTTATCATCCAATAATGGGCAATCAATAATATTTTTTTATTTTCCTTGCACATAGTTGGGTATTCTTTGCAAAGTGAAGGTTTACCTCATTCTCTAAGTTCTGGAGCAACTGCACTTGCAGAGTGCACAGTCTATTTGTCTTTAGTAAATCAACTCCACATGTCTGTACCTCTGCACAGACTTTCAGTTAGAGAATTAGAAGAAGTATCATTGGACTACGAGTGCGGTGATCACTGCACTTGCTTTTCCATTGAGAAGTACTGCCACAGTGGAAGATGGGACTCATAGTTTATATTTTTTTTTTTACAATATAGTTTATTAATTCACAGATCTCTGTGAATGAATGACATAGCTGTGGGGGTGGAGCATTCATTTTCAAATCTTGAAACAATGTTTGGTGCCTCAAGCCAAAAGGGAGTGGGACTTTATGGGCTTAATCAAAATAATATGATAAGTAGTATTAAAATTTTTTTTATTGAAAACAAAATTTCATAAATGGTACATACAATACATTAATTATGTGGATGGGTTATAGACCCACATGTGATAGTGAGATTAGGTAGAAAGAAGTGACAAAGTGAATGGTGACAATGATATATTTTTCTCTGTCTGTTCTTGCTCATGTGTGAGGTATTGGAACTGTTTTGAGAAAGAATATATCTAAGAATTCCAACGCGTTTCGGCATTTATAATACGCTGCCTTTTTCAAGGAAAAAATTGTCCACCATGTTTGTGACGTGTATGTCAGCTCCCGAAGCCTTGCGTCTGTTCTCCCAAGTATATCACACAGGATTTGAGAGGAAAAGCTGTCTACGGATGTGTGGGTACTTTGTTTGACTTGTAAGGGGGAGGGGAGAAGTCCCTTCTTATGGTTTCTACGGGTTGTATTGCCGATGTGCACCAGTAGGGGGTAGTCCCGGTCTGTGTTGCGTTTTTTTGCCTGTTTGGTGGTAAGGGGATAAGGGTAGGTATCCAGCTGGAGCAATTCCTGGGCGTCCGTCACGTTCCCTCTGCTTTGGGGAAGGAGAACCACTGTCAGAGAAGGATTTGTTTTGGGGGTAGAGAGGTACGCTTGGTACCTAGTTAAACCCTAAAAATTGGTGTAAAAAATTGCATGGTCTTAAAGGTAGACTTTACCTTTAAATTGACTTGACTCTCAAGCTGCAGGTCAGTGCACGCAATCTGCACGCAATCTGCAGTCTTGATTTGACCGATAAACTATCCTTCTTCCCCTTTAAATTCACACATGCTGGATCAGCAGAGATAGGAGCCAAGATGTGTTTTAGTTATCCAATTGTGTGAAAAGACAATTTCTGTTCATGTTTATTTTTTTATTCTGCAAATAATTGGATCATTTAAGTAAGTGTTTACCCTTGTTTTTTTATGGAAGATTCCCAACTCCTTTAGTATGTCAGCCTCACAATCTCTATGCTCTTGCTTGTCGGTTTGTACAAGAAGGACACATCTCTGCTACTGTATTTTTGAGTATGATGGTATGTCCTTCAACTTGGAAATATGAAAGATGTATTGGCATAACTTAACCTTATTTGTTTCACTTTCATTTCTAAGATGGACAAGAGATGATGGCATTAGGTAATAGGTTGCTATTAATGATACAGTACAAACAATCATAAAACATCTGTCACGTTTGCAAACTGCAACATCTGCTCTAATAGGAACAGGGAATATTTCCATTCTAATTCTTAGTCATTTCAAGATAGGAGACAACTTCTATAAATTATAGCCTGGAGAAGTCAACCCCAGCACTGCAGTTGTGATGAAACTACAAATTCCATCATGCCTCCGCCTCTGGGAGTCATGTCTTTGGCTGTCAGTCTTGAATTGCCTCATGGGACTTGTCCACAAAAGCTGCAGTATCAAGGTTGACTATCCCTGCTACAGAGATTCTAATTGTTTTCTGTACCTGTGAAAATTACTGCTGTGTGGCCAATGTAGATAACTTACAATGTACATATATTAACGAGCAAGGGGGGGAAAAGTTCATATTGCTTGGGACAAGGCTTTAGAGCTGACGTCCAGGTGTTTTGCCTGCCGGTTTTTCTGCCCAGCCATTCCTGAGATTTTTACAGCTCGGACATACAGTACAACCCTGTCTAGAAAAATACCAGATTTTTCTCTGCTGCATTTATGTAACAATCACAGGTCTTGTCCCTTCCCTAGTCTGAAACTGGACATTTAAGGAGAAGCAACACACCCATGAGTTCTTCTCTCTTTCCCCTATTAGCCTTCTTCTCTCTCAGCCTTTTAGCATGTCCCTTGTTAGCACATTAGCACTGCAGGACCAGTGACTGGCTCCTTGTGTTGCTTCTCCCTTTTACATATTAAGCTCTGCCATTCATGGATTGCATACGGGGTTCAAGGTCAGATTTAATTATTTATATGCTTGAATTAAAAAAAAAAATACATTTGATGCTGTATTATTGAATACAGAGCTGCATTGACTTTAGATCTAAACAGCAGTAAGCGTATATGTGTTATAAAAAAAGAAGCTGTATTTCAGCGTTTGCTACTTTTTTTTTTTTTTACTAGGGTGACCTAAAACTAGAGCTATATAACTGGAGCTAACTGCGGGATGCTGTAAAACAGGATGTGTATCTTCCGAGAACTCACACTTCTGATGGACATGGATTAGTATAATTAACAGGAATAACTTCCTCTAACTGTCTATTGCTTTTACCACTCAATAGGAGAGTATGACATGTCTTTCAGGGGCTGAGAGTAAACCGTGTGTGATAAATTGTTTCTTTATACCCACAGAGCCCAGAAATTCAAGAGACAAAAGTTTAATCAACATGATTGCTCTATGATTGCAGAGTCCAACCATTCACAATAGGGTTTTAACCTTACAATCATCAAGATTCAAAGAATAATGAAATACCAAGAACACTTGCTTCTTATTGCTTCTTCTAAAAAGTTAAATTACTAGAAGAGTGGAGAGTGTTCACTTAGCTTAGTGTATCTAGCGAAGCTATGTTTATTCTGATGACCCAGTCATACAAAAAAATTGGAATTTTCCGTATACATAATTAAATAATTGAAGTTAACACGGGTTAACTTTATTCACTAAGCTGTGAACATTTAAAGCCCAACTGCAGACAGATACAAAATTAAGAGCTTACTTTGTGCAGGGGAGGGGAGAAACAATTTTACCTACTTGATCATCTGCTCCCCTATTAGGTGACCTTCCCCCACATTCTGATGGAGGAATGTCCCTCGGCATTCTCACATTCAGCTATGGACACTGCTCTTGACTCTATGACTCAGGGAAAAGAAAAGAGGTATCCCTAATGCCACAAATCCATGTGATCCTATAGAAGTTAACAGAGTGACAACCTCAGTCTGGACTCCTACCAGGCAAAACCCCAACGCATTTCGCTCCACCTCCCAAAGCTTAGTCATGGGGATCATGGGCATCCCCACGACTAAGCTCCGGGGTGGAGTGAAATGCATTAGGAGTGTGGCCTGCTAGGAGTCCAGGCTGAGGTTGCCACTATGTTCACTTCTAAAGGATCGCATGGATGTGCAGCATTGGGGATACCTCATTTCTTTCCCCTGAGCCATTGCAGGAGCTGGGACGAGTTCCATCCCTTGTCTGCTCTCCTAGTAGTGGATGCGGAGGAACTCAAACCTATACCCCACATCAACTGAGCCTGAGTGGCACACAAAGATATCATGGATCACAGCCTGGACTTCATGACATCAGGACTCTAGACTGCTAGAGTGTGGGTGTGCAGAAGTTGTGGAGACTGGTCTAGCGGCAGGGAGGAGCAGAGGATTTGGTAAGCATATCTCCTTTCATTGTTCCCTTAACTACATCTTGTAGTGCGGGCACAGCCTCACTGCAAGGGATCATTTTCTATTGGCCTTGAGTGGGGCTTTAACTTATTAAGTGAACTTTGTCTACTCTTTTAGTAAATCAAAACTCTTTAACCCAACCTCATTGTGTAAAAAGTAGAACTAAACCCTCACAAAATAATACTTATTCCACATGCTGTAAAAGTGAAAAAAAAGTGGCAAATGATTGGCAAATCAATTATGCTTTATAAAGATGATGCACCGACAGATGCTTTTCTACATATAGTTGATTGTAATGCCAGGTTGTGGTTTTGCCAGGTTGTGGTTTTGCCAGGTGGAGGTTTATAGAATTTGCATGCAGAGTAAACTTATTTCAACCACCCTAGTTTATTCAATCTAATGCTTGTTGGCTATTAACTAAAAAAAGTATATGGTGTGTTTTTGTTTTTTTATTCCCAGATGTTGCATTGCATGTTCATGCAGTATTTAAACAAAACATTTTGGATTTTGTACATTCTGTCTAGATTTTAAATTGCACCGTAGAATAAAAATACCTCAAGAGAATAGTCCATGACCTTCCCGCTGTCTGTGTCACAAGAGTAATATTCCTAATATTCTTTAGCCATGTTTGTCGCAGTCCTCATATTAAAACCTCAGGCTCTTATAACATATATTGAACTCACAGTAAAAAGCAAACAACCGTGCATGTGACATCTTAGCTATTGATTTTGTATTTGGTTAATTTGCGTCAACCGTATTATAACGATACAGAATACATGTGAGTTATGTGAGATGGGGTGCTGTGTTTCAGGGAGAGCACACAAGCAGACTTATCCAGTAACAACTCCTATATGTAACTAATGCACCCAAGTTCCATAAAAATAATACACTGAAATACATTCCTAATACACTCAAATACTGTCCACCCCTTAAATGTGTTTATTGACCAAATCCTAAAATAAACTATTTTCAGCTAATATGATAGGACAGCATTGTGCTATGCAAGATGTGTTATTGTAATAACTGGCTAGACTGGTTTATTAAAAAAATATATACATATATATGAAGAAAAGCAAAGAATTTCTGTTGCCCAGGGCAGCTTATCAAAGTCCTGCTCTTATTCTGTCACTCTCATTAAATGACATCTAGAATCTGGTTCTACGAAGAGCAAAACTGCCTAAAAATAAAAGTCTCACTACTGAAGACTGTTAGCTGAAATAGTTCACTGGTGATACAGCAGTTGACCCCCCCCCCCAAAAAAAAGATAGGTTCATTGTTAGGGTTTACATACACTTTAACCCCCCCCCCCCCCCATCATTTGTCTAGACTAATAGTAGTAACATTGAGGGATTGCAACATTCTACAACCCTACTGTAACAGGGATACCTGTGGGCTAAAGTCCCCAACAGATGTAAGTTACTAAGCAAAGCTGGACATACATGCATCAAAATTTAGAGGGTTCAATAGGTCTGTGCGAATTTCTATCCATGAATGGGCAAAGAGATTGTACAGAAGTCAACAGATTGATTGACTTCTGTACAACCATCCTGCTGGATTTCTTCCACTCGATCAGCACAGCTGGCTATAGCTAGCAGCACTAATCAGTGTATTCTGAGGGAGGGAAAGTCGCTGCACCATCAGAATTCAATAGTACAATGGGAGGGATTTCCCTATCCACATAGAGTTTGGATAGGGGAATCGGGTCTTTTTTTTTTTTTTGTTCAACCTGCTGGTTGAATGAAAAAAAAAAGACTCACATTTGGGCTGCCTAAGTTAGACCGCTAGATGCTACCCATAACTGAAATGTGACTTTAGTTAAATTTAGATCTCATGTGATAACATGTACTCATTGGCATTTTCTTACATGTATGAAAATACCTTCAAATGATCTATAATTGTTCCCATTTCAACACAGAAAAGGAGGGAGATTCCTTTAACCACTTGCCGACTGCTCACAGTAATATTACTGTGGCAGTGCGGCTCCCCTGGGTCCAGCCACGTAGACCTATGTTACTGGACTGCTAGTGATTCCGGTGGTGCATGCGCACCGCTGGAGCCGAGCTCCTGCTGTGTTTAGACACAGCGGGAGTCCGGCCGTGGGAGGAGCGGCTCTGATTGCCGCTGCCCTCCCCCGATCGTCAGGGAAACAGAGAGAAGACCCACCTGCTTATGTAAACAAAGCAGGCGGATCTTCTCAGTTACAGACAGAAAGTTATCAGCAGATTCAGCATAGCTGAAACTACGATCTCTGTGTCTGTCACAGAAGCCCCCCCCCCACACGTCAGTAAGCATGAGGCTCACATTTAACCCACTGATCACCCATAGGGTTAACCCCTTCCCTGCCAGTGTCATTATTATAGTAACAGTGTATATTTTTTAGCACTGATTACTGCAGTAATGTCACTGGTACCCCCAAAAGTGTCAAACATGTCAGTTAGGGGTCCGATCTGTCCACAGCAATGTCACAATTACAATATGTTACTGTAATAATGACACTGGCAGGGAAGGGGTTAACAGTGTGGGTGATCAAGGGGTTAAATGTGTAGGGGCGTGTTTCTAACTGTGGGGGGGCGTGGCTTATGGAATGACTATAGAGACCTGTGATCCTATATAGAAAGATCACAGGGGCTCTGTGATCATTCCAGGGAGAAGAACGGTCAGCTGTGTTTACAACAGCTGCCCGTCCTTCTCTCTCAGTGGGGAACAATCGCGGGTGTCAGACGGCATTCGGAGCCGCCTGACCCGTGGATCAGTTTCCCCACTGATAAGCGGGGGGGAGCACTTTGGTGGCGGCACACGTGCACACTCGCCCCCTATCTGCAGGCGCGTGACTGACGTAGCCCTACGTCGGTTTGCCTGGGAGAGCCACACTGCCGCAGTAAATACATGGTGTGTGGTCAGCAACTGGTTAAATCTAAAATATCAGTTTTTAATGACCTTTAAATCAGTAATGCTGACCCCCTCGTTTTACAATCTGATTGCTCAAACTCTGTATATTTTTCTTTATATTTATCAAGGATTGTGTCTTACAATATGACTATCATGGTGCGGCTATGGCCTTTATAAGCTCAAGGAAAAAACTCCCATTCTCTGGGACCAGAAATAAAACAACAGTTTGTAAATTGAGATTTGACTCTTGAGACAGCATATAGGCACAGACAGCTTTTAGACTCTTAGCGCTTGCGGCATTTACGGTTTAAAGCCTGGGATTGTCGTCGGGTGAGGTACAGCACTTTCTAGCTCAGCAGAGCTGCAGCAGGGAAACTTTCTTAAATCTCCCTAGATATCTATGTTAGCGTTCCGTGCTTGAGACTCTACTGCTTCTCCTGAAGGAACTGGAATGGTTGATGTCAAAATTTACCTGACAATTTAGTGTCATAGCCAATATCTTAGTGGCAAACATGTCTGTGTTTCTATCATTCTCGTTTTTGTGTTTCACTGAAGCAGACAGCACAGTACCTAAAGATAAAGAAACAATCCACTTTGAGCAGAAAATAAGAAATAAGCAGCATGTGCAGCTGCTGGAGACCTGAAACCTTGCAGGATTTTTTCCAATAAAAATATTTATCTGTATAGAAAATGTCAAAAAGTATACAAATGATCTGTTGTACTCCTAACCAGTCAATCAGGTATATTATTTTACCTTTTAAAAAAAATGGTGCCGTAGGCAGAACAATCTCTGACATCAAATTTGTTAATTTAAAACTCTACACCTATTAAATAAAACACATAGGACAATGGACTTGCATGGTACAATTGGCCGCGGCCATTTATTAAATTCAAATAAATACTAAAAAAGCGGGGCTATATATACCATCACACACCAAAACTTATACTTGTAGTTCAGCCAAAAAGCTCGAACTACCCAAAAAAATTTAACAAATATTCCCCATATACACAATAAAGATCACGACAAGAAATAAGGGCGGGAGGGAGGGACGAATCTTCTTCCTCTGCTCCCGCTGACTGACTGGTTCTAATGTATTTTCTTTCCTTTTATAGGGAACCTCTCGTGCCAAGGTGACTGTTTCTTTCAATTTTGCCCAATCCTAGGTAAATATTACTAACGACCAATTAACTGTAATTTTTTTTTTTAACACTGTTGTCATGCCACGGCCCCATATATGTAGGGCAGGTACATTTTGACCCACCCTCCATTTTCATTCTGCTAGATACTAGTTGCTTGTGTTGTTGAAATGTAAGCTTAGTTATGAGAAATGTAAGGGTAGCACCGAGACCCTAGAATTATTCTATTGCTTTAGGATTCATAGTAGTGGTTGGGCATGGTAGTTGGATTCTGTACTGTCAGCTTCTCTTCGCCACAGTATTTCTACTCTTTCCTTTGTTTGGTGAATCTGAAATTGAAGCACCACGCCAGAAGCAAATAGTCTAGATACATTTGTTTTTCAAAATGAGAACAAATACTTTATCAGACAGCCAAATTATTTCAAGAGCTATAAACAGTATTCATCAGCCTTGAAGTGAGAAATATTAAATTCTGGGCACTATACAAAGTATACCGTTTTTAAACCAGGTAATAAATAATGAAGCACAAAGTCTGTACATGTCTACATGGACCAGTTTTTCCTAGACCTTGTGCTTCATTCATTACCTGGTTAAAAAAATAAAAGGATATACTTTGTAGGTATTCAAATACACAACATTTCTCACTTTAAGCCCTGGTGAATGGGGTGTTTTGTGGCCCCCGAAACATGTTGGTTTGTATGGAAGGGCTTCTTCACAGTAAGAGCTGTGAAAATGTGGAATAGACTCCCTCAAGAGGTGCTTCTGGCCAGCTCTGTAGATTGTTTTAACCACTTTAAGACCGGAAAGAGTTGCCCCCTTAATGACCAGGCCCTATTTTGCGATTCGGCACAGCGTTACTTTAACAGACAATTGTGCAGTCATGCGGCGCTGTGTCCAAATAAAATTGACTTTCTTTATTTCCCACAAATAGAGTTTTCATTTGGTGGTATTTGATCACCTGTGCGATTTTTATTTTTTGCTCTATAAACAAAAAAAGAGCGACAATTTTGAAAAAAAAAAAACAATATTTTTCCCATTCTGCTATATGACATTCTCAAAAAAAAAAAATTAAAAGCGCAATAAGCGTATTTTGATTGGTTTTCGCAAAAGTTATCACGTCTACTAACTACGGGAAAGATTTTTGTCATTTTTATTGTTTTTTTTTTACTAGTAATGGCGGCGATGTGCGACTTTTTGCGGGACTGCGACATTGTGGCGGGCAGATTGGACCCCTTTTGGAGGTACCAGTGACATTACTACAGTAATCAGTGCTAAAAATATGCACTGTTACTGTAATAATGACACTGGAAGGGAAGGGGTTAACAGTATAGGGGATCAATGGGGTTAAATGTGAGCCTAGGGGAGTAATTCTAACTGTGGGGGGGGGGCTTGGCTTCTGAGATGACCATAGAGACATGTGATCCTATATAGAAGGATCACATGGGCTCTGTGATCATCCCAGGCAGAAGGACGGTCGGCTGTGTTTACAACAGCCGACCGTCCTTCTCTCTCAGCGGGGAGCAATTACGGGTGTCAGGCAGCAATCGGATGACATCGGCTTCTCCACTGACAATCGGGGGCTCGCCCCCTAGCTGCCAATAGGCGAGCAATGTACCGATACGTTGGTTTGCCTGTACGAGTCACCTTGCCGCCGTATATATATATAGTATGCGGTCAGCAAGTGGTTAAGAAAGGCCTGGATTCTTTCCTAGATACACATAATATAGCTTGATACTAATATTTATAGGTAAAGTTAATCCAGGGAACATTTAATTGTCTCTCAGTGGATCAGGCAGTATTTATTTTGCCTGCTGAAGCAAATCAGATCACGCTTTATTTGGGGTTTTTTTTGCCTTCCTCTGGATCAACTGTGGCTATAAGATTGTGTATATAGGATTGTAATTTGTTTCTTCCCTCTATTGGTTGAACTGGATGGACTTGTGTCTTTTTTCAACCAGACTAACTATGTAACTATACAGTATATGATAAAGTCTTCTGTTGAATTTTGAAAAAAAATGTATATCTGGGTGTGGTGCTTCTATTTCAGATTTACTCATTAGGTTCAATCTTTTCAGACTGTGAGACCCCATTCAGACTGGGGCGACACGACTTGGTGGGACGACCTGTGAAGTCACAGTGCACAGCGTGCACCGCGACCTTGGTGCGACTTGCACGGACTTCATATAATTGAAGTCAATGCAAGTCGCCTCCAGGTCGCCCCAAAGTAGTACAGGACCCTTTTTCTAAGTTGGAGCGACTTGTGTCGCTCCTATTAGAACGGGTCCTGTACTATTCAATGGCGAGCGGCCCACCGCGACTTGTCAGGCGACCAAGTCGTCTGACAAGTCGCGCTAGTGTGAATGGACCCTGATGTGCACCGTTTAGATTTATATAGTATGTTACTTTTAAATACATATTTCTGCATGTCTCTATGACTAATGTAGTCACTGGGAATAATCTTAATGTTTTTAAGATTAGCCAGGTGTTTTTGATGAAGGGATATATAAAATTATGAAACTATCTTTGTATTGTGATTATCACTATGTGGCATCTTCAGCTGTAAAATGATTCGGTATTTGTTTGGTTTAGTTTTTATTTTTGTTATTTTGTGGTTTTACAAATTCAGCCAAGGTTAAGTAGGTCTCAAACCACAGACCAGACACAGCTACGGATTTGCATCGTTTTTAAATAATCTTTGCAACAAATTATTATCCAAGGATGTCCAGGTAATCTTATGATTGCCCACATAATGTCAGTGCTTCATTATTCTACATAAAACAAATCAGACTAATGCAGCTTTTGTTACAATTCAAAACATAAAGAGCAAGCAGATTGTTTCTATGGATTTTCTGAAAGCTCTTAGTAAAAAGCATGAGTCTAAATAACAAACCACTTGAAATAAACTATAGTAGATAAGAGACCTTTGCATTCCTAATAGCAGTCATTTCTGTAATAATAACCTTTGCCATATGAGCAACATGTTTTTGTCACCATGGAAACCATAACCAATGCTCTTTTACTGAATAGGATGTATGCAATTTGATGTAATCCACTCCCTTTTTCTTTTTTAGGACTCTATTCTTCATTCCACTTGTAGTTTCCCAAACCCGTCTCTCTATGCTTCAGTAATTTGCTGTTGGGACAGTGTCTGCCAAACTTTTCCAGTCTGGCCACCTGGGCTACTGAAGGGTCATCATCAGTCCCTCTGTTCTGAATGGTAATTGTCTCACAGAGTACCCTATCAGGAATTTCAAGCAGCAGGGCTTATTAAAATGCTAAAGGGCAGTAATCCCTAAGGACTTCCAGCTGCTACAGTTTATGAACTCAGCTTGACAAGAGAGTGAAACATAGGAACTGATGGTTGGGAACTTAGCAGAAGGTTCACAGAAAGATAATTGGAAGTGCAGCAATGTTTTCGTATTGCACATTAATACTAATCTGCAACATTGCCACTGTTTACTTATATGGCTCAAGACATATAAGAAGCCATTGTACTGGTGGTTCATCCTGAAAATGGGAATCAAGTCATTAATCCAGCATAAAAATCAATGTTAATAATGAAAAAGAACATCTAAGTGCTAAAAACAATATTTATCTAAGCCTGTATGTACAGGACATAAAGCATAATGTGATACACAAGGCATAAAATTCAATAAAGAACAATATGTTACAAATTGGAATATACAGAAGCCATTTATAAATGTTGACTCACAGTAGAAGAGTCTGATTGGGTGACAGGGAGATACAGCACCTTGTTGTTCTTTGTGTTACTTTGTTAATTAAGTCATATATGGATCAAACAGCAGAAAATGACAATATCAATTTTGTGAATTATATGAGATGATTTCAGCTCTTGTAGTCACATATTCATTTATATAGAAAATGGGGGTTTGAGTTTCTGACCAAAGAAGATATTTTGAAAGCTTAAATGAAATGATCAATATATCAGGAATTGATACTTCAGTTTTGGCTAGCTACAGGATACTGAAATCATTCTTTGGGACTCTGGTGGAGAGATCTTATGACTTGAATGACCAGTTTGAGTCATCTGCCATGACCATTACGAAGAGGTCTGATTCTCCCTGGTGAATTTTTTAATAGTACTACAATTACAGGAGGTGATTGCAGCAGGAGGGTTGGGACTGCTATGCAAAAAAAAGGATTAAAATCTATTGTTGGTTTTTGGCCAGAGATAGGATCTGTAGACAGGAGAACTCGTGGAAGCCCAAAAAAAAAGCCACAAACATTGGCTAACCAAGCTTACTTTTGATTAACAAATTTGGCATTAGTTTACATAGCCTAACATGTACAATGTATATGTAACACACAAATGTATACATTGACATGCTGTGGTACATAAAATAAACAGTTTTGTATCATGGAGATTGATCAAGTATAGTAAAATGATATTGTTTGACATTTTCCATTTAGGAGAATGCCTGCTTATTAATCCCTACTAATATTTATTAATGCTGAACTGAATGCAATGAAATGTGATGAGCATTAGAGGACCAAGAAAGCAGTACAGAGAAGCAGATTGGTAATTCATGGGCTTTACATGACTGACAGAAAAATGCCATAAGAGGAAGGTTTTAGCTTATAGAAGAACCTCTAACAACAGAATGAGGTGAACTAGGACCTGTTCCCACCTCAACACGCTGCACTGCAATACAAACCTTTTTTTGTGTTTGAGGTGATATTGCAATCCTTTCAAAATGAATGGGCTGCAATGCACACCGACGCACAAAATTAGATCTTGCTGCATTTTTTTGCAGCCAACCAACACAAGTATAGTACTTCTCATTACCACAGCATGGTGGTGTAAATAGGCCCTTAAAAAATAATTCTAAGTATGGCATATTTACATAGTTACATTGGTCCAGCTTGATGTAACTATGCATATGCCATACCTATGGGATCCCTCTAAAAGCTAGAAATCCCTGTAGTAAACAACACTACTTGGGTAATCTCCACTAGCTTCAAGGTCCCGTGGCAAGCAGGACAAGAGATTGGCGGCTTGGAACGGGCGCCATTCAAGGAATGCATTGCATTCTCGAGAAAATGTAAAGCGTTCTCAGAATGGTGTTCATGCCAAGTGACTAAACTCCTGTATTCAGAATGCAGCAGGGCAGCCCGCTATGCGTGGGACCTGGAGCTAGTGGAGATAACATGAGTAGTGGTATTCTACAGGGATTTCCAGGTTCTAGAAGTATCCCACAGGCATGGTATAGGCATAGTTAGATTGGTCTAAGATGTAACTATGTAAAATTATTAATTCCTGGATTTCTTCTACAATAATCCTATGATCATTAACATGCAACATCAGCTAAATATATACACAAATAAATACAGCTAAAATACAGTACATTTGTATGCACTGTTTTAACTGTCAAATATTTATAATTCTGATTCACCAATACTGGCATACACATGCTCCTGTCGGACTTCATAGCTAGAATCGTGTCACCACTATTTATGTTTGCAGCTTAGTGAATTCTTGGTCTTCTCCCTGTTTGCTTGCCAATAAAAGTGCACCATCACACTGCTGAGTTGAATACTTTATTCTGCTCTTCCTCTTTATTGCCTGACCCCCCCCCCCCCCTTCCAGCTCCCAGTGCCTGAAAACATATAATAATGACAACATCATGGAATGCAAAAGAGCTTTCCTGGCTCACAGTGCCGAACCTCTCATAGTCTAATTCCTGAGAGGGGAATGTGAAAATGTAATTAAAAAAAGGATTTGGGGCAGTACACTGTATTTTAAAGTACCTGATATATTCAATGAATATATAACCGGAATACTTTTTTTTTTTTTTAAGAATACTTGCCTAGAGTTCTGCTTTAATGACACAGCCTTACAATAACATTTATAAATGAATGAATGATTTGAGGGATTCACATTTTAGTCCCTAGCAGCTCTGAATCTTTTTTAACCCAGGCCAAACTCTCGGCACCTTAAGAAAAGATCTTTTCATCTCATTAGCTTAAGCAGATTAATATGGCACAAACGGCACCTTGCCCATGGCTCTCTCAGAAGTAGTAGAGGAAGTTAGAGGATGTTAGCTGAAGGTTTTTGTATTCTTGACAATAGAGAGAATGACTTCTTTTTTTTTTTAAATCCTTTCCAGTCATCGTTCATTAGCAACAGACACCTTGGCTTAAATTCCTTAGACAAACACTGCAGTGCTATACAATGCCTGCTGCGAGCAGGCCCTGCAATTGCTGCAAGCTGCTATCATTTGGTTATATCATGTGAGCAATTCATGAATATTTGCATTTTTTTCATTTGATAAGGAAAGTACTCCCAGAACTTCTATTCAGTCTGGTAATAAGACATTGAGTAATTCTGAATGTGCAATAAACCACAGTAATAAAACAGCAATCATTTTTTTGTTTTGTTTTGACTGCTCTGAAGTAATATACATTAAAATGTTGTTGCTATGAATTTCTGTGGATCATTGTTCTTTAGACTACTTTAATGAATAAAACCAAATGAGTGTCATTAAAATGCTATAATACCTGCCTACTATTTCCTGATCATTGTGCCTACATTGACTGAATGCTGTTAAAATTGGCCATTGACTACCTTTGACAGCCCAAGATGAAATGTCTCTCATGGGACCCTTATACCAGTGCATTAATCCAGATGCCTAATGTGCAATATGCAAATGCTGACTAGTTATTCCAAAGACATGATGCCATCACCCCCCCCCCCCTCCTCCATAATACAAACATTTCCATTGGTTAGATGGACTCAAGCTATTGTTTCGAAGGATAGAGCAGTGTATCAGGGCTCTGATTCAAGGATGGATCGAAATTCATACATGGATCGAAATTTGTTCGGTTCAGCATGGACCGGCTGAATTTCAATCCATGTATGGGCACCCTGGTTGAACCATGGATCGACTTGTGTACAACCAGCCTGTCAGGTTTTTTTCCCAAATGATTAGTCCTGCTTTCTAAAAGCCGGCAACTCTAATCACTGTGTTCTGCCAGCAAAGAAGGCTCCCCGTGCTCCTCGCCAGCAGAACACAATAGCTCTGCTTGAGGGATTACTCCATCAACACTGATTGTGTTGATGGGGGAATCAAGCAATTTTCTTTCCTTTACCCCAAGAGGGAAGGAAAGAAAATTGCATAATGTTTGGCCTTCTTAAAGTGGAGTTCCGGGCACAGAAACATTTTTTCAATGAACATACCCCTGGGACAGTCAGGGCTAGTACATTCCACAATGGCTAGCCTCTGATCTGTCCCGGTTCGCACTTACGTGCAAGAAGAAATACTCACTTATAAAATTTCTTCTACAGCGTTGCCATCTCTGTTGTGGGCAGCTGAAGCCAGCGCGATCCTCTTCTGCGTCCTCTTCCGCGTCTTCTTCTCCCAGAATGCGCCTTCACCGGCCCCTCTCGTCACTTCCGGTGCGGCGCCGCATTCCTACACAGCTTCTGGGCATGCCCAGAAGCTGTTTAGCAGGGAATGCTGCGTTGCACCGGAAGTGACGAGCGGGGCCGATGCCGTCGCATTGATTCCTGGGGGCGATGACATTCAGCTCCCAGGAATCATTGCAAACCGGAAGTGACGGCGCAGGCCGCGGCCACAGAGGGAGGAAGTGGAAAATAGGTGAGTATTTCTTTCTACAATTACAAGGTAAGTAAAAAAAAAAAATAATAATCCTAACTATCCAATTCCTTTTCAGGTGAAGCAAAGCAAGCGGATGGCCACAAAATCGATTAGGTCGATTTTGTGCCCGGAACTCCGCTTTAAGAGTTATTCTTTCATATGTGTATTGAGTGCAGACTAAGAAAAACATACCTGACTAGCTCTTTGAAGAGTTGGCTAAGCTTTTGTAGCAAGATGCCACTTTATCTGTTTTACTTACTTGCTCATAGGCAACCCATACATAATGAAACTGTGCTCTTTCATCTTCGCAAAAAATGTTCTATAAATTTTTTTTGGTAACTTCAAAGCATAACCCATAATGTAAAATAAAGGATTGTGTATGCCATATATTCACTTTATATTTTCTCAGTTTTTAATGTGCCAATAATCATTCTTGCGTAAGAGACAATGGAGTAGGTTAGGTAGATCAGAAACCTAAACACTAATTAATGCTGAATGTTGAGTCAGGGAGCAGACAAGTTCAACTGATTCCTGAAAAACCCAGCTATGACAAGATTTCACAAGCTGACAATGTCCTAAATCAACTAAGGGCTAGCAGTTTGAGAAATGGTGATATTTAACACCGATTTTATGACTTATCCACTACATAACAGCCACATGACTAGGGCTTAAGCTAAAGTAAAAGACAGTTGGCACTGCTTTAATGGTAGCAGGACAGCCAAGCCTATGTTATCCACATGTCAGCAATCTGGCATGAGTTCTTGAACTGTATATACATTTATTTCCTCCTAATAATTTGGCAAATACTATTGCTGTCTGAAGAAATCATTATGCTGCTTAGGGTTTGGAGTTATGGTGGTCATAGGCTTTCCGTTTTTTTTAACTACGAAGATGCTGGAGTTGATTTACAAAAGGAGAATGTACATGTTTTGAAACTGTGTACGTCGTACAAACACTTAAAGGGTAACTCCACTTTCGTGGGGAAAAAAATCTGCAAATAAAGAAAAAAACAATATAGCATATACAATTGCGTTACAAATCATATTGTGATTAAATGTTATTAAAAATTACCTTTCCTTTTCAATCTGCAGCTGTTGTAATTTTCTGAAAATGCAATGCACTATGGCTACCTGGAGCTGTCCTGTACACAGAATGTGTACTGATCACACCCCAGAAACATTATTTCCTGCTTGTGTGATTGGCTCACCAATTTTCTCTGCTTAAGATACAAGTCCGATTTTTGGCATCCTCTGCAACAAATATGTAATTTTTGGTGAGATACTCCCAATAGGAACATGTCTAAAGGGATGCAGGCCCAGCAGAGTTCCTCATTGGAGCCCTGCAGCTGCCACAGCAGATAGAACATTATGAAACCACTCCCATTTAACTCACTCAGCCCAGAGGAACAAACAATGATTTCTTCAGAATAACAAAACTTAGGAATCTGTAACACAGTTTGCTAAAATCCCTGCAATGTATAGATCACCCAGAGGGGAGTGTTTTTTTTCTCAACAAAAGTGGAGTTCGGCTTTAAAAACAAAATTCTATTTTTTTTTTCCCTTGAATAACGCTTACATAACACGAACATAGGCTCACTTTATTCACTAAGCCTACTGATTCTGCTAAGGTAACCTTTTCCACCCCTTTTAGTAAGTCAACCCCAAAGTGGGTGGGGAGGACAATGATGGGAGTAACTATAATTCAGCATAAGTTATTACTTTTTCTGCCTCATTACATGCTCATTGGTACTGCTAATAGCTTGTAACAGTACATTTTGGCTTAATAGCAACTAGCAACTATTAATATTACTATTATAATGATTGATTTAATTTCTTTTAAATTAACCAACATTTCATGTACAACTATAGCTTTTCTGCAATGTCCAGAGCCCCTAAAATCAGGCAGTGATCATGATTTTAGGGTCTTTTTGACATTGCCGAAAGGCCGTAGTTGTACCTAAATTTCAAATGAGCATTGACAAAAAAAAAAAAATGTTCTTTACATAGCTCTTTGGCAGTACTACATAGATAAGATCACAAAGCTATCTACAGTATGTAGAAAAACTAGAACAAAAAGGCATTTACAGTAAGCTGGCTGTTGATAGATCATTATTCTTTTCATCAGCCAGCTGGCTGAAAAAAAAAATGGATGCAACCATCCTCATATTCAAGGTGGATGAATGAATCCTTCCTACCATGTCATTGTATTCTGCAGCTCTGATCAAATAAAACATTTTCAACATTCCCATTCAAGAGAATCTGATCATTAGATCGACTCATTTCTAACAGGAATGGTCATAGATGGATTGAAATTTCGCTGGTCCCTACTGAACTGGCAGATCTTTGATTTATGGCCAGCTCAAGTCATATCAATAGATGATGATTTGGTCAAATATGACTAATGCAAAACAGTTTGCAAACTGTAGCAACCCAAATCAACAAACAAGCGTTCATCTAGGTATTCTGAATGCTCTAAACTGATTAATGGTAAACTGGTTTCCTGCTATGGTTTAAAAAACGTTGACGATCACCTTATAGTCAGGATGCACACTTTTGTGATGCATTATCACAACACATAACGTTCATTTTGATTAGGCTTCCTTTTTTTTTTCCAATTCAACGTACCACAAACCACAGCTGGTTCCTATCAAACCGTGGTCATTTTGTGATGCATTAGAGATGTACATTGGGGTGGCATACAAAATGAATGAGATTGCATAGCATTGGCAGTATGTGAATTATAGTACGTTGTGTTACCATTCACTTTTAATGGCACTGCAAAGCAGTGGGGTATGTGTGAATTTTGCCCCACATTACTCCAATGCAAAGATATAAATCTGACAAACTCTGAAATGAGTTTGTATGAATTTGCTTGGTATCGCATATGTCTTTGCGATAAGTCTGAGCTATTATTATGGAGTTTAGTCATTCTGAAAAGTACTTTACATAACCGCTAGGCAATTTCGTTTCTTATAAGAAAAAATCAAAATGATGAAATACACAATGTGTTTAAATAACCAACATGCTTTAGCAGTATGTTAATACACACAATATATTAGAATAAGTTTTGCTCAATTCCTAACAAACTTTAATATATTTCCCCATTTGTTTTAAAATTTGTATATGAAATAGTTATTAGATTGGTATCATTGTTTTAGCAGGTTTCATTTTATGCAATTGGTCAGACATCCACAAGATGGGGCCAAACAGAAATTCATAGGCTATAGGCCCTTATATTTATCACATCACATCTCATCTTATTTTTATATTTAAGTTTATTTTTTTATTTTAGCTCTTATTTCAGTAATATTTTATGTATTCTTAGGTAGCCCATTGTAAGACTTATCTGCTGGTAGTTTAATATATGAATTGGAGATCATTCTCACGCCATTAGCGTGATCCAATTCCACATAGAAAAATGGACAGAAAGGGTGGATGTGACCATGCCTCCTGATGACGTCTAGATGAAAAACTGCGTAATGCCGGTAGATTAATATATGACCTGGAGATCATTTTCTCTCCGTTAGCGTGATCTAATTCCACATAGAAAAATGGACAGAAAGGGTGGATGTGACCATGCCTCCTGACGACGTCTAGATGATAAACTGCGTAATGCCGGTAGATTAATATATGAATTGGAGATCATTTTCACTCCGTTAGCATGATCCAATTCCACATAGAAAGATGGACAGAAGGGGGGGGATGTGACCATGCCTCCTGATAAAAGTCTAGATGATAAACTGCGTAATGCCGGTAGATTAATGTATGAATTGGAGATCTTTTTCACTCCGCTAGCATGATCCAATTCCACATAGAAAGATGGACAGAAGGGGGGAATGTGACCATGCCTCCTGATGACATCTAGATGATAAAATGCGTAGGGGCGGGCTCTTTGGTCATGCAGTACGTCACGTCCATCCAGTGGAACGCACGCCGACTCTAGAAATCACGGAGCAGTGGCATCTCTTGAGTTGCATATCAGCAGATCATTCCCCGTGCCTGGGTAAGGCACCTTGTTTGTGAGTGCATATCTTTCCTATTTTAAATGCTCATTTTAATAAACTTTATTGCTCTATGATACTCCCTTTGATTTTTTTTTCTCCCATGAGCTGGATTCATTGAAGTGCTCTCCATATCTCTGGGCATTGTAACGGCATCCAGAAGCTTGTCAGACCTGCTTAGGTATACACCTAGTGGGTCCTTATCTGCGGGTGAGTGCGCACACTGGTGGGAGCAGACATGGGGGATTACAGTTGATATTTTCTTTAGAGCACCTGTGTATGGGGCACCTGTGTATGGAATGGAGCATACTTGGACTCACATATTGGGCTTTTTATTTATTTTTTCAGTTGTTGATTTCACAGCATTTAAGCATAAGCACTTTTTCATGTATGTGTATTTTTTTATGTATGTGTATTGTACTAATTGATTCAGGTTTTTCACACATTGCATTGCACTTGCACTTTTATATATTAGTAAGGTAACAAAGTTTTTCACTCTCTGCAATTTTATTTCTTATATTTTCCTACTAATCACTGATGGTCAGAGCATTATCTAAGTACGTCACCAGTCATATTCCACTAAAAATGTTACACTGTCTAATAGCTTTAAAAATACTGTTATGTTTGGCACTGCTACATCCCATTCTGCCAAAAATATCACATAATAACAGTAATTTCAGTCTGAGATCCCTGTCGTGCTTTTCCTCAAACTTTCAAAAAAGTACGTTTTCAAAAATCATGTTCTTTTATTTCTCAGTTTAAAATTTCATGCCACCTTTTGTGTGGGAAAACATAAATGTTTTAAGATTACAATATCAAAAGCCTGTGAAGTGAGGAAAGATTTTCTGTTAGGGCTGGTAAGGGAAAATAAACACTATCTTTGTGGGGTATTCCCAACCCTGGCTGATATGCAAAGTCAGTTTCAGCAACTGGCCTGAATTATATGCTCCACTGGTGTGAACATATACACTGAGCTATACATGTGTATGTATATACTGTTCATAATGTAAATGTTTAGAATGCTAAATCCAATAATTCAAAACAAAAAAAAAATGTTAACTGCCGTGCTGTAAATGATATAAATGCAGAAGTTTCTTAAGCTAGCATTGTAGGAAAACATTAGAATTAAGGGTACACATGAATATCAGATGACAGACGTTTGATTTGGCGATTTTCAGCAGGTTGCTCTCAAATTGGTTGGTCACTCACTTACATGGGAATAGTTAGTCAAACAGGTTTGAAAGGCTGCCTTGCAATAACATCACATAAATCAGTGAACTCTGTTTGCAGAATCCAAGGTTTGTTTAAATGAGCAAGAGGCACCAACATACAGACATCAAAATGAACCTTGACACGTTTCAAACATTAGGTGCTTACTCATAACTCATATAGCGTATGACCTAATGGGCAAGCATCTCCAGGAGCCACAGCTTAGTGTCTGTAACCCTAAAAAAAAAAGATCAAAATGGATCCTGTTTCCTAAAAACATGTTATACAGCACAGTGCTTGTGCTGTGTAATGTTCCCCTTGTATCATCTAAAATATCTGGTTGATCCTGCCTGGTTTTGCCCCCTCCCCTGTAAACTGACCACAGTATATCATGGCTGCCGGGCCCTGACACCATGGTCAGTTTAAGTGCCTCCGTCATCCGCAGCTCTCCTCTGTCCTCCTCTCCTCTGTCCTACCTGTCTGTCAGCTCCTACCAGTGCCTCTCTGCTCCCCACCCCACTGCTATAAAATGATGTGATGTTCATACCATACCCTCTGTTAGATAACAACATGTGCCCCACTGTATATGTTTTATAAAAAATATGACGATTTCTACTTTATTTCAGAGCACCTTCCGGCACTCACGTGACTGCTCACCTCGCTCCTTCCCTCCTCCCGGCTGACATCAGTGGGAGTTCCTGGCCCCTCCCACTGTAGCTGTCAGCCTGGGAGAGCAGAGAGACGAGCAGTCATGAGAGCACCAGAAGGCGCTCTGAAATAAGGTAAAAATCGTCATATTTTTTAAAGCATATACAGTGGGGCACATGTTGTTGTCTAACAGAGGGTATGGTATGAACATCACATAGTGGCTTTACAACCACTTTAAGCTGGCTATATATGGGCCAGTTTTTTTTTTTTTTCCACGTTAAAACTGACCCGATTCTCCCATCTACACATTTGATGTGGATGGGAGATTCCTCCCTGCTGCGCCATTGTATTCTGACAGTGAAGAGACTTACCTTCCATCAGAACACACTGATCAGCACTGCAGTCTATTGCCTGCAGTATTGATCTAGCTGCTTTTATCTGACAGGGCGGTTGAACCACAGTGGCCACTCATGGATCTAAATTTGACTGGTCCCTGCTGAACCAGCCAAGTTTTAATCCATGTATTGCTTAGTTTCCATTTAGTTTTCTTAGTGAAAGTGATAGAAGGCATCCCTTATAACAGCAGGAATTCAAAAGCATATCTTAGGCAGCCCATAAATAGAATTTTTTTTTTTCAACCAGCAAAAACTGACCAGATTTCCCCTGCAACACATTTGAGGTGGATGGGGGAATCCTCCCTGTTGAGCTATTATATTTTGACAGTGCAGAGACTTCCCTACCATCAGAATATACTGATCAATGTTGCAGGCTATAGCATGCAGCACTGATCAAGTGGGGAGAAACCGACAAGGCAGTTGTGCAGAAGTCGATTAGAAGATTGACTTCTGTACAACCTCCCTGCCTATACATGGATTGAAAATTGGCTGATCCATATATGGCTGGCTTTAGAAAGGCTGCCTTGATTGCTTTGCCCCCCCCCCCCCTTCACTGGCACTGATAAGCCATTAATTGTTCTTTGTCCCCAATTCAGCCCACATTGCTCTCCCCTGTAGATGAGCAGAAATTATAAATTAGTAGAGAACTCTCTGGATTGCTGCCATAAAAAATCACCTTTAAGCTTAGCTGGTAGAACAATATACCTTAATAGAGTGCTCTATGGATTGGATTGTCTTCCAGGGGGATGACCTCCATAGAAATCATTTGTAAGCTCAGCTGGTACAATAGTACACCCTAATAGTGTGCTCTATGTATATACACACTGCACTGTCGACTACACTATAATAGCTATAGATGGCATACAGAAATCCATGTATGGCCAAAATATTTCAATCAATGAGAACAATTTAAAGACCATCCATACGAAAAAAAAAAACTAAAGCAATAACACACATACAATAGTTCAATATTACTTGCTAACATTTTCCTGCATGTCAGAAATCTTTGTAATAGTTCCAAAATGTTTCTATTTCAACATGGTAAATGAAAAGATCAAATATGTTGCTGCAGGTAAAGATAAGCATCACCTGTGGATCTGACAAGGTATTCAAGGTTAGGCAGCCCTAAGAAGTTTAGGAAGCTTCGTCTTTTTTAAGTTTTAAAAGATTTTATCCATATACCAATAAGGCAAAAATCTGGCAAGCTTTTGGATCATACGGATAGCTTCCAAACAGCCTTCACATTATTGCATGAACCATGCCATCCACTTAAAGGCTAGGTTCACTTTTTAGGGGAAAAATAAATGCATATATTTTTTGCAGAAAATATTTTTTTCTTACAGAAGCCTGCAAAGCATTGCGCCCGAAATCCAATGATGTGCAATGTTAGGCACCGGCAGAAACTTACTTCAGCTTTCTTGGTCATACTTCTGTATGAACTCTCTCTTAGAAAGCCGGAAAAAGTGCTAATGACCTACAAGGTTGCTCATCAGTATCCCCACAGTCTATTGAGAAAAACAAAAAACACTTTCTGTGTTTCTATTTTTCTATGAGAACTACAAGCCATCTGTCACTGTGGAAGATGGGACTTGTAGTTTCTTCATTCACAGATTCCTGTGAATGAATTTCACGGCTGTGTAGGCAGAACCCCACACAACTGCACTGTTTTTATATTATGACTGCGGATGTGGGGAGAGGATCCCCTGCTGTTTTTACAGTGGAGAGTGAGCGGGTGAACTTAGCCTTTATTGTCCAAGTACCTACTGTATATGTCAAACTTCAAATTCATTGACCCTATTAATTAATCTAATCAGGACACTGTATGGGTGCCTTTACTGGGTTTGTAGACATGAGCAAACATTAGATTTTTAGATCTGTTCAGATTTTTAAATATTATCTATCAATAAAGATTTCTCTTTTTCTAAAACTGCAAGGACTTGTAGTATGAAAACAAGCTAAACTCACTGATCCTATGAACTAAATCAAGAATCATTTGTTGTCAGTGCTCACAGCATATGTATAGCCAAAACGTTTTTTTTTTCAGCTTTGCATAGAGTAGGGAAGGGTTAAAACTCCTGACCATTTAAATTTCCCTTCACTTACAAGTATATAATGAAAGGCTCTGCCAGGCTGGAAACAAATGGATCGAATAGATTAGATAGGTCCTCATATTACACGATTTTGATAAATCTAAAGTTGATTGTACAAAGATTTTAATGTGTATGGTATTCCCTAGACACCTATCAATTGAACAGGAGTCCCCCTGGGTAGATGTCTCCTCACTTTTTGTTCAGGTGTAAATTGTAAAAGTTTGGCTTTAATATCTCTTCTTATCTAAGTGACAAAGGTCACCAGGACAAATAAAGTGGGTTCATTTCCCAATCTATAAAGCAGGGACAGGAAAAAAAAAATCTTAACAAAGGCTCTAAACCCTACTTGATCAAAAACGAATATAAAAAAAAAAAAAGGTTTCGGCTATACACTCACTTTTAAGGAATCATGTTCTGAGATTCTGACCGGCTTCTGACAAAAATAGATTCCTGTCTGTTTCTGACTTCAGTACTGTGAGCTACTGACCTGAAGCATGCAAAAAGATTACAAACCGAAGTGAAAAGCCAGAGAGCCTGCATTGTTTCAAGTCAATGACTTATCATTTGTACCAACATTATTTTAGTCATGGATCAGCATTTTCAGAAGGGGAGGTTAGCAATTGCAGCCTCCACAATTTTCCTTGCTTCATAGGATCATTGGAATTTCATAGGATGGTGTGTCTTTGCCTGCCTCCATCTTTTTGTGTGTACCTACGCTATTTAGTTTGAATTATATTCAAAGCCAATCTATTTTTACTTTCTTAGTATAGTAAACCACCCAACTTCACAAACTCTTTGACTGGTGAGTTAAGTTGACCGCACACTGATCAAAATGTGGCTGGTTCAGTAGGAACCCACCAAATTGTGATTCATGTATCTAGTAATCGACTTCTGTACAACCAGCTTGCCAGATTTTCAGATTTTTCCCAAGCTGTCAGTGTGGGTGGGGGACTCCTTGGTTAAAAAAAAAAATTATTAATGTATGGGCTGCCTCAATTTGATTTGTTTGTAACAGACCATTAAAGCTTAACTCCACTTTTGTTGAGAAAAGACTATTCCCCTCTAAGTGATCTATGTACATTAAAAGGATTTTAACAAACTTTTTTGCATATTCCTACCTTTTGTTATTCTGAAGAAATCATTGTTTGTTCCTCTGTGCCTCTGTGCTGAGTGGGTCTAATGGGAGTAGTTTCATAAGTATCTATCAGCTGTGGCAGCTGCAGGACACTAATGATGAAATCTGCTGGGCGTTCATCCCTTTAGACGTGTTCCTATTGGAAGTATCTCTCCAAAAATGACATTTTTATTGCAGGGGATGCCAGAAATCTGACTTTTATCTTAAGCAGACTTCTGGGACAATTGGTAAGCCAATCACACAAGCAGGAAATGATGTTTCTGGGTGTGGTCAGTACACATTCTGTATACAGAACAGCTCCAGGTAGCAATATTGCATTGCAATTTCAGAAAATTACAACAGCTGCAGACGGAAAAGGAAAGGTAATTTTTAATAACATTCAATTACAATAGGATTTGTGTCGCAATTGTATACACTATATTGTTTTTTCTTTATTTGCTATTTTTTTCCCCCATCAAAGTGGAGTTACCCTTTAAGATCATAAAAAATAGATGGATAAGAGCAACACTCCGGTCTCCACTCTTCCAAGTGTTTTTTTTAAACATCACTTCTATCGCTGCAGTCAAGGTATCTCCACCTAAAAGAAACCACCCCCTCCTTGGGAGGTGGTAGTTTCTCTAGGGTGGAGACACCATGATTGCAGTGATATTTTTGGTGTTTGAATAAAAAACCTTGGAAGAGTAAAAGCAGTAGTAAACTCATTCCAAAAAAGAAAATTCCTTCTGCAAAGCAATGTTATAATGTGCTAGTATGCATACCTTAAAATGACCCCCCCCCCCCCCAGCAGTGCACTGTCACCGCTGACAAGGCTTTTATCTTTACTTGGTCTTCCTTGCTGGTTCGCTGACTTCAGTCCTCTGAATGGAGGAGCCACAATGATGTCACTCCCACATATGCCCACAGGAGTCGCTGTTCATGGATCAGGGCTATGGAGGAACAGCACGGGTAAGCCATTCCTTCAGAGCGCATGCACCAGTGACTTTACTGGTGGCTTCACAAGTAACTATCTCCTAAACTGTGCACATTTAGAAACTATTTACTGTACCTATAGGTAAGACTTAATATAGGCTTATCTATAGGTAAAAATCAGCCAAACAAGGGAGTTTACACCCACTTGAAGACTGTAATGCGGCCTTTATTCATCTATTTTCTACAATGGTGAGCCAGGGCAGGCTTCTGTGAGCTGGTGCCTGTTTTATCCATGGACAGGTGAGAGGAGCAGGTCTCCAGTGGTGCTGGTGGTCTGGAATGTTTCAACTAGATCTAGTTAATAATGTATATATATTATTGTAGAATATTTAGCAATTCTACATATAAAGCTACAAAGCAAATAAATACAATAAAACCAATAACACAAATACTATTAATAGAATTTGAAAAAGAAGAAATGTATTGCTAATGGAATACTTAGATTATTAGTATTATTACTATAATGGATAAAAACTATTATCATGATCATCATTTCTATGGTTATATGTTATTGTCAATGTGCCTCATTCAAATATCCCAGCAGAGAAAGGAAAAAAAACTCCTTATATCTTAAAACTTTATCTTGTAAATATCTAGTGGGATCAGCTAAGGCAAAATGCTTGCTAAGAAGATTCAGTGTTGTCTGCAGATAAAGATAACAAGCGGCTGGCTGTGAAAGTGACAGGGAAGCATCCGCTGTAGAAAGGCCCATTCAATCTGTGTTCCTCTCCCTGTGAGTTTTCTGCAAGCTATGGGTCAGTATGGAGAACAGAAGAAATTTATAGACAGATTTAGCAACTTTGATTTGTTTGCTCAAAGCTGCCACAGGAAGAGTTGTTGAATTGTTTCCAATCAAGGAGGAAGCAGATTCAGATGAATCTAAATTGGAAATTGTTTAAAAGACAGATGCTAAAATCTGGTTGTAGGGATAGTAAATAGATTCAATTTTATTTTACGTAAAAATTTGTATTCTCCCGTTCTAGCAACTCCAAGTAAAGAAATATTTTATTTGTAAATAAACTTCATACAACCTTTCAACATTTTATAATATATATATATATATATATATTTTTTTTTTTTTGTTTATTTATATATACATATATATATATATATATATATATATATATATATATATATATATATATATATATATATATATATATACATATATCTATATATATATATATATATATATATATATATATATATATATATATATATATATATATATATATATATATATATGTATATGTGTGTGCATCATCATCATCATCACTATGATTTCAGCCATTTTAGGTTAAAAGAGGCTTACCAGAGGCTTCCCACAGTGTCCTTCAATGGGATTACAAGACCGCTGTGTATAGGAAAATGTCTCTCTCCAGGACAAGACTTTTATCTTAATTATCTTCAGTTCTCATTTGAGCAATAGCTCTTGTATATAAATCATCTGTCTTTAAAATATAGCCTTATTTTAGCATCAGCATGGGGAAAATATCTTTCTACAAGGTATATTATAACATACAAGGTAGCAAACCTATGATTACGGGGCTTTATTTCCGAAACACTTTAAGCTGTCAGTGTCGAATTCGACTCAGGTGCTTTTCACGATATTGTGGTGTAAAATAAAGGATTTTAACACACTTATAATTTTGTTTTCTGACATGTATTGAATGACATCATACTATTTTTTTCTGTTCATTGATTACTGTATTTGCATGGTGGTATATTTATATCACTCATACCAAATTCTATAGAAGTCAAATAATTATATGAGGCTTTTGGGAAAAAAATGGTAGATCTGAAAATGGACTGTACAGGAGCATTGCCTGGGAAATGTCTCGTTTCATTTTATTCTATAAATGCTGATAGCAATCATGTTGACATGAAAATTGCCAAGATTGAATAAATCTGTGAACACCCTCTTCCACATTGTTATTCATGAAGATGCTTGGAAAATTCTCCTTCATATATAAGAACCAACAAAAATTCACACCCTACATTTTAATAAGCAAAATAAAACAGTAGAAGGGCCTGGAGACATTTATGTTTGCTTTTAATTGGGCCAGATCTCACATTCATGCTTCATGAATTTCATCATAAATTTCTGTTAAACCTTAAATGTATGACTTGAATAAGCTGTCCCAAATCCTCACCCCTCTTGGATTACCTACATTAAATCGGGAATTTTTAAATAGTGCTTGCCTTAATCCATGGTCCGCAGTCTGCTCCTAGCCTGTTCCAGCTGTGATGACCATTCCTCTGGAGCCTCTATTCTTGACATTTTCTGACCAGCTGTGATGCTCCTTCTCTCACCGACATCATAAGGTACAATGTAAAACCGGTGGCTACAGCTGGCCCTGTGTTGTACATGATGATGCAGAGACGAGCCTGCTATTGATGGACCCAAATTATTTACCTGGCCTGCAGTTGGACCCATATACTCTAATGGTGCAAAAAAAAAAAACAGATCCATGATTTGAGAGGATGCTGAGTGTATCTTTTTGTGTCTGTTCCCTACTGCAGTAGTTAATATTATTTGGAACCACTGATATGAGGGTGGGAGTTGCCTCTATAATTTCCAGAACATTTGTTTGCTAATCAATTAATCACAGGGCCATCAATTGTGTACAATACCTTTAAAGAAAACAATTTTCTAAGCGTAAAGCAAAAAATATTTGACAAATCCCATGTAATAATAATGTAGTGTATAAAAGTATTGGAAGGTAGTTTTTTGTGCACTAGTTCCCCTATCCTTCTGGGATTCATTTAGGCCACATGCACAGTTGTGGCTATAGTTCAGCCTTGATCAAGATGTTTTCTTTAAGTTGCAAAAGTATATTAATGTGCACACCATGGCCCTAAGGGATCGAATAATAGATATCTTGACACTTTGAAAATGTACATGTATTTGCTCACACATGGAACTCATAATGTAAACACTCTGATTAAGTTAATGTGGTTGAATGACGAGGCACATAGTTCACTTACACAAATTCTAACAAAGAACTCACACTTTACACAAATAGCTGTGCCGATGAGTGATATGTAGCAGCTACTTATGTTGATCCAGTCCCAGACAACAGCCCTATATGTTCTTTGTTTTGCTCTCCCTTTTTTTCTTCTAAGCCCTGGAGATCAGCAGGGAGAGGGTTAAGGCTGTCAGGTCTTCAATACACGAGGCGGAAATGTGTTTCTGGCTTTTCCACTAATTAAGGCAGTTTTACACTCTGTAGAGTATCATGAACTATTGCTGTTTTTGGTACAGTTTTCCTTTTCCTCAACATTGAACATCTACAAGATCATTTGGGAGCTCTATTAAACTAGCTGAGCTGCCTTTCTTCTCCCTGTAACTCATGCATACTTTGGTCTTGGCTATGGAATGCTGACTAACAGGGAACAATAGAGGCCTTTCAGGACACCAGTGTCTGGCCCTAGAAAAGGGTTCAGATTTAACACAGTCAATATTTACAGCAATGTGGAGCCGATGGCATGAAGACTACTTATAAATTTCAAATTACACTGATTACTATCATTTTATTAAAACATACCAGTTGCTACTTACAAAAAAAACAATGCACACCACATCTAGTTTGTTGAGTATTTATTATTCTTCCTTCTACAATTGAACTACATTTAAATGACATCTGTTGTCATTTGGGGACAGAATCACTATAATTATTATATTATAGTTGTAATGATACATAAAGGCATGCTTTTTCAAGGGCCATTAATTCATTTGTTTGTAAAATCGGAATTTTCTGTTTAAATGATCAAGGCAAAATTTTTCAGTATTGAATGTAATTTAATAATATTCTCTTTATTTTATTGAATTGCTTTCAATGGATCTGAATTTGTGTCAGCTGTCTATCAGCTTGTGGTTCCTATATGAGTGCTATTTGTGTGGCCAATTTATATGGTTCCTTCTCTTCTATTATTCCAAAATATTTTAACACTCAATTTAAAAGCCATCAATCAGTGTTCAGCCAAGAAACTTTGAAGTAATGTGCTTTTTTTTTACTATCAAAATGCATAAAAAACAAAGCTGCAGTAACTAATCGTAACCAGTTAACGCATGCATTCACCTAACTGTAATAAACTGTTGGATTATAATCTTTGATTCGTTTATATAACATACTGTACATGAGTGCTATTTGTACTCAGCAATAGTCAATTTAGAAAGAATTCCTTAATTAATTATTTGTCATAGACGGCTATGTTGTGTATATCTCATTGTCTGTATTACAGCTGAACTCTAAGGAAATTTGAAAAGCCTCCATCCAAAGACATGCTGGTAGGTTAATTGGATCCTGTATGAAAAATTGGCCCTACTATGTGTATGTATGTGAGTTAGGGACCTTAGATTGTAAGCTCCTTGAGGGCAGGGATTGATGTGAATGTGCAATGTATATGTAACGTGCTGCGTAAATTGACAGTGCTATATAAGTACCTGAAATAATAATAATCATTTATTCCAGTTATTTACTAATTAAAAAATAAAGTCACCTCTGTAACATGTTACATGTACCATTCCTATTTAGGATAGAAAAAGTAACATGTTCCATTTCCTGCCCTCTCCTACTGCCCCCCCCCCCCTCTACAGCAGATGGGGATCTTTTCTCTGTATCCGCTGTCAAAATTTAAAAGCAGCTCCACCCAAATGGCCATGTGATTCACTTACAGAGTTCTGTGAATTAATGAACTACAAGTATCTTCGGGCTCCATGGCTGATGGCTTGTAGGGAACTGTGAAGGAGCTGGTGAGCACTCTCATAGTTCATTCATTCTTCCTGCCATCCAGTAACTGCCCTATTTTGCAATTCGGCACTGCGTGATTTTAACGGACAATTGTGCGGTCGTGCGATGCTATACCAAAACAAAATTGACGTCCTTTTTTTCTCACATATAGAGCTTTATTTTTGGTGCTACTTGATCACCTGTGCGATTTTTATTTTTTGCGCTATAAACAAAAAAAGAGCGACAATTTTGAAAAAATAACAATATTTTTCACATTCTTTTATATGAAAAAAAAAAAAAAAAGTAAAAACAAAATTTTTCAACATTTTAGGCTAATTTGTTTTCTGCTACATATTTTTGGTAAAAAAAAATTGCAATAAGCGTATTTTGATTGGTTTGCGCAAAAGTTATTGCGTTTACTAACTAATTTATGTCATTTTTATTGTTTTTTTTAACTAGTAATGGCGGTGATCTGCGATTTTTTTTGCGGGACTGCGACATTGCGGCAGACAGATCGGATCCCTAACTGACATTTTTTACACTTTTGGGGGTACCAGTGACATTACTACACTAATCAGTGCTATAAATATGGACTGTTACTGTAAAAATGACACTGGCAGGAAAGGGGTTAACTTTACTGGTGATCTAGGGGTTAAGTGTGTCCCTAGGGGCGTGATTTTAACTGTCAGGGGGCGTGGCTTGTGAAGTAATCACAGAAACATGCGATCCTATATAGCAGGATCGCATAGCCTCTGTGATTACTTCCGTGAGAATGACAGACGGCTGTGTTTACATCAGCCGTCTGTCCTTCTCTCACAGCTGCGGCAGATCACGAGTGGCCGTCGGCCATCGGAGCTGCCAGTCACACGCGCTAACTCCCCAGCTGATGAGCGGGGGTGGGAGCGTGCCTCCGGCGGTGTGCGATCGCCCCCTAGCTCCTCCCAGGCGAGTGCCATACATGTACGACGCTTTGCCTGGGAGCGCCAGACTGCCACCGTACAACTGCAGTGGGCGGTCGGCAAGTAGCTAAAGAAGATCTAAAGCTAACATAGCCAGAACCACTTAGTATTATTATAATTATCATTATTATTATTAAACAGGATTTATATAGTGCCAACAATTTGTGCAGCATTTTACAATATATTTGGTATAGAGTAAGGAAGGGTAAGATTTTTTTTTCATCTCCCCAACATGAGGTCCTTTTTATACAGCCTTCTCTTCCAGTGACAACTGAAAATATTACATTTTTTTCTCCCTTTTAGTCTGAATGCTGCTCAAGCAGAGCATGTTCCTGCTGATTTTGCAGCATTTTTTCAAAGAGTTTTTCAGACAAATTACAGGAATTTTACAATTGTTTTTGCATGTGTGTCAAGCTTCAGGAGTTTGTTTCCTGGGTTGGACTGGGCAAGGAGGGAAGTGCAGTTCTTTAGGAGGAGAAGAATTCCTTAGGCGTAAAAACATGCACAAAAGCATGTATTGTGCATATACAGCATTACCATTAAAGTCTAGAAACCAAAATAAAGCCCATGCACTTTTTTGAACATGGGGTTTAAAAAATAGTGCAATTATGGGAACACGGACAATTGGAAAGAAAAGGATTCTACATAGTCAAGCATAGTAAGGTAGATTCCAGTGTAGGGAAAAACAAAAAAGTGTGAATGGGGTTAAGTCTAAAATCGAGAGGGTGAAACTCCCCTGTGAAGGCACAGACAGCAATAAAACATGACAGAGGTTAAAACCCCTCTCTACTCTGTCCAACAAAAAAAAGTTTGGGCTTTAGAAGTACTTTAAAAACTAACTTTAGCAGTAACACATATGCGTCAATATGCGCTTGCATACATCTTTAGTATTGCTATATTTATTTCACTTCAATATGCTTAATAAAAAGAGTCTTCATTTAAGTAACAGTAAATGTGAATTATGCATTGTGTTGATACACACATTGCACTGAAAAAATAGAGCTATACTGTTTTTCAGCACAAATAAATGTGGCACAATGCAATCATGTGAATTACGCTAATTGTGAAGGATTGTATTTATAGTGTCTATGCCTTGGGAATGTGTTGACCAACATATCTTAATACATAAGTTATGAAATGGCCTTCACAACCCTAAAGTGCTTTGAGTCAAGTAAACCTCTGCCTCTCCGACACCTCCACTTCTCTTTTACATGTAAATGTTGGTTATGTGTTTGACAGAGGGACTGACTAACTATTTAGGCCTGAATTTATCTTGATATTGACTTCCAAGAGGGAGGGGCAGCGCTATAAGTCAATAAGGTGCTAATGCATTGCTGTCTAACAAGAAACTACTGTATTGTTATCGAACAGCGAACTCTGAAAGGAGGAAAGAGCAGAGTGATAATCTCTTTAATGTGCTGCAGCTTCGTCATCACAGTCTGGAGTGAGCCCTAAATCATCCCTCAGCTGCGTCTACCTAGTCTACAGAGATATCCCAGGAGTGCTGGACTTTGTGGCTTTTAAAATATTTTGGCAGGCAAAATAATTCTCGCTTCCCTTATTTACACTTTTGGCTGTCTCTTAGAGCTATGTTTTTCAGTTCTGTTTTGTTGAAGTGGCAAGCCTTACTACGAGGAACCCCTATAACTGCATCCTATATAAAGAGTACCCAGACCTTGACAGGTCTGTGGAGGTCTATAAGTTTCTTTTTTTTTATTTTCAATCATTTTTATTGACAAAAATGTGTGATCAGTTATGACACCAACCATTTGGTGGTGTGACACTTTGGTTGAGAGCACAAGCAGATGTGACAGGTAGCATTCCCAATATGCTCGGAATGTAAATGCTTTTTGATAAGTTTGGTTCTGCTTTGAGCAAAAAACTCATTAGACTTAGAATGTGCTTATGCGGTATAGAGTGTCATCCATTAAAAAAAAGAAGAATCTAAAAGAAGAGAGAGAGTAGTCCAGGAGGGCGGAGAAGGGTGTGAGGGATGTGCTTGTAAGGATGGAGAGTGACCTGGGAATGTGGGCATTTCCTGTCCATTGGTAAAAGAGTGTTTCTATGCTGCTAATGTTCAAGGAGTCAACAATCTATTACCTTGTTTCCACTGAGCGAATCAGTTCGGGTGGGGTCGGTTCGGTACGGTACGCTATTTTGAGTGTTTCCATCATGAAAAAGGCCCATACAACCAAACCGCACCATTCCTGGTCCTCCTTCAGATGTAGGGCCATAGAAAATGGTATGGTACGGTTAGGGCGGAGCTACTGGTGTCACACAATACATTCCCCTGATTGGCGGACAGGAAAACGTCAATGCTCATGTCAAATGAAAGAGCAAAACTAACACCACGTTTAGTGTAAACCCCGCATGGCCCCTGGCAGTCTGACTTGCAGTGGAAACGCTCACCTGAATAGGCCGGAACCATTCCAACCCTTCCAAACTGTACCGACCCGAACCGTTCCGCTCAGTGAAAACGAGGCATAAGTCTCCAGGTAAAAAGAGAGTGACCCAAGGTTTCAAGTCTACAATGATTTATATTAAAAAAAACAGAAAGTTATTGCATTTAATTGCAGCTACAAACGCTCAAAAGATCAAAGAAAATTTGAGCCAAAGTAAAGCTGTTTCTGAGAGGAACCAGTCAGTGCCTTGTATAATTTTATTTATCAGTAAATGATAAATGAAAGGTTTTAGTTTGTATGTGTAGCATCTCAATTATAATATCATTCTAGCACTATATCATGTATTTGAAGTCAAGAAAATCTAAGTTTAAGCTAACTGGTGTTGAACAGCAGAAGCCTAAGAGAGGGGACCCCATATACAGAGAAATAATGAGTTTCTAGCTTGCTCCTGCTCTGAAAAACCCTTAATAACAACAACTGAAAATAAATACTGAGTTATAGAAACAAGTAGCTAGAAATAAATGTGAAAATGTCTTAGAAGCAACTCGTAACAGCACATTTCAAGAAAAAAATGGCCCGTGGTATAGTTTTTACACATTGTTGACTTCCATCCCACTACTGCCTCTAAAAATTTTTGCAGTCATCTATTCCTCAGCCCTTTCCAGCCTGAAATGGCTGACATCATAAAACAATATCATGTGCTCAATCATCTGAAATATCTCCTATGCACACATATTTAAAGGTTATTAATAGTGCAAGGCAGTGTGTTTTTGTTGCGTCTTTAATCAGGCTCTTGCTCCACCACTTAGAATGTTTGAAATTTTCCTTCTCTAATCTATATTTTGAATCAGCTTATGGACCATTATTCAGCTTGATTCATTATACATGTTATTTTCTAAACACATTTGCTTCTGGAAAATGCCAGAGGATAAAATAGAATCCTACGAGATGAGGGTAACAGATTACTATACTTAACACAGACCCAGCTCTATCCAACTGATACCATCAAAGAACTTGAAATAAAAGAAGCCGTTTTGCTGCTCTGCTTCACTTGCATAGCATGCAGCCTGCTATTTCAATGCACATTTTCTGAAATTCTTGCAGACATGTACAAACAACTTTCAGCTGCTTCCTTCTACTATAACTTAAAAGGTGGGGAATTACAGCTGGAACCTTTAACATGTCAGGACATTATAGAGATGATAGTTGCTGTCACTTTTTAAATTAAAGGTCCTTGAGCACTTCACGGAAAGCCGCAATCTGTGTGCTGTGCCGTAATGTTTTTTCGGACAATCTATTACAGAACTGGTATTACACAGCACAGGTAGGCGCTTAACATTCTTATGTTATTTGGACAGGAATAAACAAATACAGATCTGACTGGGGAGTAGACTTAGCTACTTCCTGTCATCCGTGCCACACAAAATAGAGGCAGTTGGAAAAGATTAGTGCAATTGAACCATAGATTAAAGAGCAAACATGGTTCTGACAGTGATGGGATTTCTGGGAGTAGGAGATGATGCCCTGACGTTACCTGCCTGTCAGTAAGAGCTGTCAAAGTGCTGTATCACTAGAAAAACTCACTGACAAAGAAAATACCAATTCTCGGCTAGACCTTGCTACATTATCCTGTCACCGATTCATCATTGCTTCCTCTACACTTTAAGTGTTTTTTTTTTTTTTTTTTTAAAGGTTCATGCTGTAGAAAATTGAACTAATGGCATGAATATATAGATAGCACAGCAAGTTAAACTAAGAAGTGCTTAATTTGTCTCAGCACTAAAAGAAAAAGAAAAGTGTATCTACGGCCAAAACTTTTTTTTTTTTTGTTTTGAATAGCACAGGGAATGGTTCAAATCTGTGTCCCTTTTATAAGCTGTCGGCGTCCCATTGGATAGATTTTACTTTCTGTCCTGAAGAAACAGCAGGAAATCTCTCCGAATTAAAGGGAATTTTGCTCTTGGAATCTATGCGCACACTCTAGGCAACAGAAAAAATGTCAGAACAGAAAAAAGCAGCATAAAAAAAACACTCCGGGGGAGAATATTGCACAAGCGTTTAGGTGTGTTTGCATTTATAAACATTTTATCAGAAAACACAAAAAAATACTAGAAAAATATGTACACTTAAAAACACTTGACGCATTTAGGTGCATTAAGCGCTTTTCTGCCCGAAACCTTTTAAAAATGCAATTATGATGTTTTTTTTTCCAGCCTGTAAATGCTTCTCTACAAATATGCCTGTAGATACCCAAATGTGCATTGACTCATAGGCTAACACAGTGTTGCTTCTATGGGCTGCAAAAAAACAAACAAAAAAACAACCACCTGTATAAGCAGCATTTTCTTTTTTTTTTTTGCCTAATGTGCATGGAGACTTAAAGTAGAACTTTAGGCAAAACTTTTTTTTTTTTCATTTTGGACAGAATAAGGGAGCAACCCTCCCTTATTCTATCCAAAATGAAAAAAAAAAAAAGTTTTGCCTATGGTTCTACTTTAAGTCTTTATGCACACTGGGCAACAACAACAAAACAATCTTCCAATAGGGACACTAGTTCTGGTGACCTGTCAGTTTTTTTTTTTTGCCATCTTTGTCCCATTGCAGAGATTTCCCTTCACTTCCTGTCCCATAGCCAAACAGGAAGTGAGAGGAAATCCCTGCAAATTAGGGGGATTTCTTGAGGACCCCCAGGTCACCAGAATTAGTGTCCCTATTGGAAGATTTCCCCCCTATAAATTTTCTGGGGACCCACATTGTGGGATTTTCTTTTAATGTTAATGGCAAACAGGATAAATAGAAAGGTTGAATCTCCCTAATAGTGGCACAGACAGACTGATTGAAATATAGCAGGCCCCTACTGAACCAACCAAATCTATGGACAGTTGTCACCCAAAGACTTTATGTGTGAGGGAAAATAGTTAGCAAAACAAGTAGAGAGGGTGAATTTGTCCATTGGGCACACAAAGATAAAAGACTAAACACACGTCAGGGGTTCAAAGATGTCCACTTTTTCAGGGTTTGAAATATTGGTTCTAATTCAAAAGTGGACTCAGGGGGTTGTGAGGATACCACATAGTTATGTACAATAAAAAGACACGCTCTGCAGCAAACCCTGACTACATCTTTGATTTGAACCAGTATTTAAATGCCTAATGAAGGGGGTATCAAACTCCAAAATGTGTTGGCTACAAATATGGATTCTAGTGGGATTATTTTAATAAACTAAATAATCTCAGCAACTTTTAGGTATAGCATCTATATTTTCCTTATGCTTTTCAAATCTATTTGAAGGGCTCTCCAAGACCCTCTTGCATGAACCAGATGCCTACCGAGTGTTACATAGTGATATACTCGTAGCCATCAATTGCATTTCACCCATGGAATTAGACTCATTCTGGGGATTTAGTAACAGCTAATCACCCTTGAAAACTGTATCCAAAAAATCAAAAAACGACTATAAATACATAGCCGACAAAAACACTAAGCAGCTGATTTTCTCAAACTGGAGAGTGCAAAATCTGGTGCAGCTGTGCATGGTAGTCAATCAGCTTCTAACTACAGGTTGTTCAATTGGAAGCTGAATAGTTTCTATGGAGAGATCACCAGATTTTTCACTCTCCAGTTTTAGTAAATCAACCCATAAGACTTTAAATTCATATTTTTTGAGTGAATTTTCAAATATCTTCTTCATCCAGGTTCACAAACAGGCACCAAATACCCTTGCTGAATCCAGGTCTGCTACAGCATGATTCTTCTTCCCTCCCTCTATTAAAATATAGGGATAAAAGTGATTGGATTTAAAAATGTTCCCCTCTTCAAATTTTCAACCATGTGCGTTTTCCTTCCTGTGTCACCTGTCTGCTCTTTGGGCAGAAGTACTTATGCTGATTTTCTGTCCAATGAACAGGCTGGTGGTTGAGACACTGGAAACCACAAAGGTGAATGAAAAGTGGCAGGTGAAACAATTCATATATATATGAAATTTCACTGTTCATCATTTAGCTATTTGCCTGTAGTACTTCTTTAAAAGGTCACATGACTAGAAATTGCTCCTCTACATCATCCAGTTTCATCAGTTTGACATTTTATAGTGGGGTGGGGTCCCATAAATACCTGAATACTTTAGTTTATCATGAAAAATATTGTTATTTTCAGTATGTGAAAAACAAGTAAAAATGCTAATTTTTGGTAATGCGTTATTTATTCAAGCTCAGTCTTTTTTGAACTTAGCATGAAAAAAAACTGTGCTTTTGTATGTAAATTTGCACCTGCTATTTCCTACAGGGTTTGTGAGATGTAGCTTGGGGCAGTCATTAACATCTTAAGACAATTACTATTATTTCATTATTATTTCATTAATGCCCCAATGATTATTTAGGTTGTTTTGAATCAACAAAGCAAGTAAAGAGAAGCACGATCCAAAATATCCAATTAGCATTCTGCAACAAAAGATCATTTTTTGGCACATACTTAACAATAAAAGTAAAATTAGGCAGATGGCAACTGCCAGAAGATTCAACCATCATACAGATTTTCTAAAGTGAAAATGTGGCAAAGCATGTGGGTTCAATCCCTGTGCGTACGTTCCAAGTGCCAGCCTTATCTCTTGAGCAATAGAAATCAAGAAAATTATTCCAATAAAATCGATTGCACCCCCATGATTCATCATTCAGTGGATGAATCACCACAGGTCAATGGCATTCCACATACATACATTTTTTTGATGACCTGTTTTCTGTAATGACCTTAAAGTGGAAATCATTTTTTAAGAACGGCACATGTTATATAAGTTACCTACAAAGACAAGCATCCTATGGTCAGATGGCTACTGCTTACTATACAAAACATCTCTTCATTGATTTCGGTTTTTCCTGAAGGTGCTATTGTTCTGGCACTGTAACTGAAACATCCCGTTAGTGTACGGTGATGATAGGTTGGTGCTTGCTCTTCATCTAATTGTATTAGATTGGATGAGAGGAGATCTAGTGGTTTACCCATCCATCCTCTCCCCTCATGCAGTCACAGAAAGGCGTACATCCATTGAAAAGAGTGAAAGGCTTTTTCTAAAAGTGGAGAGTGAGCAAGCGCTGGAACAAGAGCACTGTAGGGAGGAGGCCACAGCAATAAACCTATGATTTGCACAGTAAGTACCAGCAATCCAGGCATAGGATGTTTGCCTTTGGGGGTATTTGCACCTATTTGTTTTTTTTTTTTTTAATCTAGTGTTAAATGCAAAGTTAAATCAACTGACTAGACCTTGTGTCTACTCTACAGGTCAGTGGTTTTCCATTTTTAGTACTGTGACCCCAAGAGTTCATAGGGTTAATTACTAAGATGTATGAATACAATTATCTGTGCTAGTTATGTTATCTTACAACCGTTTTCCTAAAATGTTGTAGAGATGTCTAACTATTAAAATCATTTATTTTGTCTGAATTTGTATTTATTCTCAATTATTATTTTCTCTTCACCACTTTTCTGCACTCATTAACAAACTCTTTATAGAACTCAAAGTTATAAGAAGCTGGCAAAATGTGAATGAGTAAAAGCCATGATGATTTTTACATACAACACACCTAACAGAAGAAAATCAATCATATAATGTGCATGTGGTAAATTTTTCTGATCCATTAGATAAAACCTTCAGTGAACGGATAACATCATGTTCCGTGACAGCAAATTGCAAATAACACAACATGTCCTGCTTTAGTGAGTTGACCCCTATGTATCATTTTAAAAAAGAAGCCAAGCAACTCTCAGTTTGCCATTGTTTGGAAAAAATCTCAAAACATGTATTTTTCAATAAAATGCTAAATAAAAAAGACCCTTCTGTTTGGAGAATAAAAATGTATTGTGGGACCCCATATCAGGTCCTGCACAGGCTGCACACCAAGGTTACAGTCAACACACAATGTTCATATTTATACTAATATGTTTTGAACAGTTTTGATGTGTGTGGGTGTAAAAGAAAAAAATCCTGCAAAAAAAATAAATAAATCTAGTCGCCATATCAAGATACCAAGGACTTGCAATCTGTAAAATATTGGATTTGCATTTTTGGGTTTAGAAACACTTTAATTCCACTGCCACTTTCCTATATGAGATCATTTTTAAAATAAGTTATCAACTTTTATTCCCCATCTCCCTGATTTTATTCTGGGTTTTTGAAAATACTGGTGTGGAATGGAGGAGTTATAAGGTGTGCAGCCAAAAAGGAAGTGTATAGCTAGGTGGGTCATAACTAGGCCAGAGAGGATTGAGATTATGACAGATGCATGCAATTTGTATTATGGACCTTGCTCTTGTATTCTTAAATAAAATCAATAGTTCTGGTATATTATTAATATTGCACAGGATTTATATAGCACCCATGGTTTGTACAGTGGTTTACAATACAGAGAGAGACAGTACAGTTACAATACAATTCAACCTAAGAAAGGTAGGAGGGCCCTCCTTTTGAGAGTTTACGATCTAATATTTAAATATATGTGATTTGTGTAATATGCTTATACTTAATGTTTAGGCATCAGGCATTGTATGTATATATATGCCATCACAAACTTTGTAGGTTACCAACTATATAGAGTAGGCAAAAAAAAAACCTCTTCTATTCTAGCTAGTGGCACTCTTTATTTATATGAACAGTTGGTACATTGCTATGTATACTGATATCATCTTAATTGATGTATAGGAGAAGTGGAGCAGACATTCTCGGTGTCAACCCTTCCTGGAGGAAAGAAAAGGAGAACATCCAAAAAATACAAACTGGTTGTCTGTGCGTTCCCTGAAACAATTATCAGCAATGCCTGCTGCTCCCCATACATAATGTTAAAACCAACTCCTCTTTAAAATAGTAAATAGAATTTTGCGTATTACAATTTCTTTGGATTCCACAATAAATATTAAAAATAAATGTTGTAAAGGAATCACATGACCCTGTCAATCATTTTTCATGAGTACATAATAATCTCTTTGCATCATATAGAATTATTTATCAAAGCAAAAGCATATAATGATTTAAATACGTAAAAACAATCTTGACCATCATCACACCTTCACATCCAAGTAAGTTACCTTTATGCAGAGCAATGTAAATGACTGTAAACGGTTTAATCTTTATAGGATCCCCCTGCTGTGTCAGAGATGTACTAGTATGTCATGTAGTGAACCAAATTAACATATTCACAAGTCCAGAGTACTTTTGTAGCGTACTGTCTTCACGCTTATCTTTACTGGATTTGCACCTACTCAGAAGAGATTTAATTAAAAATACCTTTCACATTCTCTGCGAACGTCACAACAAAAAAGCAATTCAAATCTTGAAAGGGGTGATTATACGTGTGTATGAACAGGTGTCTGACAAAGGAAGATATCATAAGCAGGCAAATGATAGTGCTCTCTGTAATTGTTTAAGCAAAGCAATCGAGAATAGATATGTATGGACTAATGCTTTTCAGAAAATGTATAGATATCTGAATTACCCTGCCAAGTACATTCACATTTTTTTCTACAGGAGTTTCTAGAGAATGAAGATGTGATTGTGTAGGACAAATGTTCTACTGGCTTTTCAAAAAAAATTATTTTGTGATATGTTAAGGTTTTGATAAGTGTAGATAAATTTAAAGAGATTGTCTACATTTACTAAAAAATAAAGCATCCTGTTTCTGAGGCACTATGAAGCTCCTTATACACACCCTCCCGCACTGATGTCCTTGTGGCTTGTCCATTGCACTAGTAGTAGGTGGCACCAGTGCCTAAAAAAAAGAGGGCAGAGGATCTAGTTCCTCTGATCTTATTGCTCATGTACTTTCATTTATGTAGTATAAACAAATCCACTTTTATTTAACCACCTCCGTGCCGCCATATCAGAAAGAAAAAAAGGTGGGGAGGTAGATGTGTATTTCTGGAGTGCCATTTACAAACATAACTTAAGTTAACAAACTCAGCAGCTAGCACACTCAAGAAAAGATGTGATCTAAACTATCATTGGACAGCTTAGACTATGGCTTGGTGTATAAAGCCAGTCAGAGTTGCTCTGTACCTTGTGATCACTGTACACCTATCACAGGCATCACAAGTGTAATCAATAGTAGTGTTTACAAACATTCAGCCCAATCACATGGGGGGAATCTCCCCTTCTTCCATTGTGAGTTGGCTGAGTGGGTTAAAACAGCAGGAAGGAGGATTGGCAGATCAAAAGTGAAGGTGAGGGGGTCCTAAAGTGCAGGAGTGTAAAATATCACTTACTTTGTGGGAATGGTTTAACCACTGCTCGCCCAAGCAATTGTTTAAGAAAGTCCTAAATGCCGGGGGGGGGGGTGTGAAGGATCAGAGATCATGTGACCATTGTGATTGGCTGTCACAGTGGTTATATGATCAGACAACATCCCAATGGCTACTGATCTAATGTGGACTGAGAGCAGTCTCTGTGCTGGGAGTGTCCAGTGAGTGTACTCAAATCACAGAGACATCGGCCATACATTAGTGCATATGTGCGGCATGTGGGCGTTAGAGCCCATCTTTTTGACACCGCACATTTGTGTTACATGGACAGCAACAGCAATGTAGTTTTTTTGGTGGGGGAAGTGTAAAATGCCACTGACCACTAATGACTGGGATTTTTTTTTAAAGGTGGGGTGTAAAATGAGACTGACAACCACAAATTTGAGGATTTTCTTTTTATAAATGAGAGACCACAATGACTGTGGGATATTTTTTTAAAAAGTCCAAAAAATTAGGGTATATTTAGGCAAATCTTTTTTCTTTATCTTATTATTCTTTTATTAAAAAAAAAAAAAAAAAAAAAAACAACAGTGGTTATAAAATACCACTGAAAATTATTTAAAATTAATTTGGATACAGTGTTGCATGACTGAGAAAATTTCAAAATACCACAGTACTAAAAACTGAAAAATGGCCTGGTAATGAAGGGGTAAATACAGGCTAGTACTGAAGTGGTTAAAGGAGATTTACAGATATCAGTTTAAAAGGTTAAGAAGCCTTAAACAACTGCATGCAGGTGTGTAACTGGCAAGATTGCCAGATGAAAATAGGAAAAGAAACGATGAAAAAAGAAAACAAATTTGGACACCCACATTTAACCCTTGTTCACCCAACAATGGAGCCATTCTAAATTGGTGTGACTCAAGTTGCTCAGACTTAGAAAAAGGTTCCTGTACTACTTTGGGGCGAATTCATCAAGACATACATTGACTTCTGTTAAAGAAGTCGTATGCAAGCCACGATGAAGTCGCACAGGAATGTCGACTTTAATGTCACGCGACTTTGAAGACCTCCTGGTGTGAACTAGCACTTTAGGTCGGGTAAGCTGCAATGTGTTACATTGTTTTGAGGTTAGATACACTTTAAAGAATTTCTGCATAAGGAGCATATAAGTAATACACTACCAGATACCAGAACAAGCAGAAAATGTAAATCACTATTGTTTAGGAGTATGTCTAAAAAAAAATAACAAATTACCCATAACCCCAACCCACAGTCTTTAATCCTCCCCTACCTGACGCATTTACACACAGGCTATTGGCTAAAAAGAAGGCCTTAATTCTTAACTTCCCCTCGACACTTAACCATTAAGAAGAAAAACATTACTCCTAACACCTACTAGACACTTACACTTATTCCCTAAAGTTTGCACCTAATTCTTAAACAACCAAACACTTAACTTGCCTCAAAAACTAACACTAACCCTTAAGCCCCTTTCACACATACTATTTCATCTGTTGACAGATGAAAAATGGACATCAATGCATTCCTATGGAAAAACGGATGTACATGGTTGATCAATAATTTACATCCATTTTCATCCACTTCCATCAACATTCATTTTTATGAACGGATGAAAGCCCTATTTATAATCCATGAAAAAAAAGGATCTGATGAAAATTGGATGAAAGCGGATGACGACGGGTGTAAGCAGATGACACAGATGACATCATGTGAAAAAATGATGACAAAGGATGAAAAACGGATGAAAAACTGATGACAAAGGATGAAAAACTGATGGTGACTGAAAAAAAACTGATGACAAAAAAACGTGACTGAACTGATGAAATGAACGTATGTGTGAAAGGGGCCTTAGGCCCTGTTCACACTTGTGCATTTTACATCCACTTAAGGCACAGTCAGGGGAGGACTGGGCCAGGGGGCAGGGGGAAATTGCCCCCTGGGCCACTCTGATGCCCTGTAAAAAGGCTGCACCACTTTTGCCACAGACATGCCTAAAGGATTCCTGGTGAAGAGAAGTAAAAAGTCCTCACTGCTGACCTACTGAGTGCAGGATGAAGGACGGAGCGCAGACCCCCCCAGCACGGATGATGTAAACTGTGTCTGAGCAGAGGCCACTCCATGCCCCACTGGAGACTCTCCTCCCCCAACCAGCCCCAACCGAGCTGTCCCAGCTCCCCCCAACTGCCCCCTGCTGGCCAGGTCAGGAACCCAGATTTGGCTGGTGAGTAGAGAGTACCTGGAGCAGGGCTTCAGCCTGGAATGGGGGTCAGAAAGAGGCCAGGAAGAAGGAGAGTGGGAGGGGGGCCGAGTCAATGTACCATGGACTCTGTATTGTACTTGCCCCCTGGGCCAAAAATTGCCAGTCAGCCTCTGGGCACCGTACATTAAAATATATCCTGCTTGCTGCATCTTTGATGTGCTGTCTTGAAAATGCACATTATATAGAGTTCAATGTTTAGGTATATAAAACACGCTGCACAGATGTGAACCAAGCCTAAAAAAACAAAACTAAAAGAGGAAACCCTTACCCTAACACTAAACTTACCCTAACACTAAAAGGTTCATTCCTAAACAATTTTCTTACTCATAAATAAAATCTTTTGCAATATAACTACCTAACCGTGTGCTAGAATTAGCTATGACTAATCTTCACAGGTCCTAAGCCAAAAACCACCTGGGATGTGGACACAGCACAGAGAACTATTGATCTCATTTACAAACACGATTAACAACTTCTTTATGTGAAACAACTTGAGCTTCAGGTGTAGCCGCCATTTAAAACTTTGCCAGTGCATATGTTATCGATTAAAAAGAGTGACAAACTGGCAGAAAACAACAATTTCCGCCCAATAAAAAGTGAAAGGTCCTTCATGCCCAGAGTTGGTATTGCTCCAATGTCAATGATGATGCATATGATTCTCTATCTAACAATGAACAGATTTTATTCCTTCCAGTATTACAACTGCTGGCACACACTGGCTGATCAATAAAATTATATTGGATATATCCCGTCTTCCAAACACAAAGTGCTAATGAAACTCATTTGAATCTTTGCGTCCAAACACTCATTCGCTTATTGTTAATCACTAGCAATGATTGAAAAAGTAGGCAAGTGCAATATGCAGCAATTTAAGACCATTTACCACTTTTCGTAAAGCATGAATGATTATGTAAAAGCTACATTAAATAATACAAATATTTTACTATTTACTCTATGAAACCCTGTCATTCATTTTATTGCTTCCATTATGTATAAGGAATTGTTTACTTAATCACTTCCGGACTGGAAGGATTTAGCCCCTAATGACCAGGTTATTTTTTGCAATTCGGCACTGCGTTACTTTAGCTGACAATTGCATGGTTGTGCGACGCTGTACCCAAATAAATTTGATTTCCTTTTTTTCCCACAAATAGAGCTTTCTTTTGGTGGTATTTGATCACCTCTGCATTTTTTTTTTGCTCTATTAACAAAAAAAGAGCGTCAATTCTAAAAAAAAATAAAACAATATTTTTCACTTTCTGCTATATAACATTCCCAATAAAAAAAAAAAAAAAAAATCAAATTTTTTCATCATAATAGGCTAATTTGTATTCTGACACATTTTTGTTTAAAAAAATCCCACTAAGTGTATATTGATTGGTTTGCGCAAATGGTACCGCATCTACAAACTAGGGGAAAGATTTATGTAATTTTTATTTATTTGTTTTTTTACTAGTAATGGCGGTGATAAGCGTTTTTTAGCGGGACTAGGACATTGCGGTGGACAGATCAGACCCCTAACTGACGTTTATGACACTTATGACATTACTACAGTAATCAGTGCTAAACATATGCACTGTTACTGTACTAATGACACTGGCAGGAAAGGGTTTAACACCAGGGGTGATCAAAGGGTTAAATGTGCCCCTAGAGGTGTTTTCTAACTTTGTGGGGGATGTATTTATGGAATGAACACAGGAGGAACACAAGAGCCCTGCGTTCATTGCTGACAGAACAGCAGTCTGCCGTGTTTACAACGGCAGACCACCGTTCTGTCACCATGTAAAGCGATTGCAGGTGCCCAGCCGCAACCACGGCCACCAGACCCACAGATCTGCTTCCTCTCCACCCCCACCTCAGCCCCCCCCCACTTGCGGTCCCGTGAAGCGACGTACAGGTACATCGTTTTGGGGGACAGTGCCGACCTGCCGCAGTATATGTACTGCTGGCAGTTGGCAAGTGGTTAAAGTAGTCTTCAGATTCTGATCCTTCCATGTAGGAACATAAAGTGGTTCTACTCAGTGTTAGATTTAGACCTTGGGGGGCCCAGGACACTTCAAGCTTGGGATTCCCTTTGCATAGAAACTTAATTATAAGACAAATAAAAATGTGAACTGAAATTAATGATAAACCGCATTTGTCCCAAAAAAAGTTAAGCCTAGTACACATATTTGGCCGGCTTCTGACACTGGGCATGACCAAAAAAGATCTGCCGATCGGCTCCTGACCAGCACTCTCAGCCAATCTCTGGCCAAGCTCTGGCCATCCCCCTGTCAGAACACAATGGCACAGCAGGGGAGATCGCTGTACTAATATTGCATGGATAGTACAGTGGCTCTTCCGGAGCTGTCAGTTTTTTTTTTCTTCAGGATTGAACAGAAAAATTCCTGCTGGATTGAACAGAAAAAAAAAAAAACTAAGAGTGTGTACTAGGCTTTAGGTTTAAGAAGACATTTGTCTTATTTTTATTTATTTTTTCTCTTTAATTTTATTGACTGTAAGAATAAGCGTTACATTTCTTCCTGAACTTAGCATTTGAAAAATCTTTAACTAACTCATCCAACTGTATCATCTTGAGGACACTGCTCTCTACAGTCTGTAGGCGCAGAGCACTTAGTCCTTCATGGGTCAACGTGGTTCTCAGATAATTCTTTATCAGTGCCAATTTGCTGAACTTCCTTTCTCCTAAACAACTAATGACAATCATACTCAAGATATATTCTAAGAGCTACAGTACCATCTGGAAAGGTATCGGCAAGACAGTCATCATTTAATACTGTCTGTTGAGATGGAGTGAGACATGAACGGAGCTTGGCAAAGGCTTAAAACTGGACAATTTCCTACATGGACACACTGCTGAAGTCTGGAGGAAAAATAAGTTTTATTTTCTTATAAAAGAAGTCTGGAGCCCATTCTGGCAGTGGAGCCTGGGCAAAACCCCCCTTTTGCCCCCCTATAAATCAGGCATTGGTTCTACTCCCTTAACCTTCCAGCTTTCGTTAAGGCTTTGCCAAGCAATGTCAAAAGTCAATGTTACCTGCAGTATCACTGAACTGAAATAAACTGAAATAAAAACTGGCAGTATTAGCAAAGAATTAGTTGGTAAACCGTGATATTTAACTCAAAGGGAATGTCATAACAAAACTACCTACATTTAGAAATATAGAAACATAGAAGAGTGATGGCATAAAAAAAGACAGAGTGATCCATTGAGTCTGCACTATATATATATATATATATATATATAGATCCATATATATATATATATATATATATATATATATATATATATATATATATATATATATAGGTAGATAGATAGATGTAGATAGATATTTATTTATTTATTTATTTATTTTTTACTTTGTCTGACCGTTTCTTTGAATCTTTTGATTTACTCACTACCTCTACTGAAAATCTATTCCTAGCATTAACTACTTATTTGTAGTGGGAAGAAAAAAAAAACAAAAAACTGTTAAATAACAGACAGTAACAAAATATAATAATTACAAAAATAACACTTTACGTGAAACAAAAACATTAGTGATAGTGTTTTTTTATGGCTTAAACAAAACCATACATATGTGGAAGAATAAAAAAAAAAAAAATCTGAGCTGTATGAGGCCACTCCACCACAGCACATCGCAGCTGTCGATTGTGTGGCAAGGCACAGCACGGCACCCATGTCTCCCACTGATCTTAATGCAGGGTGAGCACAGAAAATAATTACTGGTGTCTGGATGAGAAATCAGCTAATTTGCATATTAACTTTCCTCTCAGCCTCAGAAATAGGCACATTGTGAATAGGTTATAATTAGAGATCTGAAGAGGTCTGCCATTAGAAACTGTTTTTTTTTTTTTTCTAGACTGGAGTCCTCCTTTAAATTCTAGGATTGTCCCTAGAAATTAGAGACCGGTGGCAACAGCATTATTGAACAAATTTGCTGGGGATACATAAATTAAGCTGAAACCAGCCAACAGAACAAGCAAACAGCAATGCATACAGGGCATGCATACAAAGCACACATGCATACATGTCTGCCTTCTAACAATACATGGTGTATTCTAACTCATAGCTGAGTGTGTAATTACTTTCATTGTTCCCCTAACGGGCATAGGACATCTCTCATATTCCTTTGTTAACACAGTAAGGAGGACATTTATTACAATACCGGCAATTCAGTTTTGAGAACATTGGCCATAATGAAAGATGCTAGTGAAAAGATGTGTGGAAGTGAGTATTATGTATTTATTACAATTATTTTAGCTATTCAGGCCATTGTGTTTCAGAACACCCAACATGTGTGAGTGTTATAAATTTGAAATGGTTCCCATCACACAAAGAACCTCCCTGTGCTGACAATGTGCACTAATAGAACAGTTAGCATTCATTGCTCAGTGCTAATTAACTACAAGGCAATGAAACCTTTAAGTATTGCTAAATTAGCACTCAACTGGATGAAACGAAAATTGACTGGCTGCTTCTGTGAGGCTGCTACCACATCTAAACATTTCATTCCTCTCAACAAAGATTGGACAACACGGCAAATTCATCAATGTGCTTAAGAAGGTTTTCAGCCAGAGCTGCAGAGCTGGCACTCAATTTTACATGGATGTTTAAAAGTAAAATCGTTAAGAATTAATTGTTTTTTTTTCTTTCATCCTTGGCTGCTAAAAAAAAAAAAAAAGAAGGAGATGGAAAGGTGGGTCCATGACATGTAATCTTAAATACATGGCACAATACATTTTGTTCTAAATCAATGTTGAAAATGTTCAGCTTTTAGTTTGTGTACCCAGTATCTTTGCATCTAATGGTTCTAATGGTTTAGCCAAGTGAGATCTGCTTTATTTGAATGTCCACTGAATGTGCTAAAACTTTAGATGTAAGCTGTAATTATTCAACAGCAACACATACAGGCCATTCTTCATTAACGCCATAGATACATTAAAGGACTTATACTTCGGTTTAAGATTTTCCTTTGAAAATAATGGTAACTAATGTAATTGTATTCCCTGTACATCTTTTTCATTCCTACTTACTTACTCTAAATGTGAATGATGGAATGGTATGTATAGTCAATAACTTCAGTGCAACAATTTAAAATAAAACATGGCACTACCTGCTTGTAGTTTACATTTACATGTTTGCCCTGTACCTGCGTGGGTTTCCTCCAGGTATTCCGGATTCCTAACTTCGACGACGCGCTGGTAGCTTAATTGACTCCTGTCTAAATTGGCTCTATTATGTAAGAATGCAAGCTATCTCCTTGATGGCAGGGACTTTTATGAATGTGCTATATATATAAAGCACTGTGTAAAGTTTCAGTGCTATATATTATTATAATATATATATTATATATATATATATATATATATATATACTGCTCAAATTAAAGGAACACTTTTTAATCAGAGTATTGCATCAAGTCAAATAAACTCCTGGGATATTGATCTGGTCAGTTAAGTGGCAGAGGGGGTTGTTAATCAGTTTCAGCTGCTTTGGTGTTAATGAAATTAACAACAGGTGCACTAGATGAGCAACGATGAGATTACCTCCAAAACATAAATGGTTTTACAGGTGGAGGCCACTGACATTTGTTTCGCTACTCATCTTTTCTGACTGTTTTTCTCTAGATTTGCATTAGACTAGGGTGAGTGTCCTTACTGGTAGCATGAGACGATACCTGGGCCCTATAGAGGTTGCACATGCAGTCCAAATCCTCCAGGATGGCACATCAATACGTGCCATTGCCAGAGGGTTCGCTGTGTCTCCCAGCCCAGACTCAAAAGCCTGGAGGAGATTCCAGGAGACAGGCAGGTACCCCAGGAGAGCTGGACAGGGCCATAGAAGGTCCTTAATCCATCAGCAGGACCAGTATCTGCTCCTTTGTGTCAAGAGGAACAGGATGATCACTGCCAGAGCCATACAAAATGACCCCCAGCAGGGCACTGGTGTGAATGTCTCTGACGAAACAATCAGAAACAGACTTCATGAGGGTGGCCGGAGGGCCCGATGTCCTCTAACGGCCCTGTGCTCACTGCCCAGAACCGTGGAACTCGATTGACATTTGCCATTGAACACCATAATTGGCAGGTCCACCACTGGCGCCCTGTGCTTTTCACAGATGATAACAGGTTCACCCTGAGCACAAGTAAAAGAGGTAAAAGGGTCTGGAGAAGCCATGGAGAATGTTATGCTGGCTGTAACATTGTTCAGCATGACCAGTTTGGTGGTGGGTAAGTGATGGTCTGGGGAGGCATATCCATGGAGGGGCACACAGACCTCTACAGGCTAGACCATGGCACCCTGACTGCCATTAGGTATCAGGATGAAATCCTTGGACCCATTGTCAGACCCTACGCTGGTGCAGTGGGTCTCTCCTGGTGCACAACAATGCCCGGCCTCATGTGGCAAGAGCATGCAGCCAGTTCCTGGAGGATGAAGGCATTGATACTATTGAATGGCCCCCATGCTTGCCTGACCTAAATCCAATGAAACAAGTCTGGGACATTATGTTTCGGTCCATCTGACCATGCCAGCACCTCAGTCTATTCAGAATCTCAGTGATGCCCTGGTCCAGACCCGGGAGGAAATACCCCAGGACACCATCTGTCATCTCATTAAGAGCTTGCCCTGATGTTATCAGGCATGCATACAATCACATGGGGGACATACAAACTACTGATTACCATTTTGAGTTGCAGCAATAAAATTTCAGCTAAATGGAGTAGCCTTCTGAATCATTTTTTCACTTTGATTTTTGGGTGTCTTCGAATTTAGCCCACTGTAGGTTGATCATTTTAATTTCCATAAAATGATGTGGCATCCTTTCCTTCCTAACACATTACCCAGTCCATATAAGTATAGATATCCAGTATGAGATTTTTCCCAATTGAGATCTGATGTGTTTTCAAAGCGTTCCTTTAATTTTTTTGAGCAGTGTATATATATATATATATATATATATATATATATATATATATATATATATATTATTCACAATTAACAATATACATACAGACGACTCCTATCAGCTCAAGTGTAATTGACAGATAAAATATACATACTTTACAGTACGTGATTGGATTATTAAACTCAGCATCTATTGGTTCAGTAAATTGACCCTATTGTCTCTATCAGAGATACAGATATACATTTCTAGAGCCAGTTTTGAAATACTTGAGGAAGTAAGAGTATCCATGTGGGAGCTCATATAAACACGCAAATAGTGTCCCTTGATGGAATGGATCTGTGGGTGCTGCACAGTGACTGTGCTAATCGTGAAAATGTACTTTGCAAAGCAAACTCCTTTAGTAAATCAACCAAAATGACAATATGATAAACAATGGAATCTCTGATGGAGCAATGACTTATATAAATGGTTCATAGTTGTTATAGCTAGATAGGAACTGATTTACTAAGAAGTTAACAATTTTCACCTAAACAATTGTGCAAACATTTACTTAATTTTCCCAATCACATGAAATGCAAATTCCTAATCACTTCGAATGCTCAATCATGTGCAGATGCCTCATAGTGTGTGCGGTATATTTATTATATGTAATGAATGTAATTAACACATAGGGCTCATTCACACAAGTACAAAGAGCCATACTCTGTAAAAAAAAAAAAAAACGATAGTATTTCACCTTCCAGGTGACAGGTGTTGCGTGTAGCCACCAGTAAAAATCAGTGAAGGCTGTGGCTGTTTGCTGGTAAGCAAATGTTTAAGCGTCTACTTACTTAAGGGATAGATGAGCCGCTCTATCCCTTAACCAAGTAATAATCAGATGTGCATTACCAGCATAGCCTGTCATTGATTTATCATCAAATGCATCCAACACCTGTCACTCCCAGGCCCAGAAATATGCTAATTTTTGATGGTGTACAGCTTCCTGCACCCATGTGAATGAGCCCATATAATATATAAGAAACCAGACATAATGGGACATTTCTATGAGTGTGTGTTCCTAGAAATATTTTGATGTGATACGAATTGATAATTGTAAATAAGCAAACAGATTTTAATTTCCTTTACTTGTATGACAGCATTGTCAAGTGAAAGTATAACTCTGCAATAAGCACACATAGCATAGCTGTGAAGGTGTTTTCCAATGTGTTTTAATTTAAAGGTTTAACGAAAAAGACAGTGTACATCATGATGTTAGCTAATAGAGCAGAACCCCCCTGAGAATCATTTAATTAGTTTTATTTTTTTACAGTATTTCAAATAAAATATCCCAGAGAGGCTGTCACAGCTGACATTGGTTTTGTCAGTGAGGTGCCTTTTTGCTTGATTAATTAGTAATAAAGAGACACACTTTTTGGCAGCTCTTATTTCTACTCTACTTTCCCTGAACAACTGGAAATACTTTGGGGAGCCACAAAAACACAATTAGTGTTTCAATTCTAAGGCGTAATAAATGTTTTTCCTTCTAATCAATAGTAAATGCTGACAGTATGCAATAAAGTACCTAAACAGTTAACCACAGTCATCTTTATATGGGACAGCCCAGGGAGTGCAGCCATTTTGTCTTATGAATCTTGTGCCCTTGGGTTGCTTTTTGATCTCTCTCCTAATGAGAGATGGTGGAGGAACCAGCAATCATATTCAAATGCATGTACAGAACTTCTAGCCTTAAAGATGCAACAGTAAGAAGTGTTAAGTCCTATGTATTTTATGTGATGCGTACCAAAGGAAAGAGTAGATATAGGTTTATTGATATTGTTATCTGTCGGTCTATAGATTTGGAGAATGGCTGAGACACAGACATTCTGCCTAAAGACTTGGATTTATTCGAATTTTTCACATAAAAATAAGTATAAAACCTTTTGAATGGAGATGTAATGCTGAATGGTGAGCTCTCTCTTTCTCTTGTTTAACAACTGATTACCTTTGCGGGACCCACTCTATTAGCTAGCAGTACTAAGATTCATTTGACGTTCTACTGCAGAGAACGCAATGGGATGAAGCTAAGCTGGCCCCACTAGACATCAATGCCCCGCTAAAGGATTTTTCCACTTTCTACGCACTATGGTATGCTTATGTACAATAGCACTTACTGTATTGAAAAATAGGCCTCATTTATATTACATTGCCATAACATAACAAGATAGATAGATAGATAGATAGATAGATAGATAGATAGATAGATAGATAGATAGATAGATAGATAGATAGATAGATAGATAGATAGATGAACCTAAGGGGGCTTTTACTATTTACATCTACTTTTAATCATTATATTGTATCCGAAAATGTATGTATACTCATATCCAGGGCACTGCTATGACATTTCAAAGGTATTATTATGATATTTCGGGCTAATACATATAGCAGGTATATATACGCACCACATCAAAAACATATCTAAAAAACTTTGGGGGATGCCATTATAACTAATTTCTAAGATTAATTACAAGGCATTCACATATGCGTGACTTAATGCCAGCTTTATGGCGGCAAGAACTTTTCACGCAGCATTGAAAGCGGGCATCAGGATTTCGTAAATCTGCACTATTAAACCTTGAAAGATCATCAGAGCGCAATCTAAAATACGACAATGAATATTGGACAAACAAAATTTACATACCATAATGAGCGCTCAGCGAAAATATTGTGGCCATTGTAACCAGGCTGGCAAGTCACCATAATGTATTACAGATAAAGGGAATATATGAATAAAGTAAATAAATGGACTGCCGCCACATAGAAGGGTTTAATTATCATAGCTTTACCCTAATGCCCCAGATTCTAAGCCACTCATGCATATGGCTAGCCGATCTCATTCTTAGCTCTGTTTGGAAAATCTTATAAAGTCGGCATTAACTTGTGAGTATTTGACTGGAGCCTCCTACTCAATCTAAAATGAAATCTATGCATTTCTGTGTGAGATATGGGCACACAGCAAAATAATATATTTGAATGAGGATGTAACACAAAGAAAAGGTATATGTTTGGCAACAGGATATCTTATCAGTTCTTGTGACGGGAACATTATTGTTGACCCAAGCAAATTCAGGCTTTGTAACTCCTTGTGAGCTAGAAATCTAAATGTTCTGTGGTTCATGATTACAGTATATCTAGTCAGAAGAATCTATTGAAAAGTGTTATTAAATTGAATTGAACTCTACACCTAGGCTGTGTTTTAATATTTAAAAAAAAATAAAAATAAAATAATACTGCTATTAACCACGGCCCATATTGACATGCCATGTTTTAATTACTATCCAAGCTTTATAATAAAAATTGTACAAATATGTATATAGATCATACATCCTTTAAGAAAACATCTCTCTGTCCAGATGTCTTTGATGTGTGCCATAATTTGTATCCTCTCAATTATAAGCAGATGGAATTGTATTGATGTACTGTAAAGGCTGAAAACAATTAGCTGTGCCTGTATACTAAAAAGTAATCTTCCAGAAAAAAAAACATAAATTTTACATTAACAAAGAGTTAATGAGATTAAAACGTACACCAAAAGATTTATATGAAAAACAGGTTAGAAAAAAGTGGATCTATTGAGCCGCGTTTTGCATATTTCCTTGGTGTGTTATACAGTATATTTATATTATATACAATAGAGATCCCACTATGGAGAAAAACCTAGCATGTAAAAATACAAAAAGTTAGTAAGAAAAAAATTTTCATTCTGATTGCAAGCTCCCATATCTATTGGCAACTTCTGAAGCCTTATTTACTAAAGCAGTCATTTTCAGTCTACCCTAAGTTCATTTAAGCTACCAACTTAAGGGGAATGAAAATAGAATTGTCTCGGCAAACTCATTGGGAATTTGAAATGAACACAGGCTAAGGAACAAATGACTCCTTTAGTAAGTTGACTTGGTTATTTTTATTTTTTACACCAACTGCATCGAACTGTACAAAATATAAATACTATACACAAGTACTGAAGTCATTTTTGTAAATGAATAACAAAAGTAATTACCATATAATAATTTAAAAGTAATAATTAAACATTTAGGCAAAGCGTGAATTAAATGCCTTCTACTTGATGTTTCTATGCAATAAGACACAAAATTATGCAAAGTCCAATAACAATTAATAAAGCTAAGCCTAAGCGCTGCAATGTGCAGCCCTTGTGTAGCAAAAAAAATGCCTTTCATTTACTCTCTCTGCTTGCTGTATTTTTCGAAGAGAGAGCAAGGAACTAGCGGCAATTATGGGTTTGACAGACACTAATAACTTACAGGACAGTTGGAAATAGAAGCCTCCAGAGCACAGAGCAACATGAGCAGACAAAGGAAGATTTTTGATACATTTTCTGTCCACACAATTAAACAGGAAAATATTATCATTGCAACCCAATGGCATGTCTGAGGGGCCATCTGTTCAGCTAAGTTAGGTGACCTACTACATACTGCAAGATTCAATGAAATTTCACAAACTTGAGTTGAAAGAATCGATTTTGTGAATTCTGAGATCCAGATACAAACCAAACCTAGAGAATATACTTCTTTTGAGCATGCATATTGACTGTGTGTCAATTGACAGCTTAAGCAGTCAATACCCATGGCACACTGGTTAGCAGATCTCGCTAACTTTAGTATATACCACCAATCTTAGTATATAGAAACATTGAGCAGTTCTGAGTGCGGGCCAAGTGTGAATGGCCTCTTTATAATTAATACAATTATGTTTATTGATATCAATATTATATGGATACTTGTAATCATTTCAATTTTTTTTAAATACATACAAACATTGGGATATAAATATAATATGTTTAGGATACGGGATAGTGGAACGTTGCATGCATTGGCGCACCATACTTAAAATAAGCCAAACTACTTAAAAAAAAAAGAAGAAAAAAGCAACTCTCTTCCTCTCACTTTTATATTCCTCTCATAATGTTGTTTTTAATTGCCCTAAAATATAATGCTTAATTTTAGTTTTTATAAGACATTTTATGCAAATTAATTTTGTGAAAATATATCTAACATATGAAATAAAGTACTGAGCTACATATGAGTGTTTTGGAACTATATGACACAGTAGGTACCCAGCAGGATGGTGTAGAGCCCACATTCTTGATGGAAGCAGCATGTGACTCGGGCCCCAAATGGGTTTCAAGATGAATATTTCCATATTATTGGATAGAACATAAACTTTACTGAATTTTATTGGAAATATGGGGTGGGGGTGCTCCCAATAACAGCAAACTGACATTTCCAGCTCCCTGAAAAAGTAGAGATTATATCAGACGACCTTTTACTGCTTGATAGAATTTTCAAAGTGGAGGATGGTTTATGTAGGTCTATCTATCTATCTATCTATCTATCTATCTATCTATCTATCTATCTATCTATATATCTATCTATCTATCTATCCATCTATTTCCTAGTTACAAATTTAATTAAGTTTTAAGATTGGGTAAATCCACAGCAGTCATAGAACTACAAGTCTCAGCATACAGCGGCTTCTACTTCCAATGTCCTGTAGCAAAACAACCACAAGTTTTATACTGAGCTCTAGATAAAGCAGTTTGTATTCTGGCAAGGTTTTGAAGAGATATAGCCATGAGTAGGTAGATAAACAGCCTTCTCCAATCCTATCAGCAATCCAGCCAGGTCTCTTCTAATAAAACATAGCTTTCTTGTTCATGGGAGGCACGCTCACTCCAATGGAAATACTGACATTTACAGAATAGCCTGCCACATACTATATGCTGCCTGACTGCCTGGAAAATCAGTCAGCCAATAAAAAGTCAAATTGGCTTTCCAGTCAAAAAGAACGACAGAAGGAACAGTGTCTAGAATGCTTTTTTTCTGCAGCCACAAAAGTGTCAAAATTATGAATATAAACAGAGTGGTTGTAAATGGTGATATTATTATCTGCTAGGTGCATTTTATTGTGCTTGAGCGGGTATGTACAAACTACCTAATTTCTTTGCCTTGATAACCTCTAAAAGATCTAACAGAATGTCTGCCATGGCAAAGGTGCCAATATCATGTGCACAAAATGTATTGACACACTACATTACTGGTTTCCATTATGTGCCTTATCCACCTGCAAATAGGATATAGTGATATATGTGAAATACTCCTAATTTGTTTTTCGTATTTCGACTACATACTGTTTATAGATAAAATTACCTACGTGTTAATGTAGCATAGCCACAAAATATAAAGTGCTGAAAAAATGAGAAAAGATAGACTGAATACCTAATGGTAACAGGGTACCACTTGAGATACATATACTAATTTACATTATGCACATCTACAATGTGCTACTGCATGATATAATAATATATGCCATATACTTCACATGCTATACATATATGTGAGTATATGCAAATATGCACAAACAAGATGCAAAGCATCAGCAATAATTGTTAGCCATGATTAAAAAGCCCCAAAAGGTAATATATTATTTTAACACCTTAGCTCAATAGGGTAGGATGTATAACCTGCATCCTGGGCTAGTTAGTTGTCAGCAGGAGCAGACATATGTCCTCCCAGTCAATACAATTCTAGCATATTTAGCTGTAACTGTACCTGACCCATAAATAAAATGTATTTCATTTATTCCTTCTGCTATTTAAGACATTTATTGGACCAGAAAATCCTATTCTAATTTTTTTTTAATTCTGTGCTATCCCTCTATAATCCAGGAGAAAAAGATCTTGTGATATCACAAATCCACATTCCAGTGTTCTTAGGACGGTCCGTAAAGCATAATCCTTAAAATAGGAAACAGGGCATTGCACGTTTGTTTGGAGCTATAATGAAACCAATTGGTGGGGAAAAGATTCTAGATAAAACGAACAAACCTGCTCCAGCAAACATACAAGGACTGAACCGCCAAATTTACGATGCCAAAAAGTATTGTTCAGTTCCCTCAAACTGTAAATCTTTGGTCAGATTAGAATGATTTGGGGGAATAAATGCCATTCTGCATACTTAGCAGTGTCTTGCTCTGCAAGGCTTTTGTGTTCATTCACTGGAGCAATTGAGGTAACCAGCAGCCATTTTTGAAGAAGCAGTGAGAAGCCATTTTGTGATTAGACAAAGTGCATCACACAAAAGCTTTCCCTACCATATCCATCTATATGACTTCGGCTTAAAATCCGTTTAACTCACCATAACTAGGAATAAGTTGAGGTAAGTGCTACCTTCCTATGATATCTTGTGTTGACAACTGCTAAGGCAAGCCAGCAATATAAATTAAAAGTAAGGAGCCATTTGTAGAGAAATGAGATGAAATACTATAACAGAAAGGTTCCTACAGACCTTGAGAAAGAAAATAGCCTTGACGAAACTCCTACATGTCTACAAGCAATGCATTAACATAAATGTGTATATATTGTATGTGTAATCACTATGGAAGTACACAAGTGCATAAAATTACAGGTTATGGAAAACAGAAAATATTTACATACTGAGAATACTTTACCAAATTAAATGTTGAATAAATAGTTCAACTAAGTACTGGCTGACCCTATTATTTATGAAATGATATGAATGAAAAAGGCTTGTATAGTCGACTTATCCTTTATAATTACAGTACTAACCTCATCCCACAAGGAAGTGCCTTCATTCAGTCTTAAAGTATTTAATAAAAAAAAATTCAAAAACGGAAACAAAGTTTCACCTTCATCGCTCGAATCACCTTAAAATTCCACTTAATTAACAAAGTGTACTTCGCCAAACACACAACGGGAGAATTCATCTCCTTGCTTCCTGTTAGATGTAGATTTTTTCCCATTAACTTTTAGTGTCTTTCCATTTCTACTACAGTTATACTACCATAACATAAGACTGCTGCCTTAGCAAGGATTTAGATATCTCCGGGGCAAGGAGTGCCGTACATAGGACAAAGTCACATATTGGCAAATGGGCACAGATTATTTATTGCCATAATTAAAAGTGGTGGCCACGTTTTACACATCCTGCAAAAATTTTATAACTTGAGCTCTTCATATCCCCTTACACATATGCATGCTCATTAAAAATGATGTACTTCTAAACTGTTAATTAAGAGTTTCATATAGAAAACATCAGGAAACAGATATGACTAATTGCTAGAGAGTAATAGCAGACTCCTAGATGTAGGTTTATGCAATTAATGTATAAGATTTGAAAGTATCAAGAGAGGGAATTTTTCATGTTTTACTAAAAAATGACAGAGCAGAATGTAATGTTTGTGACTGTGCATACATGATGGTCTATAGATACTCTTAAAACAGAGCAAACCAACTTTCCTTAAGCACTAATTGTATTCATTCATTTTGTTAGCCCAGCATGGAGCTGCTCGATTGCTGGGTCCATAGCAACAGGGGACAGAAAGAAAGGCTCATCTTTATCTGTCCCTCTACAACAGGAAACGGGGCCAGTGGGTGGAATGTAGTGCTTTCATTATGGGCATTTGCAAAAGATTAAATGAGAAGAATTACAGGAGGGTAATTTACCCTTAACTAGGTGCCCTTCATTCAAAGGATGAGGTCTGTAAAACTACTGTTGATTGCATGAGATCCACAAGGGGAAAATACAGTCTCTTGCAGGAACCCATTTGAAATAACCAAGGTATTCTTTCACAGCTATAACAGGCTAGAGTAACACTATTAAAGCCAGCAAGCTGCACGTAATGAACTACTGAGAACACTCTTGCTACACTTTTAATCATGAAAAATTTATTGGGCTGGAGGTCTCTTTGTCCCTCAAATTGAAATTGCCAAATCAAAAACCCCTCTGGAAATTGGAAGCAGGAACCAATGTTTCAAGAATGTGACTATTTATTTTAACTTGCTGCCCTCCAAAGATTTCCAAATCTTGAAAACAAGCCCAGAGCAAGTATAAACCTGGTTCTGCAGTATCGAGAGACAGACTTAGATGAATTTAGCTGAAACAAAGCTATTTCGATAGCCAACCACGCAAAGAGTACTATAGTCAAACTTCTCTTTCCGCCATCTGACTGCAGTTGTTATCATTGCTAATCAGAACAACTATTTACATGTACGTAAACACATTACAGCAATTAGGACATTAACCTGCCTATTAATATATATGCTGAGAGAACTACATCTACATCTATCAAGCAACATCATATCCATTAGGCAAGACACTCTTGATGAACCATTGTATGGTTGGTTATGGATCAGATAGTCTTGATCATATATGTATATCATTTATCATATCTTAAGCAAAAATCCAAAACAAAATGATATGGCATTCTAAGCAAAAACTATAGGGTCAAAAAAGAACAAAAAAAAAAGAAATGTATATATTCAACGCAAGTGGTTATTGGTTTATGTGTCTGAGGCATCTGTAATGTAACTCTATAGTTTGCTTTTGTACCTTCTAAAAAAGTGCTTTCCGCCCAAGTAATAAGTTACTGCTGGTACAGGCTGAACACATAACGACTATTCCAGAGTATATTCCAGAGTATATAAGTAGAGAAAGCACGTATACTAAGCTAAAGAAATAGATTACAAGGTTAATGGCCAAATCATATTTCCGCAAGCACGGTTCAAAAAAAAAAATTCTTTATTTTTTGGAGTCAAACTTAGCAGACAAATGCCACAGCTTCAGCATATTGCTAATTGACAAGCCTGACATAATGAATGATTTGTTATGGATGCAATATTTCAGGATTCCAGGCAAACACATTTAGGAGCAGACACTTTTAATTATTCCAGCAGCTTTTTGGCAAAAAGTCAAAAAAGTTCAGTAGTGGTTCTTCATATACATTTTCTGCCTAGGAAAGATGTTGAACTGAAAATCTACTTAGAGAATTCATCAGGTTGTTAATATAACTTATACTAGCTGCCAAAAGTTACTGTACGTTAAACTAAGGGACATATATTTCAGGATTATATTTCCAGGAAAATAACTTGCAACACCAAGAATGTCGGCAGTTAGTCATTTAAATAAAGTAGTATTTTACATGGATGCAGGTTTTGGTATAGCTGCCTGTGGGAAGCAGAGGAAGGCATCAGTGCTCTTAAAAAGTTAAGCTTAACTATATATCACATAAACCCTGGCAGTCTTACTGGTGCTCTCCTATTCAGACTTTCACTAGCACTCCTGTTTTATTACACAGGGCTCCATCTACAAAAGCTAAAGCCACTGCACTCGTTAATTTGTATCTTGAGTTCCAGAACAAAAGAAATGTTCTTATCAGTTGTTTGCATGTTTTACAGTGCAATTAATGAACTCTGAAAGGCATTTAATAAGATCCAGATTTAGGCTGGCATTTTGCAAGAAAAATGAAAGCACATTTTGGCCTTGCTTTTAAACTAACTGCCAGAATCCTGCTTGACATGCCCCATCTAAACTTCTGCTTTGCTAAAATACACAATACTTTGGATCAGTTTTTGAAAGGCATTACAGTAAAAGGATAAACTACGATGTGCTAAATAGTATGAGGTCACTTAGGAAGCTGCCTAGTTTTATTGTTTTGTTGTTTTATGCATTTTTTAGGCTTTTTTTTTTTCTTTTGGACAAAAGTTATCATGACGTCCAGATGCTCTTTTTAAGTTTAGATGCCTTTTTTTTTTACATATGGTTGAAGTATTCTCTCTTCAAATCAATTAACAGCCAGTTCTTATACAACTTGGGGGTATCTACAGGGGATATCACATTGGTTCAAAGGCATAATGTGTCTAAAGAATTTTTAGCTCCCAACCATTTTTTACTCTGCTCTGGCAACATTTTTGGTTTCATCTGTAAATACCGTTAACTTTAAGATTATGCCACTGCTCCTTCTACACTGTGAGAGTTTTCTGCAGGCAATTCTGATCTATTAAAAAACATGACCTGTGACAAAAATCAATGTACTAATCTCAAACTAAACAGCAGTATCACAGGCACAAGAAGAAGATAACCTGTGATAAGATGTCCTCAGCCTAACGGGAAAGGTAACAAATGATTTGGAACACATCTGTTTTCGGAAAATAAAAAATATAGAACCCAGGTGACTTTCCTGAACATATGGTCAACATTTTGAAAAAAAGGAATGTAATTTTATGATAGCGTAGCAAAGCAGTTAAAGGGGGGAAAAAAAAAATACACCAAACAATAAAAAGTGCTGCCTCTAACACCAGTCCCCATAACTCAACAAGTTATTGCTGGCCTCTCTCCATAAAAGTTTTATTCAAGTCTGTCTTCTAGTGTCTTGCAGTTAACCAAAACACACGCACACACTTTAATCACATTGGTGGGCATTATTTCCGTTGTAATTTGTCCAGGAGTTTCGAGTCCTATTCTCATGTTTCTATGTTCTAATCATCTTTAACTAAGGCATCTGCAGTGCCCTGCAAACAGTTTTAAGGAGTCCTGCCTACAACTAGAAAGAAAACACATGTTTATGTAGAGTTAATTAGTAACTAAGCAGATGACTGAGATATTTTGGCTCAAAGCTTCATTATGTTTCAAAGAAATGTACTGCCTTACATGGGGGAGTAGATTCCAAAAGGAATTGAAACATTAGTTGAGTTTGACAGATCAATACGGTTTGTTTGTCCAATTAAGGCTGCTGATATTGCCTAACCATCAATAGGAAACTCTTTGAGAATAAAACAAGACAAGTTATATGAGGGGGGAAAGATTGTGGCTTTTTTTTCGACTTTCTTTGTTTATTTTACAAATTGTCATGACCAGTTGATGATGTCACATTTAAAACTCTTGTAAGCTTATAATTACTATGCTTTATTGTTATTATTTTTTTTGCTGACTATGGAGATTTAGCAGTTTACAAGGAGGTTTGCCATCTATAGGCAGATCTTTTAGAGACTACCATAGTGTTGCAGGTTTTTATCCTCCCTGCGACTTTATTTTATACACACAGATAGTAATGGGACCATGTAACTGATAACTCAAGCACAGAAATCTTCCCGCAGGCTGGGAAATCTATTCAAGTGACATGACAGAATTTGGTCTTTTCCGGATGCTCACATTCGGCCTAGACTGACCCATTATTGATAGTCATGCTTGAGTCCGTCATATCACTATAAAAAGTAAACAGTGTATGGCCGGCATAGGCAATGAATGAGATAGAGCTACTTAATAGAAATAAGTTTTATTAGCACATGTTGAATGCTCTGAGAAAAAAAAAAAACTGCCTGGTGATGTCTGATTCTTCTCAGCCGGATTGTGCAAAATGAATTGAAGATGATAGCAGTGAAAGAAGTGTTGATAGCAGAAACGGTTTAGGTTAAATGTATATAGACATAACGGAATGCTCAGTACACCAAAAACATATCCAGTGTGTGACGCCTAGTGAGTCACTGATGATGCTTAGTCCCTTTCTCAATGTAGGGAAGCATACTGCCTCTTTATGCTGCAGAAAGTCCAATATTACTGCATACTATATTATAGATTTGTGTTACCAGCAGTGCTAAACTCTACAATCACAGTATAATAGCAAAAGAAAACAGTTGTAGAATATGTTAGAGGTATGCCTTCATTTCAAATTGTGTTGCCAGCAATGTTAAGCTGGATACACACTATACAACTTTTGTTGGTAGATTTCCTTTAGATTTACCTTCAACTTTGTAGTGCCAGGGCCCGCCTGATTGCATACCAAATTGAAAGTGTTTAGGTTTGACCTCATATAAATCAAAAGGAAAAAAATCTAAAGACAATTGTATAGTGTGTATCCAGCATTAGCCTTGGGACATACGGACTACAACCACAGTAAAATAACAAAAGAGAACAGTTGTAGAATATGCACGCATATGTTATTTCTTGAGTGAGATGCTTTTACTCCAAGAACAGCCAAACAGAATTATTTTTTTCCCCTGGCTTTAGCACTTAGATCAATCCAGCTTACATGCTGCTGCGGCCAGATTTGGACAGCGTGTGTTTAGTACAAAGCAGTATGTCAGTTCTTAACCTCCCCCCCTCCTCCTTACCTGGGGTTGGTGCTGTTCCAGTACACCGCATAGCGATCAGCAACCACCTTGGAGCCAGGATCCTGGCTGCTAACACACATCCAGAGTAGCAGAGAGAGAAGCGTCAACATCTCCACGTGCAACATCACTCCCGGCCAAAAAAAAAAGAGGGGTGCGAAAGGAACAAATAGAGGTGCACAAGCGTACAGCAGAGAAAGGCTGCGGTTGTGCAGTAATGGGGCTTCTGCTTTTTCTTAGAGTTAGTACGGAAAGGTGCGTGAATGTGTCAGGGACACTGCTGCTGCAGAGGGAAGGATAGCCTGGCTCAGGGAGGTGCTGGAGGCCGTAAGGCTGTTGTAAATGCTGCTGAGAGCAGGACTAACAGGGCGGTGTACATTCACACTGTGCTCCCTGCACATAGAGCATGGCAAGGAAACAAGGGACACATTCCCAAGGGGGAACCTCAGGCACTGCCGTCCAGATGCCAACCTTGACTTCCACACTAAAGCAATGGTGGTATTAAATTCAGTGTGTCATAGGGAGGGCTGGAATCCTGTGCACTCCAGGGTATATATATACACCACTTCTTGTTCTGTACAAAGTTACTCTGCATTCAGGCAGTTGTGTTTGTGGCACTTGCTGCTGGTTGTAGGGTTTGCCCAATGTCAAGGAGAAGCAAGCTTTGGAAATAAAATTGTCTAGCGGACACTCAACTAGTAGGATATTGAGTATCAGATCTTCTCTTTCAAACCTCTCCAAGAGAAGCAGTAGTCATACAGTTGACCTCTCCAAGAGAAGCAATAGTCGTACAGTTGACCTCTCCAAGAGAAGCAATAGTCCTACAGTTGTTGTCTCCAGAGATAGTGTTGTAAAGTAGAAGAGCTTGAGTCTATCTGAACTGTCTGAGTCTTTGGGGGTACTTTATGTATCCTCGCACCCCGCCTCTGTCCTTGTCCTTCCTTTTGAGCGGGGTGATGCACTAGAAGTAAGAAGAAAATCGAACAATCCTCTGAGCCGTGTGATGTCTTACATCCAAACTCAATGCACAGGATGCAAATTCAATTGTTTTATACGGGGGCAAAAAAAAAAACCACAACAAAAACAGCAAACTCCTGGAAATGCATCCAAGTCTTCTGCATAAAACGGCCACATACATAAAGATGAGGTCCAGATATTGCCATAGGCATCAACAGGAGGGGGGAAAAAAGTCACTCGCTTACTTTTTTTCTTTTTTTTTTAAAGCTGTCCAGTCCCCAGGAGATCAACTTGTAAGAGCAGGAAGCAGTTTGAAATAAATAAAATGAGCCACAATATCCAACATCACACACATGAAAAGCCGACGTCTACACCAGCTTCACAGCAACTGCAGCTGCTCCCATGCTTGGGAAGGAAGAGAGAAAAGCAAACAGGAGAAAAAAAAAAAAACTTATTATACATCAGCAACTGGAAAATAAAATGGGTGCGCAATGGATGAAGGGTTAAATGTCAGACGGGGAGGGAGGGTAGGTCAAAAAAATTGTAGGATGAAGTAAAATCCCCCACAAAAAAAAAGTCCCACCCCTTGTTAAGCCAGGGACTTGAAGCCTATAGATCTTGCATGAAGCAGACACACTGTGAGAGCATTTCAATGTGTGCAGTCCTTGCTGTGGAGACAGATTCCATGCACAGGCAGAGGTACTGGGTGCATATAGAGATCTATAGGAGAAAGGTGGGTGCTGACACCCACAGCGGGCGCCCAGGTACGACCACTAATCTTGCAGATGATGTATTCATGAGAAGCACACACAGCCGCCGGGTGATCATGTGAGATCTCATGCACTTTACTAGAGCAGAAGGAGGAGGGGGACTGTCAGAGCCCAGAGCAGCCACTCAAGGCAAGGGCTGCTGTTTGCTTAGACATTTCCATAGTCTAGCTCTCTCATTTTTCCTCTCTGCAACACGATTGGTGTGCAACATGAGAAAGAGGCGTTCCTTACTTACCAAGAGAAGAAAAAAAATCTCCCCACCTTCCCTAAAGCTGGACTAATTGAATTACATTGAAATCTGGATGCTTAACAGGCACTACTGAAATAAGCACAATGTAGCCAGGAAAGTGCAGCCTCTGGCACTATAGATTAACCCTTTACATGCCTGAGCCTTCAGGATACTCACCAACTCAATGCTTTCATCATTTAACCTGCAGGGCTTCTCCTGTGCAGTGCTGTCCACACTGACACACTGCCTGCTATGTGTATGGATGGGGTAGAGGTGGCGTATATGGAAGGATCTCAGCAGTCATAATCACATACAGGTTTGTACATATATACACCCCACAACGATAGATAGATAGATAGATAGATAGATAGATAGATAGATAGATAGATAGATAGATAGATAGATAGATAGATAGATAGATAGATAGATAGATAGATATGGGTGAGTATATTAGATAGATAGATAGATAGATAGATAGATAGATAGATAGATAGATAGATAGATAGATAGATAGATAGTCAGTATAATAAATACAGATAGATAGATAGATAGATAGATAGATAGATAGATAGATAGATAGATAGATAGATATGGGTGAGTATATTAGATAGATAGATAGATAGATAGATAGATAGATAGATAGATAGATAGATAGATAGATAGATAGATAGATAGATAGATAGATAGATAATCAGTATAATAAAGATAGATAGATAGATAGCTAGATAGATAGATAGATAGATAGATAGATAGATAGATAGATAGATAGATAGATAGATAGTCAGTATAATAAATACAGATAGATAGATAGATAGATAGATAGATAGATAGATAGATAGATAGATATGGGTGAGTATATTAGATAGATAGATAGATAGATAGATAGATAGATAGATAGATAGATAGATAGATAGATAGATATGGGTGAGCAGATAGATAGATAGATAGATAGATAGATAGATAGATAGATATGGGTGAGTAGATAGATAGATAGATAGATAGATAGATAGATAGATAGATAGATAGATAGATAGATAGATAGATAGATAGATAGATAATCAGTATAATAAAGATAGATAGATAGATAGATAGATAGATAGATAGATAGATAGATAGATAGATAGATAGATAGATAGATATGGGTGAGCAGATAGATAGATAGATAGATAGATAGATAGATAGATAGATAGATAGATAGATAGATAATCAGTATAATAAAGATAGATAGATAGATAGATAGATAGATAGATAGATAGATAGATAGATAGATAGATAGATAGATAGATGAGAGAACAGTAGATATATTGATAACTAGATCATTTCCGATGACACTTTTTATAGACATATCACAGTGGGTGATCAGTATTTAAATAAGATTTGAAAATCAATATTCTTTTATTGTATTACATAATTGCTTTTCTTGCAAACATAATATAGAAAGCTGATGTTTTCTATGTACAATGCTAATGGCATATTAGAAATGTCTAAGCAAGCTGTGGCACTCCAGATAAGGAATGTGTCTGGGACTTGTAGTTCATATCCCCCTATAGAGAAGTATTCTGATTGTCCTGTACTAGTCCATCAGGAGACATTTGCTATGTATTGTGCACACCACAACTGAAAGAGGCAGAAGAGACAAGCCTTGCTTTAATGGAATATCTCTAGTAGTAGACACCAATTTAGAAGGCTCCAGCCCAGTATTTAACATAGTGTATATATTTAAGATGTTATCTTCTTCCAGGGTAAGTAAAAGCTCTGGATGCCTATGACAATTTTCTGTAATATCTTGCAGTGATAAGACCTTGTGAAGCAGACATGGATTGTTTTTGTTGAGTGCATTGTCTATACAGTAATTATGGAGCCATCATTAGTCAAACAGCAGAGCTGATATTCTTGAACTCATCAGACCCAGGAGGAACAAAGCACAGTCACTGCTAACATCATGCAGATAGAAAAGCTGGCATTTTTATATGACTAAATGACTTTCTAGGAAAGGAGAATATTCTAACATCAGTGATTTTATTTTAGTTTTGTAGATTCTCTAGCATGTCAGGCAATATGTAAAAAGTTTTTCAATGTTTCCCGTTGTTTTTTATTGTCATTTAAACAAAGGATATGCGAATGAGCAAAGAACAATTTGTGACAACCACAGTGACGGTTTCTATGGGTGACCACAGACTGCGTTGAGTCTCTGTATTGTTTGCTATCTTCTTACAAACCTCGTACCAAATTTTAAATGCATTTTCAAAACTGAATCTGGATTTTTCCATTTTTTTTTAGGTTTAACCCTTCACGGTATGATCAGACAGCAGATCTACATCTAGATGAAGCTGAAGCAAAGGCAGCACAGCTGTTGCCAGAGAAACCAATCTTTTTTTTTTTTTTATTATTGACAGTAATCAATGATAAAGCCTTATTGGCTGCTGTAGACGGTACATTCACATTTTGCCTTTCCTCCCCTTTAAAATACAATAGTGTTTATTTAATACCAGCACAGGATCTATTCTATGTAGCCACCTGTGGAAATCAACATTTTCTAGTTGATATTTTTATATATTTCTATATTTACTTACATTTTTATGATTTAAATATATTTTATATATCTTCTATAGTTTAAGACGTGCAAAGGAACCAAACTTTTCTGCACCCTTGGAGTCAGTGGCCTAACTAATACTGTTCCACCTTTAGTTAACCACTTGACCACCAGAAAATTTGCCCCCTTCACGACCAGGCCATTTTTTGCGATAAGGCACTGGGTAAAGCCTACACATGCAACGATTGTTGGCCGTGAATTTTCGGCCAACGTCCGATCGGCCGATTTTCGGCTTGTTAGTATGATGCTTCCGACAACCGACTGCGACTTTTCAGCCGAACAAAATCTGGTGTGCATGCTATAATATTTTTGTTGGCCGTCAACAGAACGGCCAATTGTTCGTCAGTCAGTACAGATTTCGGCAGACAAAAATCAGATGAGCAAGACTGGGCATGCTCAGAGAAGAAAAAACACACGGAAAGTAAACCAACACATGACATCACTTCTGAAGTTGGTTTTTGTTGGCCGAGAAAATTTGTGTGCAGTCTAGAGCACATTTCAACCAACCCAACAACACTGGACAAAAGTCGGCCGATCGGTCGGCCAACAATCGTTGCGTGTGTACAAGGCTTTAGTTTAACTGACAATTGCACAGCATGCAATAATGTACCCAAATAAAAATTTCCCTACAAATAGAGCTTTCTTTTGGTGGTAATTGATCATATTACATAGTTGTTGAGGTTGAATAAAGACAATAGTCCATCCAGTTCAACCTGTGTAGGTGTGTGTGACTCTAATCATCTCTCATACCCCTGAATGTTCTGATCCTTGAGATGTACGTCTAAAGCCCCGTACACACGAGAAGAAATTCGGCCGGGAAATTTTGTCCGATGACCGATCTGCCGATTTTTGGCTTGTTAGTATGATGCTTCTGACAACCGACTCCGACTTTTCGGCCGAACAAAATCCTGGTGTGCAGGCTATAAAATTTTTGGCGACTGTCAAAACACGTCCGATTTTCGTCTCATTAGTACAGATTTCGATGGGGAAAAATCTTATGAGCAAGACTAGGCATGCTCAGAGAAGAAAGAACACAAAGAAAGCAATTCAACACATGACATCACTTCTGAAGTAGAATTTTGTCGTGCGGGAAAATTTGTGTGCAGTCTAGGCACATTCCAACCAACAAAACACCACTCTGGACAAAAGACGGACGACCGGTCGGCAGAAATTCGTTGCGTGTGTATGAGGCTTTAGAGTCTTTTGAAAGTAGCCATAGTTCCCGCAGAAACCACCTCTTGTGGTAGAGAATTCCACAACCGTGTAGCCCTAACAGTAATGGGCCATACACACTATACTATTATCTTTAGATTTTTTCCATTAGATTTACCAAAACCATATAATATGAGGTCAAATCTAAACACTTTGAATTTGTATGCAATCAGGCCGGCCCTTGCACTACATAGTTGAAGGTAAATCTAAAGGAAATCTACCAACAAAAGTTGTATAGTGTGTATCCAGCTTTAAGAATCCCCTGCATTGCCTGAGGTTAAAACGCTTCTCCTCTAATCGCATTGTATGCCCTCGAGTCCTCATGCAATCCTTTCGACTGAAAAGCTTTTTTTCTATGCTGAGATCACCATTGAGGTTTTTTTTTTTGCACTATAAACAAAAATAGACCAAAATTAAAAAAAAAAAGAAAAAACTATATTTTTTAAATTCTACTATAAAACATATCCAATGAAAAAAATGTAATAAAAATATATATTTTTTTTTATAAATTTAGGCCAATATGTATTCTGTTACATATCTTTGGTAAAAAGAAAAATCCCGATAAGCGTATTCTGATTGGTTTGCACAAATATTATAGCGTCTATAAACTATGGGATATATACTGGAATTCTTATTTATTTTTTACTAGTAATGGCGGCGATCAGCAACTTACAGCGGGACTGGGAAATTGCGGCGGACAAACGGACACTAACTGACACTTTAAGTCAACCAGTGACACTAATACAGTCATCAGTGCTGAAAATATACACTGTCACCATACTAATGTCAATGGCTGGGAAGGGGTTAAACATCTAGGGCAATCAAAGGGTGAAATGTGTGCCTAGAGAGTGTTTTTGTGTACTGTGTGTAATGCTTTTACTAAGGGAGGTGATGTATTTTATTCCCTTCTATGCAGGGGAAAAAAATCCATCACTTCCCCCCTGTCAGAACGGAGCTCTGCCTTGTCTACATAGGCGGAGATTTGTCCTGTGTGTCTTCACGACAATCAGCTGGTACTGGCGGACATCCATTCACCGGCACCCGCTGATCAGCTTCTGCTGTGACAAATCACCTGGAAGTGCAGAATCACATATATATATAAGTGATTCTGCGCAGCGCGGCTGCCCTGTAGCAGTAAATCTGCTTTCATGCGGTTGACAAGTGGTTAACCTCTGTGTTTTTTACATATTACATAATATATATGGCATCTGCGGGGAATTCAACATATTGTAAATTTTTATCAAGCCTTAAAAAAGCATCTTCAAGTGATATTAAATCCTCTATTTTTAAGCACTTTCAACAGCTGATTTAATGATTTTACTTTACTTCCACAATATGCAGCTTCTTCATCATGTAATCCCTGCCTATGTTCCAGTTTAGGCTGATGCCATGAACACTGCTCCTTCGGGTTTCCTGTTCAAGGTGACTCCTTTCTTCCTTTAAAGCGGAATTCCACTCAAAAGTGGAACTTCTCCTTATCTGTCTCCCCCCCCCCCCTTCAAATTCACATTTGGCACCTTTCGGGGGGAGCAGGAACCTGTTTTTGACAGGTACCCTTCCCCACTTCTGTTCGGCCCCCTCCTCCTCCTTCCTCTGCTTTCGGGCCAGTAACCGAGCGCAGCACGTTTTGCGAATGCGCAGTAGGGACCAGGCCGTGAAGCCGCAAATGCATGGCAGGGTTCCCTTACTGGCAATGGCGGTGGCAGCATCCAACTTGGCTGGGTTCCAGGACAGGTAAGTGTCCTAATATTAAAAGTCAGCAGCTACAGTATGTGTAGCTGCTGACTTTTCATTTTTGGAGGGGGAGGCTGGAACATCACTTTAACTCATCCTATGGAATCATCCTTGCATACAGGGAGCTGTGTCTCTCTACGCTGTGTGCATCAATAGAAACACACAGCCCTAAAGCCTAGGATGGCAAGGCCCCTCTTCTCCTTCCCCTCTTTCTCCAAGCTAACAGACTAACTGGAGACTGCACTGTCTACTTTAGGGCTCTTTCACACGGTCCGCCTCCGCAGGCGGATCCGTGTTGCTCAGCGGGGATCGATCCGCGATCCCCGCTGAGCCGGGCAGATGACAGCTCTGTCTCCGCTTGCAGTGCGGAGAGGGAGGTGTCTCAGCACCCGCTGCCCTCTATGGGGGATCGGAGGAGAGCGGACCGCTTGTCCGCTCTCATCAGATCCGCTCCGCTCCGATTACTGAACGGATGGAAAAATAGGGTTTCCATCCGTCCAGATTTCAGCACAGGATCGGATGCGGATGGAAGCGGGTGTCAGCGGAGGTGTTTCCGCTGACACCCGCTGCCCCATAGAGCTGCATGGAGGATCCGATCAGCTCCGCCTAAAAAACTGACAGGCGGATCTGATCGGACCGCCCGTGTGAAAGAGCCCTTAAACTCTTTCCAGTGAAGACTGGAAGTTCAGAGAAGCAGCTCTAAGCAACAACCAGCAACATTCATTCTAAACTGCTGGGGTAAGAATTTTGATATATAGTTTACCAGGGGAAGATTATTTTATTTTATTGTGTTCAAGGAGATGAGCTAAAACAAAAACAAAAAAAAAACACTTTTTAGTGGGTTTTAGTACTACATTAACCACTGTTCACAAAATATTTACTGCGGCAGTCAGCCCCTCACAGGCAGAGCGACGTAGGTCTACGTCGCTAGCCTGTGAGGCTCTGGGGAGCGAGCGCGCGCCGCCGGAGGCACGCTCCCGCTCCCGCGCGGTCACGGACCCCCCCCCCGCACATGTGACCGGTGGACCCGATGTCCGCCGGTCACTCGGCGATCGTCGGGGGAGAGGGAGAAAGTCAGGCGGCTAGTGTAAACAAGCCGCCTGTCATTCTCCCCTGTGTCATTCTCCCCGGTGTAGAAACGATGATCACACGGTTCTACTATGTAGGACCGTTGATCATTGTTCCTACACCTCAAGCCACAGCCAATCACAGTTAGAATCATGCCCCTAGGGACACACACAGCCCCTCCCTCTAAAATAAAGTTAACCCCTTCACTACCAGTGTATTTTTACAGTAACAGCGCATATGTATAGCACTGATTACTATAGAAATGTCACTGGTAACCCCAAAAGTGTCAAAAATGTCAGTCAAGGGTCCGATCTGTCCGCCGCAATGTTGCAGTACCGCAAAAAAAATCGCAGATCGCCGCCATTACGCGTTTAAAAAAAAAACAACAAAAATGACAGAAATCTTTCCCTTTGTTAGTAAACGCGATAACTTTTGCGCAAACCAATCAAAATACGCTTTTTGCAATTTTTTTTACCAAACATAGGTAGCAGAAAACAAATTGTCCGAAAATGTTAAAAAATTTAGATTTTTAAATTTTTTTGGGGGGAATTTCATATAAAAAAATTTGAAAAATATTGTTATTTTTGCAAAATTGTCGCTTTTTTTTGTTTATAGCGCGTGATCAAAAAATCGCACAGGTGATCAAATACCACCAAAAGAAAGCTCTGTTTGTGGGAAAAAAAGGACGTCAAATTCGTTTAGGTACAGAGTCGCACGACCGTGCAATGGTCCGTTAAAGTCACGCAGTGCCGAATCGCAAAATACCCCCTGGTCAGGAAGGGGGTAAAATCTTCCGGGGCTTAAGTGGTTAAGAGCCAGTTAACACTAATGCGATCACAGGCCTTGCATATGATTCGGAGCGCACTGCTCCTAAAAACACATGCAATGTCTGTGCGGTGCAAATTCAGCTATACAGTTTGTATGGCTGAATTCGCACCGCAATCGCAGTGAACACGCACAGGACCCTTTTTTTGGTCTGCAGCAGAATCGGATCGCATGGTGGTTCACACTAGTGCGATCCAATTCTGTGCGAATTGTCAGATCGCACTGCGATATGCGATCTGAGCTGGGGATGTAGTTTACTTTAAATTGACACCCCCAACGTGTCGCATATGGCAGTGTGAACCGGGACTAAAGGTTAAACTTGACATTTTTCTTTTTTTAACAGATAAGGAGGTCCCAGATAATTTTTTGACAGTGTCCCATCATGATAAAAAGCAACTCAAGAAAGTAAAGTGTTCTAATTGGTTGCTTTGGGTTACTGTACACACTTACTGTTGGTACGATATTAAGTAAGCCTTCTTGTCTTTTTCCCATTAGGTTTTAATCTTGCATCTGATCACAAACTTATAATGAAGGTAGTTTTGTCAGAATAAAAGCGCCATAATTAAAAGACAATGTATTTCGTTAACCTCTGTGGGTGACTCTGATGCTGCTATCGATCAACTGAATTTGTTTGCAAATTGGAGCACAGATCTGATGAAGAGCGTCGTTACTTGGATCTCTTTTTTTTCTTTTTTTAATATGCGCATCAGACACTTTCCGCTTTGGTTGTCTAATTTAAATTTCCTTCATTATGATAGGGGATGGGGGAGAAAGTTTCCATTTCTGCCTGGCTATAATGAAAAATCGATACGCAGTGTCTTTAGCTAATGTAGGCGAACAGTCATTTTATTCTCTCAGTTTTTTGTATAATTATCTTACATATAATGGTGCCAAAGCTGTCATGCTTCAGTGGGTGATAACCTTCCTGGCATCAGACCAGCAGTGCATTACAGGGCTACAAGTCACTTGTTTCGTTAATAAAAAGCAGGTTAAGGAGCAAGGTGACCAATCCTTCCATCAATACAAAATCATTTCTTATTCTTACTTCACTGGTCACTTTTTAATATATATATATAGATGTATATATATATATATATATATATATATATATATATATATACTGTATTTTCTGGCGTATAAGACTACTTTTGAACCTCAAAAAAATCCCCCAAAAATGGGGGTCGTCTTATACACTGAGTATAATATCTCCAAGGTAACCTAAGTATAAGTATTACCGGTGGATGAAAATTAGGGAGGTCGTCTTATACGCCCAGTCGTCTTATACGCCGGAAAATACATATATGTGTGTATATATATATGTGTATATATATATATATATATATGTGTGTGTGTATATGTATGTATGTATGTATGTATGTATATATATATATATATATATATATATATATATATATATATATATATAAAACGAGCAGGGCCCTCTGATTCCTACTGTATTAAAGTGTCTTTGTACTGTCTACCCTCAAGTGGTAAAGCGCTGGGCAAACTGTCTCGCGCTATATAAATTCTATATTATAATAATATATATATTGGAAATTATATATAAATATATATATATTGGACAACACGAAGAAGGTATTATAAAAAGTTCCAGCTCTGACTGTAGATTTTTTGTAAACATTCAAACCGTTTAAGTTCATTTTGGTATTTATATTTTCAGTTTATATTTTGCATGCCAATATGGCATCAAATTTGTTCTATATATTTATTCACATGAACAGGTAATTTTAATTCAATGTATCTGTTTATATATTTATTCACCCAAGACATAAAAAGGAAGTACCTGGAAGCACAATAAACAAATAAATAAATAAATGGATAAAATACACATATATTTTAGGAACGGATAATCAAAGCTTGCACATGTTTTACATTTTCAATCCAGGTTTCTTTTTACATTCTGAATCCTTCCTACAATTTGAAAGCACCCACACTCCCTCTGCTGGTCATTTGCTGCGCTACAATTAGAGATAAAGGGCAAACTTCAACAAAAAAACAGTGGATTTTTAAAATTTGTTTTTCTTTTTTTTTTTTTTGCTGCTTTAGATTAACCAGTTCGAGCACAAAAATAAAAAACATTCTGAATGAAATCCTAAGGTTGTTTAGGCAGAAGTACTGAAAGGAAATGTCAATAATACCTCTCAGGGTTTGTTCATGGCACGTGCCTTACCATGCACATAATGCGTATTTTAGCATGGGTTGTTTCTTTGCATTGTGCTGCACTGAGATACGTTTTAACCACTTGCCGACCGCCCACAGTATATTTACTGCGGCAGTCAGCCCCGTACAGGCAAAGTGACGTAGTACTACGTTGCTAGCCTGAGAGCCTCTAGGGGGCGAGTGCGCGCCGCCGGAGGCGCGCTCCTGCCCCCGCTCGTTCCCTAACATGTCCGCGCATGTGACCGGCGGACCCGATGTCCGCCGGTCACTCGCGATCTCCCGGTGGAGAGGGAGAAAGGCAGGTGGCTAATGTAAACAAAGCCGCCTGTCATTCTCCCTGATCTAACTGCAGAGATCATACGATCCTGCTATGTAGGATCGTATGTCTCTGTGGTTACATCACTAGCCACACCCCTTTACAGTTAGAAGCATGCCCCTAGGGACACACTTAACCCCTGCATCACCAATAAAGTTAACCCCTTCCCTGTCAGTGTCATTTTTACAGTAACAGTGCATATGTATAGCACTGATTACTGTAGTAATGTCACTGGTACCCCCAAAAGTGTCAAAAATGTCAGTTAGGGGTCCGATCTGTCCGCCACAATGTTGCAGTCCCGGAAAGAAAATCGCAGATCACCACCATTACTCGTTTAAAAAAAAACAATAAAAATGACAAAAATCTTTCCCTTAGTTAGTAAACGCAATACCGAATCGCAAAATAGGGCCTGGTCTTTGGGCAGCCAAATCCTCCGGGGCTTAAGTGGTTAACTTTTTTTACTTCATTTTGAACTTTGAACTATGCATTTACCATGAAATGCATCACATTGCGTTGCACAACAACTCTTTACAACAGGCTGCACCAAAATCTGAAATCTGTCCAATTGTATTTTCTGTTTCTATGATTTCTTCTAATTATTCAGCCAGTGCTTTGTGCTTAGAGAAATCAAGAGCAAAGTGTGGCAATGCTGCCAAAATACATAATGGTTCAGTTATAAAGTAGTAGATGTGACTTTTATTAAACCTAAACTGCAAGTAAAGCAATCATTGTTACTTAAAACAGGTACTAGAAATATTCACCTGCAATGATTGTTTGATGAAAGTCACATTCACTGCTTTATTAATGCACCCCATAGTGTATGGAGCAACATAATGATAGTTTCATGATGGGATATCAAAGATATAAAGTATTTTTTGAGGATACGTGAGTGCTCAGCTTTATCAAAGGCAGCAGAGAGGCCCAAAAGTAAGAGTACAAAGTTTTGGCCATTGTTTTTAGCAAATAGTAATCTAGACTGAAAGGGGTCAAGGAAGTTGTTATCAGGTGGTAGCTCAGGTGGTTGTAGACAAAAGCTGGCCATAGATGGATCGAATCTCGGCCAGTTCAGCAGGGACCAGCCAAGATTCGATCCATGTATAGGCAAGTTGATTGTACTCAAGTCAATCCATTGATTGATTTGGGTACAACCAGAATGTTGAATTTTTAGCATGCGATTATTACCAGCAGCTATAGCTGCTAGCAGTAATCACTGTGTTTTCCCAGCAGGGACTGCTACCCATGCCCCAGAGAACACATTAAATCCACGGAAGATTCACAGAATTATGCCTCGTACACACGCAACGATTATCGGCCGACCGATCGGTCGACTTTTGTCCGGTGTTGTTGTGTTGGTTGAAATGTGCTCTAGACTGCACACAAATTTTCTCGGCCAACCAAAACCAACTTCAGAAGTGATGTCATGTGCTGGTTTACTTTCCGTGTGTTTTTTCTTCTCTGAGCATGCCCAGTCTTGCTCATCTGATTTTTGTCTGCCGAAATCTGTACTGACTGACGGAAAATCGGCCGTTATGTTGACGGCCAACAAAAATTTTATAGCATGCACACCAGATTTTGTTCGGCTGAAAAGTCAGAGTCGGTTGTCGGAAGCATCATACTAACAAGCCGAAAATCGGCCGATCGGACGTTGGCCGAAAATTCACGGCCAACAATCGTTGCGTGTGTACGAGGCATTAGTGTTGATGGGAAATCGAGCAAGAAAATCACACAATCTATGACCTGCTTAAGGGTTCTAGGATTTTTGCAGTAAATGGGAGCAAGGACATGGGTCTTAGGTTGTGCAGATCAGTGGGGTCCAGCAACGGCTTTTAAGGTATAGAGGTGCATGTTTTAGAAGGAATGAGAGGAGTGGTTAGAGAGGAAGATGTGAGTTAGAGTGTGTAGAATAGAGAATGCGGGTGATCATGATAGTTTTGAGGGAATGTGGAGGATGAAGAAGAGTTAAAGATAGAAAAGAATTGATAGGGACTGTATGGGAGGGTGTTAACTGGGATTGGGAGGTATAAAAGAGCCCTTAAAGTCTGGAATATTTTTGTGGGAAACCCAGAAGTCCCTATGCCAAAAAAAATAAAAAAGATGCCAGCAGAGAAAATGTCAATTCCCGCAATTTAAATTACTATTTTTCTTTTCTAAATTACATTTTGGATGCAATACCTTCTATAGTACATATCGTATACATGCACCCATGTACTGGCTGGTTTTGGGCATCCCCCAGACGTGGTAATTGAAAGAATATTGCAGTTGAGCTTTAATCTGCATTATTATAAAAGCTGCACCCACAAGCACGTTTTCAAGATTTCACTAATTGCTCCTCCCGGGCAAACAGAATTTAAAAATAAAAAAAATGTTTGTATTGGGCAATTCCCAGCTCCCCATACTTAACAATCTCTTACCTATTACAGTATGTTCAGCTCATCGCTACTCTCCAGTGATCCTTGATAAGGGTCTGTCATGAATGTCAAGGGGTAACCCCATGCAACATTTAAAAAAAAAGTATTAGGTCCCACCTAAAATCCATTCATCAACCCAACATGCTGCCTAACAGGCCAGGAAAGGGGGGTTGATTATGCACCCTACTTCCTGAACCCTACCAAGCCACATGCCCTCAGCATGAGGAGGTTACCTTGCCAGAGGGATCCCCAGCAAAGTACATTGTCCCTATGTTATTGAGAACAAGGCCTTTGCCCCAGAATTCTGACCCAGTGATTATGGAGTTTTTTAGTCTCTGTTTCACCTTTTGTCTCTATCATGTCACTGGTAAGGGCTATAGCATCAACTTCATAATTCCAAATCTGCCATCGGCTCTTCTGAGTTATAGCAGTGCTTATAACTTTTATTGAGTCTTTTCCTCCCATTGGTGACACACTGGTGGCACTGATCGGTGTATTCTGACTTCAGGGAAGGCTTCCTGATGTCAGAATACAATAATTCAGTGGTAGTTATTCCCATCCACATCAAATGTGTGGATGGAGCAATCCGGTCATTTTTATGCTTTCAAAAAGAAAGAAAAAAACAGAGTTAGTCTTACCGGTAACTCTGTTTCCAGTCTTCCAGGGCAGCCCTTGAGAGATAAAGCTTCTCCTCCCAAAACAGGAAACACGTTGCCATTTTATTTTAATTTAAGGCAGTTCCTCAGGTCCCTGGTCAGTCATCCAAGAGAACCGAAGGAAACATAAACACAACACAACCCTACGTTAGGGTGGGATCTGCTGCCCTGGAAGACTAACTCGGTTTTTCCCCTAGTTGTCTTCCAGGTCAGCCCTTGAGAGGATAACCAAGTACTCACCAGACTAGGGTGGGACAACGGCTTGGAGGACATTTGTACCAAAATCAGATCCCATCGGTGATGTCAGACAAAGGTGGAGAAGCTGGACCAAGTTCCTGACCTGCAAATCTGTTCTTGGGTAGCTCCCGCCTTCTCACCTCATGAAGCCGCTGAAGCCCTTTGTAGAATGAGCCCTCTATGCTAATGAGATTTTTTCAGAGGTGTTACTTGCATAATTCCATAGGTTTTAGATTCGAAATGATCTGAAACATCCCAGAAGGTTTCTTGAGGACAAACGCGTGCGAATAGAAACCTTGCCATATTTCTTTACCTGGGACTGGAACAAGGACTTTCTGGTCTGCCATTTCTCCCAAAAGCAGATGAAGGGGAGAGCCCTGCTCTGGAAATAGTATTCTTTTACCTCCATCTTCACTGCCAACCTCAGGTATCTCTGGGAGTCTTCTCTTTTGGGAATGTGGAGATAGGCGTCCCTGAGGTCCATGGTCGCCATGAACGGTCTAGGTGAAGGATATTTTTTACTGAAAATATTGATTCCGTGCAGAACTTCCTGTATCGAATCGCTTGATTCAGGGGTTTTAGATTTAAAATTATCTGAAACATCCCAGAAGGTTTCTTGAGGACAAACACGTGTGAATAGAAACCTTGCCATATTTCTTTTTCTGGGACTGGAACAAGGACTTTCTAGTCTACCATTTCTACCAAAAGCAAGAGAACAGATCGAGCTTTATCAGGATCCCTGGGAAGCTTTGTCAGAATAAATCTTTCTAGTGGAAAGCTGTTACATTCCAAAGAGTAACCCCTGGGGATGATGTGTAAGACATAAGCGTTAGCTGTCATCTTTTGCTATTGAAGAAGGAAGGTAGCCAATCCTCCTCCTACTGGCATCTTGTAGTCACTGCTGCTTAGGAGTTTGGCCAAAGAGAATGTTGCTTTTTGGCTTCCCCTTGTGGCCCGTCCAATGGTTCTTGCGGGATCTTTCCTTTCATCTTGAGATCACTGCCTTTGCTCTCGAAAAAAACTCTTTTGGATGCAGGGTCCCCTAACCATGATTTTAGCCAAATGGCTCATCTATCCATCTGATCCTGGAGTTGGGACAGCCAGAAGTCTATGTTTCTTGCTACACAAGTTGTGGCTACTGCAGGCTTCAGGCTGGCGACATACTGTAAGTTTCCCCTGCTCTCTTTCAAGACCAGGTCTCCCTTTTTGTCCATCCAGTCCTTCAGATGCCCCATGTCTTCAAAGGCTAATAGCAACTGTTTGGAGACCTATGTCAGTGGAGCATCCAGTTTAGGATTTTTGTTCTTCAATGCATGTGGGTCGCTGTGGAAAGGAAACATTTCTGTGGCTGGCTGCAAAAAAAAGGGTTACTTCTCTGGGTTTGCCCATTCCTTCCGCACCACCTCGAACATCACCTGGTGGACTGGGAATACCTTGGACCTCTTTTTCCTTAGACCTGATACATCAAGTCGTGCTTGGAGGGAATCTTTCACTTCCTCGATTCTTAGCGTTTCATATATAGCCCCAAGCAGGTCCTCCACATTTTCTAAGGACAATTTATACTTGAGGCCCCTTCTTTCCTCTTCTCCACCTTCTTCCTACTCTGAATCCAAGATGCCAGTGGCTACTTTACTAGCTGCGAAGCTACCTGCACGTTTCCTCACCGTCTCCTGCAACATTGAGGCAACTGACCCTATGTTAGGCTGTGGATGAGGGGTTTCCCGAGGAAGCAGTTGGAGTTCTGACATCAGCTTTCTGAACTCCTTGAAGGTGGATGTAATTTCATCTGTTAGAGATCCAAAGAAATTTGCATCAAAGGTTTCTGACTCTTTCTTGACCAGTTTCCTCATGCAAACTTTGCGTAGCGGTTCTGTGTACTCCAAGGGCATCTTTGTCCCACACTTAGCACACTGCTTCCTGGGAATGGGCTTTGGCTCTTTAAGAGGCTTGGTCTGCCAAAAGACAAACACAGGAGCCCATGGTGGTAAGAAAAGGCACCTCACCAGCCATGAAGGAGTGCACACCCGGTGACACCTGACCAACAACTTGTTGTGCCCCAGCCCGCTAGAGACCACCACTTTAAGAGGCTTGGTCTGCCAAAAGACAAACACAGGAGCCAATGGTGGTAAGAAAAGGCACCTCACCAGCCATGAAGGAGTGCACACTCGGTGACACCTGAACAACAACCTGTTGTGCCCCAGCCCGCTAGAGACCACCACTACTAGCTGCTGTTCCCACTGACCTCCTCCACCAACAGAGAGTGGTAAGGGCACACACATACCCCCACAGCCTAAAGACTCCTACACCCCTCTCCCTCCTGCAGCCATGAGACACATGCCCCAGGTTCAGCCCTTGGGATATGGATCCTCCGGTGGACCCTCAGGCAACATGTCTCCACCGGAGGGAGGAAAAACTAAGAGTTATTTTAAGCCTTAAAAAGAAAAGAAAATGGCAACGTGTTTCCTGCTTTGGGAGGAGTAGCTCCATCTCTTAAGGGCTGACCTGGAAGAGGAGTGGGTAAAAAATGATTATTGTACGACCTGCCTTTGTTATCGGTTTACCAAGTTTATTTTTGTTTGCATTACTGTCTGCTTTCTGATTGCAGCTACTGAAATCACTAAACAAACAATACATTGTAAAGTGCTACAAAACTGTGCAATGGATGCACTAATGGACTGTTGGCAGGCTATGGCAGGTAGGAGAGGTAATCTATATCTAAGCTCTGTGGTGATATTGCAAATGATTAGTACCATAAAGCTGGTCATATACAGTTCGAAGTTTAGCTGATTCCTGCTGAATTGATCAACATTAATTTTGTGATTGACACTGTTGGCATTACAAGGCTCAACACAATTTGCCGTTTTTTTTGTCAACTTTTGGTAATGCAGCCAGGTGAAAAATTATCGGCCAAATAGCATCTGCATTAAGTCAGAAGCAGCCATTGTTTGGGTATAATGGCAGCCACAGGTATTGGCTGTCTGAATACAACACCCACACTGTTTAATGTGGATGGGGAATCAAGTAGTTTGCCTAACATGTATAGCCAGCTTAAGGTCTGTGGTATCATGCTTGTTTTGAACATTTATTTTGCCTTTGCCCCTTCATTGTAGCAATGTGCTCCTTAAACCCGTATCCTGAATTCCCTGGGATTGACCAAATACCAATAAGCCCTAACCAATGATTATGGAGCACCTTCTACAGTACATGATTGTAGGAAAGTGCATGTTCAACTTTGCCAGTGCAGGTATTAGGCATCTTTATATATGATGTGAATCATAGGCAACCGTGTACAGAGGATAGCATTTGGCTTTAAACTATTTCAAACATTCTTTTATGTTTCCCAGCTATGGTTCTTTTTAAATCACATATCCTATTGTGGATAATGAGAAATATATTACAATCTGATCTCAGTTATTATGTTCACATTTTGAGGATTAAATGTTATAATGCAAATCTTTCTTTTTTCTTTCAGAAAATTACCTAGAATGCTACAAAACTTAATTATTTGAGTATTTCCATTATTTATTAGGACAATTACTTTCACAATTGAAAAGCCATTACTGTTCATCTTGGTCTGGTTATTCAGTCTGATTATTGAGCAAAGCTATGTCCACAGTAAGAAACAGGATTTTTGAATTCACTGTAAAATGATTTTCTTGGAGTCCATTGAGTCTACAGGGACACAGGAAATCTGAAGCCTTCAGGCTATACTGCTGTCTACAGAGGAAATGGGCAGAAGAACTGTTGGCCAGTACAAGATTACCCCACCTACAGCATTCCTCAAACTTGTAGCAAAGTAATACCACAAATACGACCATAAGCACAGAGGGGCTTCTTAACGGTATCTCTTAACGGACTCCACAAAGTGAGTACATACAACCTATTTTCATTATTGTTTGTTGAAGGACACACGAAATCTGAAACCTGGACATCCAAAAGCATCCAAAAGCAGTCAAGCTGAGGGATGGTCAACATCAGAGGCGTAACTAGAACCTTCAGGGCCCTGATGCAAGAAACCATGAAGGGCCCCCCAGACCCCTGGCCGGGGCCCTTACCTTCAAGCCCAGGGCTCTTCCCACTAATCCTGGGGCTCTTTACACTCATTGCATGGCCTTTTATTACGGTCCCGCAGCAGGATTCTTTCACAAGTTCTGCAGTGGGCCCCCTTTCTGCAATCTTGGGGCCTCCCCACAGTGGTGCAATGCCAGGGTCTGGTCGCAAGTGTGACCTTTGCAATCCTGGAAGTTCACCCACTGGTTTGCTACCGGGCCCCATGCGATCGCAACCCCTGCAACCCCTGTAGTTACGCCCCTGGTCAACATAGCACATACAATAACAAACTCAAGAAAAGCAACGGAAAATAGGGGACTGTCAATAGCCCAAAGAGCTGTCTAAAGACCTAACACCTAAAGCTGGCATCAGATGAGGCCAGAACATCCACCTGATAAACCTTAGAAAATAAAAAAAAACTGAGAATCAAGTGGTATCCTTGCACATATCAGAGATCTATTCAAGTGCGTCTTGATGGAAAAGGGTGGAACCCAACTCTTTAGACCATAAGCCTGGAAAATGGTCTGACTGAGCCACCTGAAGATGGTTAACCGCTTAAGGACCGCCCCTCGTACACATAGTGTGGCAGGGCGTCTCTTAAGTGCAAAAGCACGTACCTGTCTGTGATTTATTTTTCATGGTCTGAGCAGAGCGGGAGCCGATGTCCGCTGGGAACACAGTGATCATTCAGAGAGAGGCAGAACAGCAGTCTGCCTATGTAAACAAGGCAGATCGCTGTTCTGCTAGTAGGTAAGACAGAGATCTTATGTTTCTGCTAAGCAGGAACACGCATGTCTGTCTTCCTACAGTGCAACCATCCTCCACACAGCAGGAAAGCACTCCCAGGGAACACATTTAAACCTTTGATCATCCCTGATGTTAAGCCCTTCCCTGCCAGTGCCATTAGTACCATGACAGTGCATTTTTTTAACACTGATTGCTGTATTGGTGTCACTGGTCCCCAAAAAAGTATCACTTAGTGTCAGATTTGCCAGCCGCAATGTCACAGTCTCACTAAAAAAACGCTAATTGCCGTCATTACTAGTAAAAATTTAAAAAAAAAAGAATAAAAAGTATGTAAATGTATTAAATTGTACATGCTATAACTTTTGCGCAAACCAAATAATATACGCTTATTGGGATTTTTTTTTACCAAAAACATGTAGCAGAATTTATATTGGCCTAAATTGATGAAGAAATTACATTTTTTTTTTTTTTTTTATTGGATGTTGTATGACAGAAAGTAAAAAGTATTCTGTTTTAATGTTTAATAAATTGTCGAGCTTTTATTGTCTCTAGCAGAAAAAAAAAAAAAAACACAGAGGTGATCGAATGCCACCGAAAGAAAGCTCTACTTGTGGGAAAAAAAGGACATCATTTTTTTTTGAGCACAGCATTGCACAACCACGCAATTATCAGTTAATGCAATGCAGTATGAAGGAAGACAGTGACAGTGGAAGGAAATTTTCTTTCGGTGAACAGAGGGATGGGAGAACAATGTTTGGTGAACTGATAGAATAAAGAACAAGAAGAATTAAGAATGTCCTGGTTGAGGTGAAAGGCAGAGAAGGACGTCCTAGGCCCCAGAACTACCTTGTTTCTAGGCAAAACCAAAAGGGGTTATTTGCAGGATAAGACTGTCAGTTCAGATCTCTCGCAGAGGTGATGGGTAGGGATGGGTGAACGGTTCAGCCTAAGCATGAGTTCGGGCCGAATGTCAGCTGTTCGCCCGTTCAAAGAACACCCAAATTATCTGGCGTTCGAGTGTTTGTTCGGCCCGCCGAATGACCACAATGCACTTCACTGCCGCAAAGTGCATTGGAAGTGCATTGGAAGCCCTGATTGGCTGAAACAATGAAAGCTTTCAATGCAGGGGACACAGCTCTGTCAGAGCCATGATTGGAGAAATTATTGATGACTCTATCCAATCATGGCTCATTGCTTTTAGTCCCAGCCCACTATTCAAAAGTATTCTTTCAAAAGCGGCCATTTGTAGTGTGATATTGGCATTGAGAGAGATAGAACAGGGCTCTGTTTAGTGCTACTAGAGAGTTAGTAGGCTATAGTGTGCTATTCTGATACTATTGTCAGTGTAGAATATCAGTTTTAGTGTGAATCTAGTAGAAAAAGTTACTTTTTACTTTAGTATGAATCTGGTGATAGATCAGTCAGTGTGAGTGTGGTGACCTGACCATTCAATTTTATTTTGTCAGAGCAGGTTTACTGCATTATAGTTCAGTGCATTAGTGCAGGTTTAACAAAGTATTTTTCTGTGCGTTACTGCACATTTAACACAGTATATTGCTGTGCGTTACATGCTGTTTAACACAGTATATTTCAGTAGGTTATGTGCTGTTAACCTCAGTATATTTCTGTGCGTTAGTGCGTGTTTAACGCAGTACATTTCTGTGCATTGTTGAACATTCAACACAGTATATTTCAGTGCATTATGTGCTGTTTAAAGTAGTATATTTCTGTGCCTTAGTTCGCGTTTGATGCAGCATATTTTTGTGCGTTATTGCACGTTAAACGCAGTATATTTCAGTGCATTACATGCCATTTACACAGTATATTTTAGTGCTTTAGTGCACATTTAACAGATTATATTTCAGTGCGTTACGTTCTGTTTAACGCTGTATATTTCTATGCATTAGTGTACATTTAGGGCATTATATATTTTATTGCGTTACATGCCGTTTAGCGCAGTATGTTTCGTGTGTTACTGCACATTTAGCGCAGTATATTTCTGTGTTACTGCACGTTTAACGCAGTTCAATTCTATGCATTAGTGTACGTTTAACACAGTATATTTCTGTGCGTTAATACACATTTAATGCAGTATATTTCATTGCATTATGTGGCATTTAGAGCAGTATATTTCTGTACGTTAGTGCACAATTAACCCAGTATATTTCAGTGTGTTACATGCCGTGTAACGCTGCATGTTTCTGTGCGTTAGTGCATGTTTAACACAGTATATTTCTGTGTGCTAGTGCACATTTAACGCATCATGTTTCTGTGCATTAGTGCACGTTTAATGCAGTATATTTTAGTGAATTACATGCTATTTAGCGCAGTATATTTCAGTGCGTTACTGCACATTTATTGCAGTATATTTCAGTGTGTTAGTGCCCGTTTAATGTGCCCTAACGCAGCATATTTCAGTGCTTTAGTGCAGTTTTACTGCAGTATATTGTAGTGTGTCATTGGAGTATGTCTGCATAGTGATTCAGGTTAAAGTGCACCAAACTCCACTTTCCATTAATTAAAGTGCATCCACGTACATATTTCCACATCTTTGTTACATTTTGTTTATAATCACCTTTCCATCGTGTCTGGGATGCCAACAAGGAGAGCCAGACGTTCCCATGGCACTGTGAGAGGGCCAGCAGCGTATGTGTCCACAGGCAAAGCTGGACGGGGTCAGTCCTCAGGGCATCATTTCCTCTGTTTAGTGATGTTGCCAGTGCTATCCAGCCACAACATGCAGAGGAGGTGGTGGACTGGCTTACTAAATCATCCTTATCCTCTTCATCCTCCGTCACCCAAGCAGAAACTAGCGTGCAGTCCACTGCAGCTGCCAAAGTGGCAAAATCTGCCTCCTTGTCCACAGCTATTCCTGCCATAGCCCCAGCATCAGGCATGGAGGAGTCAGCTGAATTATTTGAACACATCAGCCACTTGCTCCTTGACGATGCACAGCTATTACTTGATTCAGATGTTGGTTTTGAGGTTGAGAAAGGTAGGAACAAGAGCCTACAGAGAGGGGAGAACACTGGTGCACAAATTGACAGTCATGCTCCCCCAGCTGCAGCGTATTGCCAAGTTGTCTCCAGTGGTAATGAGGAGGGAGATGATGAAGAATGTCACTGATGCAACTTTGGTGCCAGATAGAGCAGAGGATGAAAGTGAGGGTGAGGCACAACTCCAACGAGGCAGCCATCATGGAAGAATAAAGAGCAGCCACCCTATTCCATCACATTGTGGAGCTGTTATCTCCTGGCACTCTTCCCACAGCTCAGCTGTCTTGTCTTTTTTTAGCACATGTGCAGCTGATCACACTGTTGCAATTTGCAAACTTTGTCTCGAGCTCATCAAGCGTGGCAAAAACACCAGCAAAACCATTTGGGTACCACATGCTTGACAAGGCATTTAACCTTCCATGACCCAGCCCATTGGCAAGAGCACCTGAAAGCCACACAAAAGGGATGCAATTCTGTTCCTCCTCCTTACTCACCTCAGTCTACCCCCGCTCTGCCTCATGACCTCTCAGTAGCCTCCACTGACAGGGATCATGGTATAGCCCAGGATGTCCCAGGTCCTTGCAGCACATCTGCCAGTAACACACCACCAGCTGTAGACTATAGCTGGCAAATTTCTCTGCCCCATCTGCTGCAGCAGAAAATAAAATACAGTCACTGCCACCCATATGCCCAGCCTCTAAATGTAAGTTTCTCAAAGCTGCTGGCTTTAGAACTTCTGCCTTTCCATCTGGTGTATTCTGCCCCCCTTTGTGAATTTGCAGAATGTGCTGTACCACAATGGCAGGTTCCCAATCTGTATTTCTTTTTACATAAATCCATTCCAGCTCTGTACCATCACGTGGAAGGCAATGTTGTGGCAATGTTGAGCAAGGCAGTCAGCCACAAAGTCCAAGTTACTGCTGACACGTGGTCCAGTAAGCATGTTCAGGGACGCTATAGTTCGTTCACAGCACACTGGGTAACTCTGCTTGTAATTCAGAAGAATGCAGGACCGGGCTCAGTGCTGCAGCTTGTTGTGCCAAGTCTCCATACAGCTAGTGGTGATGATGCAAGATGTGTCAGCTTTATCCCCTCCTCCTCCTCCTCTTCCATGCCCTCCTCTGCTGAATTGTCCTACGAATCACAAGTATCCCTAAGCATTCAAGGGGCTATTCAATGAGTCAGGCTAAAAGCTGCCATGCAGTGCTTCAGTTGGTGTGTCTAGGGGACAGGAACCACACCGGAGAATAAATTCTTGCAGCTCTGCAGGGGCAGCCCAAGAGGTAGTTCACGCCACGCCAGCTGGAGCCAGGAATGGTGGTGGTGTGCGATAATGGCACAAACCTCCTGTCCACCCTTAGACAGGGAAAGTTGACACATGTGCCATGCCTGGCACATGTCCTCAATTTGGTGGTGCAGCATTTCCTAAATAGGTACCCAGGAGGGTTGGAAGATCTGCTAAAGCAGGCCAGAAGAGTGTGTAGCCATTTCAGACAGTCATACACAGCCAGTGCTCGGTTGGCTTAAATTCAGGAGGAATTGCACCTGTCCAAAAACTGCCTGATTTCTGACATGCCCACCAGGTGGAACTCGACTGTGGCAATGCTGCAGTGGCTGCACATTCAGCAGAGGGCTGTCAACAAGTACCTGTGTGAGTATGGCGCAATGACAGTCCCCGGCCGGCTTCTAGCAAAGCCGGCAATGGCTGCTGATAAAGGATGCATGCATTGTACTGTCACCATTCAAGGTGGCCACAAGGATGGTGAGCTATGACAATGCATGAATAAGTGACACAATCCCTGTTTTGTTCCTCCTGTAGCAGACTCTGCATGGCATTATGGACAGAGCAGCAGGAGGAAGAGGAGAACTTCCTTTCCTCTCAAGGCCCACTTTTATGCAGACACCATTCTTCCTACACCACAGAACGCACAAGAGGAGAGGGAGGAGGAGGATTCTGACTGTTTTGGAGGCATTAAAGCAGAGGAAGACATACGTCAACCCTCAACAGTTGTTTTTTTGTCCCCCAGAACCCTTGGGAGTAGTATGTGGTGGGGAGGAGGCAGTTCCAGATAATGTTATCCTCAGTGACCCCGAGGGGTCTGCTTCTCATGCCTCCACAAACTTGCGGTGCATGGACTCCCTCATACTTCAAAGAACCCAAGAATATGTGGCATCAAGGGAAAGGATAAATATTTGTTTGCAACCCTCCTTGACCACTGTTACAAGGGGAAATTCTCAGAACTCCTCCAGTTCCCACAGAGAGTGCAGCAGATCTCTTGAGGACACTTTAAAAAGGAGTTTATCTAATGCTTTTCCTGACTTTGGTAGGTTACAGTGTCATGCCAATGTCACTGATTAAGTGTTTTTGGGATGTTGAATCTCCTAAGACTTCTAGGCTGCCTAGTATTGTGGGTGTTGATTTCATCCTGGAAGAATATTTTTTGGTGTAGGTTTCATGGGCACAATTAACACCCAAAGACATATATTTCTGCTCCTGTTTCACAGGTGAATATCGTTTCAGTTTTTGACAGCAAGGCCAATTTTTGCTTTCATCAAGAGACCCTCTATAGGGTTAAGATGTGAAGGCGCCACAGACACCCAGAGACCAATTTTTCCGTACCTGTTTGACAGGTACATATCATTTCAGATTTTGACAGCAAGGCCATTCTTGCTTTAATCAAGAGTACCTCAATAGAGTTACAGTGTGAAGGCACCTTCGACAAACAAAGATCAATTTTTCCGCATCTGTTACTTCTATCCAAAATCTGCAGAAAAGACACCTGAACCTATCCAAAAAATCTCTAATTTTGCTCCTAGTGCACTACATTGTGGCCAAATCATACAGACCAAGCCATTGTTTACAAAATAAAGAAAGCTTCCAGGGAAAATGTCTTTGGCTTTATAAATGCAATTATTTCCACAGCAGCTTCTATACACAGTACACATATGCCACTTTTCAGGTAGACTAAGGGGTTCCCCTAGCCACTATATTGAAAGGATTTTTTCATTTTTATTGTTATTTCTCATTTTGGTGCTTTCACTTTAAGCATCAGTAAATCACTGCTCATCTAAAAAAAATTTTTTTTACAAACTTTTTTTTCATTGATACATGTCCCCCAGGGCAGTACCTGGACCCCCATAACCATTGTATCCCCAATTACTTGCATATAAGCCTTCAAATGGGCACTTTTGTTTTTTCAAGTTTGAGTTCTATAGACTTCAATGGGGTTCACTATTCGGTTCTGAACGTTTGCGATATTCGAAGGTTCTGGTGTGACCCGAACAGGGGGTTTGTTCAGCCCATCCCTAGTGATGGGTACAGGAAAAAACACTTGTGGGTTAGAGTACAGAGAGAGAAATGTCTCTAATGGGTTTAAAAGGTGGTTTCAGAATTGCAGAGGGAACTAGATTTAGATCCCTTGGATTCACAGGGTAATAGACGGGGAGCTACAGTATGTGGAAAATCCCCTACTGGGTTGTGCGGTTGACTAGGACTTAGTTTAGCAGCTGGGCTTATGGTAGTGAAACCCATAGAGTGGATACAGAGTACTCAGCTGGCTCGAGCAGACCTTAGCTGAAAGCAGGTGAAAATTCCCTTGCAGAGCACGAGAATACACTGAGAGACAAAAAAGAAACACAAGCTGGGAGTGCATAGGTGCTGATAACAAGGCTGACTGTACCTCACAGGGGATACACACTGATGCAGAAAAACAAGTAACAAACTGAAGTGCAAAGAGAGATAAGGAGGTGAAGGAGGACAGAATGCAAGTTGGGGTGCACAGAGTGACAAGAGCAGCATACAGAGTGGGGAAAATAAGGCTGGAAACAGGCTGGAACACATTGGGAACACAAGGCTGGAAACATGCTAGGATACACTGGGAACACAAGGCTAGAATCAGGCTAAGACACACTGGGAGCAAAAGGCTGGAAAGATGCTGGTACATATTGGGAGCAAAAGGCTGTCAGGAAGCTTAGATGCACTGAAGATACTAGGAACATTGGGGATCTTCAGAAGCACAGGAAAACACTTGAACACTGGGGCTCCAGTTTAGGAAATAGGATCACCCTTTCTTAAGCAATCAGTGGAGTTATCTGCTGATCCAAGAAGATCTGGGACAGCATATAAATCATCTATTTTGTGCCTTATGTGCATATTGACCTCTAGACTTCTAACTCTTAATTTCTAGTCAGCTGCCAGCCAGGTTGTTCTTGTGGTGGTCTTCTGTCCTGTTTTATTCCATGCATGTGCCGCAAAATGATTCTCTTTTCATTATAATAACTGACCTCTGTTTTCTTTTAAAATAATAATTCTAGCACCAGACATTTTGTGTAACTTGTAAAGGCTTTTAAAGCATTGCCTATGGATAATTTAGTGTACTGTACTGTAGTTTGTCGCCATTTTACGGCCGTGCACAATTTTAAAGCGTGACATGTTAGGTATCTATTTACATGGTGTAACATCATCTTGTATATTTTTCCATATTATATTGTATATTGTTTGTGTGCACTAAAATTCATTACAGTGTATTTTTTCCTGAAAATTTTCATTTGAAAAAAGGCACAACACCCACCATTTTATTCTCCAGGGACATTTTTTTCAGAAAATATATATTGTTTGGGGGTTGTAAGTAATTTATAGCAAAGCAAAATGCAGATTTTTACATGTCAGAATTGGCCTGGACACAAAGTGGTTTTAATGATGTCTTTGAAATGGAATTGTCTTTAATTCCTACAAAAAAAGTATGGTCTAAAGATTTTTTATTAAATAAATATATCTGTATAACATTGGCTAACAATTGTCATATTTTACCATTTATCTTTAATTTTGTTTGTATGAGTTTATCACTTTTTATACAAACAGAACAAAAGAAACAGAATACAAGTGTTACTTGAATCTGACAAAGCATTTGCAGATTGAGCCCCTGAGCAATTTAAGTAGAACTGGAAAAAAAATATCCTAACTAACAAATTAAAGGGCTATAAAGTGATTTTACAGATCCGTTATGAAGATCATATTCTCATTATATGGTTTGAAAAGAGGTCATTATCATATAAAGTCTGTCACTGCTGAATCAAAGTATTTATCTGAACACCAAACCAAAAAGGCTCAATCAAATTATGTATTGATTTCAGCAAATATCCTATCATAATTCCTACTTCAGGCTAGCAGCAGGGACACGTAGGAAGTGCTAATCTTGATGTCATAAGGTAGAACAATCTGATATCAGGATTTCTAAAGCTAACACCCTCAAGCATTGCATTAATGTTTTCTATTTGTAAAACAAAAACAAAGCCAATTATGTTGCTGCAACATCACCCTTTATAAGCATTTAAAGTACTCCTGGCACTAAACTGGCCCCAGGACTAAAATGCAGGCCTCTTGTTTCCCCAATATTAGGCCCCTCTTAAATGAAACATTCAACATTCCATACTATTTGTGAAGGCAAGCCTCTCACAACTTTCTATTGGCCGGTGTGAAAGCCCATCATACTGGTGGGCCAATAGAAAGGCCTGAGAAGTGAGAAAGGGTGTCAGGGTGCCAGGAAACCAGACCACACAAAGATGCAAGTAAAATAAAGCAGTTCATTATAGCAACAACAATAAAAGAACAGCAAGAGAGAGAAGAGAAATCAGGAACAGCCGGTGTAAAGTCCAGAAGCGTGTAGTCATCCAAGCCGGGATCGAGTCCGGAAGTGGATAGTCATCCAAACCGGAGTTTGAGTCTAGATGCAGGTAGTCAGACGATGCTGGGTCGTCTGCTGATGCAGGGAAGTAAGCCAATGCAGAATCGAGAGCCAGGAAATTTGTCAGCCAAGCCAGGTCATGCACGGAGGAACATGGTGAACAGAAGACTGCTAGCAGTGATGCACCTTGGAGCACAAACACAAGTGCAAGGACTGCAAGTCACCAGGTGATATAAATAGTCAGGTGTGCAACATCATCATTGAGCGATGCCCAGGCAGCAGGCAAGTGATGGTGCAAACAGAGTTTATAGGAGACAGCAGTCTGCACATGTCCAAAATGTAGGAGCCAATCTGGTAGGAGGCCTCTGCAGGCACCCCTTAAATGATAATCTCTCCCTGGTATTGATCAAAATCAGGAAAGAAATGAGAGCCTCAAGCTCGTCAGGAAGATCCTTGGCCGCAATCTCAACCTTCAATGAATCGGAGAGACCATGAGAGAAGACAGCCACCAGAGCCTCATTATTCCAGCCCACCTCTGCTGCCAGGGTATGACATTTGATGGTTCTTATACCCTGTTGAAGGGACAAGAGCAGCTTAGCAGCAGAGGCAGAGTGGGCAGGCACATTGAATACCCTACAAAAGGAGGCAACAAAATTCAGGTAATCGAGTATTGCTGGATTATCATTATTCCATAAGGGATTCGCTCAGGCCAAGGCCTTGCCTGAGAGCAACGAGATTAGGAAGCCCACCTTGGACCTATAAGAGGGAAACGCCTAAGGAACTATCTCAAAATAAATTCCCACTTGGTTTAGGAAGCCACGACACTGACTTGGTTCACCCCCATAGTGCTGCGGGAGGGGGGCTGAACCAGTCACCCCTCTGGTAACAGCGACTCCAGCTGCTTTAGCAGGGGCAGCAACAGGAGCAGCAGCAGGAGGAACCATCATCCTAGCAGCACCAGGAGCAAGGTATGCTGTGCGTTCAAGCAACGTCTGAGTGAAGTGACTCAAAAGGTGATCTTGTTGTTCGAGCCTGGTAACCAGCATGGGGAGCATAAGAGCACCTGCATCATCAGGATTCATGGCCCTTGTGTACTGTCAGGGTGCCAGGAAACCAGACCACAGGAAGATGCAAATAAAATAAAGTAGGTTATTATAGCAACAACAATAAATGCACAGCACATCAAGAGAGAGGAGCGAAATCAGGAACAGCTGGGGTAAAGTCCAGAAGTGGGTAATCATCCAAGCCGGGATTGAGTCCAGAAGTCGGTAGTCATCCAAGCCAGGGTCGAGGCCAGACGCAGGTAGTCAGCCGATGCCGGGTCACCTGCCAATGTGGGGATGTAAACTGATGCGGAATCGAGAGCCAGGAAAGTCGTCAGCCAAGCCAAGTCATGCACAAAGGAACACGGAAAACAGAAGACTGCTAGCAGTGATGCACCTTGGAGCACAAACACAGGACAAGGACTGTAAGTCATCAAGTGATTTAAATAGTCAGGTGTGCAACATCATCACTGAGCGACGCCCAGGCAGCAGGCAAGTCATGATGCAAACCGAGTTTATAGGAGACAACAGGAAGACAAGGTAAGACCTTGACAAAGGGTGGACCCACCATCTATATTTCTCAAAAATGCTGATATTTGTGTTATATTGTACCTAAAAATGTAAATTCTATTTAAACACTTAGGTGTCTATTGGAGATAAGCCACAATAATGATTATCTCAGCATATTTCATATGTGTAGATTTAATGTCAAAATCACCAAACTGCTAATGGCCTTGAAATCTTTTTTCTTATGTTTTACACCTAAGCAAAAAATGGATGGTTTGGACAAGAATTTCTCAACTCTGGTCCTCAGCAAGGCACACTAACAGGCCAGATTTTTAAGTATCACCTTGGGGAGATACAAACTAGAATACTGCAATCACTGAGCAGCAAATGATATCACCTGTGATGTATTTCAGCTTTCTTGCAAACCTGGCCTGTTAGTGTGCCCTGAAAACCTGAGTTGAGAAACACTGGACAATTCTGTTTATATTATGTAGTGGTGTATCCTTTTTATTTGAAAATGTTTCTAGTCTTCTTATCTGTGATATCTTTTGTTAAACTTTTTATTCTTTATTATTTCTGTCTTTATTTCAGTTACATATATCTATATTTACAAATTTCTTTTATGTTTTATTTTTTCCACTTTCTTCTTTTTTTTAATGAGAAGTAGGTGAGACTGTAATCTTGCGAGATCACAGGCACTCATTTGCCTTCCCTTAACATCTCTCCATATTGTGGGCATGCACTGCTATAACATCTCTTCACTATTTCATTGGAGAAAGAACTGCCAATCCTAATAAACATTGTCTCCCCAGATATATTTATTTGCAGTGAATAGTTGCAATATGTTAAAGTGTTCTAAGTTGTCTTTAATAAACATACACCTTAGTAAGCAAATGCTGCTTTATAAACTAAAAGCAATCCTAAATTCTCCTCCAGGCTTAGGAAAGGTATTGACCTAAAGTTACAACCACACCTTCAGTTTGAAGAAACAGTGTAAGCAAGTAGATCAGTATGCCAGTTATGATATAAAAAAAAAAAAAAAAAGTTTCTTTCTGCTTCCCACACTCTTAATTTAAGGAAATAACACCAAAGAGTTCTTTACCACTGTTAAAACTATTTTGTTTGTGGTTCTTGAACTCAGCAGGCTTGAGCTTCCATTTTGTGGGCCTGATGATAGTAAATTATCAACATTCCCCAAGTCCACTAGGAAATCAAGGAGGTTTTTATATTTGCTCCTTGATTTCATATAGTGCTTAGCCCTCTAAGTCTTCTCAAAAAAATATGTCAGCAAGAAGGCTTAATATATTTCTGTCAACTCCACTCACTTAGGTAAAACTGCAGCTCTAATCTTTAAGCCCACAAGGTCAATGTGCTGTCTCCCTCACTTACCTCCAGCATTCTTCTTTTACTTGTGGTCCTCTTCAGCCACCAGTGTGCCAATATATACTGAATACAATTTATATATATATATATATACAGTGCATACAATAAATACACCGTTGTAAAAAATGGCCCTCCCAAAGCTGGAAATTGTGTTTAGAGTTGGGCGAACAGTTTGAGCCGAGCAAAAGTTCAGCTCGAGCATTATCTGTACGCCCGTTCGACGAACACAAGTATTTTTCGAGTGAACCTCCCGCCGAGCGCACCCGAGTGCAGTGTGCAGTGCACAGTGCATTCTAGGGCCCTGATTGGCTTAAGCAATGCACCTGATCGCTGGCCAGGTACAAGGCTTTGCCCAATCAGGGCGCAGGAGCACTGTCAGAGCCCTGTTTGAACAAATTCAAGATGACTTCAATCATGGCTTAGTGCTCATAGTTCCACCCCACACAATAAAAGATTCTTTCACACCGGAACCTTTTGCAGTGTGTTGTTGGAGATAGATAGAGCAGGACTAGGTTGTTAGTGTTATTATGATAAATGTATTGTGTCAGTGTAGTGTGATTATAGTGTAGTGTGATTATAATGTAGTGTGAGTATAGTGTAGTGCAGTGTTTAAAAGCATTACATTACATACAGTGCTGTATACACTTTTTGTTTTTGGTTGCTGCGTCTTTGGCTCTGGAATGGATCTTGACAACCGCCACATCATCGGACTCGAAAAAATGAAAAAAAAAAAATAAAGCTGCACCCTTGAGAAAGGCTCCCTGACATTTGCCTGCTAGCCCGTGTGACAGTTCTTAACCTCCTCCCACCTGGCCAATGCACATATACGGCCAGTTGGGAGCTTTCTCCTTCTGAGTGGATGTTCAGGAATATCCTTCAGAAGGAGGGAGATACCGCAGCTAAGCATGATCCCCTGGACACAGAGCAACACCGTTTGGCATAAGGTCCCTTTGATTGGCCCTTCTAATCACATGACGGCTGTGTCCAATCACAGCCATTTCACTGTCATTCAATGTGCGAGAGCACTGAAAGTTGAAAATTGGTCTGGGAAGGAAGGGGGTGAAAGTGCCCAGTATTGAGGTGGTTAAGTAAGTAAGGGGAGGTGCCACCTGGTTCATGCTGGGCCAGTGATGTCTCAAGGGGCGGTGCCACCAGATGAAACTGGCAGGTGGCCCTGCCCCTTTCCTATTTAAGAACTGTCACAGCGGAGCAGGCAGAGAACTGTAGTCTCCGTCGCAAGTGAAATTTTTTTTTTTTTTACGGGTCCGGCGGTGCGGCGGATTAAGTGATTGAGGATGGTTCTACATTGTCAAAGGGCCTTGTATGGGTTAGGAGGGACCCTTGTATGGGTTGGGAGGGACCCTCACGCAATTTTTTTTACATTATTGTATTGCCAACAATGGTTTGAAAGCTTGCAGATGGGAAAATCAATTTAAATGTAATTTTTTATTTATTTATATATTTTAGTTTTTCTGCAATAGTTTCTATAAATTGTACAGATGCACAACTTTACAGGCAGACTAAAGGAACCCCCCAGACACTATATTTAAAGGATTTTTTTATTTTTATTGTTTCACTTTAAGCATCATTAAAATCACTGCTTCCTATAAAAGATATTTTTTAAGAACTTTTGTTTGCATTGATACATGTCCCCTAGGATAGTAACCAGGCCCCCATACCCTTTTTATGGCCAACAACTTGCATATAAGCCTTCAAAATGGGCACTTTTGATTTTTCAAGTTCAGGTACCATTGACTTTAATAGGGTTCTTGGTTCGGGTACTAACTTTTTCGATGTTCGAGAGTTCTGGCGCAAGCGGAACTAGGGGTCGTTCGGCCCAACTTTAATTGTGATAAACCTCTAGGTAAATAAAAGAACCAAAACCTTCATTAAGTAGAAGAGGGGGGTTGATAATAAAGTTGGCAGTGCCACCACCCAGGACAGGGCCACTGTGAACAGAGGGGATTCCTTTCCTTCAAATTATTCAGTAATCTAAACAAAGTAATTGGGACTAGAGGAACTACTGCAACCAGCATATAACATTATTCATAAGTATATAGATGCACACCAGTATGGAAATAATACAAGCTTTATATAAGAAAAGATTAATAACAGAGCATACATTCGATGTACAAACAAACAAATATTATCAGTAAAGGACCTAACAAAAGTCCTAGTGGAATTGTGCGGATACTGTATACCCAGGCATACAGTATATCGTTATTAATAAAGATACCTCCAGATGAATGTTACAGCAAAGTTCATTTGCAGGGGCCCCTGAGGATGACCTGGAAACAAGATCAATAGTTATGAGGAGATCCTTCAACCATTGTCCAACCAGCCTGGAAAGCTGCTTCTCACCAGCAGAAACTGTGATGTGGCACTGTCTGCCTATATTTTCTGCTTCTTTTTCCCTAGTAGCTTCTTATCTGTCATGCAACCAGACCTCTAACTATCAAGTGACACTCTGGTGCCTAACCTGGCTGTAGCCTATGCTATGTTATCGAGCCTTAAACTAAAACTAGCAATAGAATCCCAGGCTTGTGGACATGGTTATCTAAAGAAACAGAAGCTACATAACTCTATTGCAATTAACAGGTTCACATACTATGGTACATCGAGGTGATTACTAAATACGCACACCATATCACATATGGTATAATGTAAGACACCAGCAAGGAGAGAGATATGCACTACGTCTGTAACCTGTCTCTAAATAAATACACAAAAACACCAAGAAGCTATGGAGAGTAATAGCAGGACATGTGGTATTAGACTCCCTCTCTATTACTTCCTCCCTCTGGGGTTACTAGACCAGACACAAAGATACATGAAGACCTGTACATAAATAATCTCGGTGAACAGCACTCCGTACAACAACTTACAGACAGTAGAGGGCAGCAGATCCCTACACATTTATACATGCATTAGCCCATAGCATATAAACCTTAAACTATCATGTTAGCTCTGCTTACATTTGCATATGAGGTCAGTCACAGAAATAACTTATTCTTATGGGTTGTTATGCAATAATGCATTATGGACAAACATTATTTACCAGTTTTGTACTTTTCTTGCGCTGTCTGATAATAAACAAAAAAAAAATATCCCAATGTCACAGTGTTAAGTGATCCATAGTATTACTGTAAAGACAACATTTTCATCACCTTACAGTAAGTGCAAAAAAACTTAATATATACAAAACAATTTATCAAAATGCTATAAATGTTAAATAATTTTGCATATGAAAATTATAATCTCATAGTGTTTATAAAAATTATAATACATAATTCCAATAAAGATAAGGTTCATATGTAAAAGTTTTCTCAAACGGATCTGTGGTGCTCTTTTCCCAGTGACAAGTGCTCCAATCCCATAAAGTGCTTCAGTGCTCCAAAGTGCTTTAAATAACTTCTCCTCTTACCAGATTGAAATGATCTCTATATTATATTATCCTTCAGTCAGTATTCTTGCCACCGAGCGATGTCGGTCTCAGTAACTCAGCATCTGTGTCCCTACATACTGAAATATATGCTCTCTGGATGCCAGCTATTAGCCCCCTCTGATTGAGGAAATATTGTGCACAAAAAAAGAAGGCTCATTGTGCAATACCATATACCCAATGTATTAAAATAAATATATTACACTTACAAGCTTATAGATAAAAATTGGGGTAGATCACATAACAGACCAGTGGCAGGACAAACCAGCCGGCCCAGTCATAATGATGTCACAACTCTGACACCACTCGAAAAGTTTCCCCGTAACAGACTTTGTCAGGGATTGGAGACCTCTCCATTAGTATTTTTTGGGTTTATTATCAGACTGCGCAATTTGTTCTCTTTTATGTATTTATTTTTTTATATACCTGTATTCAGGGCTGATTAAAGTATAAAAGATAAAAGGAACAAGAAGGTGCAGCATTCTAAGTGTATCTATTTATTCATAAAACACATGAAAACACAAAATGTGGTGATTAGGCAATGGATACGCCAGATGTCACGTGGATCCCATGGATGTGTCGGGGACCGCTTCCTGCTGTATCCTGGTGGAATGACAAATGGCTAGTCTATGTGGATTAGCCCTGTAGGTAAGCAGCTCTGTAAATCCAAACACTGAGTAAGACCCAAGATAGGATGTCTGGATACATCAGCCTACCTGGCTGGTGTGCAGGAGTAGAGAGCGGTTTGACTAAAAACAGTGGCCGGCAGTACCCAGGCTGGAACAAAATTAGGATTGGAGAGCGTGTGCAGTCGGCATTTGGCCGTGATGATGTCACCCAATGGGCGGTGAGGTGGGCGGGAACATGTTTCGGAGTCTCCTAGCTCCCATATATGTAGAGTGCAGATGGAAGAAGAGGGAGGGGGAAAAATTAATGAAAGCTAGTAAGCTTGCTTAAAGTGAAACTCCACCCTATTTTTTATTCTCAAAAAGAGAGAATATATGTTTATTGGATAATTGGTGGAATTTAAAGAAAGTTTATCAATAGAATGAAATGAAAAATATAAATGAGAAAGAAAAAGAAAAAGAGAAAACAAAATAAAAAAGGGAGAAGAAAATAAACAAAATAAAAAATAAAGTTATTATTAATTAAAGTATAGCATGAGGTTTACATTCTATATTTTTTGTGCTTTCCAGTTAGCAATTACAATGTCTGTATGTGTAAAGTGCTGCACAAACTGTTGGCGCTATATAAGGCCTGTATAATAATATTAACCACTTGCCGACCGCCACACGCAGATTTACTGTGACAGGGTGGCTAGGCTGCACATAATCACGTAGATCTACGTGATTATGTGCACTTGGACGTGCGTCACCGGAGCTGTGCTCCTTCTGTGATTAGACACAGCGGGAGCCAGACCCCGGGAGGAGAGGGCTCGATCGTCGCTGGCCTCCCACAATCTTCTGCTAGAATGACAGAAGAGCCGACTGCTTATGTAAACAAAGCAGGCGGGTTTTCTGTAACAGAGGCAGGGAAAGATCAGATGATTCAGCTTAGCTGAACGGGCGCACTTAGTCCCCTTTGCAACCCCCTGCTCCTGGAGGTAGTGGAAGCCGCTGAAAGTGAAAACATTGTGCGCAAGAATAAAAAGTAAAAGCTGCAATACAAATTCATTGTACCTGTATTAATCATTGCCCTGTTCATTGAGAAATTTTTCCATGACCACTATGCTCTTGTCATGAGGGATGTTGGAATATAAAAATTTAACGTCAATTGATGCAAAGATAGTATTTTCTGTCATGTAAATACTGTCAAACAGGGTGAGGACATGCATTGTGTCTTTCAAATATAAAGGTAGAGCCACCACATGGGGTTTTTGGTCAGGCAATTATTCCCAGAGACAATGGGCCTCCCCGGTGGCTCTTTTGTGGATTTGTGCACTTTCGGAAGTGCATAAAGGGTAGGTGTCATACTATTTTCAACTAGCAAAAAAACAGCAGCATCTTTAGTGATAACTCCCTCCTGAAGTGTATTGCATACCAGTTCAGAGAGCTCACGATTATTTTTTTCAACATATAACTATCCACCTTTCTATACCAGGTCTTTTTACTCAAAATTCAATTACACATTTTAAGGTATTGGATGTCCTTCATCAACACAATATTTCTCCCTTTTTGAACAGTTTGAATATTTTTCTTTATTCTTCTGTAACTGAGAAAGAGCCTGGACTAGAGGTGGAGAGATATTCTGGTAAGATTTGTAGATAGCCAGACTTTCTATATCCTGCGTTACCAAATAAGTCAACTTTCGTGTTGGTTTGACTCAGAAATGTCTTTGACTTTTCTCTCCTTCCTCTGTCTTTCTATAATAAAAAAGTGCAGCTACCCTCTCTCCCCAATACTTACCTGAGCCTGACCTCGATCCAGCACTGCAGCCATTGGCTCCCACTGCTATCAATCACAACCAGTGAGGAGGAATGGGGCAAACCCACACAATTGCCCCCATAGCAAGCAAAAAATATGGGTTTACAATCGCAAGGCATGCTTAATGTTGTACCCTACAACACTGATGCCGAGTTACAAGAGCATTCATAAGCAGAACTGTTTCTAGAAAGAGGTTAAAAAAGGGATCGCCTCTCCAAACACCAGGCTAATTTATATGAGCACCAAGCTCTTTAACCATCCATGCCCTTTCATTTAGTGCATGAATAAAGGGTGCAGTGGACAGCTTTACCTTTCTCTCTTTCCTGGACTGGTTAAAGGTTCCTAATTACAGTGGAAGCTTTACAAGAAGAAAAGGGAAAAGTTAGAATGCATGAACAGGCAAAAACATTTTGGCAAGCAGCTTTCCCATCTATGGAGTGATATATTGCTGGATCTGGACAGATGAGTATAGGACTCAGGGGTAATGAAAACATCCTCACTGCAACACTTAATCCAAACCATAATTCTAACATCCAGCTAATTTCTCCTGATTATTCTCAACCTTACCCCAAAATCTTACTCTTTTTCATTATAAACTTTAGTATCCACAATCCTAATTATCCTATTACTTTCACAACAAAATGTGTTTCTTAAATTAATATAAATACATTTTTTAATATATCAGTGACAAAAATTGGAGGAAACATACATTTGACACAATGAAGACCACACAAAAAAATGTCTGAAGCAAATAGCTGCTTAATCCTTAGTCCCTCACACCTGTCCCCTCAATATATTGTTAAAACACCCTGTTAAAAGGGTTTATTTATACATTTACAAACTGAAATGAATGCCCAATCTTTTAGTACACATTGTTCACTTGGTTCTTTGTCAGCTTTACAAAACATTATTCAACAATTTAGTTTTGCATGCATCCTGGCTAGTTTTTTTTTTAATTTAGAGTCCTCCAGATCTGAAACCATTTCTCTGTTTTACAGCATGCTTTGTTCAGATAAATAGTGCACTAACAAAATGCTAAACTGACTGGACTCCAAAAGAAAAAGAACAGAAATTATATGCATTTTTTGTACACTGCATATCAAATGGCATACAGGGCTGCTATTTTGTGTTAAAAAAAGCAAACTTATCATTTTGACAGCTGTCGGCACTCTGTAGACCAGACGTATTGACTTTCCACAATTCTCTGCTGTGTTATTCTGTGTTTTGTTAAAAATTTCTGCACTTCATGTTCACCTTTTGGAAATCTCCACTTTTTGTTTGTGGGTTTTCAATAGCTCTTGGTTTTCAGTTACTCATTAGTTTGCCACGTTGAAAAAAGTCTGAATGTTTACACAACTTCACCAGTCTGTAGAACACCATTTTTAAGAAGTATGCCAGTTTGACTTTTATTACTGAAAGTTCACATTACTGTTTAGTGTTTCAAACAAGTTAACCTGTAATTTTTTTAAATTTATATGAAACTAAAAGTCATACTTTATGAGCGGATACCAGTAGATAAATGGTACTATCTTTATTAGTCAATAAAGCATCCTATATTCCTCTCAGATTTAGTTTCAGCTTGTTACCAGGGTCTAAATTTTACTCAATATGTGGCTGAGCTTCACTTAGGGCCCAGTTACATGCTTACGGTATAGTAGCATACATATTGGTGCAATGTGAGGTCATTCATTCTGGTGCAATATGGTGCCATACCCCCATGCCCTTCCTCAGTGCACTTGTATTAAATCATAAAGCAACAAACAGCACAGCAATAGCATGCAGTCTTCTGCTAAAAATGTGGAATGCATGAAATTTGGTCAATTGTGATACATCAGTCAGCCCATTCAAGCTACTATAAATGTCATGCCTTCAGCTTGGAAGTAATTAATGTTAGTGGAACTTGCAATACCAATATTGTCCACAAGATGCCACTGTGACAATACAATTGTTGTACAGTACTTTATGGTATTTCCTGTTCTCTATTACTGAGTATTAGTTCCACCCCTCTCTGTGAGAAAATCTCCATTTTAGATTTACCTCATGAAGGAGCAGTCAGCATCTGAGGTTGTTGTGGGAGATTCCTGAACCCCCCTTTGAAGCATCGCTGGTATGCCTATGAACTGTCAGTTATATACTCAGTGCATATATTGTTTATGTTTGTACACTGATTGTATGTTTATCTGTTTATTTACAGTTTCACCTGACATATTCTCAATCCTATCTGATCAGTCCTATCTGACTATTCACAATCCTATTTGCATATCCATCTGACTTGTAACCTGTTTTATGTGACCACCATTCTTTCACTGGAATAAAGCCTTAAGTTACAAAAGGACTGGTTATTGTAGGATTAAAGGTTTAGCTGTATGTTGAGCTGCACACGCCTGGGGCATACGTGTAGTGAGAACAGAACAGTGAAACAGCGGCTATCCAGCAAGTGGGATTTAGGACAGAGAATATACAGAGGCCTGCTACCTTGCCAGCGCAGTCATCTGCATATGCAATACAGCAGTCTCTACACAGTCAAGCATTCCTGCAAGCAACATGTCACATAGCCAAACATCCTCACTCAAGACAAGGTCCCGAGTTTCCGGCTCCTCTAGATCTTCATCCGCAAGCAATGCACTCGCCATAGCACGTGCAAAAGCTGAAGCCGCCAAGGCCCGAGCAGCCTTTGCTGAGCAAGAAATGCAGATTAAACAGGAGAAAGTGAAGTTAGAGGCCGAGGAAGCCCTCCTAGAAGTAGCCCTAGAGAAACTGACTGTAGAGAAGGAAGTAGCAGCAGCCATAGCTGAAGCAGACGCCTTAGAATTAGCTGTATACCCGAGAAGTGAACGCAGCAGACGCAGCAACATTCTCTATCCAGCAGCTGAAACTCCAAATTCTCTACAACAAACTTCAGATTACATCAATCAACACTTTAAAACAAGCAGTGTCAAAGATGATGTCAAAGAGACAAGCCAAAGACACTCCACGGTACCGCCGCAAGTCAGTGACAAGCCTCAAGCCTGCAAACGGGAGAAATCCGCACAAAGTGACGTCTCCTACGACAGACTCCCCATAAGTGAGATAATAGAATCACGCTCTAATCGCCCTCCAGAACCAACGCCCAAACCAGAACGGTACACCAGAGGACAGCTCGGTACCAGCAAAAGGTATGACTACACACAGCCATCTTACCATGACAACACACAACAGGCTAACCAAGCCACCATAGACTTTGCAAGGTTCTTTGCACGACGCGAGTTAGTCACCAAAGGACTTGAAAAGCTTAATGACTGCCCTGAAAACTACAGAGCCTGGCGGTCATCCTTTCAAAACACTATCAGAGACTTAGGGCTATCTTGCAGCGAAGAGATAGACCTCCTGATCAAATGGCTTGGAAATGAGTCTGCCAAGCACGCCAGGCGAATCAGGACAATAAATATAAACTACCCAGACACTGGTCTTAGAAAAATCTGGGATAGACTTGATGAGTGTTTTGGTTCAGCAGAAGCAGTAGAAAATGCATTATTCAAAAGACTTGATAACTTTCCCAGAATACCTAGGAAAGCCTACCATAAACTTAGAGAGTTAAGTGACTTGTTAATGGAACTTCAAGTAGCTAAATCTGAGGGAGACTTACAAGGACTTGCATTCCTTGACACAGCCAGAGGTGTCAATCCCATTGTGCAAAAGTTACCCTATAACTTGCAAGAGCAGTGGATTACACACGGATCCCGATATAAAAGACAGCATGATGTTCCATTCCCTCCTTTTTCTGTTTTTGTGGACTTTGTGTGCCAGCAAGCTAAAACAAGAAATGATCCAAGTTTTGATTTTACGCTGTTGTGTGCAGCTCCTATGGGACTTAACCCTCGCAAACCTCCAGTAGCAGTACACAAAACTAACGTGTCTCCTCCAGGTTCCTTTCACAGGTCTGCCAACTTCTCTAACTCAGAGACAAAGGTCAACGATCCTGGTAAGCAGTGTCCCTTGCATCGGAAGCCACATCCTCTCCTAAAATGCAGAGCCTTCAGAGAGAAAACCCTGCAGGACCGCAAAGCTTTCCTCAAGGAGAACCACATCTGCTACAGGTGCTGCTCTTCAACATCTCATCTCGCCAAGGACTGTAAGGTCAGTTTAAAATGCACAGAATGTGACAGCTCAGATCACAACACAGGGTTACATCCTGGGCCAGCTCCATGGACTTTACAACACACCCTCAGCACTAGTGAGCACGGCGGGGAGGAGGAGCACACCACCACAACTACACCAAAGGTCACTTCACAATGTACAGAGATCTGCAAAGGAGCTATAGGTGGTAGGTCCTGCTCCAAAATCTGCTTAGTCAGAGTCTACCCAGCAGGCCAAAAAGACAAAGCTATTAAGCTTTACGTAATCCTGGATGACCAAAGTAACAAGTCATTAGCCAGCTCAACTTTCTTTGACATGTTCGGCATTAAAGGCCCCAGTATTCCCTACTCCTTAAAAACTTGTGCAGGAATAGTGGAGATGGCCGGTAGGAGAGCATCCGGCTACCAAATCGAGTCCATCGATGGGCGATAACGCTTGTCTTTGCCAACTCTTATCGAATGCAATCAGATCCCTGATCATAGATCTGAAATTCCTACACCAGATGTAGCTGCTCATCACCCACACTTGAAACGCATAGCACATCTGATACCAGAACTTGATCCTCAGGCTCAGATCATCCTACTCCTTGGGAGAGATATCTTACAAGCTCACAAATCAAGAGCTCAGATTAATGGTCCCAATAACGCTCCTTATGCTCAGAAGTTAGACCTCGGATGGGTTATCATAGGAGATGTCTGTCTAGGAAGCGTGCACAAACCTAACTCCGTTAGCAGCATGCTCACAAATACCCTAGAGAATGGACGTCCCTCTCTTTTCCAGCCATGCCACAACCATTTCCTTGTTAAGGAATCAGCCTATGCCACCCACTCATCTTGTCCCTTCACAAGCCCCACTAGTGACAACTTTGCCTGTGACAGTGACCAAGACCATTTAGGGTGCACAATCTTTCAGAGAACTAAAGATGACAATCGTGTGGCAATGTCTATCGAAGACAAACTCTTCTTAGAATTAATGGAGCAAGGTCTAGTCAAAGACAGCACAAACAGCTGGGTCGCACCTCTTCCCTTCAGACCACAGAGACAACGCTTACCCAACAACAAAGAACAAGCTTTTCAACGTTTTGCTTCCCTTAGACGTAATTTACAAAGAAAGCCAGAGATGAAGGAACATTTCTTTTCTTTCATGGGGAAGATCTTTGAGAACGGTCATGCCGAGGTGGCTCCCACCCCTAAAGACTCTGAAGAGTGTTGATATCTCCCTATATTCGGAGTGTACCATCCCAAAAAGCCAGGCCAAATCAGAGTAGTGTTTGACTCTAGTGCCAAATACAAGGGTATCTCCTTAAACGATGTTCTCTTGACAGGCCCAGACCTTAACAACAAACTCCTGGGAGTGCTCTTACGCTTCCGCAAAGATTCTATTGCCTTCATAGCTGACATCCAGCAGATGTTCCATTGTTTCTTGGTCAGAGAGGAAGACAGGAACTTCCTAAGGTTCCTTTGGTTCCAAGACAATGATCCTTCCAAAGATATCTGAGAGTATCGCATGAGGGTACACATCTTTGCCATAGCCCTTCACCTGCAGTAGCTATCTACGGACTAAGACATTCCGCCCAAGATGGTGAACTTGAGTTTGGCTCAGATGCAAGACAATTCGTAGAGAAAGACTTTTATGTAGATGATTGTTTAAAATCCTTACCTTCCAGTGAGTCTGCAATCTGTCTTCTTAAAAGAGCACAGGAAATGCTCGCTTGTTCCAATCTCAGGCTTCACAAGATTGCTTCCAACAGCAAAGAGGTAATGGAAGCTTTCCCCCCTCAAGACCATTCCAGTGGACTCTCAAGACCATTCTAAAGGACTTAGATCTGGGTACAGACTCTTTACCTGTGCTGAGCAGTCTAGGTCTACTTTGGGACTTGAAATCCGATTCCTTTACCTTCCAAGTAAATGGAGAAGAAAGACCCTTCACTTGCAGAGGTGTCTTGTCTACAATCAGTAGCCTGTACGATCCATTAGGATTTACGACACCTGTTACAATTCAAGGCAAAGTCTTACTTAGAGACTTGATTCGTGAAACATCCGACTGGGATGCCCCACTACCACTCGATAAGAGAAACTCTTGGGTAGAGTGGAGGGACTCTTTATCAGTCTTATCAGATCTCCATGTTTCACGCCTATATGCTCCTGTACCTTCTACAGAGCTACAGCGTCAAAACCTTTTCATATTCTGTGATGCTTCTGTCAAGGCAATAGCTGCCGTGGCCTACTTAAGGACTGTTGACACAACAACACAATGCCACGTAGGATTCATCATGGGCAAAGCAAAGTTGGCTCCACACCCTGAGCACACTATACCTAGGCTAGAACTTTGTGCTGCAGTACTAGCTGTTGAACTTGAAGAACTAATAGCCTCAGAGATGGCCATTCACCTTAAAGATGTTCAGCTCTACACAGACAGCAAGGTAGTTCTAGGCTACATCTACAATGAGACCAGACGTTTCTATGTTTATGTCAACAACAGAGTGTTGAGGATTAGGAGATCCACCAGTCCAACACAATGGCACTATGTACCTACTGACTATAACCCTGCAGACCATGCTACAAGAGCTGTTGCTGCATGTAACCTTAAAGGCACAACATGGTTTACTGGACCTGCATTCTTGTACGATGCAGAACAAACCTTTCCTAAAAGTGACACTATTGAACTAATAGATCCAGACTCAGATACTGACATCCGTCCCGAGATCTCAACATTTCATACTGCAACTTCAGGTTGTCAGCTTAAATCTGACAGATTTACCAGATTCTCAAAGTGGAAGACACTTGTTCGAGCTATTTCTTATTCACATAGCTCGCTCCTTTAAAGGTGACTCAAACAGCTGTGACCGCAAGGGATGGCACCATTGTCAAAGGATCAGTTCAGTATTAGAGCTACAGCAGTCTCAGGATCTTATCATCCGCACTGTACAGCATGAAGCATATGCTAAGGAGATAGACTGTATCTTGAACGGGAAACCTATCCCTAGAGACAGTGCCTTGAGAAAACTTGACCCATTCCTTGATCAAAATGGACTACTTAGGGTAGGTGGTCGTCTAAAGCAAGCCAACCTAGATTCAGATGAGAGAAACCCTCTAATAGTTCCTGGTCACCACCACATCGCTTACTTGATTGTGTCACATCATCACTCTCACGTCAAGCATCAAGGAAGACTGTTCACAGAGGGAGCTTTACGAGCTGCTGGCCTATGGATCCTCGGAGCTAAGAGATGCGTGAGTAACATGATCTTTAAATGTGTTATTTGTCGTAAACTTCGTGGGATGTTACAAACACAAAAAATGGCCAACCTGCCAGCTGACAGACTTGCTACAGACCCTCCTTTCACCAATGTTAGTCTTGATGTTTTTGGCCCTTGGTCTGTTGTAGCACGTCACACCAGGGGAGGACGCGCAAACAATAAACGCTGGGCAGTAATATTTACCTGTATGGTCATCAGAGCAGTGCATATTGAAGTTATTGAATCTATGGACACTTCAAGCTTCATAAATGCCCTCAGGCGCTTCATCGCTATTCGAGGCCCTGTAAAACACATCCGCTCAGACAGAGGCACTAACTTTGTTGGAGCAGCCAGGGAACTGCAAATTCCTTCTAACATGGACACCGAAGGGGTAGAGAGATACCTCAGAGACCAGGGCTGTTCATGGACTTTAAACCCACCTCACTCCTCTCACATGGGTGGAGCATGGGAAAGAATGATAGGCATAGCCCGCAGAATTCTGGACTCTATCTTTCTGCAAATGCAGACTTCAAGACTTACCCACGAGAGCCTGGTAACTTTCAAGGCAGAAGTCTCAGCCATCATAAACGCCAGACCTCTAACTCCAGTCTCAAATGACCCAGATGAGCCTGTTTTGCTCACACCAGCAGCACTCCTTACGCAGAAAACTGGAGTAATCAGTGCTCCTTATGGAAACTTCACCACTAAGGACTTATACTTGCGCCAGTGGAGACAAGTACAAAGTCTGGCAAATACCTTCTGGGACAGGTGGAGGAAGCAATATCTATCTACCTTGCAGCCACGTACTAAATGGCAAGATAACAAACCGAACTTGAAAAAGGGAGATCTTGTTCTTGTCAAAGACTGTCAGTCTCAAAGGAATGAATGGCCTTTGGGTCTCATCACTAACACCTTTCCAAGTGAGGATGGGAAGGTCAGAAAAGTGGAAGTCAAAATCTATAAAAACAAGGAGACCAAGTTGTTCCTCAGACCAGTTTCTGAACTGATCTTGTTGTTGTCATCTGAGGAATAAATAGTGGTATCTGATGATACCAGACGGGGAGTGTCATGCCTTCAGCTTGGAAGTAATTAATGTTAGTGGAACTTGCAATACCAATATTGTCCACAAGATGCCACTGTGACAATACAATTGTTGTACAGTACTTTATGGTATTTCCTGTTCTCTATTACTGAGTATTAGTTCCACCCCTCTCTGTGAGAAAATCTCCATTTTAGATTTACCTCATGAAGGAGCAGTCAGCATCTGAGGTTGTTGTGGGAGATTCCTGAACCCCCCTTTGAAGCATCGCTGGTATGCCTATGAACTGTCAGTTATATACTCAGTGCATATATTGTTTATGTTTGTACACTGATTGTATGTTTATCTGTTTATTTACAGTTTCACCTGACATATTCTCAATCCTATCTGATCAGTCCTATCTGACTATTCACAATCCTATTTGCATATCCATCTGACTTGTAACCTGTTTTATGTGACCACTATTCTTTCACTGGAATAAAGCCTTAAGTTACAAAAGGACTGGTTATTGTAGGATTAAAGGTTTAGCTGTATGTTGAGCTGCACACGCCTGGGGCATACATGTAGTGAGAACAGAACAATAAATGTACATTGAAGAACCACACTGGACCTAATAATTATGAGGATAACCCCACAATCTTATTATACAGTCTTCTTTGGATCTATCACTACCAATTGGTATGTTTTGGTTTATTCTCTTAATGAATGGTGTTGGTGAAGCTAGGAGAGATTGCGCAGGGATTGTACACTCATATTGCATAGTATATGGCTTGACTTATACACATGCTAATTTTTATAAACATTTTATTTTTATATTTTTTTTCTTACAAGGTCCATATTTTAATCAGCAATTAATGAACTGAAATGGTGTGTTTTATTATTCAGATTCTTACATTTGTCTGAGGTTTTTGTCTGTTAGTTACAGTATGTATTCAGTTTTACCTGACTCCTTATTTTTTGTTCCATTAAAAATTCTAATGCCTGCTGGGTATTTGGTTTTACCAATGACCTTAAAGAGGGCATATTGCAAAGTAATCGCATTGATATGGAGATACAGAGATGTGCTCATTCTATTTTTTTTTTTAACCCTAGTGAAGCAGTTTTGGACTCCCAAAAGACATTGCGTACTCTTTTGATAGCCCCCTAACCTTTATTAGAATGAAATCATGTTTGGACCTTTTAGCAGTGGCGTGGTGCTTCAATTTACATTTTGTTAAATTACACTACAAGGAGGAGACCATGGAGATCCTTTAAGGTGTAGAAGCCGCCTTTCCATTGACCAGATCAGCTACAGCAACATCGACACCTTTAGATAGTTTATCGCTTGTAGAACTTGCAATGGGTAAGGGATGAGGGTGGTATAGGATACTCAAGACATGCTGAATAGCAACAGGAGAACACTCTTGACTAAGCTAGGCTTCTCTGAACAATCTCCATGCCAAGGGTTTAAAAGGAATGGACAGAACTGAGACTCTTGTAAGAGCTGTCTCAGAATGAGCTACCGCTGGCACTTATCCTTCAAAACAGCACACAGTCACTTGGATCTTGAGCTCAGGTCTATTCACACAATGTCTCTCCAGGACAGGTGAACTCCCTAGTTTTCTTCCGACATCTCTATGCTTCAGAACAACTACTCAGTTCCTAGCTTTAACCAGACTCTGTTCAGTGAGGAAGGGGTTAATATGCACAATGCCACAGGACAACTGCACACATTCCAGCTTCCACCCAGCACTCTTCACTGAGTCCTGCATACCAGATCCTTAAATGGGACTTTGTATTAGCTCTGAAATTGGTTAGGAATAGGCCCCCAATTCTGCCACAGCTGGGCCCTTGATGAACATTTAAAAACTCCTGCAAAGATGCCTCACAGGACAACTGCATAGTTCCTAACTTTCACTGGACACTCTTCAGTAAGGGAGAGCTACCACAGTACAGCTAGCCACTTTCCAGCTTCCCCCAGGAACTCTTCACTGAGTTCTCTAGACTAGATCCTTAGGTGAAGTCCAAAGGTAGTTAGGAATAGCCCCTCCCCCTTAGCTCTGCTATAGCTGGGACCTTAAAGAACATCAATAAACTCTAGCAGAACTGCTTTAAAGGGGCAGCAGCCCCTGAGGCTGTCAAACTTCTGCAGCAGGACAAGAAAATGGCTTCCCCAGACCACAGACTATTTATGTTATCACTAACCACCTACGGAGCACAACTCCCCAAAAATTGGCCAAAGTACAAAAAATTTTCAAGCTACCCTTTTGACTTTTCCAGCCCCTATGTCTTAGAAACCTCTAGCAGGGGAAAGCAGTCAAAACTGCAACCTGTGAGATCTAAAACAGCCTAAAGAAATCGATAGCTACTCCAATAATTACAGAGGACTCAAAAAAGAACTAATAATGACTGACATCCTAGCAGCCTGTCTGGGAGGGTAAAGTATTCACACAAGGCTTCTCCTAATCTCCCTACACTGTTTAACTGCACCTTTTATCTCACACTATGATTTAAGCAATCACCCATCTCATTACATGTTTTAGGATTACCAACAATCATGTAAAATTGATCATAAAGTCTACTGATACAATGCTTATTACTCATGGCAACAAACCATTATAAATCAGCAATGCTTTTTTTATGCAAAAACTAGAATGGCGACCGCACCTCTAAGATGCAAGAAGATCTTTATTTCCATAAAATCATCCAACATAGAGTAATGAAATTACAATAACTTCATGACACAAACGCAAGGGAGCACGGTTGACGCGTTTCACAAACTTAATCGCTTAGTCATAACCTACAAGTACTCGTGATGCTAACCCTTAAATAGCCTGAAATCAGCTGTAAGTAATCAAGTACTAGATGATTTTGCTCCAAACAAAAATATTAACTAAGTTTCAGACCAACACAGAGCACATAAATAAACAGAATAAGTTACTAAATATATTCAAAAATGTATACTGAGTAGAGAAAAAGATATACGAACACATAAAGTATTAAACAAATTAAAAAAAGTATGCGTTAACCACCCACAATGAAAAAGGAGATATATAGACATTCAACAGACAATATCGTCCAATTGAGTAGACTTCACCTTGACAAAGTGGGAGGAAAAGAAAAACAAAAGTACAATAAAAAAGATGGTAAAGATATATCTAAACATAACCAGACGCATTGAACCATTGGATAAAAACAAATGTATATATGTGAGAAAACCTAGCAATCTAATCGATCCATATGTGTGCATATATTGAGTTACACATCAAAATGTCAGACTATGTATAATTATCCAATAAAGAAAATATGGTATAGCATAGGAAGATAGATGATAAATAAATTGATTAAATCCTACGTCCCATGTCCAGATAATGATGATGGGCACTATAAAAAAAAAAAAAAATTAAGATAAATAAAGTAACAAAAAATATCTAAAGAAAATAACCTTTCATTATGTACCTACAAAGATGCCATATATATATAACATGTGCCCATATCCACCATCCAAAGCTGGCATGGGACATGGAACCTACCACACATAATGCCCCTAAAACACCTCATAATCCTAGAAACATCCAGCAATATATATATATACAGTGGTGATCGAACGTTTAGGCATCCCACGTAAAGATTTGTATTAATGTACATAAAGAAGCCAAGGAAAGATGGAAAAATCTCCAAAAGGCATCAAATTACAGATTAGACATTCTTATAATATGTCAACAAAAGTTTGATTTTATTTCCATCATTTACACTTTCAAAAAAAAAAAAAAAAATGGTGTCTGCAAAAGTTTGGGCACCCTGCAGAGTTAATATTTTGTACTGCCCCCTTTGGCAAGTATCACAGCTTGTAAATGCTTTTTGTAGCCAGCCAAGAGTCTTTCAATTCTTGTTTGAGGTATCTTTGCCCATTCTTCTTTACAAAAGTCTTCCAGTTCTTTGAGATTTCTGGGCTGTCTGTCACGCACTGCTCTTTTAAGGTCTATCCATAGATTTTCAATTATGTTGAGGTCAGGAGATTGTGAAGGCCATGGCAAAACCTTCAGTTTACGCCTCTTGATGTAATACCCCGTGGATTTCAAGGTGTGTTTAGGATCATTATCCATTTGTAGAAGCCATCCTCTCTTTAACTTCAGCTTTTTCACAGATGGCATCAAGTTACCATCCAAAATTTGCTGAAATGTTATTGAATCCATTTTTCCTTCTACTCGTGAGATGTTTCCTGTGCCACTGGCTGCAATACAACCCCGAAGCATGATTGATCCAGTAGAAGTCCAATGACGAAATGTACGTAGGGCAATACTCTACGTGTCACTTCCGGTCTGCAGTCTGCCAGTCCCTTGGAGTGCGGAAGGCTCTGCAACATACTGCTGAATCAATCAGACTGAACCGTGAGTTTTTACTACTTGCCTACTTGTTTGATTGTACTTACTACACCATGGGGATCTTCTCTCTGTGTTTTAGCACCTAGATGGGACTTGTCGATCCGCGAGGATTCCAGGAACCCTGGCTCAGTAATCACAGTTTGGACCCCATCCACCCCTGTGTGGAATTACATCCACTCTCGTATCTTATACTGCCATTTAGGGTGGAAATTAAGGGTGAGTGCTACATCTAGTGGACACTTTAGGAACAGGCACCTATGTTCCTTGATACTCACCTCCACATTGCACTTTATCATGGACATTAGTTCAGCACAATAATTTTTTTGTATAGGGGGCCCCTCTCTCCCCCCCTTTTTTCTTCACTATACCATTTACTGGCACTTTTTTTATTTTTTTCATTTTTTATCACTCAAGATTCTGGTGCACATCCTTGTTCTGATACACTCTGTTACACTTCCCAAAAAAAAATTATATTTTTTGCACTTAGTGATATTAGATTTATTTTCTCACAGCACTTCAAGCATTTCTAGGGCGTATCACATTTAGCCCATTTTTTGTCCCTGCGATTTTGTTTTTGCATTTTTGCACTCTGCACCTTATTATTATATATTGTCTCACCATTTATATGTTTTATAATAAGATCACTTTGTAGCATCTTGGCACATCTATAATACCAGGTAGTGCTGTTTCAAACCTCTCCTTTTTTCCCCAAACATTGTTGGCTCCTAATTTTTTAGGGGCTGGTTGGTGGCAGCTTCTACACCTATATACATTTGTCTCCATCACTCCATAGCACTGGTCACCCCCCATTCATACCCACCTCCATGCTTAACAGTTGGACAGAGGTTCTTTTCATTAAATTCTGTGCCCCTTCTTCTCCAAACGTACCTTCGCTCATTCCGGCCAAAAAGTTCAATTTTAACCTCATCGGTCCACAGAACTTGTTTCCAAAATGCATCAGGCTTGTCTATATGTTCGTTTGCAAAGTTCAAATGTTGATTTTTGTGGTGAGGACATAGAAGAGGTTTTCTTCTGATGATTCTTCCATGAAGGCCATATTTGTACAAGTATCTCTTTATAGTGGAATAGTGTACCACAACTCCAGTGTCTGCCTGATCTTTCTGGAGGGATCGTGCAGTCAAACGTGGGTTTTGAATTTTTTTTCTCATAATCCTGCGAGCTGTTCTGTCTGATATTTTTCTTGGTCTTCCAGATCTTGCTTTAACTTCTACTGTTCCTGATGACTGCCATTTCTTAATTACATTCCGAACAGAGGATATTGACATCTGAAAACGCTTTGCTATCTTCTTATAGCCTTGTCCCACTTTGTGAGCGTCAACTATTTTCAGTTTCTGTTTTCTAGACAACTGGTTAGAAGATCCCATGGTGCTGATTGTTGGGGCAAGGTCAGATGAGTCTGGGCATTTAAAACCTTTGAGATTGACATCACCTGGTCTTCCCAGATGATGGTTGAGAACAATCCATGACACTGGCAGGTCTCAGCCTTGCAAAGGGGGCAGTGCATGCTATAAATTCTGCAGGGTGCACAAACTTTTGCAGACACCATTTTTTTGTTTTCTGTAATTTTTGAAAGTGTCAATGATGGAAATAAAATCTAACTTTTGTTGACATATTATAAGAATGTCTAATCTGTAATTTGATGCCTTTTGGAGATTTTTCTATCTTTCAGTGGCTTCTTTATGCACATTAATACAAATTTTTACCTGGGGTGCCCAAACTTTCGATCACCACTGTACATAACAATAATAACAACATATCTCATAAAAGTAAAAAGACTGCGTGTCCCACATCATAGGCGTTAAAGCCAATGCTAATCCATATAGAAGGCTAACAGCAGAACGTTTTATAAATTTAATATAGAAACTACAAAAAAGGCATTATCACAGCAAAATGAGAATTAGATGGCAACGAGAGGCAAATGTTAACGCCAGCGGGTGAAAAAATGAGTAGGAAAGAAAAAAGAATAATATGTAACATAAAAAATATATAAAAAAATATATATTCCAAAAAATAATGTATATATATACAGTATATTCACTGAAAATAGTAAGCAACTTCCCACTCGAAGTTCATCCCATCTGCTATTCTGGTCTGGAGTTTATATATCCAGAATACCCCTCTTACAGAGAAAGCGGAAAACTTCTCCTCCACTGTGGTGTTTTTACTTTCTCAGAAACTTGGACTCGCACAAGAGACAGATCCCCATTATGTAAAGAGTTAAAATGACGAGTAACATTAGTTGATTTTTTTTTGTTTTTTTATGCTTTTTTTATTATTGTCAGAAGTGAGAATGCTACTGTTATACCTCCTTTTTTCAGCATTTTGCCAGGCAGTGTTCATGGAGGAACCATACCCAGCAGTATGGCTGTCTCTCGCAGCATCACACTGTGCCCCAACTCCACTGGCGCATAACTCTCTGCCAGCAACTGTCACAACATCCTACCTTCATTATATAAACTGGTTTGGTGATCCCAAGCTCTTCATCTACACTTGTACCATGTGGCACTTCCATGAACACGAGTTTGTTTGGCAACTCAGCATTCTTAGCTCCTTCATGGGTTGTGTGCTCATCCTTACTTGACAAATGCATATGTTTGCCAGCACACCACAGATTGCCAATTATGTCCAATTCTTTAGTGAAGAATGATCACATCACAGAAGTCCTAGTGCAATGATTTGGAGCGATGCAGATTCCCGTCATCAGGCATGTGATAACTCATTCTTACTTGGACCTTCCATCTTGAGAGGGATCTCTGCTACAGCAGTGAGCACACTAAAAGCTGTTCTGCCCCACTGTTGCACACAAAGACCTATTTCAACATCATAAATAAACTTTTTTCTAAACTGTCATAGTCTAATTGTTCTATACTCCATTCAAGGGTACTTCACAGGACTGATCCACCTGTACAAAAAGACCCAAAAGAACAGAGTGACTGAACAGTGAACACACATTGCACATGCCATCTTTAAGCATACAAATTTGCAACAAAACATTGTTATACACAGCTGGTTTCATTACTAAAATCATATCACTGGGAGCCTGTCATTCTTAATAAAATGCACAAACATTTTCAAACATGTTAGGCAGTATTAACACATTCTGATTTTCAATTTTGGCACTCTGCTTTAACACATTCCTATTATTCCTTTAAAATGTGCTCTCTCCCATCAGGGTGGCACCATAGTTTTCCAGGGTAACCTCCAGTTTCAGCACGCTGATCCTTGGGGGTTTCAAGGGCAACTCTGCTGTCCTTAGATGCTGTTGGTAGGGAAAATAATGCATCATCCCTACAGGGCACCGCCTACCACATTTAATTCAGTATTTTGTCTGGATGAAACAGTCGCATTCCCACCCATGGTAAACTTTTCATTGTCATTTTGCTCGTCAGTAATCACCATCGCATTTACATATGTATTTTTAATTCATTCCTCCCCACTATACAAAGCTTCGCCAAAAATGAACTCATGTCAGTAGGTGTCACATTCTTCACTTGAGAGTGCTGGGGTACAGACAACTCTGTCAACTCCACCTGGACCTGCCATTTCATACTTTTAACTTCTTGCAAACTTTATTCTAAAGAGGCAATCTGAGGAATTTGATTCAGTTAACAATTTGTATGCATAAGCCCCAGAGTGTTAAAAAAGAGAATTTTATTTTAAATTAAAAATGTCCTAAACATTTGCAGAATGGGTTTCGCTTTAACTGAAAAAAACTTTGTCAAAGTGTTAGAGTTTATGCAACAAAGCACCTTTATATTTTCCCTGGAGCTTCAAGCTCAAGACTGTTTCCCAGAGATGTGTTTATTGTTACTGACCATGAGTGGTCACACAGGATTATATCTAGAATACATAGGCTGAATGATGTTCATAATGAATGCTTGCTATCAGTATTTTAATTTCATGAATGTATACTTTAACATAGGGCTAAGTACAAACGTTAGAGAAGTGAAAGTAGACTTTCTTTTATATTTTTGCCACAATCAACAGAGATGTAGGCTGTACAGATAGAATGTAAAAGTTCCTTGCCCAAAATGTTTCCTAAGATTAATATCTTGCTCTCTTTGATTAAATTTACACTGGAAAATCATCTACAGCCTATTAGTTATTTGGATGTTTTCGTATCTGTGGAAAGGAATATTCTTATGACAGATTTGGACAGAAATTCCACAGATCCTAATAACTTTTTAGCTTGTAGATATATTTCACCCTGCAGAAATTAAAATTTTTCAAAAATGCCAAAATAACAGGGTGCAGAGAATAATTTTGAAGTGATTCATTGTATAAGAATCAATTTAAAGTTGTGGTGTACGTCAGAAGTAAAGAAACTTGTGGTAATGCCAAAATACCTATCTGGGTCCACCTGGCAGACCTTGAATGTTCTCCCTTGCCCATATACTGTATATACCCTCCTCTTTATACCGCCTTCATACCATCCCCAGATTTAGAATCCTTCCTTACTTCACATTCTGCACCTTAAGGACTCAGTGAAATACTCTAGTAATCTTATGTAGCAATGAAAAACTATTTGTAATGCAATATCTCCTTTTGGCCACAAGATGTAGATAGGGAGATGCTGAATTGTCCTTCCAGAAAACTGAGAGACACAGAGGGACTGGCAAAAAAAGGTGAGTTTCAGGAAGTGCTGAGGAGGCTGTGGTGATTTCAGAGGAAGAGAGAGAGAGAGAGAGAGACGGAGTGAGGAGAGAACAACTGTGCAAAGTAGAAAAAGTGTGACCGCACTCTGGTTGATAGTTTTTTTAAATCAAAAAATTGTTTCCTTTATTCTTCAAGTAAGATCAAACAGGACAGACAGTGTACAAGCAGACATATAGGTTGACACGTTTCACGACATTCCCAGTCACTTACTCATAACCAGTATGGTTATTTTTCTACTTTGCATGCTTCTGGATTACGGATCCGACCTGCACCAGGTTCTGGACATACACCTGAGCGGCTACACCCTTCTGTTTCTCAGAGAACAACTGTGCCCAAGATTGTCAGTCAAAGAAAGAGAGAGCCTGAGATGGCAGAAACCCCCAGCTATTTGGAGGATCTCCTGAGTCTGCAGTGAGTTATCGGGACTATTGTGGTGAGAGGAAGAGGCATGACATCTCCAGAGTCTGAAAATGGAGGGAGGCCATTGGAAATTACTACAGTGTGGAAAAGCAGTTCTGGGACTGAAAAACTAGACAGAGCCTCTGCCAGGACGCTGTATTTGCAGTGCTGCCTGCCAGAGTCTAACTAACACATTGTTACCGGGACTGGTGAATGGGCCTTGCAGCTATTACTTGCTACCACTGCTGGGGATTAAGGCCACTAGAAGCTACTTAACCAGTGACCCCATAGCTCTAATACTGCCTGCAGGCTTTACTGATGGCCGCAAAGTGTGCCAATGAACTCCAACAAAACATAGGACTAAGGATTGCCCCTGGTTGTAACTACCTTGAAGCTCTATCTGCTGGCCAGTTAATGCGGTATCTTGCATCTGTCTATTAATTTGAGTGCAGCTCCTTTGGGGTGGTGCTACAAGTGGGGGAACTCTTCTGGGATCCTCTTTCCTACTATCAAACCTCAAAGAAAACACCCCGCAGAGTGTTAAGATGGACCCTGCCACTGCAACCCAGTGGTGTGAGGAGGAAAATGGCCAATGGGAGTTAAGTGTTGTAATTGACATCCCTGAGGTGGCCTGGACCGAGGAAAAGATCAGGCAAGCTATAAAGACACTAGTCCCAGATCAGAAGGTGTGGGTGATAGAAGTCAAGCCCAATCAAGAAAATTCCCACATTTATGCCCTAATAGAGTCGAGGAATGGGATCCCCACTTGTTTCCAAAGGGAGAGGTTATGGTTGACCAGCGATGTCAAAGCTCATCTAATCTAGCTGAATGTGCCCAACATAAGTCCAGAAAGCTCAAGCCAAGCAGCCCCGGCAGGGGAAGCCACCTTACCGGCACTAGTAGCCATGTCAGAGTTTATTTCAGCCTTGGGAGATTTTGAGACAAAATCCCAGAAGGACATTCTAACATAAATTGGGACCGGGTATCGGAAGCTGAGAACATTTTCGGGGAAACAGCCAGTGCTCACTGGGGAAGAGGAGTATGAAACCTGGATGGAGCAAACCATGCAGGCCCTGGAAGAATGGAATGTGCCAAAAGCCCAAAAGAAACAGTGCATCAGTGAGAGATTGATAGGAGCTGCTGCATAAGCTATCAGAAATCCCCAGTTCAGTCAAATGCACTGCACAGCCTATGACTACCTCACCATGTTGCAGGAGGAGTTTGGACGATCAGAGAAGACTACAGACTTGATTTACCAATTTGAGCATGCTCAACAATGCCAAGGTGAATGCCTGTCCAAGTATTTCCAGCGATTAAACAAAATGCTAAACCAAATTGTATTAAAGAAGGGAATGGAACCTTCAGCCATAGATCAAGCTAGAATGCATCAGATCCTGAGAGGTGCTCTACCCTCCGATCCGGTCTGGATTTAGCTAAAGACATTAGCCAATGTCATGTTATTAAAGTATCCTGAACTCATTAGGGTAGTGAGGATGGAAGAGGCTATGTTTGAGGGCAAAAAAATGCAACCAGGCCAACATCAGCATCTCTAGCTGACGTCCGGTCAGTGGGGGCAGCAGAGCCCAATTCGGAGATAGCCACTCCAAAATCCCAGATGTCACAGATGATAAAAATAATGAATCTGTTAGCAGCCCAAATCACCACATTGTCCAGTGAAAGTACTCTGGAGTCCAGCCAATTTTCAACTCTTACCATTGCCTCTACCATGAAACCAGAGAATCAAGGGGTTTGTTTTAACTGCAGAGGAATTGTACATTACCAACATGATTGTTCATGTTCACCCAATTGTGAAATCCAATGCCAGAAACCAGCGGGGAAACTTCAGAGGGCCCCTGTAAAGGAGCCAACCAGATCCCCATTTTCAGTAGTTAGCTCCAAAGTTAACCACTTAAGCCCCGGAGGATTTTCCTGCTAAACGACCAGGGGGTATTTTGCAATTCGGCACTGCGTGACTTTAACGGACAATTGCGCGGTCGTGCGACGCTGTACCTAAACAAATTTGACGTCCTTTTTTTCCCACAAACAGAGCTTTCTTTTGGTGGTATTTGATCACCCGTGCGATTTTTACTTTTTGCGCTATAAACAAAAAAAGAGCGTACATTTTGCAAAAATAACAATATTTTTCACATTTTTTTATATGAAATTCCCCAAAAAAAAAAAGTAAAAATCAAAATTTTTTTAAATTTTCAGCCAATTTGTTTTATGCTACCTATGTTTGGTAAAAAAAAATCGCAAAAGCGTATTTTGATTGGTTTGCGCAAAAGTTATCGCGTTTACTAACAAAGGGAAAGATTTTTGTCATTTTTGTTGTTTTTTTTTTTAACGTGTAATGGCGGCGATCTGCGATTTTTTTTTGCAGTACTGCGACATTGAGGCGGACAGATCGGACCCTTGACTGACATTTTTTACACTTTTGGGGTTACCAGTGACATTTCTACAGTAATCAGTGCTATATATATGCACTGTTACTGTAAAAATACACTGGTAGTGAAGGGGTTAACTTTATTTGGGAGGGAGGGGCTGTGTGTGTCCCTAGGGGCGTGCTTTCTACTGTGATTGGCTGTGGCTTGAGCTGTAAGGACACTGATCAACGGATCTACATAGTAGATCCGTGTGATCAGTGTCTTTACACCGAGGAGAATGACAGGTGGCTTGTTTACACAAGCTGCCTGACATTCTCCCTCTCCCCCGCCGATCGCCGAGTGACCGGCGGACATCGGGTCCGCTGGTCACACGCGCGGGGGGGGGTCCGTGACCGCGTGGGAGCGGGAGCGCGCCTCCGCGGGCGCGCGCTCGCTCCCCAGAGCCTCACAGGCGAGCGACGTAGACCTACGTCACTCTGCCTGTGAGGGGCTGACTGCCGCAGTAAATATACTGTGAGCAGTCGGCAAGCGGTTAAAGGCGCCAAGAAACCACACTGGAAGCCCAAACCCTTTCAGAAGGCTCCCATTGCTGTTTCTCAGGGACTAGACAACCCATTGACTTTGGGTGATTGACTTCAGAAAGTCAGTGCACACCAGCCTTCTAGGACAAATTAGCCCCACTACTCCTGGTAAATTCCCTGACAGACTTCTGGGACCTTCTCCCATTGTGTCAATCCAAGCAGAAGGTATCTTTACAAAGACTTTTACAACAGGCACCTCAAACACCCCTGCAGAAAAAGGAGGAATTAGGAAAGGGGAAATTGGAACCCAGAATTTCCCATATAATGGATAGTTACTGGTCAAGTTGACATTTGACCCCTCCGTGGCTGAACAAACAGAAATATTTGATACCCTAGCCGTTGTATGTCCTCGCCCATCAGGAGCCAACATGAGTTCTCTGATAATAGGAGCTAACACTGAACTCCTCAGAAGCCTGCTCACTCCTCTTGTATCAAAATCGGAAACCCCAGCCAAGGGAATACACCCTATGCTGAGACAAGTGTATCAGCACCTAGTTTAGGAACAGAGAGCCCCGGCTGAAGGAGTAGGAAAGATTTGGCGATTGGACAGAAGTGAGAAGATACTACAGCCTGGAGAGGGTGCGTGTCTACAAGCTTCAGTCAAACTCAATTGGGGACAACCGGGCCCCTTTGTTGTCCTTGAAGCTGACTGCCAAGGAGAGGACATGGAAGTAGAGACAATCCAAAAGTGATTTTTAATTTTTATATTGCTGGAGAGTAAATTTCCAAAGAACCACATCCCCTATTAGTATTTTAAAGAAAGAACAAGGTTTGGTATTGGGACTTTTAAGGTGCTGATAAATAATTAATAATGGAGAAAAAAAATCATTTTTTGTAAAAACAAATTTTACACATTTTATTGAAACAATTAACAAACACATTTTTCTTTTAAAAGCACATAAAAGAGGAAAGAAAGAACTTGATTATGTCTGCTCAACATGTTTCGCCATCTTGTAGTGCCTTCTTCAGGAGACTAACGATAAGTAAGTAATCTTTCTATATTTAACCACTTAAGCCCCGGAAGATTTTACCCCCATTCCGACCAGGGGGTATTTTGCGATTCGGCACTGCGTGACTTTAACGGCCAATTGCGCGGTCGTGCGATGCTGTACCTAAACGAATTTGGCGTCCTTTTTTTCCCACAAACAGAGCTTTCTTTTGGTGGTATTTGATCACCTGTGCGATTTTTTGATCACGCGCTATAAACAAAAAAAGAGCGTCAATTTTGCAAAAATAACAATATTTTTCACATTTTTTTATATGAAATTCCCCCCAAAAAAAATGTAAAAATCAACATTTTTTAACATTTTCGGCCAATTTGTTTTATGCTACCTATGTTTGGTAAAAAAAATCGCAAAAAGCGTATTTTGATTGGTTTGCGCAAAAATTATCACGTTTACTAACAAAGGGAAAGATTTTTGTCATTTTTGTTGTTTTTTTTTTAACGCGTAATGGCGGCGATCTGCGATTTTTTTGCGGTACTGCGACATTGCAGCGGACAGATCGGACCCTTGACTGACATTTTTGACACTTTTGGGGTTACCAGTGACATTTCTACAATAATCAGTGCTATATATATGCACTGTTACTGTAAAAATACACTGGTAGTGAAGGGGTTAACTTTATTTGGGAGGGAGGGGCTGTGTCTGTCCCTAGGGGCGTGCTTTCTACTGTGATTGGCTGTGGCTTCAGCTGTAAGGACACTGATCAACGGATCTACATAGTAGATCCATGTGATCAGTGTCTTTGCAGCGAGGAGAATGACAGGCAGCTTGTTTACACAAGCTGCCTGACATTCTCCCTCTCCCCCGCCGATCGCCGAGTGGCCGGCGGACATCGGGTCCGCTGGTCACACGCGCGGGGGGGGTCCGTGACCACGCGGGAGCGGGAGCGCGCCTCCGGGGGCGCGCGCTCGCTCCCTAGACCCTCACAAGCAAGCAACGTAGCCCTACGTTAGTTTGCCTGTGAGGGGCTGACCGCTGACGTAGATAGTCGTGCGGCGGTCGGCAAGTGGTTAATGAGAAATATATTGAAAATATAGCATACATACATATATATTAAACAGCAACTGTATTAAATTACAACAGTCACAGTATATGAAAACCATGAAATTCTATAATGATTATGAGAAAAAACTCAAAAATCATACCTCAAATAACCAAATTGTGCCCGTTATGGAAGAAATTGTAGGTGATAATTGCCTTTAGACAGGGAAATGTAGGACCACCCACTATGCATGCGTCACACCATAGAGGAGGAAAGAGCCAAGCCAGAGTAGGGATCTAACATCAACAAACAGAATTGATTTTGATTTATGTTATAATGCCTATATAAAGCCTGAGTAACAAGATGTATATATATCTAAAAGTATTTACCCTTCAATCCAATAATCAAGATTTAGATCGATAAAGGAATACTGTATGTCCAGTTTTGTAGAAATATCTGATCAATGTAATATCTTTTAGATGGTATCTTTTTGAGAAAGGATAATTTTAAGAATAAGGATGAGAAATTCTTATCCTTTCCCGCCGCGTCCCAGTCATTTTCCCCGCCAACAGTGGGGAAAACGATCCGGTCCATGCTCCTCAAAGACAGCTAATTCAATTAGCGCAAGTATAGTGTTCTGTTACTTTCACACCTATATATGTGTATGGATATATATAAATATAAGTGTGTTTGTATATATACCCCTATACAGAAGTTCAGATGTCATGCCTGCCTCCAAAGAACCCCAAAAAATGCCCAAAAAAAACCCTGCAATAACACACTTGGTCGTTTTTTTTTTTTTGGCGCAGGCGTTTTTTTGGGCATTTTTTTGGAGGCAGGCAAAACATCTGAACTTCTGTATAGGGGTATATATACACACACACTTATATGTATTTTTACACATACACATATATAGGTGTGAAAGTAGCAGAACACTATACTTGCGCTAATGAAATAATTAACACCAATATGGCTCCGCTCCTATCACACCTATATATGTGTAAGTGTAAAATACATATAAGTGTGTGTGTATATATATATATACCCCTATACAGAAGTTCAGATGTTTTGCCGGCCTCCAAAGACCCCAAAAAATGCCCAAAAAAATGCCTGAAGCAAAAACACACTTATATGTATTTTACACTTACACATATATAGGTGTGATAGGAGCGGAGCCATATTGGTGTTAATTATTTAATTAGCTCAAGTATAGTGTTCTGCTCCTTTCACACCTAGCAGGTGTATATATACAGACATGTGTGTGTATATATACCCCTAAACACATGTTCAGATGTCATGCCTGACTCCAAACATGTCCTCAAAAAATCCCTATAAACGCCTGCAGCCAAAAAGCAGGCTGACCGGTGAGAAGCCATATCAGTGCATTGAAAGTGACCTAAGAGAAACAATCTTTTCTCTATAGCGGTCACCCTGATATGGAAGGGTTTTGTCACCCTGCCATAGCAGTCAGAGTCAGTTAACCCTACACTACACTACGGTCCCCTTACACTTAGCACTTTCCCTACAGAAACTGAATAATTAAAGCTAACTATAGTGGAAAATAGCACCCTAACTACACTAGATATCCCTTTCCTCACACTAAAAATTGCTAAATGACACTTTGTAGCAGAAGTAACAGAACTGCTTCCACTCTCTTCCATGTCCCTGTATAACAATGCTAGGAATTTGGCGGGGGCTATCTTATATACTGGGGGGCGTATTCACTAATGATTGGCCTATGGACCCCCTAGTCACTCCAATCACATTCCTAGAATTCTCCTGCCCCCTCAATTGGCTTTTACTGATGGTTCTGGTCCAATCATGGGCTTTTAAAGCCCATTTCCTGAACCATTGCATTTTGGTCGGTTCTGGTTGCCAAATTCCGAACTTTTTCAGCAAAAAGTTTTAAATTTGGCCAAACCTCGAACAGCCAATGTTCGGGTCGAACCGATGGTCGTCCCGAACCGTTCGATCATCCCTAATGCTCATTATACAACTACCATAAAGCTAAACTATGCTATTATATTGGTATGCCTGGTAGATATTTGTGGTGCCTTAGGGTGAAGATGTACATACCTCCATTTGCCCTTGGATATCCATTTGTACTCTGAGGGCTTCTGTAAACCTGCAGAATTAAGGGTTGTATTTCAAAAGCTAGTGGCGTCACCATTCAGCAATCCTTTGTACTTAGTTGAATAACCACTTCCCACAAATGGACTTACCCATAAGTCCTCAGGATTCAGTGAAGCTGCAGCCATGATCCTGATATGTTCTTTTAGAGCCAGCAATGCTCTATAATGTAAAAGTGACACAAGCAGCTATACAACCTCACAGTAAGGAGTACCTGTCATTGACCATGCTCTCACAAGCGTTGTTGTTAATTCCTTGTAAATGAATAAAGATGATTAAACAAGACTTTTAAATAGACAGTGCCATTAAAAATAATGAAACAAATAAATAAATTAAAGCCTCCTGTTTAAGTCAAAATTGGTAACCTGTAAAGGCTTTTAAACATTGTCTATGGGGAATTTAAATACCGTAGTTTGTAGCCATTCCATTGGCGTGTGCAATTTTAAAGCGTGACATGTTTGATATCTAACAAGAAGAGAGAGGGGAAGGGAAGGAGACAAATCCACCGCTCCAAAGGCAGTCTGCAGAGCACTGATCCAGAAAGGCTGGGATATACCTGCACAAAGGGTGCTCGCTGAGGTCCGTAACCCAAAAGTTCAATAATACAAAAGAGAATGCAGCACTTCCAATAGCAGGGAATCATGGAGTTTATTGCACATACAGAGATCCGACATTAGACCACAGGACAACACACCAATCGGCAGACGCGTTTCACACCATAGTGCTTAATCATTGCTGATTACCGTAGGGTGTGTGGGTTCTCTTATGGATCAAAATATGCAAATTACTTAAATTAGAATCAATTAGTGTTGTCCAGGTTTTTTCGAAAAGATCCATTAGAGAAAGCACTCACACCTTCACACATGACTGACAAAAATGTGTTCAAAAATACAGACTGTTCAATAAAAAAAAATTAAAAACTTTTGTAACAACACATATAATGAAAAACTGCAAACATGTTAGTTAGCATTTGTAATGGAAATAAAATATATAAAGAAAAAAGAAAGAAGTAAACAAAAAAATATATATATACCAAAAACAACAAAAGAAAATTGGGTTAAAAACAAATGCAAAAAAGAGAATTTTCGCATGCACAAAAACATACATTGACCAATCAATGAACACATGGTGACAAAAGGAGAGAAGATAGCAAGTAATGCATAAAAATATATATATACATTTGCTGTAAACATATCTCCTTTGTCACCAGTTGTACAAAAAAGAAAAGACGCATATATATTAGTTGTATAAAAATATATAGTGGTATCTTTATATTCTTTTTAAGTGACAGCAGGATTAAAAAATCCACAAATGTAGCCAGGCATTTCAACATTCAACATCATGATGATACCAATTTAGTGCAGGTTCAAATTGTGGAAAAAGTATGTCTTATGGCCGGGGGGGGGGGGGGGGGGGTAACATGTTTAAAACTTTTATGTAGACGTGAAGTCTATTGGATTTTTCATTTAGATACTCAAATTCCTAAAGGTATGAATTATGAGTGGGACATGTCCCATTACTTTGACCAATAGCCTCCATGCCTATCCAAATATACAGTTGTCTCGCTCACCTTTAATTTCAACCCTCATGTGAGTGAAATTTATATATATGGCATCTTTTTTGCTTGTATATTTTTCCATATCTCTTCTATATTTATATATGGGTGTTTCCTATCATGTCTTTTCATTTTTTCAATTTTTTTTACATTTTATGGAGATAAAAAGAATATAAAGATACCACTATATATTTTTATACAACTAATATATATGCGTCTTTTCTTTTTTGTACAACTGGTGACAATTGAGATATGTTTACAGCAAATGTATTTATATATATATTTTTATGCATTACTTGCTATCTTCTCTCCTTTTGTCACCATGTGTTTATTGGTTGGTCAATGTATGTTTTTGTGCATGCGAAAATTCTCTTTCTTGCATTTGTTTTTAACCCAATTTTCTTTTGGTGTTTTTGGTATATATATATATATATATATATATATATATTGTTTACTTCTTTCTTTTTTTATATATATTTTATTGCCATTACAAATGCTAACTAACATGTTTGCAGTTTTTCATTATATGTGTTGTTACAAAAGTTTTTACTTTTTGTTTATTGAACAGTCTGTATTTGTTAACACATTTTTGTCAGTCATGTGTGAAGGTGTGAGTGCTTTCTCTAATGGGTCTTTGCGAAAATACCTGGACAACACTAATTGATTCTAATTGAAGTCATTTGCATATTTTGATCCATAGGAGAACCCATACACCCTACGATAATCAGCAATGATTTAGCACTATCGTGTGAAACGGGTCTGCTGATTGGTGTGTTGTCCTGTGGTCTAATGTCGGATCTCTGTATGTGCAATAAACTCCACGATTCCCTGCTATTGGAAGTGCTGCATCCTCTTTTGTATGTTTGATATCTATACAATCAGCATAACATCATTTTTTATATCTTACCAAACAATTGGGTATTATAATGTCTTTCCTTGTACTAAAATTCATTAAAGTATATTTTTTCCAAAAAAGGGCCTTTGCTTTCAAAAAATATATAAGGTTTGGGGGTTTTACGTAATTATCTTGTAAAAAAAAAAAAAAAATGCAGATTTTTACATGTATGTGAGAACTGTCAACATTGGATTGGACAGCTAGTGGATAAGCTATTGACCAGTCTATATACAGGAAGCTGTAAAAATAAAAAAAAAGAGGGTATCCTAATAGATTTTTAATAAATATTTTAGGCAATGAAAGTGAAACTCCTGATACACTAAAATTTACTTCGGGAAAACCAAAACTGATCAGATATGCCATTCATATTATATTGTATTGCATGTTAGTGGAAACCAGATATGTTGAAGGTCTGAAAGCAATTATAAATTCACAGCTGGTTTTGCAGAAAATCTTTGGTAAAGCTGCACAGTTTCTTGTCAAAAACTTTATTGCTGGGCCAATACATGTGTGGTGCACTCTCATTTATTCCTGTGGAGAGTTGGTACTCCCTGCCCTGGGAGTAGATTTTGACAAGTGACAAGTAGAAGATTTTGACAAGTGGCTGTGTGACCACATTTGCAATATTTTGCTGGATCAGCTTAAAGGACTGGTGAGGGGGTTGGGGCTAGTGTCAGATTTATGTGTGCATGCGTGACGTGACCTCAGAATAATCTTGCGTCAGGCATTTTAAAAATGTGTGACCGTCACTGAGAATGTAAACCAACTCTTTGTGTGAGAGCCAGCTGAACCTAAAGTGCCTTGGGCCCCCCAAGGCCCAAATCTGGCCCTAGTTGGGGCTAGAAATTTTCTGAGATTCTAGCTGTCAATTTGTCTTTGCTAACCTAAGATATATCTGGTTCCCACTAACATGCAACACAATGTGAATAATATGTCTAATCATGGCTGTTTTTCCCAAATATATTTTGAGTGTACCAGAGTTCTTTCTTTTCTTCCCAAAAATGGTTATTGTAAATCTGCCAGCTGCTTGATAAAATCTTTCAAGCTCAAAGATGTCCAATTGTTAGGCCGCCTAATGCACGAGGGATTCTACAACAAGCATTAGATGGTGACATTAAACTTCAAAAATCACTGCAGTCTATTATCCTGAAGTAATCTCAGAGCTAAAGAGGCCAGTAGAGATGGGCCGAACATCCCCTTGTTCGTTTCACAGCAGAACTCCCAAACAGGGGAAATTTTCTAACCTGAATGGTGAACCCAATTGAAGTCTATGGGAGCCGAACAGGAAAAATCAAAAGTTCCCATTTTGAAGGCTTTTGTGCAAGTAATTGGCCATAATAGGGGTCTGGGGGTCTGGGTACTGACCTGGGGGACATGAATCAATAAAAAAAAAAATTGTGAAAACAATTGTTTTTCAGGAGCAGTGATTTTAATGATGCTTAAAGTGCAACAATAAAAATGAAAAATTATTTTAAATATAGTGCCTGGAGGGTCCCCTTACTGTGCCTGTAAAGCGTGCATCTGTAGCATGTATAGATCTTGCTACAGCAAAATTAAAATTTCGAAAGAAACAAAAACAAGTTAAATCCCTTTTAAAATGACTCGCGGTTACAATGACTCCCGGCTATTTTTCCTTGCTCCTGTCTGGGTAGTGAAAGTGGAATAATAACTAAATCCAAGAACAAAAATGTATTATATTTCATTTTAGAAGTCGTTGGATGTGTTGACTGCATTTGTTTCCTTTTTTTAGGATAAAAAAGCTTTATGAAGACTGATGTCATTGGATGGTGTCCAACTTGTGTATTTATTCAATGTGAGGAACATTGACAGGCTCCATCCATTTGCTGGCACCTGAAACGACAGGATTGGGTGGACTGAGAGGTTTGGGTGGTATTTCCCTATTATTAATATTATTCAGGATTTATTTCACACCCACAGTCTGTGCAGTGCTTTACAAAATAAAGAAAGTGTTAAAATACAGTTCAAGACAAGAGTTTACAATTTAGAGATAGTTTACAATCTAAAAGGAAGGGAAAGTGTTACAAAAGCTATTAACTGTGGTAGGATGAGTTTAAGAAAGGAGAATGAAGTTGTTAGGTAGAGGCGAGATAGCTTTGCTGAAGAGATATGTTTTCAGGGAGCGCTTAAAGGCAGAGACAACTGCACAGACTGAGGCAGGGAGTTCCAGAGGATGGTAGAGGCTCTGGAGAAGTCCTGGAGGTGGGCATGAGAGGAGTTTACAAGTGATCTAGAGAGCAGGAGGCCGCGGGAGGAGCCAGGAATACAGTTTGGTTGATATTTTGCGATTGGTGATGTATATGGGAGCATAGTTGTGGGTGGCTTTGCAAGTCATGAAATGGAGATGAAAACAGGCTAATATATTTTAGTCAAGGCTTGGTAAAAACCTCTGCTGTCTCCAAAGATATGGAGGTGAAAAAAACAAAGCCACTCAAGGACAGAAAGTGTTATTCACAGAATTACTAGAGAAAAATAGGCGTTAGGTGAACATTCGGGAACTTTTTTCAACAAAGACACTTCAATAACTTTCCTTCAGCATTAGAGCATCAGGCACTAATATTTTAAATGTATCAAAAGAACAATTATAGATAAATAGTTTTATATATATATATATATATATATATATATATATATAAGGTTTAGGAAGATAGAAAGCGCCAGAAGGTAAAAATTGTTCAAAATTAAAAAAAAAAATCTATTCACATAACCAGGTGTGTTCCCAAAAAAAACCCTACCAGAATAATCCATATATGATAATATGTATTTCTCATATCCTTTATATATGACGTATATAATTTAAAGGATACATTCACCGTTTTCGAAAAAGTAATCAATGCACATACTTTTTGCAGAAAAAATGGTACATTTATTATTTTTTACTGCAGGAGTCTGGAAAGCATTGCACCCATGATCATGGGTAGTGATGGACGAACATCAGACGGGGCAGTTCGCGAACGCCATCCGCGAACTTTCTCAAATGTTCACAGCGGACCCCATTCACTTTAATGGCAGGCAAACATTAAAAACCTCCAGGTCATATTTGAAGCCACAAAATACTTACTAGCTGTGCACACATAATCCCACAACATGGACACTGACATACCAGAAGTATTGCTATTGGGAAAGTTTATTTAATTTTTTTTTTTCAGCCAAAAAATGTATTTATTTATTTTTCTAAATCAGCCAGAACTGACAGCAGCCGGTAAATACCGGTACATGTCAAATACATTTAGGGTCCATTTACACATCTGTAAAATGGGTCCGCATCCGTTCCACAATTTAGCAGAACATTTACAGACCCATTGATTTTCAATGCCAGTCTGAAAAATTAGGCATTCACAGTATAAAGAAGTAAATGTCGGCCAGTACAGGCCCCAAAAATTAGCCCACAGGCGTCCACCTGACAGCAAAGAACTTGGTTTTCTGTGGCTGCAGGTACATTAGGCATACACAGGATACAGAAGTAAGTGACGGCCAGTACAGACCCCAAAAATTAGCCCACAGGCATTCACCTGACAGCAAAGATCTTTGTATTCTGTGGCTGGAGGTTGCTGTGTGGAGCAGGGACAGATTGTATAGTGACACAAGTCGCTAGCTAATAGGTCCACAAAAGTCTTTTGTCAGTGTAGGGAGAGGTTGCTCTGTGGAGCTGGGATAGACTGTAGCAATTATGCATTCAACGGACATAAAAGGCCTTTTATGCCACTGTATTTACCGGATTGGATCGGATGTCAGTGGACATGTCTCCACTGACATCCGAAGCCCAATAGACATGCATGGGTGGACCGTTCAGATCTGCCAAAAAAACGGACAGGTGGATCTGAACGGTCCACCTGTGTGAAAGGGGCCTAAGAAGGCACCTGGACTTCCATCACCGAGCCCAGTGGGAGCAATGTCGTAAGAAACCACAAAGCCACACTCCAGGCTCTCAGCATCCAGACTCTTCTCCTTCTCCTCGCAATTGTCCTCCACTCCACCTTCCATCATGTCATCCTCACGTAAAAAAATGATGATGCTGGCTTGTCGGAACTTATAGCCCGCCAACTACTGCCATATAAACTGGTGGACTCGGAGGCCTTTCAAAAATTTGTGGCCATTGGAACACCACTATGGAAGGTCCCAGGAAGGAAATATTTCTCGCAGAAGAGCATCCCAGAGCTATATGGCCATGTTCAGCGGCAAGTGAATGTATCTCTGGCACACAGTGTCGGTGCCAAGATACATCTGACCACAGACACGTGGTCTAGCAAACACGGGCAGGGAAGGTATATAACTTTTACTGCCCACTGGGTGAACCTTCTGACGGCCGTCAAGCATGTAACCCATGGCACCCGTGTAGATTTGGTTTTACCTCCACAGATTGCATGCAGGCCTGCCTCTTCTTCTCCTCCTCCTACTCCATCCTCCCTCTCCTCCTCGGCTGACTCCTCCTTTTCCGCTGCTACCGTCTCTTCTGCTGCGCTGCCCAAGATCCCCAGAACCTATTTGCCATGCCAGGTGAGACGTTGCCATGCTGTGCTGCGTCAGTTGTCCCTTGAAGCCAAGAGCCACACTGGTCCTGCACTCCTTTCAGCTTTGCGTTCACAGGCAGATCAGTGGCTAACACAGCTTAATTTGACAGTTGGTAAAGTGGTGTGCGACAACAGTGCCAATCTGCTGAGCGCGCTAAAACAGGGAAAAATTACACATGTGCCATGCATGGCACGCGCTCTGAACTTGGTCATGCAGCGAATTGTTGTCAAATACCCTGGGGTCCAGGATATCTTGCGGCAGGCCAGGAAAATCTTGGGCCTTTTCAGAAGATCTTACACAGCCATGGCTCGCCTTGCTGACATTCAGCGGTGCCACAACCTGACGTCTTATTTGTGACTGCCCGACGTGATGGAACTCAACCTTGTATATGCTTGATAGGCTGCTCCAGCAGAAATGTGCAGTTAATGACTACCTGTACGAACTCTGCGGCAGGACAGGTTCTGGGGAGCTTGGGTTTTTTTCACCACGCCAGTGGCTGCTCATGCACGACACATGCAGACTTCTGCGGCCATTTGATGAGATCACAAAACTAGTCAGTCGCGGCCAGGGCGCCATCAGTGACATCGTACCCTATGCCTTCTTTCTGGAGCGTGCATTGCGTCGTGTCATTTATCAAGCCATTGAGGAGCAGGAGCAGGAAGATGAGGAAGTCACAATGCTGGATGAATATAGAAAGCATATTATAATGGATTTGTATTGTGCAGCATTGTGAATGGTGAGAAGTTCTGCAGCGATACTACAACTACGAAGAGTGAGAAACGCAATTAGAAAAAAGTATTATAACTGGTGTGATAGACCAGTGGCCCCCCAAAACGACAGATTGAAGCGGGGGTGTTATATAACAATATACTTTCATAATAGTGTATTTGGGTACTGCAGAAATTTTTCCTCTGCATCATCGACGTCACCTTCCCCACCACTAACATTAGAGATCTTGGAGTAGGCAGCAACAGCGGGGACCAACCTCCTTGGGCTGATCTGGGTACTGTCGTCAGACTGCTGAGCGGCGGCTGTTGATACCTCCTCTTCCTGATACGATGTCAAGAATGGCTGTGCTTCGTAAATGTCTTGTGATGGATCGGAAAATAATTCCTGTGACTCAAGCGGAGTGTATATGGTGGTGTTGGTGTCTTTGGGGGTGCACACAGCAGAGAGTGAACAGGGTGCAGATAGAGAGGATGAAGAGGGTGCAGAAGAGGAAGGCTGAGTGAGCCACTCAAACAAGTCTGGTGCATCCTTTGACATAATCGAACGCACCTTCTGCAACTTCCCGCTTTGGCTCCGGCCTGGTGCTCTTGCCCTACCCCTACCACCCCTGCGGAAGGGCATGCCTCTTCCTCTGCCTGTCATTTTTTAAATTACCCTGTGACAAAAGTCTCTAGAGAAGCGCAGTATATGTGGAAGAAGGTATATAACATCCCGCTTCAATCTGTCGTTTTGGGGGGCCACTGGTATATCACACCAGTTATAATATTTTTTTTCCCAGTAACTTTTGTCACTGTGTGTAGCAGAGTTAACGCAGCGAAAGAGTCAAAATTTCTGCAGTACCCAAATACACTATTATTAAAGTATAACACCCCGCTTCAATCTGTCGTTTTGGGGGGCCAATGATTTATCACACCAGTTATGAAAAATATTTTATAGTAACTTTTGTCACTGTGTGTAGCAGGGTTAACGCAGCGAAAGAGGCTAAATTTCTTCAGTACCCAAATACACTATAATATGCTTTCTATATTAGAAAGTATATTATAAGTGTATTACACCCCTTTATACTGCACACCAAACAATAGTACACCTATACCAGTCCTTTCAGTGCTGGTTCACACTGATGTGATGCAGGAACACTGCAAATATATCTGCGTGTTGCCGCATCGCATCCGCAGCACAGGCAGTTCACACTGCCATATGCGATACGCTGGGAGTGTCAATTCATCAGTGCGATCCGATTCTGTGTGAACTATCAGATCACACCGTGATATGCGATCTGAGCTTGGGGTGTCGTTAACTTTGAATTGACACCCCCAGCTTATCGCATATGGCAGTGTGAACTGCCTGTGCTGTGGATGCGATGCGGTAACACGCAGATATATTCGCAGTGTTCCCGCATCACATCAGTATGAACTGCCACTGACAGTCTGTCCCTGCTCCCCACAGCAACCTCTCCCTACACTGACAAAAGACAGAATATAGATAGCACACCTATACCAAATACCAGTCCTTAAATGGACTTTTGTGGAACTATAACCGAGCGATCTTTGTCACTGACAATCTGTCCCTGCTCCACACAGCAAACCTCTCCCTACACTGACAAAAAACAGAATGTACAATGGCAGCCAGGTCAGGTCTATTTATAAGGTAGGGGGTATGTCCATGTGCTGAAATGTCTCAATTGGCTGTCCTGTACCACCTGATGGATGTTTCAAAGTTCTTCCCAATGTAAAAGAATATGGCCACCGCGAACATCGCCATATGTTCGCATGATCGGCGGACAGCGAACGAGCAAAGTTCACCGCGAACCAACCGCCGGGCGAATCGCAAGGCCATCTCTAATCATGGGTTCAATGGCAGGCTTCTGCAGACAAGCCCCAGAGCTTTCAGCCCATACCTCAATAAGGGTTGTTGGTTTGAAATCTGCAGGGCTTGTAAATGATCTACAAGGGCACTCATCAGCACCCTTGCAGTTCATTCAGAACTACAAGCCAAATGCCGCAGTGGCTGAAGGTATTTGTAGTTCATTCACAGGAAACTGTGAATGAATGATGGGGCTGTGTGGAAGGAGCCCTGCACAGCTGCACTGTTTTGAATTGTGACATTGGATGTGGGAGAAGGTCCTCCGCCCGCTGTCACACTGAGGGGGGGGGGGACCAGGGGGAAAGATGGCAGGAGCTGGAACATGTTACTGTACATGTTCCAACCTTGCAAAAGGTGAACTTTAAATAAATCTTGGAGTATGTTGGAATTATAGCATATACTCCAAGATTTATTTGTGAAAAATATATAAACTTTGATGATTAAAATTTTTATTTTTATATTATATTTTATATTTTTAAAATATATTTTTTTTATTTTTTTATATTTTTATATTTCAAAGTATACAAATGAGAAAATAAAAAGAATTCTGATTTCTGTCTGAAAACAGTTTGTCCTGCCAACGTTGCAGCAGCAATATAAAATTTGATTTTGTGAAAGATCCAAGCAAGGACAATAAGAAGGCTTTGGATTTTTTTTCTAACTTGTGACTAGACTAAAACAATTTAGCTCATTAAATGTACAAGTGAGCTTCCTTATGAGAAGACAAGAATAAGCTCAAATGTTATGATACTGAGAAAACAGTGAAATAAGTCATATTTGAAGAAATGTTATTAGAGAATAAATAATACTGAGATAAAATCAAAAAGCTTTGATATAAAACCTTGGATAAAACAGAATATTAAATGCTGAAAATTACATGTAACACATACATTGCAGTAATCAATAGCAACCAATCATCTATTAGTTTATTTTAGACAAACCAGAACAATATGGCTTATGAATGCTTGGGCTTCTTACTTTGTTCTTCATGGTGTTTATTTGAATAAGCCCAAAAGTGAATGTGCTGCCTTAATGGCACTGTCAATTGTAGTTTACAGCTAAAATGAAGATCTGATCTCCTTGGGCCTTGTATTTATTTTCTTGTTAACTGTCTGACTTGGTGATTTAATTTCTATGGGGTTGATTTACTAAAACTGGAGAGTGACAAATCTGGGGCAGTTCTGCATAGAAACCAATCAGCTTTCAGTTTTTTTGTCAAAGCTGCACCAGATTTTGCACTATCCAATTTTAGTAAATCAACCCCTATATTTTATATAAAACAGTGTTTCAGAAAGTGTAGGACATTTACCACTGGTGGCACAATCCATGTGTTGGGATAGATTTACTAAAAGAGTAGAGAATGGCTATGTAGCAAAGTTAATGTCCGTTTAGCTTTTCATTCCAGTCATCTGATCATGTGCAAGGAAAATCCTGTTTTTTTTTGTTTTTTTATCTTCTGTTAATGAATTACTTAGCTGTGCTCATTTGTGCAATTGAAATTAAGAGCACTTTTGTCTGCATGTATTAGAGGTCATAACTCTACTTTACATCATTGGCTACTGGGTATAGTGATAACCCCAGTAGGATGCTGGGTACCACTTAAAAATAAAAGACAGACCAGGGATGGTCCCTGTTGGTTGCCAAAACCTTCAATGCTGTGTGATAACTTCAGTTAAAGAATCTGTAAATCCAACATTTTATATTCCTGATATCCTCCCGCCATACCATGCACTTTTATGAAAAGTTTTCCTGTTCCCCTTGTACTTCTTCCTTTGTGTGAAATACCTGGTGATCCTGCCAGTCCCTCTACTTTCCTATCAAAAACTCACAACACTAGGCATGAGAACATAGTGTGGCCAGGTCTCTAGCTGTTCTGGGAACTCAGCCTGCTCTCCTCCAATGAACCGACATGTTTTGAAATGTTCCCCTTCCCGACCTGATACTCACTGAAAAGTTCAGTCGGCTGCTACCTTTCCATCTCTGTCTCTCTGAGCTTCTTATGGTGCTGAGAACATATGGTATGTGAGAAAAAGGAACATTTGTAATGTGTGTATATATATATATATATATATATATATATATATATATATATATATATATATATATATATATATATATATATATATATATATATATATATAGATATAGATATAGATATAGATATAGATATAGATATAGATATATAGATAGATAGATAGATAGATCGATAGATAGATAGATAGATATAGATATATATACATACACACACACACAAATGTTTTGCCTTTCATTTCTATTTTAAACTGAATGGGTTGTTTTAAAAGGTGAGGGTTTACATATACTTTAAATGACACAGCAGTGCAAACAACAATATATTTAAACACATGGACATCAGCAAAGCCAGAGGGATGGATGCTGTGTCCTCCAAAAACGCAGACAAAATAATTTTTCAGTAAGTGTAAAAAGTCATATTTTTTAATTGAAGAACACAGGTCTCCTTTAGATCTTCACCTGCAATGACAACCATCTTAAAAGAAAATAATAGAGGACACTTAGGCTGCTGTTTGCAAAACATTATGCCTAAAACTGGCATAAGCTCATGTTGCCACTAGGGATAAGCTCCTGGTTCAGTCTAAGCTTTGGATGTTCTGGATGCCAGATTTTCAGCCTGTTCGACAGAAGCTGTGCATCATATAGAGTAACAGGTATTTCTCCTGATACTATATATGACAGCTCCCTTCTTCATCACTGGATGACATGATCGATGGTGGAATTATACCGTGGGACTTTTTTTTAATAAAGAACTTGTCAGAAATGATGTGTATGTGTTTCTATTTACTTTTCACTTTTCTGTGAATGAGTCAGGATACTATGTACTCTTTACTCTTTCACATGGGGTTGGCTGGTATCTGGATGCCCCTTTATTGTTAAAAAGGACTTCCTGATTCCAATAAGCCTCCGACCTTCAGGCCCCAACAACCACCTAGCCAGGGTTCTGGAGAAGTGGCCCTTGTCCTCATCAACATCACCTTGTCTTAATTTAATTAGAAAGCTGATACCACCTTAGGCAGGAAGTAGAATCTTGGATACAGAATCATCTTGTCTTTATAAAGGACCAAAAATGAAGGCTTACAAGAAAACACCCCTAGTTTGAAGAATATAGTCCAAAGTAAAAAGAAAGCCAATCCGATTGTGAGAATGTCAAAACCAGGTGGTTTTGACATTCTCACAATAGGATTGGCTTTCTTTTTCCATGTGACACTCAGTGTATCCTTATATACCAGTTCTGAAGCTTTCAGTCACATTCTTTCCCTACTAGGGGAATACTCACTTCCACTGTGTGGTCTAATTACAGGTATATATAAAACGAGTTAACCTCTCTCTTTTTTTTTTTCGTTTTTTGGTTGACATTATTCATTAGTTTCTATTTGATTCTTTTCTTTAAAGAAGTACCCTAGAAAACCTGAAAGAAAAAGAAAAAGAAAAAGGTATTTTTTATTTAACCCCTGATTGACCCTTTTTTTTACCCTTTTTTTTTTACTTCTATATATGTCTTTATTTTCTTGTTCAATTTTGTAGCATAAATATTGAAAATATGCATAAAAAAAACCTAAAGTCATTTGTAAATAATTTCTACACACTTTGTGCCAGAAACATCCTTTTAGTGTCATGATAAATGAGATCAATCATAGGATAAAAAGTGTTTTATATCTATATTAAGACTTGTTGTTTAAAAATTTTTTTTTTTTTTTTATTTTATTACCACTATTCAAACCGGAAAAAGCTCATTTTATTTTTTCATTATTTCTTACCTCTAAATTATATTTAAAATAAAGACAATACCCCATGCAATATATTTCTCACTCCTGTATCATAAATAATAAGAAAGCTACAAACATAGCTGCTATGTTAAAATGGATCTAAACTTGTTTAAGTTACTCCTTAAAATTGCAAGACATGGGATAAAAAAAAACAGGTATATTGCATAAAATGCACTTTAATACACAATATTTATTTTACCAAAGTGGTATAAAACGTCAGTAATGTATTTTGCAACAAATCTTACTGCATAGGCATAAGTTTAAAAGGCCCCTATAGGGTTTTCAGTGATTTTACGCTGCATACTTTTTCATTTTAACTGCAGGCCCAATATGGAAGCAATTTTTCATTGCAGGGCATGTTCACATTAAAGAAATAAAAAGTTTACATGAAATGATTGTAATTATGTCGCTTCCTTAACATGTAGGACAATGAAGTTTTTATTCTTTCCAACCGATGTAACTGTGTGCACATCAACAGCTAAATATCATATTTGAACACTTTTCTGCGATTTATTTTTCTATGGTGATTGACATCATCTCTTTGCCTTATTTTGCTCTCAGCTGCATTATGTTTTCATCATGTGGCTACAATAATGAAAATACTTTAAGAAGCAATCCCACACAACCTCTGAAAATAACGGCAATTATACCATTATGTACATCTTACATAATCATACTAAATTGCTAAGCCCCCTATTTGATTTCAAAACAACTGATTCTTCGTTCGCAGAGCAATTTGAAGCCAGGGAAGGAACTCTTTGTCATGGCCCAGTAAGTCCCTACTTACCACTGTCCTTTGGTTTGAAAGTGAATATATTCTTTTAGGTTCACTTACCTTAAATATATCTTAGTAAAACATATTTTTGTTGAATCAAACCTAGTCTGTTTTCCAATCATCTGTGCATTAAACCTTCAGAAGGTCAGATGGCTTAGGTTTTTATATGATTGCTGTAATTTAATGTTAGGTGTAGATCTCTGGATTTTCTCAAATGCTAAATTTTTAACTAGAATAAATTATAAAATGTTTTGACATATGTAAGGTATAGAAACGTATGCAGAAAAGTTCTCATTAGTCTTGAATGGCTTATGTGTGTATAATGTAAGTGCTTAAAGTTGTGTTTGCATAGGAAATTACCCAGCAATATAGGAGGCACACCACTTTTGGTTAATCATGTTATGGGCGATGTTAAACTCTACAGGTGTGAAGAGTGGTCCTCAGTGTAGCCCTGGGTATTTTGCTGGATATAAGGGCTGTGTGAATCATGGTGTGATCTGTATATATTTTATGTGACCACAACTTCTATGGTATCTTTAGCCACTGATGAACAACATCACAATTATTTCCGTGTGGATATACAGTGCATTGCGAAAGTATTCGGTCCCCTTGAACTTTTCGACCTTTTGCCACATTTCAGGCTTCAAACATAAAGATATAAAACTGTAATTTTTTTTTGAAGAATCAACAACAAGTGGGACACAATCATGAAGTGGAACGAAATTTATTGGATATTTCAAACTTTTTTAACAAATAAAAAACTGAAAAAATGGGCGTGCAAATTTATTCAGCCCCCTTAAGTTAATACTTTGTAGCACCACCTTTTGCTGCGATTACAGCTTTAAGTCGCTTGGGGTATGTCTCTATCAGTTTTGCACATCGAGAGACTGAAATTTTTGCCCATTCCTCCTTGCAAAACAGCTCGAGCTCAGTGAGGTTGGATGGAGAGCGTTTGTGAACAGCAGTTTTCAGTTCTATCCACAGATTCTCGATTGGATTCAGGTCTGGACTTTGACTTGGCCATTCTAACACCTGGATATGTTTATTTGTGAACCATTCCATTGTAGGTTTTGCTTTATGTTTTGGATCATTGTCTTGTTGGAAGACAAATCTCCATCCCAGTCTCAGGTCTTTTGCAGACTCCATCAGGTTTTCTTCCAGAATGGTCCTGTATTTAGCTCCATTCATCTTCCCATCAATTTTAACCATCTTCCCTGTCCCTGCTGAAGAAAAGCAGGCCCAAACCATGATGCTGCCACCACCATGTTTGACAGTGGGGATGGTGTGTTCAGGGTGATGAGCTGTGTTGCTTTTATGCCAAACATAACGTTTTGCATTGTTGCCAAAAAGTTCGATTTTGGTTTCATCTGACCAGAGCACCTTCTTCCACATGTTATCGATATCTTTAATAAATGGCTTTCCTCTTGCCACTCTTCCATAACGGCCAGATTTGTGCAGTATACGACTGATTGTTGTCCTATGGACAGAGTCTCCCACCTCAGCTGTAGATCTCTGCAGTTCATCCAGAGTGATCATGGGCCTCTTGGCTGCATCTCTGATCAGTCTTCTCCTTGTATGAGCTGAAAGTTTAGAGGGACGGCCAGGTCTTTGTAGATTTGCAATGGTCTGATACTCCTTCCATTTTAATATTATCGCTTGCACAGTGCTCCTTGGGATGTTTAAAGCTTGGGAAATCTTTTTGTATCCACATCCAGCTTTAAACTTCTCCACAACAGTATGTGGGACCTGCCTGGTGTTCCTTGTTCTTCATGATGCTCTCTGCGCTTTAAATGGACCTCTGAGACTATCACAGTGCAGGTGCATTTATACAGAGACTTGATTACACACAGGTGGATTCTATTTATCATCATTAGTTCAACATTGGATCATTCAGAGATCCTCACTTACCTTCTGGAGAGAGTTTGCTGCACTGAAAGTAAAGGGGCTGAATAATTTTGCACGCCCAATTTTTCAGTTTTTTATTTGTTAAAAAAGTTTGAAATATCCAATACATTTCGTTCCACTTCATAATTGTGTCCCACTTGTTGTTGAAATACATAAGGTCGAAAAGTTCAAGGGGGCCGAATACTTTCGCAATGCACTGTATAATAATTTTTACTTTCCAATAGCAAACCATTGCAAAAAGCAAAGAGCAGTTTCAGTTATTATGCCAGAATATAAAAGCTAAATATCAGGAAAGCTATTACATGCACAGATAAAATACATGTAAATTAGCTGTTTTACCTGCCAAAAGAATTGTCTCGGTACAGCCAGTGTTGAGATTGACACACTCCATCCCAGGTGCATAAGACCCCAATTGAAGCTGACTTGACCCAATCCTGAGCTCAAGGCTGATAGCTGACACTAAAGCTGGCCATAGATGGTTTGAAATTCAACCCATGTGTGGCTGCTCAACTTCTGTTTAATTGTGAAAAAAAATGTTATCACGTTTTTTGGAAAAAAATTTGGGAAGAATTTTTCTTGATCAGTGCCCACAGCCCATTGTCTCCAAATCCCCACTGTCAGAATACAATGTAGCAGGGAGGAGGATCCCTCTATTTTCTGCAACTATGTGCATGCACAAATCAGTCCACTGCCTGAATGGAAAAAAAACAGTCCATTTATGGCCAGCTTACGTCTGGGCTTGTATGCTTTATGAGATCAGACAGGTGACATAATGGCTTTGAATCCAAAAAGCAAGTAATCTTTGAAAAGAAAAACTGCATTCTTTTATTTGCCACTTGCTGCCAGGTCTAAAGCCGTTATATGGCTACAGCGCGGCTCTCCAGTTGTGGGAGGATGTCCCTGGACATATCCCGTGCACTCCTTGGGGCATGCATCGGGCATGCTCTGTGAACCCTGTGCACCTTGGACACTGTGCATCACAGATTGGGGTAAGGGACAATCACAGCAGTCCTTTACCATGCGATCTATTTTGTCCAATTACAGTTGTTACAATGTAAACAGACTTGCCGGCTATCGGCTCTCCTTTCTTCACACAGAGACCGTGTGTGAGGAAAGGAGAGCGGATCTTTGAGGGGCACACTAAGTACATTTTTTTACTGATAATCAGTGCCCTGATTATCAGTGCAGCCCTATCAGTGCCCACCAGTGCCGCCTCATCAGAACAGTTTTGTCAGTGCTACCTCATCAGTGCTCACTAGTGCCCATCAGTACCACCTCATCACAACAGTATGCAACTGGTCACATGTACTCAAACATGGAGCATTTACTTGTGGTTAAGGATGGATGTGCACCCCTGGACACAGAGAGTTTGCAACCAAGGGTGCACATCCACCCTAAACCTCAGGAAATCATTCCAGGTTTCCTGTCCAAGGCTGATCAGACACACCTGGCCACAATCACCATACAGTGATCTGGACAGTTTGCAGCTCCAGTCAGTAAATGTGCATGGCCCTAAGGGGAAAAATGTGGCTCCTTTCAGCAGTGTATTGCACCAGGCTGCACTCTCTTGCAGTTGGTGAGCTCTGATTTAGTTAGAAGCTGAAAGAACTGTTATGTATTTCTTTAAACCTCTTGAGCCCCTGATCTTTTTTCTGTATTTAAAACCTTTGAGTTCCATTGGATATTTGGAGCAGTGGTGGAATTATTTCCTGGTGATGTCCTGCCCTGGGATAAGCGGTATTGGAGCAGCATTAGGTCTTGCGCCTGAAAAGGTCTTAGTATGCTACAATTGATAGCAATTTACCAGATGCAAAGTGGAGAGGCACTAAATAAAAGCAGTGGCAAGTTTGCGTTTTAGTAAAGTCCTGACCATGACAGAAGAAGTATTTTGGGCTGGGTGCACTGCCTATGGTGTAACCCTGAATTTTCCTGCTTTACCACATAAATGTGTATAAAAAGTGTTTAAAAAGTCTATGAAAAGAAAAATAGTTTCTATTCTGAGAAAATAAATGTCCCTCTCTGTTCAAACCACATAAATGTACATGCATCTACAAAGCATTTTTTTTATATCATCAGGAATCCTTAACTCATTGGCTGCATGCTAGTATCAGGTCACTGACTTACTGGGTAGTGAGAGAAGAAAGAATGACAACAGCAGAGCTTGTGCCTTTGCACACAGCTTAATTTCCATCTTGGCAATTCTTTTTACATGTTTTCTAAAAAGTATCAGAAGGATATGTAGCACTGCCCCCTAGAGGACTGCTGAGTATTACACTTTAAGGATTCCCCTGGGTTACCCGTAGCAACTGGTTGCAGAAACTTATCACTTGAGTTCTTGGCTCAGTCAATGATCAGTCTAGGGGTTGTTATTTTTGTGGTTTTATTTTATTTGGGATGGGAGAAGGGATGAGTGAGATACTCCAACTGTTAACTATTCACAATATTACAATTATAACACTATTCACTTCTGACTTGAGAATGTGGCAAGGCCGCTGCTTCATCCTGCCACTTGAATGAAGATGAGGTAAGTTTTTCCATTATATTTCTCTTCAGGGCACTCCCCTAGTACCCCCTTTTCTCACTGGGCTAGCTGACACCCGCCCACTGACTGTACACTCCAGAGTGGTCCCCTTCCTGAGCAGACCCCTGGGCAAGTTCCTCTGTACTCATAGACACTGTTTTTCCAGATTCTGCTGTGCCCCAACTCCTTTAGTCAGCTTCTTCTGGACCTCTGGGTTCAGTCTCACGCCCCTGGTACACCAGGCCGACTGCCTGTGACCACTACCAACTGTTGCAGAAGAGGAGGCAGCCGCCACCCTCCTTCTGGAACCTGGCTTCCCGCCAAAAAGACCTCTACCTCATGTGCCCATGGCTTTTTATTCCCTGTCCCATAATACACCACTGTATGTGCCAACCCACTGGGACAGTACCAAAAGCCTGTGTACCATTGGTCAGGTTTCCTCCTGCATCCAACGTGCCTCCCCATTGGATCAGCTGGAGACACTCCCTAAGACAAAATGAATAAACACTAGACACACCAAGCAGATCTGTCTACAAATCCTGCTCCCTGACAAGCAGAATGCACATATGTTTTGCCTGTTGCTCTTTTGATAAGCAGACAGAGCTAAAACTACACTCTCTGATTAGCACCTAACTAGAAGAGTGCTACAAATACACACAGATCATCGAGATATCACAACAGATACAGCATTGCAACAGCCATCAGGTTGTGGTTGCACTCATTTGGCAACCACAGAACTGGTAGTGAGTAGTCCAGACCAAATACTATAAGTATGCAGATGCAAGAAGCTGCCGTCTTTGAATTACAATGGATGAGTTTTGCATTTGTCAGTGAAGATACAATATTCTTTCTATCCTCCACCTAACTTTCAATAGCCAGTATGTTCAAAGATAAGAGAAAGGAACAATACAAGGATTCCACAGTGCTTCAGCATATAACTCTCTTCACTATCACCAACTGAGGTACCTTCACAAAGTGAGACAATTAGGCTTCACTTTAAATCCTATATTATAGTGCTGAGTGAAACAAGAAACTATTGCTAACAACTTAATCAGCTACTTAATAGATTAAACAATCAAAAACACACAAAAGATAAATGAGCATTCTGTTTCCTTCTTTAATTATCAATTCGTGCACAACTTTTTTTTTTTTTATAGATCTCACTGTAAGATTGATCTGTTATATATTGAAGGTAACCTTAATTTGAAATTGTTTTCTGGTCTTCCATTATAAACTCAACCAGAGTGATGACAACCATGGCTGACATGAATATATCTGATGTACCTGACTGGAATGTACGTCTTGTAAACATGACTGCTCTTGACAGTAACACGCTATCCATTTCTTGAATAAAATTAAAGTCACACTTCATTGCATCATTCTGCAACTTATCTGTAAGTAACTCTACAAGCCCAGAAAAATATGTCACATACTGATAGTACAAAATAAATATCAGCCACTGTGCAGCTGAAGGAAAAACAGCAGGTGACATAAGCGTATATTAAAACTCTATTTGTTTGTTTGCAAAGATGTACAAATGGGACCAGGTGCTTTTTAAAAAAAAAAAAAAAGTTTCTGAAAGAAGTCACACTTTGAACTACACAGCAGTCTGTTAATATTTGTAAAAGTATTTCAATTATTGCCTAAAAAAAACATTCTGAAAAGGTATTCATAAAACCAATTGCAAGCAAGTAAGGCAATTCTGTTATATACCTCATTTGCAAAACAAAAAAAAATAATATTTTTTTATTTCCATAACAGAGGTATTGTTTTGTGAGTGGTACATATTTTCCGACCAATGTCGGAATGTTCGACCAATTGTTCCCATTATAGGACAAGCCTTCTACTGTTTTACTTTAGACTTCCATTTATTGTCTTCCTCAACACCTAATTTAGCCTTTAATCTAGATACTATATCAGCATCAGACTGTACAGCTACTCTGCATTATATGATAATTCAGTAATTACACTGGCAAAAAAGAGAACATTTTATGTAGGAGGAATCTCTTAAAATGGACACACCTTAGGCCAGGCTCTTAGCCAAATGTTCGGCCAACTGTTTTATTTACATAGACAGAAACATCTTGGAAAATAGCTATTTTGCAATAAAATTGTATAAAATAAATAGTCAGCTTGCATTAAACATTTTCCAAAGGACAGAAGTATATTTCAAAGCATATATACAATCTTCTTTCTATAACAGCAACATATTCTATACAGCTGTACAGTCCTTCCTTAGGCACAGTGGACGACTTGATACAATATATCAAGTACAAGTAATGTCACAGTTGCAATATTCACTGAGAAATATGGAGACTTTGTTGTTCAGATTCCTTTCTGGAGCAGAGTGTGTAGTACATTTTTTACCATAATAAATAGGTTACTGACATCTGTAACAAAATATCAGGCAGATTTTTCAAGAAGGACATACTTTGTTGGAATTGCAAACCATTGGGAAATGATGTAGCTATTTGCCCTGGATTTGAAAAGGTGTTTTCTCACCTCAATCAAATCCCAGAACTTGGAGAAGAACTGGGAAAAAACAACAAGACACTATAGTAATATTATGCAAAGCCTTCAAAAAAAAAGTAGGATTCAAAACAGGTGTAACTGATGACCATAAAGCATTTACCGGCTTTACTTGCATTTTTTCATCCTTCAACTTGGGGATGTACCTGGGGAAGGCAAACAAGTCACTATAGTATTTTTCATGGACAGACCAGCAAATCTATTCAGTTATCATTTATACATAGTGCTCAAGATTCTTTACAGAGTATAGAGAACCATTTCCACGAGACCCTATCTCCTGAGGGAATCTCATTTTAATCTAAGGCAGATTTCATATTCATAGACACTATGGACAAATTGAAGGGAAGCTATTTAACCTAGAGATATGGTGTTGGTTGGGGACAGCAGAAGAAACCCAAGTAAATAGAGCAGAAACAAACAAACTTGACAACAATTTCATCATTGGAGTCATTTGAACTCATGACCCATAACTGCAAGAGTGCGAAAAATATTTTAAAATGTTGTCAATTATAGAAAAACAAATCTAAGGTTTTTATAATAATAATTACAACTCACATATTCTATCTTCCTTTATGTTATTTCAATAGCTTGATTTAATGCCATATTATCACCTTTCTAGTGTAATACTTTCACATCCTAAAGGAAGTCAGAAGGAGCTCTATTAAAGCCTTTTTTTAATCTTTTTTTAAATGTGGAGTATCATTCACACATTAAATTAATATCATGTTTAAAAAAAACCATTGTGATGCCCTAAAATTCAATGCACCTATTGCTTTTTTAGACATGTGTTTTTTTTTTTTCCGGAAGATAGCAATAGAATATTTCACTCTAGAAATGTCTGTGCAGGTTGCAATTATTTATTGTTACAGTTTTTTGGTGTGTTCGCAGTTACACTTAAATACCTAAACTGAGACCACATTATGTTTAGCCTTTGTCTCTAGAACACTAAAGGCCCGTACACACGAGTGGAAATTTGGCCGGGAATTTTCGTCCGACGACCGATCTGCCGATTTTCGGCTTGTTAGTATGATGCTTCCGACAACCGACTTCGACTTTTTGGCCGAAAAAATTCTGGTGTGCAGGCTATAAAATTTTTGTCGACCATCAAAACACGTCCGATTTTCATCTCATTAGTACAGATTTAGATGGGGAAAAATCTTATGAGCAAGACTAGGCATGCTCAGAGATGAAAGAACACATAGAAAGCAATCCAACACATGACATCACTTCTGAAGTAGAATTCTGTCGTGCGGGAAAATTTGTGTGCAGTCTAGAGCACATTCCAACCAACAGACACGACTCTGGACAAAAGACGGACGACCGTTCGGCGGAAATTCGTTGCGTGTGTACGAGGCTTTATAAGCAGAGAAACGCAGAGAGGTGTCAGCACCTTCAAACATTTATTTAGAAAAAACAAATATCCACTTACAGATAAAAACAAATTGTTCAGCTTTAACAATGGCAGTATGAAATCTTCACATCTGTGGGGTAGGATAGCAGCATGACAGAAAATCCCAGGAGAGATCCAGGGAACACTCAGAGCGGCACAGTCACAGCCAGATAGCCAGTAAATACATGCAGCCAGCAGTCTCAGATAAACAGTGCTCTGGAGAAGTACTGGGAGCCCTCCTGCTAACAGTACATATTGTGCAAAGGACTGGAAATGAACAGACAATGTGTTTCCGGGCTTTCTGACCCCTTGTCAAGACACTAGGCTGTAAAAAAAGTGTCATACATGTGATATCACCATACATGGGAAAAGTGGCAGAAAGAGTTTTGGGGTGTAATTGTAAGTATGCCAATGCTGTGTGTGAGAAATATCTTAATAATCGATAAATTGGGATAAAAAAAAAAACATCATTTTCTATCTGGTGGCGAAAAAGACTCTTTGCCTTTCAGAAAATACATGGGAATGTTTGTTTTTCAAAATTAGATAATTTTGTGGGTGTTTCTTCTGTCCTGACACTTCAGGTACACTTCAGGTATAAGCCAAAAGGAGCTCCTTGAATTTTGGGCCTCTTTATGCATCTATAAAAATTCTCACACGTGTGGTATCGCCATACTCAAAAGAAGTAGCAGAATGTGTTTTAGGGTGTAATTCTAAGTACGCCTATGTCGTGTGTAAGAAATGACTTGTTAAGATGACAACTTTGTTTATTTTCTTAATTTTCCACAAAATTGTGTTTAAAAAAACTCACCATGCCTCATACTAAATATCTTGGACTGTCTACTATCCAAAAAAGAGGTCATGTGGGTGTTATTTTACAGAAACAGAAACAAATTAAAGCAGTTTTTTTTTTTTTTTTTTCAAAAATGTCAATCTTTTTTCCTTTATATAGTAAAATGTAGAAAACCCAGTGGTGATTAAATACCACCAAAATAAAGCTCTATCTGTTTAAAAAAAAAAAGACATACAATTTATTTGGGTACAGTGTTGCATGAAAGAGTAATTGTCATTCAAAACGAGACAGGACTGAAAACTAAAAAATGGTCTGAACTGAAAGAGGATGTAGCAGGCTGGACTTCACGTGGTTAAGTTGGATGTTTTGCAGCAGTGTCCTCTTTGCAGTTTCAAATGACTTATAAAATGCTGTCAAACAATACTGAGACAAGGTTTCTAGGTACATGGAGTGTGCATACTAATTAGGTGTGATCATTTGACAATTTTTAAGCAGAACAGTACAAATTTAGCTAATCACCTTCTGACATGCAAAGCTGAAATTGACTGTCTGTAAATAGCACTTAGGTGTAGAACATTTTTAGCATCTCTCAGGGACACCCTTATCTCATTCCCAGAGTCTGAAGCCATGGGTATCCACCCACTGAAAGAACTACCGCGCGCTTGTAGAAGCATCATTTTTTTTTTATTTATGCTCGTGTGCAAGAGACCTAAAGAGAATATATGTGGAGTTAGAGGAGGTTATCCTTCTGCTTCTATTTTTTTTTTTTTTCAGATTCATCTGGGTTATTAAAAGTTTATCTTTCATAAATCCTATCAAAACACAATTTTTTTCACTTTCTGACTGCTTTGAGTTACTGAAAGCATTGCACAGGTAAAAATAATCCTCTATCAGTATTTGTAGTGCTGTAGCATTAAGTCTATGAATTATCTGCTATTTCATGCTGAGGGAAAGCTGACTGCAATATAAGGCAAGGATGCATGTCAGCATGTCTCACCCCGGTCTCCCCAATTCTCTGATCTTAAAATGTTTATATCTCATACACCAAGCACTTCCACCTCTATCCTTTATACAGTCCTATGTTGTAAAAGGCTCTCTGTGGACTTTAGTATGAAAATCTTCTGTCTGGTGCACAATTAAGTCACACTGTAGGAGAACAGGACATATTTAGCCTTTGTCATATAGGAAGAAACTTTCTGAAAGGAAGAAGCATTATGTTTTCTTCAAACGTCCAATCGTACAAGGGAATTGAAACAAATGTATCATTTTCTGCATTTATTGAGATTTTTGAAGCAAACACGTATGCGAAACCAGGAGTGAAAATTCTCCTTTTAGAAAACGATCCTCTTACAAAATCATGGGAATAGGAAAATTAGAAAACCATATCTCTACATTTCTTCACACTATCACCACTTACAACTCTTGAGCTGCCTTTTGAATGCCATTTTATTTCCTTAACAAATGTGTGTCCCTATTTTATGTTATGTTTGTATATACTTTTCTTCTTGTTTAATATTTTTTCTTGTTCAATATTGATTCAGTGTTAGACTTGGTATCCAGAGTACAAAAGGTGAAGGTATAAAGTCTCAGGTTACAAGACCATCATGTATTAAGGGGTTATTGAAGGCGTCAATCAAGTATCAAAGGAAAAAAAATAGTCTACATAGAGAACTGTAGATCAAAATCAGAAGAACAATGTGATGTATACCTGGCAGTGTTTCTTACAGAATGAGAGCCTCTGAGAAACCATATCTAAGTAGGTTAAAAGGGAGAAAGGAAAGGGGGAGCCCTGGGAGACCAAGGGGGGACCTGGCTCTAAGGTGAGTAACAAGTAGGGCTAAGCAGAGCTAAAGTAGTGATGCCCAGGGAAGCAATAAGGAATCATCAAAGCAAGGCGGACCCAGAGTTGCCATAACTTTGTATATTAGTCAACCCTATCCTGGAGAACTGCATTAGTTTTGGTGTGAATCATTGCCTTATAATCCTGTATTTGGACTATGTTAAGGGAGTTAGTCTTCCTGGTCTTTGCCTAGCTTAAATTCAATCTGAGTTAAGTCTGGAGGAGATACATTAAGCACTGCTAGAAGAAGGTTGAGGGGGATTACAGTAGAGAACAATGTAGAAACTATTTGAAAGATCTCCTCACAAACTTGTGAGGACAAGGATCAAGATCAATTGCTTCTGAGGAGAGTCAGAGGTCTTATTCCCAGTGGGTCGTGTATGTGGGGGATTTAGAATCAGTTTTGTATAATAGTTGGAAGTAGAGGTGAGTTATAAAGCTCGGGGCTCAAGGTTTCATTTGCACACATTTTCAAAGCAAGTTATCTGATTCAGAGAGGAGTTTTGTAGGAAACATAGAAACATAGAAAAAACATAGAATGTGTCGGCAGATAAGAACCATTTGGCCCATCTAGTCTGCCCAATATATCTGAATCCTATGAATAGTCCCTGGCCCTATCTTATATGAAGGATAGCCTTATGCCTATCCCATGCATGCTTAAACTCCTTCACTGTATTTGCAGCTACCACTTCTGCAGGAAGGTTATTCCATGCATCCACTACTCTCTCAGTAAAGTAATACTTCCTCATATTACTTTTAAACCTTTGCCCCTCTAATTTAAAACTCTTGTGGTAGTTTTTCTTCTTTTAAATATGCTCTCCTCCTTTACCGAGTTGATTCCCTTTATGTATTTAAAAGTTTCTATCATATCCCCTCTGTCTCTTCTTTCTTCCAAGCTATACATGTTAAGGTCCTTTAACCTTTCCTGGTAAGTTTTTTCCTGCAATCCATGTACTAGTTATGTAGCTCTTCTCTGAACTCTCTCGAGAGTATCTATATCCTTCTGGAGATATGGCCTCCAGTACTGCGCACAATACTCCAAGTGAGGTCTCACCAGTGTTCTGTACAGCGGCATAAGCACTTCTCTCTTTCTACTGCTTATACCTCTCCCTATACATCCAAGCATTCTGCTGGCATTTCATGCTGCTCTATTACATTGTCTTCCCACCTTTAAGTCTTCTGAAATAATTACTCCTAAATCCCTTTCCTCAGATACTGAGGTCAGGACTGTGTCAAATATTATATATTCTGCCCTTGGGTTTTTACGCCCCAGGTGCATTATCTTGCACTTATCCACATTAAATTTCAGTTGCCAGAGTTCTGACCATTCTTCTAGTTTTCCTAGAATAGTTTTCTAGAAATCCTTTTCCATTTGGCGTTTCCCTCCAGGAACATCAACCCTGTTACATATCTTTGTGTCATCAGCAAAAAGACAAACCTTACCATCGAGGCCTTTTGCAATATCACTTATGAAGATATTAAACAAAATTGGTCCCAGTACAGATCCCTGAGGTACCCCACTGGTAACATGACCTTGTTCTGAATGTTCTCCATTGACTACAACCCTCTGTTGTCTGTCACTCAGCCACTGCCTAATCCACTCAACAATATGGGAGTCCATGCTCAATGACTGCAGTTTATTGATAAGTATTCTATGTGGGACAGTGTCAAAAGCCTTACTAAAATCTAGATATGCAATGTCTACTGCACCTCCACCGTCTATTATTTTAGTCACCCAGTCAAAAAAATCTATAAGATTTGTTTGACATGATCTCCCTGAAGTAAACCCATGTTGTTTTTCATCTTACAATCCATGGGATTGAAGATGTTCCACAATCCTATCCTTTAATAGGGTTTCCATTAATTTGCCTACTATTGATGTCAGACTCACTGGTCTATAGTTGCTGGATTCCTCCCTACTACCTTTCTTGTGAATGGGCACGACATTTGCCAATTTCCAATCTTCCGGGACGACTCCTGTTACTAATGATTGGTTAAATAAATCTGTTAATGGTTTTGCCAGCTCACCACTAAGCTCTTTTAATAATTTTGGGTGTATCTCATCAGGACCCTGTGACTTATTTGTCTTCACTTTAGACAGCAATCTTAGAACGTCTTCCTCTGTAAAAACACATGCATCAAATGATTCATTAGTCATCCTTTCAAGTGGAGGTCCTTCTCCTTCTTTTTCTTCTGTAAAAACTGAACAGAAGTATTCATTAACCACTTTACCACCGGAGGATTTTGCTGTCTTCCGTCCAGGCCACTTTTTGCGATTTGGCGCTGTGCGACTTTAACTGACAATTGCGCGGTCGTGCGACGCCGTACCCAAACGAAATTTACGTCCTTTTTTTCCCCACAAACAGAGCTTTCTTTTAGTGGTATTTGATCACCTATGCGATTTTTACTTTTTGCGCTATAAACAAAAAAAGAGCGTTTATTTTGAAAAAATAACAATATTTTTCACATTTTTTTATATGAAATTCCCCCCCAAAAAAATGTAAAAATCAAATTTTTTTAAAATTTTTGACCAATTTGTTTTCTGCTACCTATGTTTGGTAAAAAAAAATCACGATAAGCGTATTTTGATTGGTTTGCGCAAAAGATATTGCGTTTACTAACTACGGGAAAGATTTCTGTCATTTTTTTTTTTTTTTAACATGTAATGGCGGCGATCTGCGATTTTTTTTGCGGGACTGCGACATTGCGGCGGACAGATCGGACCATTGACTGACATTTTTGACACTTTTGGGGGTACCAGTGACATTACTGCAGTAATCAGTGCTATATATATGCACTGTTACTGTAAAAAATAACACTGGCAGTGAAGGGGTTAATTTTATTGGAGAGGGAGGGGTTAATGTATGCCTGGTGCTTACTGACGTGTGGGGGGGGAGGTGACTTTGGGAGAAAGGGACAGATCGGATGTCCAGCTATGCTGAACACTCCGATCTGTCACTCCCTGTCACTATGGAGATCCGCCAGCTGTGTTTACACACAGCGGGCGGATCTCCAGACTCGATCCCCGACAATCGGGTAAGAGCAGCGGCGATCGCCGCTGCTCCTTCCCTGGCCCGACTCCTGCTGTGAATGAAAACAGCGGGAGCGCGCCTCCGGCGGCGCGCGAGCACCGCCTACAGGGGGAGGAGTCCAGCAACGTAGGTCTACGTCGCTGGACGGGATCGTGGCAAAGTGCCGCAGTAGCCTCCATGTGAGCGGAGGTAAAGTGGTTAAGGCAGTCGGCTAGCCCTTTATTCTCTTCTACATACCTTCCGTCCTTTGTTTTTAATTTAGTTATTCCTTGTTTTAATTTCCTTTTTTCATTTATATATCTGAAGAATGTCTTATCCCCCTTTTTCATAGACTGAGCTAGTTTTTCTTCTGCCTGCGCTTTAGAAGTTCTTATAACTTGCTTGGCCTCTTTCTGCCTAATCTTGTAGATTTCCTTATCTTCATTGCTCTGGGTTTTTTTATAATTACAAAATGCTAGCTTTTTATTTTTAATGATTTGGGCCACTTCTGCTGAGTACCACAGTGGTCTCTTCCTTTTTTTGCTTTTACTGACAAGTCTGATGCAATTTTCTGTTGCCTTCAATAATGCACCTTTTAAGTAGTCCCATTTCTCCTGGACTCCATGTAATCCGTTCCAGTCTGATAAGGACTCATTTATGACTAATTTCATTTTGGAAAAGTCTGTTTTTCTAAAATCTAAAACTTTTGTTTTTGTGTGGTGTGACTCTTTCACAGTTCTTATATTAAACCACACTGACTGGTGATCACTAGCTCCCAAGGTTTCGCCTACAATGACATCATATACCGAATCCCCATTTGTGAATACCAAATCCAAAATGGCCTCCCCCCGGGTTGGCTCCTCAACCACTTGTTGCAGAGACAACCCCAGTAGGGAATTTAGAATATCTGTACTCCTGGTAGAACTTGCTATTTTGGTTTTCCAGTTTATATCTGGAAGATTGAAATCTCCCATAATGATAACTTCTCCTTTCATTGTCATTTTAGCTATTTCTTCAACTAGTAGATCATCTAGTTCTTTAACTTGACCAGGTGGTCTATATATCACACCTACACGAGTTACTGCATGATTAGCAAACTGCAACGTAACCCAAACCGACTCTTTGTTGGCCTCACCAACTTGTATTAGGTTAGATTTAATGCTATCTTTCACATACAGGGCCACTCCTCCTCCTTTCTTGCCTTCTCTGTCTCTTCTGTATAAAGAGTACCCTGGTATGGTTATGTCCCAGTCATTTCTTTCATTAAACCATGTCTCCGTAACAGCCACTTAATCTACATTCTCAGATGCCATTATTGACCCAAGTTCATTGATTTTTTTACCTAAACTGCGAGCATTTGTAGACAGGACACTGAGCTTATCATTTCTTAACCTCTGTGCTTCTGACCTGTTCTGGCATTGTTTCGGGGGGCAATTGGACTCTTGTATTTACACTCTTTTGCCCCCCCTTCCTAGTTTAAATACTCTTTCGCAAATTCTTGGAGTTGTTCACTAAGTACATTTGTTCCTTTGAGAGAAAGATGTAAACCATCTTTTTTGTACAGTTCCTTTCTATTCCAAGTAGAGCTATCATGAGAAACAAAGCCAAATCCTTGCTCTTGACACCATTTACTAAGCCATATGTTGAACTCCTTTATGCGGCTCTGCCTATCATTCTGAACATTATGCACAGGCAGAACTTCAGAAAATGAAATGGTGGATGCAAAATCCTGTACGTCATTACCAAGTGTGATAAAAGATTTTTTCACCTCTGACACTTCATTGCAAGCCAGGTCATTTGTCCCTAGATGGACAAGAACATCCACGTCCCCTTCCTGCTTTGCTTGCTTAACAATATTAATAATACGTCTTCTATCTCATCTAGCAGTAGCACCAGGGAGACATCTCACAAAACCATTTTCTTTAAGCTCCACACTTCTTATGATTGAATCACCCAGCAACAGCTGCTTCCTTTGAGACTTCTCTTTATCTTTTTTGTCCTTGGCTGCAGTCTTGCATACATTAGACATAGGAGTCAAGGTAGGGGGAATAGAAATGTTTCAGCTACAAGTATCAGAAAGTTAGGAAGGCCATGTGATTCCTGGAGAGATGGAAAGGACTTTAAGGCAGAGCAGATGTTAGTTTATAAAGTCTAATTAAGTTTGCAGTCTTCCAGATTAGGAAAGAGGTTGGAGACAAGAAGACTGGGTAGAATGATGTTTTTTTGAGGAAGGATGGTAATGGGTTTTTAGAGTAAATGAAGTGTGATTGCGATTTTTAAGTGGTTCCCATAAGGTAAGAAAGTGAGTGGTGATTGGGTTAGGGATATTCTTTTGATCTGAAGGCCAAAGCCACAGAATGTTTGCAACTGAGAGAGAGTGACAGTCAACCGCCTCTAATCCTACCAAAAGGGGGTTTTGTGGATCGCATGGTACATTGGGAGATGTGCCATAGGTGCAGCATAACAATATTTTGTAATTCTGGGAAGGTAATTTCTGTGGATTAACTGTCAGCCCAGACAGCAAGCCAAACTGACCAATGTGCAGAGGAGAGTAGGTACAAATATAAGGGGTGACAGTAAAAATAAAAGTAAGTCATCAACAAAAAGGCCCTTAATATTAGGGTCAAAGTGTATAAACTATGCAAGAGGTTCAATAGCAAGGGTGAAGAGTAGAGGGGAAAGAGGACAATTCTGCCTGGTCCCTCTCCTGATCAAGAAGATGGTGTTCACTGTATCTGTCATACACTCTGGATTGGTGGTACTAAGATGTGATCCAATATACAAATACATACCAACGCTTATGGTAATTAAACAAAACAAAGTGATAAATAACAGGGGCAGTTATTTTGGTATGATTCTTGTGCTGTCATGGGTACTTAGTATTATTATTAATTATTATCCCTGATGCCGCTCGTATAGTGACTGGTACCTTAAAAAGTTTTGTTAATTAATAATAATGGGGGGAAATACTGCGCTTCAAGGATCCAATAAGGGAATATGTGTTCTTACTTTTATATTTACTAATAATTATATAATATTTAATATACTAATAAATAAATCAATAAATACAACTGTATCAAATTAAATCTTCAGTATTACTCTGTGCAATCTTAAACCTTCAGTATATGTATGAATACATAGATTATAACGGAAATAGATAACTCAATATATACAGAAACAAGTGCACGGTGACTTCAGTGCAATACCACACACACATATATATATATATATATATATATATATATATATATATATATACTGTATATATAAGGTGCATATATTATCTATGAACGGTGCTGCTGTGCAATGATGCTAATTTTCTGAGACAATATTAATTAAATATAAAGTGCATATATTACTTATGAATAGTGATACTGTGCAGTAACGCAAATCTTGAAAAATTGATTAAATCTAAAGTGCATGCATATGTAGTGCGAGGCTACATATCTTCAGAAAGGGCTACACATTACAATATAGATCTATAGGGACAGCTAGCATGCAATTTTGGCCTTATTGTGGCAGTGAGTGAGCAAAATATTAGAGGAAAAACTGGCTGGAGCAGAGGACAGAGACTCAAGGCAGACATTCATAGACCTCAAAGTCAGTGAGCCAGTTAGATGTTACCAGCCACCATCAAGCAATGCTTATTATATTTGACTCCAGGGTCAGATTGTTCTATATCATCCTTCTAAACATCAAAATTGCTTTTATTATTAATTATAAAATTTAACATAAACTAATAATGGCCAGAACAATGGGGATAGTGAAGATTATCTTTAAAATAGGAGGTGATATGAAAATATGTAGACATGGATATTTAAAAAAAATGTCAGTCCTGACAATGCATGGGCCACAAAATGGCTAATCTTATACAATACATAGGCAAAAACACTTTTAAATTGTTACAACATGCTGGCAGATAATGGGCACAGATGTCATGGCTCCTTTCCACATGAGGAAGTGACGTCCTCTGTGACAAAACATGTAGAAGCTGAGCTTGTGACATCATTGAACAAACCCAGAAGTGGATGGTGATTTCCATCCAATGTGATGCTAATACTTTTCTCTTAGGGGGGCAATGTAGTGTTTTAAAAGCAAGCATACCACAGTGCACTGGCTGTATGTGCACTTTATTTTGTGAGTAGCGTTCATTTGTTTTAATAAAAGATGGTGTTTTAACATACTACATGGTGATAACCATTTATTGTTCTTGAATTAAAAGCAGTAATTGGGGAGGTATCAGCCTTTATCTGGAGAGTAGTGTCTGGAGAGACAGGAGGTGGCCAGGTAGTGAATTTGGAAAGATCCATAAGGAGCTGGTGAAAGCCTAAATAAAAGGCAAAGCACATGGTGACCTATTTATAATATACTGTAGGCGATTTCTTCTTGAAGGTGAGCATATTGTGTGACTGGTGGTGGAGAATATAATAACTTTATTTATCGACTTGATATAAACAAGACTGCACATAGTAATATATACAGGTACCTTTTAAAAGTATATATATATATATATATATATATATATATATATATATACTGTGTATATACTGAAAACTAACTATAAATGCAACACTTTTGTCTTTGCCCCCATTTTTCATGAGCTGAATTCAAAGAGCTAAGACTTTTTCTATGTAAACAAAAGGCCTAAATCTGTGTTAGTGAACATTTCTCCTTTGCCGAGATAATCCATCCACCTCACAGGTGTGGCATATCAAGATGCTAATTAGACAGCATGAATAGGTGTGCCTAAGGGCTCTTTCACACGGGCGTTCCTTTTTTTTTGCCCGATCAGGTCCTTTTTTTTTTTTTTTGTAACGGACACGGATGACACTTGTGTCATCCGGTCCGTATGTCCGTTTTTTATCCCATCCGTTTTCGGATGAAAAACTGACATAATGCATGTCTATGTAAATACGGATGTCTGCGGATGACACCACTGACATCGGTTTTTGCTTCAGTTCCGTTTTTTGAAAGGAACAAAAAATAGGGTTCTCCTCCGTTCAAAAAAACTGAACTGAACTGAACTGAACTGACAAAAAACGGATGTCAGAGGATGATCATCCGATGACATCCGTATTTACATAGAGATACATTATGTCCGTTTTTCATCCGAAAAAACGGATGGGATGAAAAACGGACATACGGAACGCCCGTGTGAAAGAGCCCTTAGGCTGGCCACAATAGAAGGCCACTCTAAAATGTGCAATTTTATCACACAGCACGATGCCACAGATGCCGCAAGTTTTGAGGGAGCGTGCAATTGGCATACTGACTGCAGGAATGTCCACCAGAACTGTTTCGAATGAATTGAATGTTCATTTCTCTACCATAAGCCGTCTTCAAAGGTGTTTCATAGAATTTGGCAGTACATCCAACCCCCCTCAAGAACGCAGACCACATGTAACTACACCAGCCCAGGACCTCCACATCCAGTATCTTCACCTCCAAAATTGTGGAGACCAGCGACCCGGACAGCTGCTGCAACAATTGATTGCATAACCAAAGAATTTCTGCACAAACTGTCAGAAGCCATCTCAGGGAAGCTCATCTGCATGCTCATCATCCTCATCAGAGTCTAGACCTGACTGCAGTTCGTCATCGTAACTGACTTGAGTGGGCAAATGCTCACATTCGATAGCATCTAGCAGTTTGGAGAGGTATTCTCTTCATGGATGAATCCTGGTTTTCACAGTACAGGGCAGATAGCAGACAGTGTGTATGGCGTTGTGTGGGTGAGCAGTTTGCTGATGTCAACGTTGTGGATCGAGTTGCCCATGGTTGCGGTGGGATTATGGTATGGGCAGGCATATGTTATGGACAATGAACACAGGTGCATTTTATTGATGGCATTTTGAATGCACAGAGATACTGTGATAAGATCCTAAGGCCCATTGTTGTGTCATTCATCCATGACCATCACCTCATGTTGCAGCGTGATAATGCACTGCTCCATGTTACAAGGATCTGTACACAATTCCTGGAGGCTGAAAACATCCCAGTTCTTGCATGGCCAGCATACTCACCGGACATGTCACGCATTGAGCATGTTTGGGATGCTCTGGATTGGCGTATACGACAGCGCATTCCAGGTCCTGCCAATATCCAGCAACTTCGCACAGCCATTGAAGAGGAATGGACCAACATTCCACAGGCCACAATCAACAACCTGATCAACTCTATGCAAAGGAGATGGCTTGCACTGCGTGAGGCAAATGTTGGTCACACCATTGTTTTCGGACCCTCCGGACCCCTCCAATACAGTGAAACTGCACATTTTAGAGTGGCCTTTTATTGTGGCCAGCCTAAGGCACACCTGTGCAATAATAATGCTGTCTAATCAGCATCTTGATATGCCACACCTGTGAGGTGGATGGATTATCTCGGCAAAGGAGAAGTGCTCACGAACACAAATTTAGACAGATTTGTAAACAATATTTGAGAGAAATAGACCTTTTGTGTACATAGAAAAAGTCTTAGATCTTTGCGTTCAGCTCATGAAAAATGGGGGCAAAAACAAAAGTGTTGCGTTTATAATTTTGTTCAGTGTATATATAAACTATATATGTGTGTGTGTTTGTGTGTGTGTATATATATATATATATATATATATATATACAAACCCGATTCCGAAAAAGTTGGGACACTGTACAAATTGTGAATAAAAACAGAATGCAATGATGTGGAAGTTTCAAATTTCAATATTTTATTCAGAATACAACATAGATGACATATCAAATGTTTAAACTGAGAAAATGTATAATTTTAAGGGAAAAATAAGTTGATTTTAAATTTCATGGCATCAACACATCTCAAAAAAGTTGGGACAAGGCTATGTTTACCACTGTGTGGCATCCCCTCTTCTTTTTATAACAGTCTGCAAATGTCTGGGGACTGAGGAGACAAGTTGCTTGGGTTTAGGAATAGGAATGTTGTCCCATTCTTGTCTAATACAGGCTTCTATCAAAAGGTTGTGTTATATGAAAAATTATTCATTTGATACCTACATCCCGGTTTACATATGGAAAATTACCAATGTCCAAATGGACGTTGGAAAAGAGGGAGGAAAAAGAGCTTAATGGGACTTTGATGGTATCATACTCAATTTATATATGACTAGGTAGATATATAAAATCAAATATTTTATTGAATTTTCTCCTTTAAAAGCCAAAAGCATTGACAATTGGATACTATTAACATAATATCATTAGACATACAAAAAACATATAGACAACAATACAATTGTAATCATTTATACAACTGGTGACTTTGCAAGATCGTCATTGATAAGATCCTCCTTATTGAGGTGTGAGGTTTGAAGTGCCTCCACTGGAATTCTAGCCCGACATGTTTCGCAAAAATGTATTGCTTCCTCAGGGGCAAAGAGAATTCAATAAAGATTATCATCTATGAAAATATCAAATACAGATAATTAGCATTGCATATATAGTGGTAACTTTGAGAGTATTGACATATAGGCAAACATGGCAGTCCCACATCTACACCCCCCAGCCCACGTATATCTCCGGAGGTATGGTTAGATGGAAAATGCTAGGTGGCTAAATAGGTGACGTATCTAGTCTCCACGGCGAGTGCGGGGGCTTTCTTTTAGTGGTTACAATATAGTGCAAGGTTATATATCATTTTCCAGTGTGTATTTTTGACAATAAATGTACCTACCAAAAGACTTGTCACTCAGTGATTACAAATGGATACAGAAGGAGATGGAGATGGAAGCAGCAGGCTTGTATAGCTCAGGTTCCAGCTAAAACAATAATGTAAAGGAGTATGTACATATGGTATATTTGTAGGTTTGCTACTTAGACTATAGGAGCAGACAAATGGTCAAAGAACACCAAACATAGTCCTATATAATTACCTGAGGTTTTTTGTAATAGGTAATATGCCGTTATAGTCTAAGTAGCAAACCTACAAATATACCATATATACATACTCCCCCCAGACACTATATTGAAAGGATTTTTGAATTTTTATTGTTATTTCTCATTTTGATGCTTTCACTTTAAGCATTAGTAAAATCACTGCTCATTTAAAAATTAAAAATGTATATATGTCCCCCAGGGAAGTTCCCCAACCCCCATAACCATTGTATGTCTAATTACTTGCATATAAGCCTTCGAAATGTGCACTTTTGATTTTTCCAGTTCGGGTCCCCTGGACTTCAATGGGGTTCGTTATTCGGTTCAGAACTTTTGTGATGTTCGAAAGTTCTGGTGAAAACCGAACAGGGGGTCATTTGGCCCATCCCTAATGTGGAACTTTCTTCCACAACTATTGCTGTAAGCAGAAAGTGTCGATAATTTCAAAAAGCTTTTAGATAGGCATCTTAGCAAACACAAAATACAGGGATATGGGAATTACTAGAGACATAAATACCTACAAACTCCTACTCCCAAACTCACACAGATTGAACTGAATAGACTAATGTGTTTATTCAGCCTTTCCAACTTTGATACTTTGATACTATAAGTGCATTTTTTTATTGTCTTAATAAGAATACCTCACTGAGTACTATGTCAGTTCTTGCATCCTTTGAACACTAATCCATGCTTTATCACCTGAGCTGAGAAGAGTGTTGGATTTACCAAGTGAGAGCTCTGGGGAGAATTACTTGAGCCCTGGAGGAGTCCAGCTGGGTTTATGGTGTCCATTTGATTTGTTTAAAGGCACAATAGGACTTTTGTAATGACTTTTGTAACCAAAAGGTGAGCATGTGCCTAAAAGGGGGTTTGGTGGAGAATGCTTGCCATTAAACAATCTGATCTCACCAAATTGAATTATGTAGACTTTATCACCACTGGTGGATTGTATTACAATTTTTTTAATTGACAGTTATATGAAGGACTGTTAAGCAGTGATGTTGGATTATAATTACACACATGTCTATTGTTAGCACAATTTAGAAATACAGAATGCTAATTTGGTATTTTTTGTTAAAGGTTTTTGGTATATAATGCACCACAATACAATGTTTTAGTATGAATGGGCCTTCAGTGTTGAACATACAGATTTATATATACTCATGACAGAATGGTTATTTGAAGTAAAGTAATTTATAATAGAAAAATATATATGTATTTATTCATCCATTATTTTCTGCCAAATGTGAGATGATTAATAGATTTGAATGACTTTGCGGAGACTTTTACTTTAAAGCAAATAAAGTGATTAGTCCTTCATTAGAGTTTCAATAATTTCAAGCTATTGATTGATAGGGAAGAATAAGTGACAAAAATGTTATCATACATCACAAAAATGCTGAGTCAGCTGTTCACTTGATAATCAATTGGAAGATTCATCACAAGAAAGATCAGAAAGTTGCTGTCAGGAAAATGATGTATGTACTTACACTTTGTTATAAAAGTTCTATGAAGAATATGACATGGTCACTTACCTAATGAAAACCACTACATTAACGCTAACCATACACTTTATACCATAATCAGACATTGGCTACCAATCCATACCCTAAAGGGTCTTTTTACATTTTGATTTCATCGCTACAAAACCATACATACTACTAGTGTGAAGTTTATGTCACCTACAGAAAACAATGTCAATAAGTCTATCCCAGAGGTACAAGATAATGACCGGAAATGTATAGTCGAGCTAATAGATTTTAAAACCATCATGTCCTCCTGAGGACGTTCGTCTACATCTATAGTAGTCTAGAATAGGTCTCATATCCGTGTATTTCTGTATAGTCCTGTAGTTATGATTTGTGAGTGTTTTTTTTTTAGTAAGAAATACTGTATTCAGATATTTATCTATTTAGATAATTATTAATTTTTTTAGATATTTATATTTATTTATATGTAAGATATTTATCTTTTTCAGAGAAAATGCTACTTTCTACCTCCCGTTTCACTGCTCTGTGCAGCAATAGCTGGGTAATGGCCAAACCCCTTTGCACAAGCGCCTTCACACAGACTTGTTTTACATAGAAGGTGAGGGTGTGTCATACCAGTTCTGTTACTGAGTACTGATTACTGATGGCACTTACTCTATTACACACTGCACAACTGCTGTAACAGGAAAATGGAAGTAAGACTATGAAAATGAGGGTTGTTAGTACAATGTCTATCTAACTGCATAGCTATATCTGTGACTTTAGCCATTAAGGTGGACCTAGACTCAGGCAACAGTAGCCTACAAACAGACATTTTGCAGCTGATTTTTTTGCTTAGATCCAGTTTGTTGTCCATTTTGCAGCATTGTGTAGTTGTAAGAACACCACCATATCATTGGAGGTACAAGCAATCACTGGATAGCTCTACCTGATCCCAAACCCTCACAGGCTTCTGTGAGGCTAGAAATATAGAGCTTGCCTAGGAAATTGTAAAAAGTACTCTACTGCTTTAATTTAAGAATTATATGCCAAAGATAAAGTGCTAATTGAAGAGGTTCTTTAGTCCGCCCCCAAAAAATAAAAAGTCAGCAGCTACAAATACTGGAGCTGCTTACTTTTAATAAAAGGGCACCTTGATGTCCAGGGATCCAGCGCTGTCCTCACCTGGGCCAATTCTTTGGCAGTCTTTAAGATGCATTTTTGGAGCAGCACCATCCATTTGAATGGGCTGCTCTCTGCTCCCAACTGCCCAAACTAGCTCCTGTACCATTTTTTTTTATAGCCAACTCTAGCACATTTTGTGAAATGTGCAGTGTTGATGACAAAATTCTCATTTTTTTGCGCATCTGGGGTGGCGTCAACAATGATAGCACCCAAACGGTGCTGTTGCACATATTGCTGCAATTTTACTGAGTTCCAGTATCACGGGCAGAATTGCCAGCAATACTGGAATGGCCAGATGTGAATGGGGCCTTGGTCTGCTGAACTTTTTAGGTAAGAAGACAATCAGCTGCATTTTACAAAAAGCAAAGGAGATGCTTAAACCGGTGTGGGTTCAAAGGCCAGGTTAAAATTTCCAAATATCCAACTATCTTAAAGGAACTGTGGCAATCTTGAAAAAACTATTTGTGATTTTTCCCTTTATCAAGGATTTTTATTTTTGCTCTTCTTTGACTTATCACAGCCAAGAGGTTTTTTTTATTGATCACATTTCTGAATGGACAGGGCTAAATGGCTAAGTACCAATTCAAGCATTTGGGGGCCGAAGTGGTGCAGATGGCTACCCGAAACAGCGTTTTCATTGTTGAATCCTTTATTGGGTCATGGCACCCTGTTTAGGTTACTGCTTTCTTGCCATATAGTTTGCTAATTCTCTGCAAGATAAGATATACGTACTGTATGTGCTCTGAAATCTATATGCATAAAGAAAAATTTTAGTCAAAAACAGTTTGAATTACCAGGATAGATTCCCATGAAGGAATGCCAAAGTATCAATTTGAACGTGTGCAAGCAAACCCACACCAGTTTGAGCATCTTTGAACCACTTTTAATTCTGTACTTCCTTGTCAGAAGAAATGATCCCTGGGGTATGTGTTTTGAAGTCATCTAACAGGCTTCCTGTCAACTGACAAGGGATCCAAGCAAGTAAATGAGGCAAAGAGGATGATGAGAACCAACCATGGTTCATGGGTTGGTAACAGTAGGTTAACATTTTTGGAAGCAAATCAGATACTCTTTGAGACAAAAAAAAACCCCTTGTATAAAAGAAACCTGTATATGAAAACTTAAAAATCTTGCCATATCACTTACCTGCAATAACAGAAATCCATACAAATTACAAACATAGATAATGTTAAGACATTTCAAAGAAGCCAGTAAGACATAAATGTCCAGGACTTTTGTTCTGTGTGAAGTGATACCTCTTCGTAACCTACTTTCATAAACTATTTCAAACCATTAACAATACACGTTTCACTTTCCTTTAAAAATAAGTCACAATTCACTAGAGTGTTGTTGGCATTCCATTCTTTTATTCACTTGTCTGCCTTACAATAGTTTACAATAGTCCATTGTATCATTTTTATTTAGCACATTTCACGAGACGGAAGATATCAGGAGCCGCTTCTTCTGTATATATTCAAAATGCAAAGCATAGCCGCATTATTCAATGCACATGCAAAGCAGGAAGAGAAGAATCAGTCCAAAAGTTATTTGTGTACTCTGTACAATGCTTGCTTTTAGGTGCTCAATAATTTAGGGTAATAATTGCTTAGCTACACACCATGTTTGTTATGAAAACTAAATTGTTAAACTGTAGCCGAGTAGATAGATGCTAGTACCGGTCATTTATGTGTCTCTTCTTCCACCAGATGGTCTGCCACCTCTCTCGCACAAACCACATTATCACAGCAAATAGGAAGAAATGGAAATTGAAAAAAGAGACAGCCAACTAGGAATGCCCTAAAGAACTGGTCTATGTAAAGTCAAATATTTACTGTATATATGCTTGATAAACAGTAAATAAGCAGGCAGAGACCGAACTCAAACAACTTCACATCATCTCATGAGCTTTGAGGATAATTTGCTTCATAGTGCCTGCAGCTACAGAGGTTATTGTGGGCTTGTTTAAAAATAGTGAAAACACTTCTTAAGAAGTTGTCTTTCAGTAATTTTTATCATAGCACTGGGCAGGAAGGTAAACATAGGAGCTTTTTGGAAATAGAAAATCATCTTTGCTTTATTTTTTTAATTCAATATTACATTGATCTGCATAATCTGCACAATGATGTGCTCAAAAAAGAGAGATTTGCGTTGCAGGGGGTTGCTCTGCTGGCTGGAGGAGGAGCAGGGATTTTGCTTTTGTGTCCGCTCTCCATGTTTTCCCCCTATGTAAGCTGCTGCCTGGGAGCTGTCTCCCACCACCTCCAGTGGCTGTGTAAAATCCCCAACTTAATCCTGCCCCCTGCCCCCCCTCCAGCCAGCAAGACATGGGATCAATGAGGAATGAAGGGAGAGTATCATGGGACATGTAGTTCTTTTGGAGTGCTTTATAATGCAGGTTAATGGAGCTTGGGCTTCAGCACCCACAAGTCCTTACAAAACAGAGGTGGAGAGAGGGAGATTTCCCTATGCAGTTCAGTGGAGATCTTGGTCTTTTTCAAGGGGAAGAAGAGTAGTGCAGACCTGCTGTTTGGACCTGCCAGTGCACTACCACAGAGACAGCTACAGAGGAGACAGAGCAGTACAGGAACCAGAGTGTGCAGACCTGCTGCCGTGTTCTGAGCACCCAGAGAGCTGAGAGATTGAGCCACAGAGAGTTTCTGTGTCTTGGGACCAGAGCTGGGGAGACTGTTGCCATGTGTGCCTACATCAGAGAGGACTGAGCTTTGGAAGGACTTGTTAGTGAGGACCTGACCGTGAGGACAGAGCCTTCTTTGACAACAGACCGCCAAGCGCACTGGACCAGATCTGTTACATACCATTAGTGGTGAGTGGAACTTACTGCCCATAGATAATACCAATAGAGAATACTCCGTACTTAGCAGTCCATCAGCCATGCATTGAGTAGTGTTTTTTAGGGTAAAACCTCATGTGTACCACCTTAAGGATGGGCCACAAAGATAGTGGCTAATACTGTGAACTAGGCACCAGATACTTTATAGCCACCTCTAGAGGTACCCCTTGTCATAATGCATACACCCACCCGCTATTAGGGCTGTATGCATAGTGTACATTCAAGGACATTTATTTTTGGGTTAATTCATGCTTTTCACCCTATTTGCATCAGTTAACATTTGTTTTAGAATTGCTGCAGTTTAACTGATTGGCATCTTACTGATTCCTGCATTGCCTATCTTGCCTTGTCAGAATACACCTAATTAATCCACCATCAAGTTGCTTGTGGTCTATTTTCTGTGCACTATTATAGAGTAGTAGCATACTGGAGCTTAAAGTGATTGTAAAGGAAAAATTGTTATTAAAACAAATTGTAAAAATGTCATAATTACCTGCTCTGTGCAGTGGTTTTGCACAGCTCCGCCCTGATCCTCCTTTTCTCGGGCCCCCTGCTGATGCTCTGGTCCCCTCCCCCTGCTGAGTGCCCCTATAGAAACCTGCTTGCTCATGCATGCTCGCTCCAGAGCTGGCTCTCTGCATCCATAAGACACAGAGAGTGCGGCTCATCCTCGCCCCCCACTCCCACCTCTCCCAATGGCTCCTGCTGCTGCATTTAAGTCAATCAGGAGGGAGAGACCCAGGAGAGCCTCGGGTCTTGTGCACATCACTTGATCGAGATCTGGCTTAGCGAATAGGGGGGCTGAGGGGGGAACTGCACACTGAAGGTTATTTACCTTCACGCGTAGAATGCATTAAGGTAAAAACCCTTAGCCTTTACAACCACTTGAAGTGTTGAAAAGGCTGAAAACAGCACATCACACTGTAACCTTTTTATTTCCAGCTTTGTTTTATTCAGTTTTACTCACCACAGTGGCTTTGTAAAGCAGTGTACAGTGCACCTGGTGTGAATGGGCCCTTAAATGGATCAGCAGTGTTTTCCACAGCAATTCTGGCTTGGGACTGAAACTTCAATGTTCCCTGCTCATAGACTAACATTGAGCTTCCATGTAGATCTGTCTATTTAATTGACAGGCAGATCTGATTGGAATGTTCATCTAAAAGTGGCCTAAAGGGATAGATTAGCAGTTGGAGATTAATTTTAAGGGTTAAGGGCCATACACACAGGCTGAATATCGGACGGCATCAGCTAGTTTAATAGAAATTGGCCAACATTTGGCCCGTTATACGCCAGCTGGTCCGACAGAAGCCGACCGAAGAAGGTTTGCCAGTCGGCATCCAATCAGCGCTCTCAGCCAATGCTGTCAGAATACAATAGCCCAGCTGGGAGATCGCTGTACTAACATCAGATTGTTAGTACAGGATCTCCTCTGAGCTTCTCAGATTTTTTTTCATTCTGCCCAATGGGTTGAACGGAAATAAAAAAATGATCATGTGTGTAACAGAATTTTTAGGTTATTATTTAGGCATTAGTCTAGATTAAATGTTAGAGTTAATTTTAAGGGTTATGTTGCATGTAAAGATAGGGCTAGGGATGAGGTATGATAGATAATACAGCCATGTAAACTCCAATGTGGTGGAAGGCCTGGAGAAAATTGTTGTATAATAAATATGATTGTTATTGCTGTGTTCCATCATATTCAATTAGACTACCAGTACAACTGAAGTTGTAGCTTCAGTGACATTTTTCTAATGGTGAAATCAGTTATTTCAGGGTGAACACAGTTTTACTAAAATCTCTCCACTCTGTGTCCCATTTTGCTGTCAATCTGCATTTGCTCCAGGTGTTGCAGTGTTATCTATTTACTGTAAAGAAAAATATTAAGTAATTAATTTTATATTGTACCAAAGAATTTTTATTACTTGTAACGAGTGTAGGAATGACCAGATGATAAAAATTTTTGCAGTGGGTGGTCAGCTTAGCCCATAATGCAATTGTGCAGCTCTTGGGGTCTCTTGGGGTAAATGACTTGAAATGGGGGGGGGGGGTGAAGCACATGAACACACAGTAGATGATGTTGGAGACTGTCCACACCCAGATTTAGTGCATTTGCAGCATAAAATAAATGTAGGCAAAGTTTCCAGCATCCAAACAAAGTAAGCAGTGTCTCGATAAAGGTACAAAAATATAAAGTACAAAATAAATCCTAGCTTGCCTGGTGGAGACTAACTATACAATCTAGTGCCTCTATGTTAGGAGTCTGGCTCCAGAAAAAAATAAGCTTTTTAATACTAGCAAGGCTGCCAGCATATAGTTAGCTTCTCCCTCTTTCTCTCTCTCTCCCCCTCTCTCTTTCCCTCTCCCCTTTAATTCTAGCAAGGCTGCCAGCATATAGCTAGTATGTCTGTCTGTCTGTCTCTCTCTCTCTCTCTCTGGTTCTCTCTCTCCCCCTCTTTCTCCCTCTCCCCCTCTCTCCCTCTCCCCCCTCTTCCTCTCCCCTTCTCCCCCCCTCTCTCTCTTTCTCTCCCCCTCTCCCCTCCCCTATCTCTCCCTCTCTCCCTCTCCCCCTCTCCCCTTCTCTCCCTCTCTCCCTCTCCTCCTCTCCCCATCCCTCCCTCTATCCTCTCCCCCTCTCTTTCTACCTCTCCCTCTCCTTCACCCTCTCTTTCTCTCTCTCTTGCTCTCCCCATCTTCCTCTCCCCCCTCCCTCTCTCTCTCTCCCCCTCTTTCCCTCCCCCTCCCTCTCTCTCTCCCTCTCCCTCTCTCCCCATCTTTCCCTCTATACCTCCCCCTCTCTCTCCCTCTCTCTATCTCTCAGGTAAGTTGCACTTTAAAAGGGAAATTGCCCAAGAGCTTAGTGAATGAGGTTAAGGATGCACTTTTTTTCTCCAAAAATAGAGCTTTCTTTTGGTGGTATTTGATCACCTGTGCGATTTTTATTTTTTGCGCTATAAACAAAAAATAAAGCAACGATTTTGAAAAAAAAAAAAAAACAATATTTTCCACATTCTGCTATATGACATTCCCAAAAAAAATAATTAAAAAATCAAAATTTTTTAACATTTTAGGCCAATTTGTTTTCTACATATTTTTGGTAAAAAAAAATCGCAATAAGCGTATTTTGATTTGCGCTAAAGCTATCGCGTCTACTAACTACGGGAGAGATTTATGTCATTTTTATTGTTTTTTTTTTTACTAGTAATGGCAGCGATCTGCAACTTTTTGCAGGACTGCGACATTGCGGCGGACAGATCGGACCCCTGACTGACATTTTTGACACTTTTGGGGGTACCAGTGACATTACTACAGTAATCAGTGCTAAAAATATGCACTGTTACTGTAATAATGACACCGGCAGGGAAGGGGTTAAAAGTATAGGTGATCAAGGGGTTAAATGTGACCCTAGGGGAGTGATTCTAACTGTGGGGCGGCGTAGCTTCTGAGATGACCATAGAGACATGTGATCCTATATAGAACGATCACATGGGCTCTGTGATCATCCCAGGGAGAAGGACGGTCAGCTGTGTTTACAACAGCCAACCGTCCTTCTCTCTCAGCGGGGAATGATCGCCGGTGTCAGACGGCAATTTGAGCCACCTGACACACGCATCGGCTTCCCTGCTGATGAGCATGGGTGGGAGTGCGTCACCAGCGGCGCGCGCTTGCCCCCTAGACTTCCGAGAGCGAGCGCCGTACATGTTCGGTGATTTGCCCAGGAGCAGCTGCCTGCTACAGTACATCTGCGGCGGGCGGTCATAAAAGAGTTAATTTGTATAAGACCCTGAGTGCCTTTGGAAAAGGTTTTCAAATTTTGCAGACACGTCCACTTTAAAGAGTTTGCGTTTTGGCATTTGTATACTGTACGTATTTGCAAATATTAATACAATGGATATTTATAAATGAATATGATTGCACGCTTAAGTGAATCCATCTTATTCATGTCATTCTTTTATAATAACACATTAGCTCCTTTGAAAAATGGAAGTATCTTGTCACTATGCAGATGAAATACCTGCACGTAGCACGTTTTGCAATAAGAGCACAGCTTTGTTTACTTGCTGCTGTAAATGCATGATTTACATAATTGTGCAACAATTCATCTACATTAGCTGAAGCAATTTGTAGACATTGTCAGAAAGCATGACATTTGTTTGAAGCTCATTTACCAGCTGTCTATGGGCGGCCAGAAGGAGTTTTGTTCATGACTTTTAAAAGAACAAGGGGCTGTTTGCAGACATATACGGTATGGTTTGATTTTTGGCTGGCTGGAAGCCTGGAAATGTGATGTAAAGAGTGTCATTAAATAGACTTCAAGAGCAAAATAGTATGTTTCCAGTTAAAAAGTGTCCAAATAATTCTGTTTGTTAATTTCTGTACTGACATATAACAGCAATTTTCTTTATATAACATGTCCTTGCTGAAAAACTTTTTATACAGTACTGAAGATTATAATGGCAATATTTTTCTTTTTAACACTTCTTAATGACTGTGTACATCTTTTAGTTTGCAATAATCATTAAAATATATGCATACTATTTATTGCAATGTTCTTATAAACCTCATCATGAAATAATTAGCTATGGTAAATTAGCAAATACACAAAAATAAAATGATAATAAGCAGTAATCATATATCTAGTGAATTGGTTGGTTTATATTCTATATGATGGATAAGAAAAGCAGTTACTGTAAAAGTGAATAGTGAGTTAAATTTTCGCAGTCTGGACACTTTTGTAATGTAATATAACTGTAGTCTGCATTTACGATGATACTTGCAGTGCCAATTTGAGATTGTGAATTTTTGAGGTTATTAATATGAGTTATTAACGGGACAGCTATATAAGGAGGACCATCAAAAAATCAAATGCATGTTGGTGATAGTAAATGAGGTGAAGCTGTCATTATTTTACATACCGAATAAAGTGCAAGGAAAATTGTATGTGCCTGGATGATTGAAGTGAATACAACTTCAATTTATTTACTATGCTAAGTGAATATATACTTTGAAAAAAGAACAATCACCTTGCTAAGTGAAAAGTATTTTTTCTTATGATGTTTTTTTCTGTTTTTGTATGGTCTCCCAGCAGGTTAAAAGAAAAAAAAAACTCACAGCTCTGGCTCACTTTCAGTGATTACTTTCAAAGGGAAACTGCATCAAGGAGTACTTTTTTCTTCCATGAGATGTCTTTAAAATAAATGATTCCCAGTGACATTCAACCCAGATTAAGGACATACTGTGAATGTGGGGTGTCATAGGCCCAGCCCCAAGGAGGTGTCACCATGGTACCCTTCATTCACAAGCCCTCTGAAGGGATGTCACCACAACGCCCATCATCATTTACCCAGAAAACAGAGGACATACTGGGAATGTAAGCCCAACCCCAATTGTCACCACAATTCTTTTCATTCAAGGCCCTCTGAAGGGGAGTCACCATGGTGCTCAAACATATTACTTTCAGAAAACTGAGAACGTATTGTGAATGCAGGCCTGATGGGCCCATCCCCTAAGGGTGCGTGACTATGACGCCCTTTATTCACAGTTCATTGATGCATAGAGAGGTACTGGCCTAATTACTTTAGCATCACTCTCTGAATCCTAGAGGACTCCCCACTGCTGGGAGAAGGTTGGAATGGAAGAGGATAAAGTGTGTCATATAATTAGCCTACACACTTTGGAAAAAAGGTAAGAATATAAAAAAGAAAAAAAAACAGCCTAGCATACTGCTGGGAATCTCTAGGGGAAAGGGAGTGATCAGCTAGTAAAGGGATGAGTCTGGTGTTGTAGTTTAAAGTATATGTTACCCAAAATCTTTTTTTTGTGTTTTCACATATGTCTATTTTATAAACCATAGTCTCTATCATTTTCATGTACTTCTTCCATCTGGTGTACCTGGTTGATCCTGCCATTCACATTTTTTTCTTGTTCTAAACCTGCCACACAAAGCACAGAACCTGACTGCTGTTAATTTGGACAGTTTTCTTCCTTTGGTTGGCCATGCAGACACACAACATGCCTGTATTGGGTAGCTTGTTTAGCCACCATGCCCCACCCCCACCATTCAAAGCCTGCATCTAGCACACACCCCCTCCCAATCCCAGCCTGCCTCTTAAACATAAGTGTAAGGTGAAAGCCAGCACTCCACTGTGGGACTGTATAAATCACGTTATTGAAGACAGGATAATACATCTACATGCAGCATGTTTTGTTTGGACAGCAGTGGCTTCCTCTTTGGTATCCTCCCATGAAATCCATTCTTGTTTAGTGTTTTACATATTGTAGATTCACTAACAGGGATGTTAGCATTTGCCAGTGACTTTTGTAAGTCTTTAGCTGACACTCTAAGATTCTTCTTCACCTCATTGAGCAGTCTGCGCTGTGCTCTTGCAGTCATCTTTATAGGACGGCCACTCCTAGGGAGAGTAGCAGCAGTGCTGAACTTTCTCCATTTATAGACAATTTGTCTTACCGTGGACTGATGAACAGCAAGGCTTTTGGAGATACTTTTATAACCCTTTCCAGCTTTATGCAAGTCAACAATTCTTAATCGTAGGTCTTCTGAGAGCTCTTTTGTGCGAGGCATCATTTACATCAGGCAATGCTTCTTGTGAAAAGTAAACCCAGAACTGGTGTGTGTTTTATAGGGCAGGGCAGCTGTAACCAACACCTCCAATCTCATCTCATTGATTGGACTCCAGTTGACTGACATCTCACTCCAATTAGCTCTTGGAGATGTCATTAGTCTAGGGGTTCACATACTTTTTCCACCTGCACTGTGAATGTTTATATGGTGTGTTCAATAAAAACATGGCAACATTTCATTCTTTTTGTGGTATTAGTTTAAGCAGACTGTGATTGTCTATTGTTGTGACTTAGATGATCAGATCACATTTTATGACCAATTTGTGCAGAAATCCATATCATTCCAAAGGGTTCACATACTTTTTCTTGCAGCTGTATATAGTGAAATCAATGAGCAGACAAAAGGGAAGATAGCAGTGGATCATTTCCCAGCCCAGAATGGTAATTTCCTTTACTTAAAAAAGTTATTTTACTTTAAAAGGAAAGGCTAATATCCCATGTTTGGTTCATCCCATGTGGCATTCTACTAACCAACCTGTAAATCCATCAGGCTTCACATTTAAGAAGACGTTTATGGGAATCTCCTCCTGTGATGGGCTTAGTGATTTTTTCAATATGTGAAATTGAAAACTTGCCATGTCCCCATGAAATGCCTCAAAACTGATGACAGCTGCTTTACATTGTAGTTTGTGGTATCGCAATAATGTTCACTTATGCGTGTTTTATTCAAGAGAATAGTACATCCAACATATTGAACAGACCATGCGCTGGATGACATATGCCACAATATGTGTGTTACAGTTAATAAACTTTTTAATGAGAAAACTTTCTCTTGTAGCCAAGGATTTAATCTCTTTAGTCCTAACATGAACTTTGAAATATCTACAGGTATTAGTTCCACACCTATAGGAACCAGAAAAAAAAAAGCCAAGACCTAGTGAAGCCATTATGGGACACATTAATTCTATGTGACAAAAGGAACCGTAGTGCAGAGGCTTTCCTGCTGGAAAAATGGTAGCCCACAGTCAAGTCTTCTCACAAACCATTATCTGGGAAAAAAAGGTTAAATTCTTCATAATGATATGAATGTGTTTATCATACTCAAGAGAATAAGAGGAAAAAAATGAATCTCCCTATGTAAATATAAGGGCTTTCCCCCCATTTCTCCTTTCCCTTGTAGTATTAGAGATGGATTCATTCAACAAGATGTTACGAGAGTTGCCTGCTGTTATCTGAAAACCTCCAGAAATTAGAAATGCAGGGTACTGCCTCTCTCTCAATCTATTTCTGATAATATCAGCTCTTTTTGCCTCTTGAACATGTTGTCTTCTTAAACACAGCCAGCGTCTTGCCTCAAGCTGAATAGACTATGAAATATGCCTGTCTGCACAGCAGAGGCAGCTCTCTAATTAGGCAGTTTAGGCGGCCGCCGAAGGCCTCGCGGCCGCCTAATCTATGTAGTCAGGGCCGGCGCGGCGCTGCCTCTGTTTGCTCCCGCTAAGAGGGAGCCTGCCTGCGTCCTGCCCATCCCTTCTGCCGCTTGGAGGGGGCACAAAATTACTGTCTGTGTGATGGAGCATGGAGGGGGAGAGACGCTGTTGTCTGCTCGTTGCAGAGCGGAGGGCGGAGGCTAGCAGAGTATCACTGCGAAGTGCGGACCGCCCCGCCTATCCTCCGCCCATAGAGAATTTGGAGGAGAAAGTCAGCTGACGGCCATTGCCAATAGAGTGAGTCGGGAGGAGCTCTGGCTGGCTCTGCAAGGAGACCCCATGACGAAAAGGCAACCAGGAAGTCTGAAGAGGCAGAAGCGCTGAGGCTGAACATCTGTCTGAAGCTGAGGGAGAAATCGACTGACAAAGTAAGTAATTGCCAGTGCAATTGATTGGTAATTGGTGCCGTTCTCCCCCACCATCCCCACTGCCTCTTTCTGATCCCATCCCCCCACAACCTTCACAGATCTCATCCCTGATTGAGGGGGGATTGCACCCCCCCCCATTACCACTACAGCTGCCACTGATCCCCCCCCTCACCACTACAGCTGCCACTGATCCCAGCCCCCATCACCACCGCTGCCACTCAATCCACCCCCATCACCACAGCTGCCACTCATCCCACCCCCCATCACCACCGCTGCCACTCATCCCACCCCCCATCACCACCGCTGCCACTCAATCCACCCCCTCATCACCACCGCTGCCAATAAATCCACCCCCCCATCACAACCACTGCCACTCAATCCACCCCCCATCACCACAGCTGCCACTCAATCCACCCCCCATCACCACAGCTGCCACTCAATCCACCCCCCATCACCACAGCTGCCACTCAATCCACCCCCATCACCACAGCTGCCACTCAATCCACCCCCATCACTACCGCTGCCACTCAATCCACCCCCCATCACCACCGCTGCCACTCATCCCACCCCCATCACCACCGCTGCCACTCATCCCACCCCCCATCACCACAGCTGCCACTCATCCCACCCCCCATCACCACCGCTGCCACTCAATTCACCCCCCATCACCACCGCTGCCACACAATCCACCCCCCTTTACCACCGCTGCCACTCATCCCACCCCCCATCACCACCGCTGCCACTCATCCCACCCCCCATCACCACAGCTGCCACTCAATCCACCCCCATCACCACAGCTGCCACTCAATCCACCCCCCATCACCACCGCTGCCACTCATCCCACCCCCCATCACCACCGCTGCCACTCAATCCACCCCCCATCACCACCGCTGCCACTCATCCCACCCCCCATCACCACCGCTGCCACTCATCCCACCCCCACATCACCACCACTGCCACTTATCCCACCCCCCATCACCACTGCTGCCACTCATCCCACCCCCATCACCACCGCTGCTACTCATCCCACCCCCACATTACCATCGCTGCCACTCATCCCACCCCCCATCACCACTGCTGCCACTCATCCCACCCCCCATCACCACCGCTGCCACTCATCCCACCCCCCATCACCACGGCTGCCACAATATGCAGTTCATTTTAATATCGCCTGCTTATTTATTTCTTTTATTGTGTGTGGGGGGCCTCCTACATGATTTTCGCCTAAGGCCTCAAAAAGTCTAGAGCCGCCTCTGCTGCACAGTGTCCTGTAACCTGGCCCCCCACTATCAGGAAGAAATGTCTGGTCACATGACATAACTTTTTAACCTTTTATGAAAGGTAAGAAGGATAATTTCTGCAGTCTGTTATAACATCTGAATTGTTATAACTGTTCTATAAAGTGTCGGTAACATTGTATGTATGTATGTATGTATAAAACTACTTTAAGCAAATCAGTCCCAACATGTACCCATCATTTAGAATACAGTATTCCAAAATATCCAATAAATATCTAGCCTTTTTGTGATGGTCCATTCCATAGTATTACATTGAAAGCACCTAGAACAGCACAGCATCTTATCTATGAGCAAGAGAAGTAGATTCAGACAATGCTAATTCTTTACACTGCCTAACATCAATCTACTAGTTTCATTCTATTCTTGAGGTGAAAAAGAGGTGAAGGTCAATCAAGAAGAACTATTGGCTGGTATGACATCATTATCATATGTATCTATTAGAAAAGGGGAGCATGACATAGAGGCCCAAGAGGACATAAATTACAGATCCAGCAACACACTTCTACTCTCAGCTCAACAACTAGATATTTTCTCTATCTGTGCACAGAATTAGAAATTTTACCTATTAACACCTACCCTTCCAGCCTAAAGCAGATTGATGGCTGGGCTGGCCTTTAGTCTTTTTGAGTGGATGTCACATAATGTCTTCTCAGAAGGTGCCGCTTCACACAGCCGATGACTGATCACTATACGGGCCCACTGCCAACATCATGGGATCACTGTGACCAATCACAGCAGATCACTTGACAATTGTAAACAATGGATGACTTCCTTTCATGCCATCCATTGTATAAAATTGTGTTGCTAGCTGTGATTGGTCACAGTGTTTACATGGTACAGACAGGGCCAATCACAGCCCATCTGTACCATGTGATTAGCTTTGACCAATCACAGCTAATTACAAAACAAACACTGAATTAATCAGTTTCATTCAGTAAAAATGGTTGCTTATACCAATGAAATTCATTGGTATAAGCAATCATGATGTGCAAAAGAAAAATATCCTGATCATTTCCCCAGAGTAGTACAGTATTACTATGGTAAGATTGGTATGCTGCTGTCACAGGGTGTTAAAAAAAAAGAAAACAAAACAATTTTAAAAAGTTTTGAAAAATGATTAAATTTATTTTTTTTGGACATTTCAGCAAGACAATGATCCCAAGCACAAAGCCAAGGAAAATCTTGTTTGGTTTCAATGAAAGAAAATAAAGCTGCTAGAATGGCCCAGCCAATCACCTGATTTGGATCCTATAGAAAATCTATGGAAAGAACTAATGATCAGAGTTTATGGAAGAGGCTCACGGAACCTTCAAGATTTTAAGACTGTTTGTGTGGAAGAATGGGACAAAATCACACCTGAGCAATGCATGTGACTAGTTTCTCCATACAGGAGGCATCTTCAAGCTGTCATTACCAGCAAAGGATTTTGTACAAAGTATTAAATACATTTCTGTTATCGTGGTCAATACTTTTTCCATGTGTCATTCCATTTTATTACACATAACTTCATTTCTGAATGTATTTGTTTTGGTTTCTTTGTATGTGTGGATTGCATGGCTTGTTACCGACATGTGGTAAAAACTTCATGTCAATAGCACCTTTAGAAATATATTTACCTAGAAAAATGGTAACGTGTTCAATACTTATTTTACCCGGTGTATACCATCCTTTTTTTACTCTATAACTTTCCTGCAGACTAAAAAATAAACACTGATTTGGATGATTTTCATCAAGGAAAAAATACAGAATACATTTGACCTACATTTATAAAGAAACGCTATTTATTTGAAAAATTTTATAACAGAAACAAAGAAAAATGCAGGGTTTTTTTTTTTTTTTAAATCTTTGGTCTTTTATTTGTCTATTAAAATGAAGTTCCACGCATTTTTGTGTTTATTAAAAGTCAGCAACTACAAAAAGGGTAGCTTCTGACTTTTAATTAACACACTCACCTGTTCCACAGTCCAGAGATACGGCCAGCGGGAGGCTCGGTTCTCTCCCTCTTCTCCCCGCAGGGCTGGCATCTCTAGTGTGGGTACCCGGCTGTGATAGCATATGGCTTCACACTGAACGTCCTAAGTGGATGGGCAATCTTCTGAGACCTGTGACGTGTCCCAAAAGATGGCAGGGAGGGAGGGGGAGAGGAGAACTTCCTTTCGAGCCTCCTAGGTGGCCCGAGCAGAAGTGGGAGCGGGCACCTGAAAATCTAGGTACCCGCTCACCCCCCCAAAAAATGACATGCCAAATGTGCATGTCGGGGGGTCAGGAGGCCTTAAAGTGGAAGTTCCATTTTTGGTGGAACTCCTCTTTAATCAAAAAAATAAAAAACCCAGTGGTGATTAACTACTTCTGTTCTGGACTGAAAGGATTTGCCCCCTTAATGACCAGGCCATTTTTCTCGATTCAGCACTGCGTTACTTTAACTGACAATTGCGCGGTTGTGCAACATTGTACCAAAATAAAATTGATGTCCTTTTTTTCCGCACAAATAGAGCTTTCTTTTGGTGGTATTTGATCACCTGTACGATTTTTATTTATTGCAATATAAACAAAAAAGTGTGACGATTCTGAAAAAACACAAAAAACAATGTTTTTTACATTCTACCACATAATGGCCGCCCACCACAGTTTTACTGCGGCAGGCAGCCGCTCCTGGGCAAAGCGACGTTATACTACGTTGCTCGCTCAGGAGACTCTGGGGAGCCAGTGTGTGTGACCTGCGGTTCCGATGGCCGCCGGCCACTCACAATCTCCCGCAGCAGCAGAGAGAAGGACAGATGACTGATGTAAACACAGCTGTCTGTCATTCTCCCTGAAGTGATCACAGAGGCTATGTGATCCTGCTATATAGGATCGCATGTCTCTGTGGTTACTTCAAAAGCCATGCCCTTTGACAGTTAGAATCACGCCCCTAGGGGCACATTTAACCCCTTGATCACAAATACTGTTAACCCCTTCCCTGCCAGTGTAATTTTTACAGAAACAGTGCATATTTTTAGCACTGATTACTGTAGTAATGTCACTGGTACCCCCTAAAGTGTCAAAAATGTCAGTCAGGGGTTCGATCTGTCCGCCCCAATGTCGCAGTCCCGCAAAAAAATCGAATATTGCCGCCTTTACTAGTAAAAAAAAAAAAAACAATAAAAATGACATAAATCTTTCCCGTAGTTAGTAGACACGAAAATATCAGAAATACCAAAAATATGTAGCAGAAAACAAATTGGCCTAAAATGTTAAAACATTTTGATTTTTACATTTTTTTTTGAGAATTTCATATAAAAGAATGTAAAAAATATTGTAATTTTTTCAAAATTGTCGCTCTTTTTTTGTTTATAGCGCAAAAAATAAAAATTGCACAGGTGATCAAATACCACCAAAAGAAAGCTCTATTTGTGGGAAAAAAAGGACATCAATTTAGTTTGGGTACAGTGTCGCACGACCGCGCAATTGTCCGTTAAAGTAACGCAGTGCCGAATCGCAAAATAGGGCCTGGTTATTGAGCAACCAAATTCTCCGGGGCTAAAGTGGTTAACATTCCCAAAAAAAAAAAAATTCAATAATCAAATTTTTTCATTTATTTCATTTTTATTTATTTATTAATTGTTTTACTGGTAATGACAGCCATCTGCAATTTTTATCGGCACTGAGACGGATCGGACCCCTAACTGACATTTTTGACACTTTTGAGGGGACCAGTGACATTACTACAGTAATCAGTGCTAAAAATATGCACTGTTACTGTAATAATGACACTGGCAGGGAAGGGGTTAACCCAGGGGTGATCAAAGGGTTAAGTGTGAGCCTAGGGGAGTGATTTCTAACTGTATGGGGGAGGAACTTTTGAAATGAACACAGAGACCCGTGATCCTAATAGGAGGATCACAGGCTCTCTGTGTACATTTCAGAGAGAACAATGGTCTGCTGTGTTTACATCAGCAGACCGTCATTCTCTCTCAGTGGGGAGTGATTGCGGGTGCCCGGCGGCAATTGCGGCTGCCGGCCCTGTGGATCTGAATCCCCACTGCCTAGTTGGAGTGGGTGCACGCCTCCGGTGGCGTGCGCTCGCCCCCAGGAGTACAGGTTCGGGGGTTCACGCAGCCGAGCTAGCCTGCCACAGTATATCTGCGCGGGCGGCCGGCAAGCGGTTAAATACCACCAAACAAATGTTCAATTTGTGTGAAAAAAATTATAACAATTTTTTTATGGGTACAGTGTTGAATGGCAGCACAATTGTCATTCAAAGTGTGACAGCGCTGAAAACTAAAAATTGGCCTGGGCAGGAAGGGGGTAAAAGTGCCCTGTATTGAAGCAGAAAATACTTAAAATTACCCCTTCCAGACTTAATTTAAGTTCTGACTATTTTTTGCTTGCCGCAGCTCATTTCATATAAATGTGTGGATCTGTGCAGGTAAATATGACAGTCTTGCTCTTTGGCGTTAGGAAGTAAATTAAAGTGAAAGTTGCTGGGCTTCAATATGCTTTAGTTTATACCAGCATCACCAGGAGAGTACTTATTTTCAAGCTGCAATTATAGTTTGCAGAAGAGCACCACAAAGTTCACGCATTCCATATACCACTCTGAAAAGCCTGGTAATACAGTATATTTTTATGTGGCACTTGCAATGCTTTCACATCTTACTTGTTATGTAGTAAATTCCTCTCTTCTGTTTTTAATTTAGGTTTACTCTAAATAATTAAAGGTAAAGTAATACTTAATAAGACACGTGTGCAGCAGAAATGATGTTATAACTAATGAACCCTGCATGAAGCTTCAGCTAGTCTAGAGAAGTTTGTAATGATGTGGCATGGTAGACATAATTAGTCTCTCCATACAAAACTGTGCTGTCTGTATGAATCGGAATCTCTGACAAGTAAGAGGAGTATTGGATTGAGAAAAGAACTAAAACAATGCACATTATTTATCATAGATTTCAAAATGCACATTATTTATAGGAGTTATTGGAATGGAGATTTTGAAGAGATATATCTTGACTTGTTTTCAAAGACTAGATCATTGTAGATGCTTTTCATTATACATATCTCATCTCATTTTTTTTTTTTTACACTTATCTTGTTGTGCCAGCTTTTATTCCAGTGAATTGATACCATGCAATGCGCAATATGTTATCCACTTCAGTCCCCGTCAAGCTTACTGTTTAATCTCCTGGTCATGGTAACAGAAGCACTTATGTAGCAGGTAGTGCAGGTGGACTATGTCACAGAAGGGTGACAGACAACTTATGGAAACACCAGGTGTGCTGCACAAACAGGAGCCAGACAGAAAGTGAAGGGGCGTGAAAGGCAGAAACAGAGTCCATAGGTAGTCCGAATCATTAACGAAAACCTGAAGCATAGACAAACACCTTTAAATAGGCATACACTGAACCTATTGAAGTCAATATATATCTTCTGATTGATGGCTAGTATGGCCTGCAACCTTACCTGATCCGCAGTAATGAGTAGTGACCAGCAAGTGCCAAAGGCTCACATCTGTTAGTTACAACTCATAATCTTTGGACAAATTTGGACAGAAGCCAATTAATCCATTCTAGTGTTTTGGGTTTTTTTTGCCTACCAGACTATTCCATTAATTGGAATATGATGCAACAATCACAGTAGGTCAAAAGTTGGCATAAATTCTGGTATAAATCCAGAATTTCAGTCCATATAGTTTTTTACTAGCTAGATTTGGTTTGATCAGGATTCGGCATACATGAATAAAATTTGGGTGCTGAATCTGAACCTCAATGAATTAAATTGGATCCAAATGTTAAAAATCAGTTCTGACCAATTCCTAGGCTAATATGCAAGGTGCCCCTGGTCAACACTACTTAGTTTAAAAACATAGAGCTCTGATACAATGCTAAGGACGCACTTCAATGGTAGAAAACAGAGAGAGGGAGAATCCATTCCACAGTATGCACTGAAACTGCAAGACATAGCAGCAGAGAGGAGCCATGGGGAAATGCGTTGAGTAGGACAGCCCAGCTGGGGTGATGCGGGTGAATGGCCGAAGAAACAGTTTGTAGATGTAGTGCTGCCCAAAAAGGTCAGAGAAACCTTGCAAGAAAAAGTAACCAAATTTGAACTGGGGTGGCATATTTGAGGTTTACTCATCTGTCTGGTCTAGGGGTTTTCTCCTGCATGCGGTCTTGCAGGGCCCACTGCTGAATGTGGAGCCTCTGACCTTCCCCATTACATATTTTCTTCACCTGGAGTTTACAATCTTACTATGAACAATTCAGGATAGATCTTCTTCTTTCTTTGTATTGATCCCATGTGGGACCCACATTCATAACAGTGGATACTGTGTTAACCCTAACAACCAGACCCCTCATATACTTCATCCGCTTTCTATTTGAGAAGTGGGAATATTAATCTCTCACTTTTATAAGTGTAGTCCGTGACCAGTGTTCTGGTTCCACTTACCCCCTGTGTCTGCCCAAAGCCAATCTTCTGCCTTGTTTGCTTGAAAGAGAATATTACTGTCTGTATATAGTCCTGATGAAGCTTACTGCGAAACGAGTCAACCCTTGAGCAGACGTATTCTCATATCCACGCACTGTCTGATATGTATTGTACTTTTTGTGTATACATGACTTACAATTTTTAGTCATGTTTATTTGCACATATGCTTGGTAACTTAGACCTCTGTTCGGTCAGTTTCACCATTTTTAATGAGTATTGGTTTTAACTATTGAATTAATAAATGTGTTTTTTATATATCTGTGTCTAAGTCTATCTTATGATGTGCCCTTAAAGTTCACACATATTTGCAGTTGTCTTCTATAACTGTTGTTTTATGTTTGTCCATTTGAAATATGGCACGCTCCTGATTTTTTTTTTTGTTAACCAAATTTGAAGCTCCACAAACAATTAGAAGTGACCATAGTTTGTCAGATATATACAGGCTCAGACACATCTGTGGATCTTGTAGGTGGGAAAATAATAGATCCAACTGCAAACAAGCAGATGGCACAATGGGAGATGGCAATCTCAAAATTTATAGAAGGGATGGCTCATCTCTAGGCAGTGTTATCCATTTTGAAGCACAGACAGGGACACTCCTCTAAGAGGCACTGAAAGGATTTCTCCCAGTGGAGAAGGCTAACACCACCTCAAAAGGAGGCAAAGGTCACTATCACTGTGGTGGGGCTATCTAGGTGGGCCATCTCTGGAAAGATTGCCCCAACAAAACACAAAGAAAGCTGTTAAAGTGGTATTAGACCCAAAAGAAAATATTTTATTATAATGCAGCTTACCAGTTCTTAGGTGTGATGGCTGCATTATTTTTCTTTTTTAGGTTTTCTTTCTTCTATCTTCACCTGGTGATCCTGCGAGTAAGTATGTTGTTTTTTAACCACTTTCCATCTGCTCACATTTCTGCTAATGCAGCAATGTGGCTCGTTATCATCCAGTGACGTAGTACTACGCCGCTGGACTCCTCCCCTTGTGTTCAGTCACAGCAGGAGTCAGGCCAGGGGAGGAGCAGCGGTGATCGCCGCTGCTCTTCCCCGATCGTCTGGGAATCGAGTGTGGAGATCCGCCCACTTGTGTAAACAAAGCGGGCGGATCTCCTAAGTGATAGGCAGGGTCAGATTGCAGGGTTCAGCATAGCTGAACATGCGATCTGTCTCTGTGTCACTCAGTCACCTCCCCCCACACATGTCAGTAAGCACCAGGCATACATTAACCCCTCCCTCTCCAATAAAATTAACCCCTTCCCTGCCAGTGTCATTTTTACAGTAACAGTGCATATTTATAGCACTGATTACTGTAGTAATGTCACTGGTACCCCCAAAAGTGTCAAAAATGTCAGTCAAGGGTCCGATTTGTCCGCCGCAATGTCGCAGTCCCGCAAAAAAAATCGCAGATCGCCGCCATTACTCGTTTAAAAAAAAAACACCAAAAATGACAGAAATCTTTCCCTTAGTTAGTAAACGCAATAACTTTTGCGCAAACCAATCAAAATACACTTATTGCGATTTGATTTTTTTTACCAAAAATATGTAGCAGAAAACAAATTGGCCAAAAATGTAAAAAAAACTTAGATTTTTACATTTTTTTGGGGGGGGAATTTCATATAAAAAAACGTGAAAAATATTGTTATTTTTTCAAAATTTACGCTCTCTTTTGTTTATAGCGCAAAAAGTAAAAATCGCACAGGTGATCAAATACCACCAAAAGAAAGCTCTGTTTGTGGGAAAAAAAGGACATAAATTTCGTTTGGGTACGGCGTCGCATGACCGCGCAATTGTCAGTTAAATTTGCACAGTGCCGAATCGCAAAAAGTGGCCTGGACGTAAGACAGCAAAATCCTCCGGTGGTAAAGTGGTTAAAAGAACATGCTCTCCTGTAAATGTATCAGTTACAGGAATGAGACTAACCATTTAACACTGTAAAACCTTTATTCCAAAATGAAAAAAAAAAACAGTTGCTATAACTGTTTATAAAAATGTACCTACAGTTTGGCTTACAGTTTTTTATTGTATTTAAATCTGCTAGTACTCTAACCCCTACCCCAAGACTGACAATGCTTTTTTCCAAATGTGCCCCCTGTTCGTCTCCATCCAGAGTGGGAGCACTCTAATACAGGAGGTATGTTACTGGCCAGATCACCAGGTAAAAAGAAGGGGAAAAGCCTAAAAAAGAAAACGAAGGCAACCGCTACATCTGATGGTTAGTATGCTGCAATATATTACATTTTTTGTTTTGGGTTTAATCCTGCTTGTAAAAAATGTAATATTCTTCTGCCAGGTCAAGCAGTGGGGCAGCAAAATAGAAACTCCCCATACATTGATCAAAGATGTGGCAGCTGAGTGTCTTGTCCTATTTAGCCCAGAATTGCCACAGATCTTATTTACATCTGTCAAAGAGATCCCCTGTAGTTGTAAATGCCTGGGTGAAAGTGTAGCTCTGAGGGCATGACCTTAGCCAAATGGGTGTTGTGATTGTGTGTGCCCCCTGATGGTGTAAACCCCAAAAGTGTTGTCTAATCAAATGTGATATTGAATTCCTAGGACACATCATGGATGATTTACTAAAGGTAAAAAAAAACTTGCTTTTCAAGGAAAAAGGGAATTTTTCCCCCAGAACTTAGTGAATGAGGCAAAGCTCTGCTGACTTAAGCTATCCAATCTTGTGCAAGCAAAAAATAGTTTTTTTGCTGTTGTTTTTTTTTTTTTTTTTTTTCTTTCCTTGCACATTATTGGTATTCTTTGCAAGGGGAAATTTAACCACATTCACTAAGCTCTGGGGAAAACTAGCTCTTAAAATGCAACTTCCCTTGCAAAGTAAACTGCTCATTTGCCTCATCATCTCCAGACAAGGCATAATCCCTAATCACAAGAAATTATATGCATAAAGGAATCAAGGTCCATGGTGACCATGACTGAAGTCAGGATTTGTTTGGGGGCTTGCAGATTTTTATTAGTGTCCACTTAAGGGTGGCTACATGGAAGTGGATTGGGGATCAAAGTTAAAGGACTTCTTGCTGGCCTTTGCTGACTTCTGTCTTCTGTTCAAGCCAAGAATGGAGACCAGTATTCAGGGCCTAGGGACAATACCAGTAAGTACATGGAAGCCAAGAAATGGCCAATGCAATCATAAGTTTTCAAGGCATTTCCTTCCCTGCAGCTACATGAATACAAGGGGCATGTGCCCAAAATATGGTGACAAACTTCACTACCATAAATGTTCCATAAATGTTTCTTTACACTGATGACCTGTGGGAAATTTTAGAGTTAGCCAAGAAAATAGAATTTTCTCTTATTCAATGGTCTCTCTCATGCGTGTGTGGCGATTTGTAACATGTGTAGCGCAATCGACGTTTGTATGGACAGGGACTCCTAAAGCATGCATTTACACTTGTTTGTGCATGCATGTGGGCGTTGGAGGGGGCGGGGGTAAAAACATATTGGAGGAGGGGTTTAAGTGCTTGGGTGGAACTTTATTTTTTTACAAGTTTTTTTCATTAAACTTTATTTTTTATCACTTTGTAGGCAAAAAATCACCACGTGATACCTTTTTTGTGAGAGATTCTCTTCAATGGGACAATGGGACATCAGGTCTCTCCTGCAGTCTCTCCTGCCCCCCCCCCCCTCACTGAAGATAATGGAGTGCAGATTGTGCTTAATTAGACTCTTCCCCATTACACACACACACACCCCACTACCAAACTGCTGCTGACATATAACATACAGCGGTGGCAGCGAAAGGGGTAAAAGAAACCGGAAAAGCATATATAATTGAGGAGTTTTTTTTTTTTTTTTTAATGATTGTGCTGAGTGTTGTATGTGTAAGTTAGACTTTTTCTTTTCATTAAAGTGCTACTAAACACCCACAACAGTAAAATCAGTCTGTATATGCAGTAAAGCATGCTTGATATACTCACTGTGGAACCTAAGGGGTTAATCCTTTGCATTGTGTGTTTTCCCTGTTCCTCCCCTTCTTCCACAGTGCCCAATCTATCTGCTGGAAGAACAGAGGCTAGAGGACAAGCTGTATATGTTCAGATTGGTGTGTATTGCTAGAGAGTGCAAGTGATCAGCACAGGGCCAATCAGTGCTGTTCAAACAGAGGGGCAGAGGTCCTGCAGCCTTATATGACAGTCAGAGCAGAATGATAACTCCTCCTACAAGCTTTACCCAGACACAGATAGAAGTCACAAGACTGCTAGATACTGCTGATGAAAAAAGGTATTTAGCAGTTTTTATTTACTAAAACTATTGCATTTCCCTGTTCTGTGTACTGTGGGAGACCAGATAAAGTGAATGCAGTGTCCTGGGTTTAGTAATACTTTAAATCATAGAGCGTAGTTACAATGACTATGGAATCTGTGTGCCATGTATGCAGCAAGTGGTTTTAACTGTGAAAAATACGGCAATTCATTTTCTTGTATAGGGGGATCTAAAAAAAAAAAAGATCCACGGAAGGTGCCAAATTTTGTTTGGGGAACCTATTGGACCCTTTTAGCACTCTGTTAGTAAAAAAGTTTGAGTCTGAGTTTAGAGCAGTTTTTTTTTTTTGTTTTATGTTGTGGACTTGCTATACACAGCTCTTCTGCATTGAAACTATAATTAAGGCCTTTCTTTATAAGGCCTGTTTCACACAGGCGGACCGTTCAGATCCGCCTGTCCGTTTTTTTGGCGGATCTGAACGGTCCCCCCATGCATTCCTATGGGGCATCGGATGGCAGCGGAGACATGTCCACTGACATCCGACCCGATCTGATCCGTCAAATCTGGACGGATGAAAACCCTATTTTCCATCCGTCCAGCGGATCGGATTGGATGAGAACGGACCAGCAGGGGATCGGCGGCTCGATCCCCCGCTGAGAAAAACGGAATCCGTCCGACGGACGGATAGTGTGAAAGGAGCCTTAAAGTACAGGGCAGAACTACGCGGACTGTTCCTGGATGTCCCTGTCTAGTGCATGGTTTACCACGGCCAATAACAGTTGAGCCTGTGCCATTTACAATGTGTATATTTAAACCGATCAATGAATAACATTATATAAAATCTTACTATTGCAGTTAAACCCTAAGACACAACTTTCTGGCACCAATGCAATCTATGAATAGCACATCTCTGAGCCTTACCATATAAATAATTATTGTAGAAAGTGTCCCACCGCTTTATGTCCTGTCAATGTTCAGTCTCTGGAAGCCTTTGTAATTGGTACATAACAAATGGATATCTCCTTCAATACGGAAGTCTGTGACATGCATTCAGTGTTTAATGCAACTCACAAATCTTTTTTATTAAGCCATTGGCAATTCAATAAATGTCTGACAAAAGCAAATTTAAAAAGGAAAATATAATAGCTATGTATAGCTCTTTTTAGTCTTGTAGTGAATGCTTTTGATCATAACTTTCTTTTTCTGCTTGAAAGCTAGTTATTCCAAGGTATTATTAGCTTTTTTTTTTTTTTTTTTTTTTACATCAATACATTTCACAGTGGTCCACAGATGAGTCTATCATTATTTCAAAGCAAAATAATTTTAGATGGAGCCTTTGTGATGATGCATATCCTATCACAGGTACTCATCCAAAGGTTGTGCCACTTTCCACCTTTAGTACATGCACTGTATGTCTAATGCTTCCACATTCTGTATAGTTTGCAATACATAATACAATGCTAATGAATAAAAAGTGATAATAAGCATTGACGGGGTTAAAAATCACAGATTTTTTCAAAGTGATAATAAATAGAAATGTGTTAATTGCCATAATTACATAGTTACATAGTTGGCGAGGTTGATAAAAAGGCACCAGTCCATCCAGTTCAACCTATGATGAGTGTGTCAATAGTTCATTGTATACCCCTGTATGTTGTGGTCGTTAACCACTTTACCACCGGAGGATTTTGCTGTCTTACGTCCAGGCCACTTTTTTGCGATTCGGCACTGTGCGAATTTAACGGACAATTGCGCGATCATGCAACGCCGTACCCAAACAAAATTTACGTCCTTTTTTTCCAATAAACAGAGCTTTCTTTTGGTGGTATTTGATCACCTGTGCAATTTTTACTTTTTGCGCTATAAATAAAAAAAGAGCGACAATTTTGAAAAAATAACAATATTTTTCACGTTTTTTTATATGAAATTCCCCCACAAAAAAATGTAAAAATCAAAATTTTTTTTACATTTTTGGCCAATTTGTTTTCTGCTACATATTTTTGGCAAAAAAAATCAAATCGCAATAAGTGTATTTTGATTGGTTTGCGCAAAAGTTATTGAGTTTACTAACTAAGGGAAAGATTTCTGTCATTTTTGGTGGTTTTTTTTTAACGAGTAATGGCGGCGATCTGCGTTTTTTTTTTTGCGGGACTGCGACATTGCGGCAGACAGATCGGACCCTTGACTGACATTTTTGACACTTTTGGGGGTACCAGTGACATTACTACAGTAATCAGTGCTATAAGTATGCACTGTTACTGTAAAAATGACACTGGCAGGGAAGGGGTTAATTTTATTGGAGAGGGAAGGGTTAATGTATGCCTGGTGCTTATTGACATGTGTGGGGGGAGGTGACTGAGTGACACAGGGACAGATCGCAGGTTCAGCTATGCTGAACCCTGCAATCTGACCCTGCCTGTCACTTAGGAGATCCGCCCGCTTTGTTTACACAAGCGGGCGGATCTCCACACTCGATTCCCCGACGATCGGGGAAGAGCGGCGGTGATCACTGTTGCTCCTCCCCTGGCCCGAATCCCGCTGTAACTGAATACAGCGAGAGCGAGCCTCCGGCGGCGCGCGCGCGCCACCCACAAGGTGAGGAGTCCAGCGACGTAGCCACTTTGCCACAGTACAGTCAACGTGACTAGTCGGCAAGTGGTTAAGGTGCCCATCCAATTGTTTTTTGAAACTATCGATGCTCCCCGCTGACACCACTGCTTGTGGAAGAGAATTCCACATACTTACCGCTCTGACGGTATACAACCCTTAACACAGTTTAACGTTAAACCGCTTTTCTTCTAATATTAGCGAATGGCCGCGAGTCCTTTTATATTCCCTTTCACTGAATAGTTTGTTCTATATACTAGGGTCACCAGTACAGTATTTGTACATTTAAATCATATCCTCTCTCAAACCTCTCTTCTCCAGGGAGAATAAGTTCAATGCTTGTAGTCTTTCCTCATAGCGGAGATCCTCCAGTCCCTTTATTAGCTTTGTTGGCCTTCTTTGGACTCTCTTCATATCCACCACATCCTTCCTGAGGACTGGTGACCAGAACTGGATGGCATAATAGAGATGCAGTCGGACCAGAGTCTTGTAGAGTGGGAGAATTCATTCACATAAATCATACATGGCATGTTACTGTATTTTTTTTTTTTTTTAATCCTCTAAATGCCTTATTCTTGTAGTGCTGTGGTTTGGTCACATGATCTTTCATTGTTCCTTAGCATCTGAATGGAAAGATCTTTGGAGAGACTTCTATTACTCTGCTGATGTATGCTTTCTGAAGTATATTGTAAATCTGTGTCTGCACAGCCCTGATTGGTGCTGTTCTGGTCACATAACTAAAAATAAAACTTGATTAGAGGTGCTTTAACAGAATGGAAGTACCATCCCACTGAAACTGTTGGAGTAGTCTGGTAGTTATGGCGAGAGGCTCCCTACAGGTTTTCCAAAGACGTTGCATGCTATTAAGCTCCTGTCTGACTGTCCACAGGTTGGTTCTGACAGATGAGGCCTCTTACCTGGCTGCAGATCACTTATCAAGCTACCTGTGCATGCTATTGTATTTTGTTATTGTTTTTTTAATCCTCTAAAAACCTTATTCTTGTAGTGCTGTAGTGTGGTCACATGATCTTTTATTGTTCTTTAGCATCTAAAGGGAAAGATCTTTGGTGAGACTTCTATTACTCTGTTGATGTATGCCCTCTGAAGTATAAGTCTGTGCCTGCACAGCCCTGTTTGGTGCTGTTCCAGTCACTAGACTAAAGATAAAACAGTTTCAGAAGAGGAATTCAAGTTCAATTATAAATATTTAAAAAAAAGTTTTCAACTCCCTAATAATCTTTATTGAACATCAAATGTGTATTTTTTTTTTGCATTAATATGGTACAGGCAAAGTCAAAGATGATTGACACTAGCTTTCACTTTGCTCAGACGGCTTCTGCATCCAAGAGAGGGGAGTGTCATTTACCACTGTGTGTACTCCCACATGTGTGACTCTATAGTCCTGTGGACTGCACAGATAAGAAAAAGGAGGGTATGAAGAGCTAAGAAGGGAACTGAAACTGGAGCATACTCAGTAAATGACAACAGCTGGTCCAAACAATCTCGGGCTGCAATGGGGACACATAGAAGATAGGAGAGACAGGTAAAGGCAGGATCAATCAGATATATTTCACTCTACACAAAAAATTGCTTTAGTGGTTTTTGAGTATGCACAGTCTGTTATATAGCATGTGATGAGTTTTTCATAGTCTGGATTTATTGACACTTTAAGGCTTTCCTGAAAACATTCTTTCTATCTTTGGATTTGCAGTATAGAGAAATAAAAAGTCACAACATTTTTTCACTGCTTAACCACTTCCTACCTGACCACTGGGTGTACTTCATCCAAGAACAGGTGACCTCGGTGCCACTGGAAACAGCAGATCACAGATCAGGGTACAAGGCTGCTGTGACTGGCCCTGTACCTTGTGATCACTGTAGTCAATCACAGTGATCACATTAAATTAAAGTAAACAATGACTGTCATTAATTACATCATTGTTTACTACTGTGACCTCTGATTTTAGTCAAAGTGATCATATATTACAGGGTCAATCATAGCAGCCTTTCAGAAACAGCCTATCTCTACCAGAACACCCAGATTCTTCTCACCCACTGACTTCCCCAGCTTTTACCCTACTAGAATGTATAATACAAGCACGATTTTAGTTCCCAAGTGCATAACGTTACATTTATCAACATTAGGTTGGTTTGTAAGTTGGAGACATTCTGTAAGGACATCATACCACTACATAGCTTGCAAATACTGAAATGGTATAACCCAAAATCTATATCATTTAAAAATGGGATAAAAAGTAAGGGTCCCAACATTGATCCTTGGGGTAAATCACTATGGGTTACTAGGCATATTTCCTAATTTTCACTAGCTGCAACTGTTTTTTGCACAGACCTTTCTTAAATGGTGACAGAAGCCTATAGTTTTCTTCAGGAAAGCATGTGACTGGGTGATTGACTAGTTCGAGATTGTGGGAGACAGGGACATGACGTTGCCACCCAACAACGCAAAGTGCCCAAAGACCTTTTTATCAGTATCAACAGCTTCTATATTCAGAAAAAATACCCCATAAAATAATAAATAGGATTTTCAAGTCATTATATAATTTTAAATCTTGAGATTTTAGTGGTTGGGTTTATATCTACTACAACTAACTATGCTTGAGTTCTTTAAATTACAGTGCTGGGGTAAATTATGCTATGTGTACTGCCTCTGTGCACAAATCTGTTCAACTAAAAATCCTTCCAAGAATAAATATCTGCTCCTCAACAACTGATTTATAAATAGTTTTTAAACTGTCAAGATCTTATCTACCTCTTCTATTAAATTGGGTATTTTTTCACTATAGTTTTTAGATTATAACTTTTAATTTGGGGTGAGTTGCTACTGACGGCCCGTTTCAGAACTTTAAGTATGCAACAAGGTAGCAGAGGAGGAATCTGAGGAAGAGGGCTGAGGTGATGCTGGTATGGAGAATTGTTGGGGTGCTGGTGGTGAGAAGAAGGGTCAAGTTTCTGGTAATGGGGGTGGGGGGATTTGTGCTGTAGGTAGTGAAGAGGATGAAATGGAGCAGGCTTCAAGGGGAACGTTTTGCCCTTCCCAAACCCTGGGAGTAGTACGTCTGGGAATAGGGGGAGGCTGGGAGGGGGCTGCAGACAAATTTCGGGGAGAGGTGTCTTTATGCTAAAAAATACCTGCGCAAGGACCCCAGGTTAAGGTTATCAATCAGAGTGACCGCTTTAGGATAGCCACCTTATTGGATCCTGTATACAATGGCTAATATACTACTGTATATAAAATGGCCAATATACTGTATATAAAAAATACCACCATATTTCCATTTCTCTAATCCCTGAAAGGATTTTTTTTTTTATACTCCAGCAGCCAAGCTTGGCTACTGGAATAGACAGAAAGCATCTGAACAAAAGGATTGCTGACTACATTGGAGTGAGGAGGAAGAAATGGGGCAGGCTTAACATTATTATTGTTATATCATTATAGTCAGGACACTGTAGACATAGCAACAATACAGGATAAATATGGGCACAGGCAACCCATTCAATGCAGTGAGAAGGAAAAGCACCAGCAAGAAAGAAGAGAAATCCTGCTGTCAGGGGGAAAGGCTGACAGTAGCAAAAAAAGTGTAGAATCCTGTGGACATAGGCTACCTGCCTTTCCCCACATCAGGGTTCTTTTTTATTTTGTGACTGCAGTGCATATACTTGTTGCTGACACAGGAAAAACTGCTATTTGTTTGCATACTTGCACAATAAAGTAGTGTGCACCAAAGCACCACATATTTATCCCCTTATTGCCATAGATGTATCCTCCTATATTAGGCAGGACAATAGTGAGAGGCAGTGATTCTGCATGTGAAGGAAGTATGTTTTCAGGTTTGTTTCACATTATTCACAGATTTACAATTTTCTTTGCAAGGTGGTCCCTGTCCTATTCAAACAAACACAGGCAAAAACAGAAACACACACTGAGTATTACCTTAGGCAAGAAGGAAGTCCTAGCCATAAGTTAAGACATTTGCCTTGCAGAGGGGACAGCTACGAAGAATATCACTTTGTAGGTAAACATAGAGAAAGGGATCTTACTAAAGAGTTCAAAAAGCCATTTCTACAGTGCAGAGAGAACCAAATTAGGTCTTAAGCAAGGAGTGAGAGACCAGTATCAGTAATAAGATAGAAAGGGCAGAAACCAACCTGTTTAATAGAAAAAAGTAGCTAAGGTGCAGATAATTGAAGAGCTGCCTATCAATCAATTGTTTTTTTTTTTTGTGTACAGATCTGTGTACACAGGAAGGGCATATAAGAATATATACCCCATCATGATAATTCAAAGAACTTAAGACTAGCAGATGTAAAACAAACCAAGTCTATTTCATTGTTTGATTACTTTCTGTGTTGGGGTGACAATGCCCTGCCCCTGTCTCCCACAATCTCCTGCCTGTAAATCACCCTGCCACTCTGATTAATTTACATTGTCCCTTTTATGTGGATGATGGCACTGTAATTATTTTAATTAAAAAAAGTCTACGTAGCTTTTTTCCTAATCGATATACAGCTGTCACATGACCCAGATTTTTACCAGCCTGTCTGCAGGAAAACATGAGCAGGCATACAGTTTATATGTTTTAAACTGGCATACAAATAGTATATTTTAAATCAAATTGTTATTATGTTGTGCAAATACAACAGTCGGGGGGGGGGGATTTCTGCCACTCACAGGCTGTGTCATGACCCTCCAGCCTGTGTCTTAAGAGGGAGGTGAAGCCACCATTAATCTTCATTAACTATCCCATTCCCATTGTGTTTAGCTGGTTAGTGGATATGGAGGAGGAGGGAGGGAGTGGGTTGTCATTTACCACTGTGTATATGCCCACATGTGTGACTCTATAGCCACACAGGCTGCTCAGATGTGATAGGGAAGAAATGCTCAGCATAGAAACTTACTGAAATATGTGCATGTGCAGAGTTGCCTCCACAGCTGCAAAATACCTAGCTGAATTGGGGACATGAACAGAAGGTGGAGATAGAGAGCAGTAGGATCAACCAGGTTTTATGCAGAATACAGAAAACTAATCTCATAGTGAATGAGTGAGTAGGAATAGCATGTAATATAACATTTATTCATAGTTTTTTATGATGTGGGTTTAGTGACACTAACTATTGCAGCCTTTCTATATTTTACATTGCCTACTCTATATAAAAAGAACTGCCCCTGGAATAAGGCTTTACCCACTAACTTCTTATCCTAAATCAAAGTAAAATGCAATACTGAACCTACTACCATATGTACAGGGCCAGATTTACATTTCAGCAGCCTACAGGCAGAGAATTCTGAAGCGCCCCCCCTTGATAAAATATTTTTTTTTATAGATGTGTATGTAAAGGGGAACACTGCAGGATGTGATGTAAAGGGGCACTCTGATGTAAGGAGGTCTCTGGTCACCAGAGGGACCTCGGAAATACGTCATGCAAGCCCCAGAAGAGAGAGCTTCCAGCACCCCCTGACGGTAGGCCAAGATTGTTGTTAGCAGATCCCAATAGGCATCAGCTGAGCTCCGGGAAAGAGAGGAGCAACCCTTTAATTCAGCCAGACGCCCCTCTAGGAAGGGCACATGCCTACAGTGCCTATTGGAAAATCCGGTCCTGCATACGCACCAAAAGTATTTTGCACCCAATTCCTTTCACAGTTCCACACTGAAAAGTATCAAAACTGTAATAGCTGTGGCAAAAATTAATAATCCATGATCTTTTTGTTTTTCGTTAAGTTTTTTAAATTGAATAAAATGTGGTAATTTTCCCAAACAATAAATACATTTTTATCAGACTTACTAAATATATGATAAAAGCAATAAATAGAATCAAACAAAATATTCTTTTGTAGAAAACCTGTCATTAAAAAGACTTATCATGGACTGCAAGAATATGTCTGTGAAGGTTTTCATTTATCCAGGCCATGGTATATCTAGTAGCAGTTAGTCACATCTAACTGAACATGTCAGGTTGAATGAGACTAACTACTACTATCTACTACAGGGATATATTCTCAGAAAGGTTTTCATGAAGTTAAGCAGCAAACTAGAAGGGGGATGAAGTATCCCTTGATATACCATATACTATTATAAAACCAAGTGCGTATAGAAGTCAAGTGAAAACAAAAGAAATTGCCAGTAAGTCTTAAAATTGAAATTTGCTCATGGGGAAAATTCACTAGTGAGATCTTGTAATGAGTGAAGATTACTTGTCTCCAGCAGATAGTCTCTGAGTATTCAATTTAAATCACAGCATTCAGTTTTGAATAAGTGAAGTAAAAAAAAAAAGACACATATAATTGTTTCGTACTCCTAAAATTCACAGTTATTAGGCTACTATCTTAACAGCATGTAGGAAAATAATGTCAATGCCGAAAGTCCAGATTATACAGCGCAACCCGTTATTTCTTTTGATTGATTTTTATTTTTCGAGATGAGTGACACTTGTTATATCCATTACAGGCTGAAACTGCTTTGCTGTTTGATTTTTAACAAACAGCACATTTTCCTAATGTCCTACTAATGTATAAAGTAAAGTAAAAAGCAGTTGATAATTTTTTCATCTGTATTTCAAAACAGTTGGACAAAAGTGGCTGCTAATATACTTTTCTCTATTGTCTGTTATCTAGTTGTCGCTATTCAACCCAACTTACAAGATTTAGAGACTGATCCGTGGTGAATTCCTAGGATTTGGAACGTTTGCCAATGTTTCAATTTCACATTTGCCATGTGAAATAAGGAGAGTTCTATAATACAATATACAACCTTTACAACGTTAGCTGAGTCACACCAGCTAATAATCTGAAGGAATGGACAAGCTAGCTCCCATGATATATCAGGGTGGGCTCACTGTATCCATAGTATCTGTGTGTATTGAAGTTGTTACGTAAGCTATCAAGTCAGAATTATTTTAAACAAACATTTTCCTGACATTATATTCTTTTTTTTTTAAAAGATGGACAAAGGGGTCTGCTAATGTTTATGTTTATCTGCTGCTCTATTGATTTCTTTTCAACCAAACCAACCAAAATGTAGGCCTCATTAACATGTAGGATTAGTGCCAGTTGCAGCATGAATCCAGAGTATCCTGTGGCTGGAATAACAGGTGCTTACATACAGTTGTGTCTACTCGGGCCTGTACAAAGCAATTTAAGTGCATAGTCCCAGATATTTCTCTGTGACATCCAATATGTGAAATCCTTCCTGCGGTGATTAACAAGTTCCTCCAACAATGAGCCCAAAGAAACCACCACGTGCAAAAGTAAGGTGAAGGTCCGCACTCCCCAGAAGTTGTTGACCCTCCTTGTCTTATGACAAAAGGATCAATAAAGGCTTAGGTGGTCTCTGTGACCAAAGTATATACTCCAGCCTGTTCCTGGTGGACACTCCTCACGGTGTTCAAAGGTTCCAAAATTGGGAGTTAACAACTGAAAAGAAGAAGAGGAAAAAAAGGAAAACAGACTCCTCATAGCGTAAAAAGGTTAGTTTTGCTAAAAGCCTCTGTAGTAGGCTATACATACAAAAATAGTTTAAAATCTATCCCGTGTGAGCATCTGCACTATGACTTGGGGAGAGTTAAAGCAGGACTGACTTTCGTCATCAATCGTGACGTCTTCTGAAGGAGTGGAAAACCTAGCCCCCTTTTTATAAAAGGACGCACATTATCAGTGTGTGTCAAAGCTGCTAGGGAAGCTGTGAATACTGTGTGGGGAGAGATTCCATTTTTCTAAATGTTTTATTTTAATTTTGCCCTTTGTACATGTCCCCTATGGCAGTGCTCAGATTCTCATACCTTTTGTTGGACAATAACTTCCTTTTTAGCTGTTCAAATTACCTGATTTAAATAACAAGACCCCCCCCCCCATTTACTTAATTGGGGTTCACCATAAAATTCACAAACTTAAACTTTGAGCAAGATTCAAAAACTAAACCCAGGCAGATTCACCCATCCCTAGTAGTGACCTTGTATGGGCATTTTTTTTGTCTTCCAAATGTCAAAAAGCTGGCACACAAATGCTTCTTCTTTATGCAATTTTATTCCAACATTTCCAGCAGTTACAACATGACAAATAGTATAGTAAAAATATAGTATAGTCAAACTTATATAAAGACAAAAACAGCCCCTAACAATTAGGGGGCAGTATATTTTTAGTTACAATTAACCACTTACCGACTGCCTAACGCAGATCTACGTCGGCAGTCAGCCCCTCACAGGCAAAGCAACGTAGGTCTACGTCGCTAGCTTGTGAGGGTCTAGGGAGCGAGCGCCCCCCCGCGCGTGTGATAGGCAGACCCGATGTCCGCCGGTCACTCTGTGATCGTCGGGGGAGAGGGAGAAAGTCAGGCGGCTTGTGTAAACAAGCTGCCTGTCATTCTCCCCTGTGTATGAAAGATGATCATACGGTTCTACTATGTAGAACCGTTGATCACTGTCCATACATCTGAAGCCACAGCCAATCACAGTAGAAAGCACGCCCCTAGGGACACACATAGCCCCTCCCTTTCAAAAAAAAGTTAACCTCTTCACTGCCAGTGTATTTTTACAGTAACAGTGCATATGTATAGCACTGATTACTGTAGAAATGTCACTGGTAACCCCAAAAGTGTCAAAAATGTCAGTCAAGGGTCCGATCTGTCCGCCGCAATGTCGCAGTACCGCAAAAAAAATCGCAGATCGCCGCCATTACGCGTTAAAAAAAAAAACAACAAAAATGACAAAAATCTTTCCCTTTGTTAGTAAACGTGATAACTTTTGCGCAAACCAATCAAAATACGCTTTTTGCGATTTTTTTTACCAAACATATGTAGCATAAAACAAAATTGGCCGAAAAATGTGAAAAATATTGCTATTTTTGCAAAATTTACGCTCTTTTTTTGTTTATAGCGCATGATCAAAAAATCGCACAGGTGATCAAATACCACCAAAAGAAAGCTCTGTTTGTGGGGAAAAAAAGGACACCAAATTCGTTTAGATACAGCATCGCACGACCGCGCAATTGTCCGTTAAAGTCACGCAGTGCCGAATCGCAAAATACCCCCTGGTCAGGAAGGGGGTAAAATCTTCCGGGGCTTAAGTGGTTAAGATAAATTGAAAACACAGGGGAAGATGAGGCCAAACCAAGAACTACAGGCTGAGTGAGCTACGAGAGCCCAGAGAGCCAGGTCTGGCCTCATCATCCCCCTGTGTTTTCAATGTATCTTAATTGTAATTAAGAATACACCACCCTTAATTGTTAGGGGCTGCTTTTGTCTTTATATAAGAGCTGCAAATCAATGACAATCAGTGCCCATTTGTACCTCCTCATCATTGTCACCTATCAGTGCTGCCAATCAGTGCCCATCAGTGCTGCCTACCAGTGTCTTTAATGCTCATCACTGCCACCTATCAGTGCCACCTATCAGTGCCACCAATCAGTGCCCATCAGTGCCAGCTATCAGTGCTGGCTTATCAGTGCTGCCTCATCAGTGTCCATCAAAGCAGATTATCAGTGCCCATCAGTGCAGCCTCATTAGCACACATTAGTGAAGGAGAAATATTTTATAACAAACTATTATTTTATATCAAAATGTTTGGCTTTTTAAATTTGTTTAGCAAAAAAAACCCAGTGGTAATTTAGTATCACCAAAGCTCTATTTGTGTAAAAAAAAAAAAACATTTCATATGAGTACAGTGTTGCATGCCCTGCAATTGTCATTCAAAGTGTGACAGCACTGAAAGCTGAAAATTGGCCTGGGCAGGAAGCGGGTAAAAGTACCCAATAGGCAAGTCGTTAAATAGGTACTCAATTCTGAAAGGTGTGTCCCAAAAAAAGGTAGATAGAGGGCAAATGACAATCTATAAGTATTGCCTGTGGTCTCCCTGCAGCTGACCTTTTCCCCATCACTCACTTGCATTCAGTTTGACTTTAAATATATATTAATTTGCCAAATCACAGGACTTAGTTTTGAAGGCAGAGTGGGTAGTGACAGTTTTATTAACCACTTGCCGACTGCCTAACGCCGATCTACGTCGGCAGTCAGCCCCTCACAGGCAAAGTGACGTAGGGCTACGTCACTAGCTTGTGAGGGTCTAGGGAGCGAGCACGCGCCCCCGGAGGCGCGCTCCCACTCCCGCGTGGTCACGGACCCCCCCGCGCGTGTGACCAGCGGACCCGATGTCCGCCGGTCACTCGGCGATCGGCGGGGGAGAGGGAGAATGTCAGGCAGCTTGTGTAAACAAGCCACCTGTGATTCTCCTCGCTGTAAAGACACTGATAAAACGGATCTAGTATGTAGATCCATTGATCAGTGTCCTTACAGCTCAAGCCACAGCCAATCACAGTAGAAAGCACGCCCCTAGGGACACACACAGCCACTCCCTTCCAAATAAAGTTAACCCCTTCACAACCAGTGTATTTTTACAGTAACAGTGCATATGTATAGCACTGATTACTGTAGAAATGTCACTGGTAACCCCAAAAGTGTCACAAATGTCAGTCAAGGGTCCGATCTGTCCGCCCCAATGTCGCAGTACCGCAAAAAAAATCGCAGATCGCCGCCATTACGCGTTAAAAAAAAACAACAAAAATGACAAAAATCTTTCCCTTTGTTAGTAAACGCGATAACTTTTGCGCAAACCAATCAAAATACGCTTTTTGCGATTTTTTTTACCAAACATAGGTAGCATAAAACAAATTGGCCGAAAATTTTAAAAAATTTTGATTTTTACTTTTTTTTGGGGGGAATTTCATATAAAAAAATGTGAAAAATATTGTTATTTTTGCAAAATTGACGCTCTTTTTTTGTTTATAGCGCGTGATCAAAAAATCGCACAGGTGATCAAATACCACCAAAAGAAAGCTCTGTTTGTGGGAAAAAAAGGACGTCAAATTCGTTTAGGTACAGCGTCGCACGACCGCGCAATTGTCCGTTAAAGTCACGCAGTGCCGAATCGCAAAATACCCCCTGGTCAGGAAGGGGGTAAAATCTTCCGGGGCTTAAGTGGTTAAGAGCCAGTAAACCTTCTTTATGTCATATATTTAAAGGCGAAAATAGCAGGAATTCAGTTGCATTATTGTTTTTCTTGATTTAGCCACTCAATTAGTACTATTATGTAGAATGTAGAACATGTGATCTTGGGGAATTATTAGCTAAATGGCTAAATGGTAGTAGCAATTTCAGTGAGATCCTGCCAGTCTGAACTTTGTTTTAGGACTTATCTGCCCACTTTTATTAAACACAAAATTAAACATTCCACATAATAAGTGGGGGTCTCCACCATCTCAACAAATACCACAAAATAATGCCAAGCCACCTGGCTTCCTTTTTAGCAGTGCTGCTGTTGCTTTCACTGGTCCCTCAGACTGTCTCACCCAATGTTCCTGGCTCTCTGGGCTCTCTGGGCTCCCTGCTGCACACTCCACTCTCGATCCCTTTATCGAGAGGTCCACTCATTGGCCTCTCGATAAAGGGATCTCATGGCACCCGGGCTCTCTCATACCTCAGATCTTCAGATTCCCTCTGTCCTTCAGACTAGCCTAGTCATCTCATCTTTCCTAGTCTCTTGGACTTGCTTAGCTGCCTTGACTCACTCAGTCTTGTGTGTAAAGAAACTCTTCTTTAGCAGGGAGTGATGTCTCTCAAGTGGAGCACCTCTTCTCATGGGAGCACACACCTGTCCCATGATGGGAGCCCTTTACTATGGCCAAGCCTTGCTTATAATGAGTGTTCATACAGCCTACCCACAGGAAACTGAAAACCCAATCCTCTATGTTCAGACACAACATTTAGAATGCTGTGTGTCTTCTTTCTATACTTGCACAGTGGCAGGGCCTAGCACTGTCATAAATGTAGACTGTAAGCCAAGGGTTGGCGACCCGTCAATCCCAATCTACCCATCAACTGCGGGCAGGTGATGGCTGGATTGTGAACACATTCCTACTTTGCCAACCCTCTAGTCCAGGGATTACTAAATGGTGGGCCGTGGTCCAGGTCACTGTCCCATCTTGACCACCACTGTGTGGGGGGGGGGGGGGATGTGAAGAGGGCAGAGGACACCACCAGTATTGATTGCAGGTCACTGCAATGGGGAAGCATGCCGTGTTCCAGAAAGACAAATGTGGATATCCTGTTGTAACCTCATCAATATTCTCAAGGTGTTCACTTTAACATTGACTGTGCACTAGAAAATGTTTGAAAATTCACAATTCCATTAAATTTTGTCTCATTGCTCATTCTGTCCTATATTTGTTGAATTTCTAATTGATAAATGCATTTATTTTACTACTATAATGGTAACTTAACAGTGATTTTGTGTATTTTATTTAAATGAAGACTGGTTTTCAGGCTCTTCAATGTACCCACTGGAAATAAATAGAGACATAACTTTTAATTGTTTAGTGACCATTAAAATGAAACCATTAATAATAAAAACTGTTTATGTTTGCCCCTTAATCCCTCAGTGTCCTATACGTCCAGTAGGAAGGTCAACCTAACTTCTTTTTAATGCTTGTCTCGCTTAGTCTTCTGAATGTTTTATAAGAATTTGTTTCCCTTGGGACTAATAAGTAAGGTCACCATCTGTCCCAGACTCAGCGTTTATTTTCTGTCACAATACGCAAACATGTGGTTATATATTTCTCTAATTCAACTGTTTTTGCATGCTTCTGAACTAATGTGAAACATTAACAACTCACAAAATCTCTCAACTATGTCCCCAGCATTAAATTGTCCATAGCAAGCGGAACTAAAAAATTACATGTCTGTAAAGCAGTGAACTTTCTACAACCCCATTATTGTATGCTGACACGTTACAAGCTAGACCTTTCCTCCTTTGATTATACAAAGCAACAGAACAACAGTGTTCTGTTCCATTCACCTGAAAGGTCCTCAACAAAGTGTCTGAAGGGCATGATGAACAAATGTTTTAATAATTTTCTTTGAGTAATCTAAATACTGCTATTTAAAGACATGCACAAAAAAAAGTAACCCTCAGCCCCTTACAGATACAAATTTGATCAACAGAAAGAGGATATTTAAAAAAAATATAATAAGGAAAATGATACAGTTATGCTAGTTTACCCTCATGGGTAAACAAAGATTCTGGCTCATTAACTTTATAACTAATTAAGATCTGGATCCAGGTGCTCTAAGAGGGAGTAGTTGGTAAGGAAGTTCCATAAATTGCCATAAAGATTCCAGAGGGAACTTCACTAGCAACTAGTCTGCCTCGGAGCTGAATGATCTAGATTTTTAGGTTCCATGGTTCTTCATCTATGTCATCCATTTTATGCATTGCCCCACCTCCAATAAGGTAATAATAATGAAATGCATTCACTGGAGCACCTTTTACAGATTCTCTCTCTGCCTGCTTTCAAACGACCCACAATGGACCATAAAAGGAACATTTTACAACACAGAATCATTGGGATTTTTGAAAGCCAAAGCAAGGGTCATAAAAATGATGTGTAATCTAAGACCTTGTAGCTTTATACGTTGATAAGTATTCTAGTACTGGCATAGCGCATACTGTATATCATCCACTTTTAGTTCTTAAAAGTTAAATCTATATAAAAAAGCTAGAAATGTACCATCTTGCCTATATATCTACCAATGTGGGCAGCACAGTGGCTCAGTAGTTAACACTTAAATTGATTGTAAATGATCACCTTGTAAAACAATAATATGAATGAAAAGCAAAACATTTTTGTGTAGAGCGAAAAAAAAACATTATGAATACCTTTTTTCCCTTTTTTATAAATGATCACATTCCCTCTCTTCTCAGATGCATACGAGCTGGGGGAGGAGAAACAGAAGCACGCTGAGCTTCCCAGTGAATGGCTGTGCAGAAGGGGAGTGTCATGACAAGTGTGATCATTGGAGGGGAGCACACTGAGTTCCCAGCATAGCTAGAGAACTGACCACTCTGTGCTCTCCTGCTTAGTTTGGTCAGTTTTAATAGGAAAGCAAGGTAAATAGCAGGAACACCAGGGATTTCATATAAGGGAAGAAATACACAGAGAAAATATGTTACTTTCTCAAACAATGACATGGTACAGCAGGCACATATCAGGAATATGAAGCATTGGGGTAACAAAGTTTGCAGCACCAGGGTCCTAGCCACAACACTAAATTTATGCAGTTTAAATGTTCTCCCTGTGTTTGCGTGAGTTTCCTCCCACATTCCAAAGACATGATTGTTGGTTAATTGTCTCCTCTCTTAATTGGACTTATTATGTTTGTGTGTGAGATAGGGACTTTAGATTTTAATATCGTTGAAGGAAAGGTCTAATTTCAAGTGAAGGTAATGTGAATGTATGTAGAGCATTGCATGAATTGAGGGCTTTATATGAATGCTTGTAAAAAATAATGAGAAGTATGAATCAGATTATTTGCAGTTGAAATTTACTTAGGGCGCTAAAAAAAAAAAAAAAAAATGTTCCTACAACTGCTTGCAGTAATTAGTCTGATTTAACTGGACTTGTTCAGTAATGTTGAAAGTGGTTTCGCTAGTCCTCTAACATTATGGAACAAGTCCAGTTTAATGTGAAATTACTTCTAGCTAAACCATGACCTGGATAAACCTGGTCTGGATTACCTGGATAAATGAGAACCTTTGCAGACATCCCTCCAATTCTAAATTCTTCTGCAACACTTAGCTTCAACAAAGATGAAAATAATCATCTTGATGATTTATGTCTTTATCAAATTTCACTTGGTTTTCCATTTTTAGGTCTAAGATTTGTTAGATTTTCAGCTCACACCCAACAAGGGGTACGATTAACATACCCTAAACAGAGCATTTTGTTAAAGGAAACAAAGTGCTCAAGACTTTGAGTATAGGAGTTCTTTGCCCTTTACATCAGGGCTATAGGCTCTGTTTATACATAAGTTGATGATATCAGAAACACTGTGACCTTGTGAGCATAGGGAGAAGAAGCTGTAGGGCCATTTTTATAGCCTGGAGGGAGTCTGCTATAGCAGAGGATTTGGTAAGTAATTTTTTTTTTGTGGCCCCTAGACCTAAATGGGCAATAAACGTTTGCAATGCAGGGGGAACTTCACTTCAAAGGAGCATTCTTCCCTTCCCTCAAGTTCAACTTTAAGTTAAAGAGGAAGTAAACCCTCCTCTGCAACCAACTTGTACCTATAGGTAATCCTATGATAAGGCTTACCTATAGGTACTGTAAATATCTCCTAAACATGTACCGTTTAGGAGATATTTACTTTGCATGCAGCTGCTCGTGCCGTTCCTTCAGAGCCCCGTGCCGCCACCGTCGGCTCACGCGTGCATGCGCGGGAGTGACGTCACCGCGGCTCCAGCCAATCAGATGGCTGGATGCCCCAAACCCAGAAGAAGGGTGACCAAACATGTCACCCGTGAGACAGGTGAGCGGTCGGCACTGCGAGGCTTCGTTCTAAGGTAAGTATTTCATAATGAGCTAGTATGCGATGCATACTGGCTCATTATGTGTTTTTCTTTCAGGTGTTCGTTTTTTTTTTTTTTTATAATTTCTGAGGTTTACAACCTCTTTAATTTAGTAGAGATGTGCTCAGGTATACTTCTGAACAGTGTGATGGCTGAATATATTGAGGGAAACATGTACACCCTGGCAATGCTTTTAAAGAAAACCTGTACTGAACAAATTACACACTTTAAACTCTGAAAGAACCTATGCAGATTCTGAGCTTTTAAAAGTCAAATATGCATAAGCAAGCCCTATCCTCCCATAAAAAGACTCTGGCATGACACTCAAGGCACCAAGTGCTAGATTATCAAATTTTTTATTTTTTTTGGATTGAGGAGGGGTTTGCTTTGTATTTCCAATTTCAAAAATTAGGGCATTACAAGCAAACCCAAAGCATTGTTGAACACAATGGCAACAGTGATAGAGACACAAATTAAAGTGCCTTTTGTAGTTGAACAATTTTCCTTTACATTGTGGTAGCTTTACTATAATCTGGTGCATGGTAGCCAATCAGCTTCTAACTTCAGCTTGTTCAATTAGGCTTTGACAACAAAACATGGAAGCTGATTGGTTTCTATGCAGAGTTGCACCAGATTTTGCTCACTCCAGTTTTAGGAAATACCCTTTCCCCCCTCTTTATGTTTGTGCAGTACAGGTGTACTTTAAATATTAAACACAAGTTTGTGTGATCTGTTCAATCACTTTTATGTTGTATTTAAACATAAAAATGAATGTCTGTATAGCAGTCATCTTTTACATTTTTATACCTGACCTAAAGTGCTTATCACAGTCCAGGGAAAAGTAGAGTAAGCCCAATTCAGTTTAATATAATATATTATATATTATAATTATTATTTAATTTAATTATTATATTAAATTATAATATATTGAAATATATTAAAGTTTATTCACCCTTTTTGGGAACATCTCCCAGCTGTCATGGCTGAACTGTGACAGCCCAGCTCCCCGTGCTACTGGGCCTATTAAATGATATTAATGGCCAATAAGAACCCATTGTGAGCAGGATCCCAACTCAGTCTTGGCAGATGTCAAGCTTTTTCAACAGAGCAACATAACTTATAGGGGTTCATGTTCATTCCAAAAATTAACTCAAATACATATAGGCAATCAAAAAAAAAAAAGGTTTAGAAAACAAGACTGGATTTACAGAGATATAATCTGGGAGTAAGACTTCCATCTCTGGTATATTAAATTTCAACTTGTTTAATGAGAACTTGGTAATGTAATATGAAGAGGTCCCCACAGCCCAGCTGCTGATACATAGGGAAGGAGTATACTATCTACTCCATCTTTATTTTAACGTCTTACCAAAGTTTTAGCTCCAAAGTTTCAGTAACTTGTCATGGGATACTTTGTTGTATGTGTATGAGGGAGGTTCAAACTAGGAATATGTGCCAGTGGAAGGTATAATCATTATTTCAAGTATATAACAAGACATAGTAGATAATTGGAGGGGTATTAAAAGTCCTATTACCTACTTTGTCTTATTATATATTTGTCATGGGATACATTGCCATGATTTCTTCCTCCATTTGCACCGAAAATGATTTTTTAGCTTACAGAATTGCATACACAAAAAACAACTGTCCCTTTAACCAAGTTAATTCAATTTCAATTTTTTTTGGAATAAATACTAAAGGCTGATGTGATTAATTAATTGGTAAATAACTACTTTTTAAGTAGATATTGTTACTTGTGAAATAATTGCAGAAAATATTAGTACCTAAGTGTTACCAATTACATTTTTAGAACTTCCATTGACAGAAAGAAGTGTAGTGGCTATTTTTTAAGATCAGCTAACAAATCCCAGTTTCAGTGTCTTCATATGGTACAGCCCTGTATGTGAATAGTGACTTCTCCAAAAGTCTGTTAGCTGACATTGCATTGTGCTTACCCTGCAATACCATGCAATTAGAACTACCCTTTATCCTTTTTCTCAAAATGTGTCAGAATGTGATTTTTACTTACTTCGAAAAGTCTTGCTGTTATCGCATAGCTGTCTGCATTTACAAGATGAATGTATCATAAAGTTAAATGTTACCATTTGATCAAGACAAAGTATTAAGGATAATGAGGGTTACAAATTATGCCACTCTACATTTCTGTATGTAATGGGCATAAGGTTCATAAAACGTGCTGGTTCGTTAAAAGCAAAAGCAGTCTTTGTGACCGAAAAAATGTTTAGCAAATGTAATTGCTATTCAAAGTCTAGATAGACTTTATAGTTGAGTTTGTGTAGTACCCACTGACTTCTCAAGTAAGTACTTTATAAATGAATCGGTCTGTTGTTAACCCTAAATATTTCATCATTCTTTAAAAATTGGTAGAATTTAAATGGCTAATATAACTTTTCTTTCATCCATTTGGGTTGATTTTAGATATAAAGCTTCAATGATGAAGTTGACAATTGTTGTCCATGTGTAAAAAGGATATTTGCATATCATTACTTCTGTCACAAATCCAAAGAACAAAGGGGTTAATTTACTTAAACTGGAGAGTGCAAATCTGGTGCAGCTCTGCACAGAAACCAATGAGCTTCCGGGTTTTTTTGTCAAAACGTTATTGAACAAGCTGAAGTTAGACGCTGATTGGCTACCATACACAGCTGCACCAGATTTTACACTCTCCAGTTTTAGTAAATCAACCCCAAAGTGTTTAATCGTCTTTATAGATCATATGTATGGCAATGTATGATAAATCCAGAACGGCTGGACTATGGGAGACTAAAATATATAATCGATAAGTGAATAATAGGCAGCACTTCAAACAGCTAACATTTCCATTTTTATACATTTAGGTTAAGTTTACACCTCTGCGGGTGGTGACACTAAGGGGGAGATTTACAAAAACTGTGCACACAAAATCTGCTTCACCTGTACATAGTAACCAATCAGCTTCTAACTTTAGCTTGTTTAATTAGGCTTTGACAATAAAACCTAGAACCTGATTGGTTTCTATGCACAACTACACCAAATTCTGTGTGCGCCAGTTTTAATAAATCTCCCCCTAAGTGACCCGCACACATTTCCGCAGCTGAGCCATTCACACAACGAAAGCCCAGGTGGGGCCATACTGGAAAATGCACCTGCACTGGGAAACACACTGTACTTAAATGAATGGGCTGTTATGCCCACACAAACCGCGGCCTACATTGCCTCGTAGATGTGACCCTATGCTTATGAAAGAAAACAACATATACAGACAAAATAGTACAACATGCACAGGACCCCCCCCAACAGTTTCTCTATTTAGACAAAGACAAAATCTCAGCAACAAGCAACCTATGCGTTTTCATTAGAACAGGGTGGAGATCCAGGCTAGTAGTAAAGCAATTATCAAATATCATTACACGTAGATAGATACCAGAACAAACCTTCAGCTGACATGCAGACACTCAGGATCAGGCAGAGATAGGAAAAATCCCTTTCTCATATGGATCTCACTTAATCTAATGCACTGATCACCCAAAAGGAGATTGGTAAGTGACTTTCAAATAAACAGGCAGGGAGGGGTGCTGCAGAGGACACACAAGAGTGTTGAATGTTAGTTTAGGCACTGCTGACCTGTTAGAGCAGTTAGGCTCTTGAGAGGAGAAAATAATCTTAGATAACGCTGTGAAACACACTCCTTGGAATTATGATTGTAAAGGATTGTGCCATAAAAGTTGGCTCTGACCCAAAACTAGAACCATGAAAGAGAGGTCAGGCCTAGGATCTTTTGACTCTTTATTTACTGAAAAGGCTACATTGCTTTTTCTTGACTTCTGATTGGTGGGTTTAAACACCCTAACACCTCTATTTAAGAAAGAAAAGCATTCCTTCTTTTTCTGTATGCCTTTTTGCTCTCTAGGGCACAGTTCAGTTACAGGTCGATTATGATCTATTCCCTTCAAACATAGACTTGTAAAGGTAGATTGAGACCGCCACCAGCCATTGGTCTCACCCAACACTTCTCAGACCTCAGATCAGAAGGCCAATAGGTATTACAGAGCTAAGGAAAAACCTAGGGTCTGACTTGTCATATGAAAAAGTTGAGGGGGACCTGGAACTTTTGGTAAGTAAATTTAACAGAGGGAGGGGAGAAATTGTGCTTTGGGAGATTATAGCTTGGGGGATAAATGTACAGGAGGGGGAGTATTTTTGTTTTTGAAGGAGAAATGGGTGGTAGTTACTCCAGACTAGTGATGAGCACACTAGACATAGTGTTTGAACCCCATTTAAGTCTATGGGAGCCGCATTTTGTCATTTTTCTCAAATGCCATTCAGCAGGGTATTGTTCCTAACGAGAATTAAAGGGCAACATTTAAAAATCCACAATCCCTTTAAATAACAGGCTTTTTTTGCGTAGAAGTGCAATGTGAAAGGATTGTCATGGAGTGGGATGTCTTGTCAGCAGGACATTGGGTAGTTTCTCACCATAATTGACACTGGATCTACATTACTGGATGATGTAACTAGCATTAAATTTACATTGAGGGGCATGTTTATTTTTTTTTATATAGATATTATATTTATGTAATTAAGGGTGTATGTTTATTTGCTTTGTCTTTTTATATCATTGATAATGAAGTGGATCTATGCAATTTTCATAGAGTCCCCTCAATTCCACACCAGACCCTAATGCATATCCTAGATAGGGATCTGGTATTTTAGGTAGACCACATGTACAAAAAACAAAAACAACATTTTTGTTTCCCTCTAAAAACTAAACCAGACCCTTTTCTGGTCATGCAGTATGGCTGCCCAGGGAAGAGAGGGGCAACTAGCATGTGCAGAGCCTCATCCCCACATCCTTGGCCTGGCAGACCTGGGATTTGTAGAGGGAGATCTATCAGAATCTGAACTCCCCCTTGAGAAAAACTGTGACAAAGACCTTTATAAGAAAATAAATAAATAAACAGTTTTGTAGCACTGCCCTTGTAGGGCCTGCTGCAAGATGACTTCTCGGGCCTCCTCTGATTACCAGCACACAGTCACTTAAGGAATAGTACATATATCCCTCCTTATTCCTGATAACTCATCACGCAGTAAACAGTCCAGGGGTATTGGTTTTTAGCATTTATTTTGAAACTTGTATGGGAGAAGGCAATAGTGGGATACTCCAACTGTAACTATTCACAATGGATAAGGAGAATCTCTGGTAAGCACAGAACAATATAGATTTACCTGCAGTCATTCTGATAAGCAGACTGGACCCAGAACTATACTTTCTCTCTAGCACCTACCTAGGAGGGTGCTACATTTTGATGCATTTTGATGAATGACCACCCGATCACCCACTAACATGACAATCCATGCTTGACAATCCTCTCCCACTGCTCCCCCATCACTACATGGCAGCTCCACTTGCTAAATATCAACAAACCAGCCTGTGATTCTGGCTGACATCATTGGCCAGATTTGGTCAGGACATGTGGTCACTGACATCACCCCAGGCAAAAAAAAAACCACAAAAAAAAAAAAGCAATTGGAAGTCTCTTCAAAATCAATAATCAAATATCAATCCAGGTAGGAAAAAAAGTGTTGGGTTTTTTGGATGGGTTTTCTTTTCATTGGGACTTGGAATCTAGTCGTTACCACTGGGCTATTTTGCTTGACTTTTTCTCCTGATGACAAATTTGGGCTAGACGTGATGTAATTCACAAAGTCAGATAGTTGGTCTGGCTGACATTTCTCTTGTTTCTTTTTCTTGTTATTACTATGATTCCTTAAAAATGTTGAGCTTTAGATGGGACCAGCTACTGAGGACATTGTTTACCTCTCTCTTATGACTCAGTTGAGGTATTTATATGAGTTATGTTCTTTATTTGCACTTCCTTAATTTTTCTTTTGTAAAACTTCTAATAAACATATTATGGTTAAAAAAAAAAAAAAACGTGCTCCCCAAAGTCTATACCAGATCCTTAAGCAGGCATGCAGGCTAGTTGGGGAGTAAAGGGTGGGGCAACCCTTTGTTTTCAAAGGGTTAAGGATCTCTGGTGAGTGCAGTTCTGGAGGTGGAGCGTCTGTGACACCTATTAGGCAGTGTGGATACGGCACCTTCATCTTAGAGAACTTTCACAAAGACTGTTTACTTTCAATATAAGGACTTTGCATTTGTGGGGGAAGTGTTCTATAGTACAGAACATACATAAATGGTACAGTAATCCCCCGCTCCATCGCGGTTCAGTTTTTGCGGTCCCGGTAATTCGCGTTTTTTTTTGTAATGTTATTTTACTATATAAATCATTAAAAATGAAATATTTTTGTGTTTTCCATAGCTCTTGCTATGTCTCTTAGTATCTTTTATGTGTTTAAACGAGTTTCTATTGTTTTAAAAGTGTGTTTAAAGACCTTAAAATGCTTCTACACGTACAGTGACAGTAAAATAAACACGCCTACAATGCATTTTAATAGGGTTTTTCTATTTCGCGGAATTTCACTTTTCGCGGCTGGGTCCGGAACGTAACCCCCGCAATGGAGGGGGGTTTACTGTATATGGTCAATTTGTTGTTTGGGGAGCACAGTGTTTTTACTGATAGTAATTTTATTAAATGATGAATTTTATATGGTTTGATTCCAATTAACATCCTCACTAATTATTGCCTTGCACTAGGATTTCTATGTTTAAAGGGTATTGTATTATCAAGTGTACTTCTCCACTAGCTGATATATATATATTTGCACTTTTGTAGGAGGTAAATTATAGTTTTGGATCCACACAAATTTCATCATCAGTAGGTGGAGATGTATTGTAGTGCTGCATTTTGTTTCTCCTATTTTTACACACAAAGAAGTGAGTCTTCTTCTTATGAGGGGATGCATATGTAGAGCTACCCCCGAAGGAGCCGCTTGAGAATGTTAGGTTCTATGCTCTGCCCCTAAACCCCAAAAACATTCACAGCCCCTCTTGGAATAAACGTTATTGTAAATACAACAGCAAATGGACAGAGGAAGTAGTGAACCAGAAAATACAAATTTTTACTGGACAACCGGATGGGGCCCTATACTGAGATCTCGGATCCGGGTGTTCCTTCAATTCATGGTTGTCCAGTGCAGGTTTTGCAGAGCTCCAGGTGTAGGCACAGGCATAGATCCGGTGTCACCGTGACCCGTGCCGAGGTAGTGGGTGAGCTGGAGCCGCTCTATCATCTGTATATGCCCCTTGTCTTTGACATACTTTAACCACTTCTGGACCGGAAGATTTTCCCCCTTAATGACCAGGCCATATTTTGCGATTCGGCACTGCGTTATTTTAACGGACAATTGCGCGGTCATGCAATGCTTTACCCAAATAAAATCGATGTCCTTTTTTTCCCCACAAATAGAGCTTTCTTTTGGGTGTATTTGATCACCTGTGCAATTTTTATTTGTATAGCTATAAACAAAAAAACAGTGACAATTCTGAAAATAAAAAAAGAAAACAATATTTTTTATTTTCTGTTATATAACATTCCCCAAAAAAATTAAAAAATCTAAATTTTTTAACATTTTAGGCCAATCTGTTTTCTGCTACATATTTTTGGTAAAAAAATCTCAATAAGCGTATTTTGATTGGTTTGCACAAAAGTTATCGCGTCTACTAACTACGGGAAAGACTTATGTCATTTTTATTGTTTTTTTTTTTTACTAGTAATGGCAGCTATCTCCGATTTTTAGTGGGACTGCGACATTGTGGTGGACAGAACGGGCCCCTAACTGACATTTTTGACACTTTTGGGGGGACCAGTGACAATACTAAAGTAATCAGTGCTAACAATATGCACTGTTACGGTAATAATGACACTGGCAGGGAAGGGGTTAACACTGTGGGTGATCAAAAGGTTAAATGTGTACCTAGGTGCGTGTTTCTAACTGTATGGGGGTTGGTCTTGTGAAATGATCACAGAGACCTGTGTTCCTATATAGAAGGATCAAAGGCGCTCTGTGATCATTCCAGAGAGAAGAACGGTCAGCTGACCGTTCTTCTCTCTCAGCGGGGAGCGATTGCGGGTGTCAGGTGGCAATCTGAGCCACCTGCCCCATGCATCGGAGTCCCCGCTGCCGAGTGGGGGCAGGAGTGCGCCGCCCCGATGCGCACGCGCCCCCTAGTTGCAGGCGTGCGACTGACGTAGAGCTACGTCAGTTCGCGCAGGAGGTCCTCCCTGCCGCAGTAAATCTGCGGCGGGCGGTCCGGAAGCTGTTTAGGTGGAACACAAGCCTTTGAAAATGTGAGTATATTAAGATGAAGCCTTTTTATTAACCAATACAATTTTAAAAGCACTGCACAATGAACCTATCTTGTTTTATTGAAAAATACCCGTGGAGCCTTTTTACTCTGGATAGAAGTGGATCTAAAGGGAAGATAGCTGGATCTCTGTGAGGAGTACTTTGATTATATTGTGAGATACACATATGTTTTCAGGTGAGCACACATTGCACATAGAATTGGATACCAGGTGGCTGGATTACATATTAGAAATCACCTATTCATCACTCAAGATTTTTGTGGAGCACTTTATGCACAAAATGCTTTGTGGACTCATTTAATAATACTGCTTGGTTTTGGGAGCAGAAGTTTTGTTTATTTTTTATTTTATTTTGTATTTCTCACGCATGTTTATTCAATAATATGCACTCTTTTTGGTTACCCTGTGACAGATATTTTATGATACTTCAATGAACGATTGATGAAAGTCTTTTTTCATGTTTTTTGTCACATATTGTTATGAGCATATTATAATATACATTTAAATATTCACTAGAACAGCGCACCATTTCATATGTTTTATAGTTCCTTTTTTTTAAGACTCAGAGAGCTTGAGCTAATGGTAGCATCAGTTCACTAGCACTTACAGTCAAACGTCTTATGTTAGCCAGCCTAAGGTAGCAGTGCACCAGTGTTTCAAAAATAATAATATACGCAAGTAGTAGTTAAACATAGCCCAAATAAATCAGTTGAGTCTTGTTCATTGAATGAAGCAATAACATTTAGCCATATAAACTGGTTACTTTGAGTTAAAAAAAAAAACAAACAATTTTTTCACTATTTTGGGACAGTTTTCATTCGAAGATATAAAAATCTGAAGATATCAATTACCATTCACCACTAAATAAAGATCCAATTTGTTCTGAAAAAAAAAAAAAAAAAAACAGCTATAATCCACCTGGATACGCTAAGTAGTTGTGAAGCTATATGCAGTTTTACTAACCCACGCCAAAGTTTAAGCATTGAAATTTGCTTTTCCTTACATCATGAAGGGGTTAAAAATAGAGAGTTAATCTCTTGCCGACCGCCCTACGTACATTTACTGTGGGTCAGCGACTCCTCTGTGCAGAATCACATACCTGTACATGATTCTGCACTTCTGGGTCTGGGGCGCACAGATGTGCCGGCAGTGACCTGTTTTCACTGTGATTGGTTACAGTGGGAGCCAATCAGTGGGTCCGGTGGCACCCGGCGATCATTTGGGACAAAAAGCAGAATGGCGCGCTGCCTATGTAAACAAGGCAGATCACCGTTCTCAGTAGGAAAAGTAGTGATCTTGTGTTTCTGCTAAGTAGGAACACAGATCTCTGCCTTCCCCCAGT